>NC_135000.1:2561428-3201785 GCF_051020985.1 Nomia melanderi
GGGTCTCATAACTTTTACGTAGGAATAAAATACTAGAGTGACTGGAAACAAATCCATTATTTTTAGTTTCAACAGAAGCCTTTGGTAATTACTATAAATTTCTAAAATATCCGCTCAAAAAGTGAATTGGAAATATTAATCACACAGTGAAAAGTTTTTCTAAAAAAGAAGAGAATTATATTTTGAATTTATATTTAAAAATTCAGATGAAGATTCCATTCAACGCAGCAAAATCATACAATTTTTAATTCAATATTAACCTTTTACACTCGATTAATTTTCAATGTTGTCGGGTATAAACTTGTATTTATTTTTAGGGGAACAAATTGAAGTAATTTGTACCAGTAGAATTCAACGTTTTATATTTATTTTATTCATTATTATAATAACATTTAATTTTTATGATTATAACATTTTATAATTTTCATGATTTTTTATTGTCATCTCCAGCATGACATACAAGTGCAAAGGGTTAAATTTTGCAATAGGTATCAACATATATAATATAGAAATAAAATAATCCCATCCTTTAACACATTGCGTACTGGCTAATTTTCCGAAAACTGAATCATGCGGACGGCAATTTTCAGTGAGATCAACTTATATCACTGTACCTACAAAAACCCAGATATCATATTGTTATGTAATACATTTTAAATAGATAATCAATTCGAATTAAATGTAATATTTTCTTAAATGCTCTGGTAACTGGCGAAGTTGCATAGTTAAGTGTCTTTATATAAAAACTTGTGTCGTGTCTTTATATAAAAAAAAAAGATTTCTTTTTCAATATTTCATTAAAGAACAATGAATGCTTGTAACGAAAAATGTTCTCGAATGTAAAGGGTTAACAAAATGTCTTCGTACATTCGCAAATCTTCTTCTAAAATTAGTCGAAGCCCCGAGGCGCAGCACCTAAAGTGCCTATTAGATGATCCTTCCCTTGGGAGGGGACTGGTACCCATACGGAGGCAGGAGTGAAAAAAGCAAAAGGGAAAGATCACGGTTCAGCTGAGGCTGTCACGGGCTGCTAGAAGCCAGCGGCAGAAAAGGCGAAAGATGTGCACACAGAACAGCAAAGGAAGGGGGACAGGGGTATCCAAACAACAGCCAAGGAACATTCAAACGAAAAAGGGAGAGAACGGAGTTCGAGGGGCCGAAACGTGGAGAAGCCGAACCACTCGGTTCGCGATTTGAAGCACCCTCGTGCAGGGACGAGAAAAGGGAAGCTGCAAGTGCCGAAAATTTCAAGAATCTCTGTCGGTGTCCCGTCACCTGTACAACTTACGAAGCAGACACTTGGATCTGTTTGAAGCCAAACTCGTCTCCCATTGTCTTTTTTCTGTTCGAGCAACTGTAAACAGCTGCATTAATCTGGAAAGGGAGACGAGTTTCAATAGGTGCTTCAACTGATGTTGATCTTAATTTAATAATCGACTTGTTAACCCATTTATTAAGTAATAAATCAAATGTTTCGTTTCAAGAATGTTCTAACGTAAAGAAGGTGAAAGATAATTTATCTTTCAAATCAAGTCAAACATTAACCCTTTGCGGACGAAGATTCTTTGAAATGTACGAAACCTTCAACATATGAAGCTAAACTAAATATCAATTGTTCAATGAATAGAAAAAAAAATGAAACTACGTTCTAGTCTCTTGCTGTTCGACTGATACCATTATTTGCTCGCGACTCGGTTTTTCAAATACGAACATTTTATCTTACGGAAATGCCGACATCCGTCCGCAATTTAAACAATTGACAGGTTGACTTAAAGGGCAGACGAAGGTGTAGACATCTAGGAATAGTAAAGTTTTTGCTTACCATTTGTCCTGAATGATATTTGAAACTTATATCTACGAAATTCATGACTATCGTACTAAAGTTGATGTAATCAACTGATAACATAAGGTGGTTCAAAAAAAGTGGGATATTGACTCTTTACGGATCGGAGTGTTCTTAATTCTTCACTCTGAAAGTTTCATCAGCGTTACTTAAATTGACTACAGTTTAATGTGTCACTTTATTAATTTAAACGAGAACATTCGAGGAGCACTAAAACTGAACTTAAACATGATACGATTATGATATCAGTGACAACTCGAATAAAGTTGATAAAATAAGTAGCTACTAAACTGAAATTGAATGTCCAGTTTATCTGAACATGAAGGCACACAGGCTGATTTAAAGACTACAAAAATTATAATTAAAACAGGTCCACACTCTCCACTAGTTAATGATATAACTAGCAACCACTTAGATCGACTTACATATAAATCCTCGCAAAGATTATACAAATATATTCCACAACGTCTCACAAAGAGACGAATCGCGTCTCTATAATTACACAAAAAATGAAAATTTCAAGTGGTTCACTTGAACCGTCTAGCAATTCCACAGGACACCTTGAGTCAGCTATCCCCTAACACAGACCCAATACTCAAGAAGTATCCGCGCAACCCTAAACCGATGAAAACCCAGCGACTCCCACCGTTTTCTCGCCTCGCATACAGGCGCCATGTGTCGCGAGACACCCCGTACGAGCCAGGAAGCAGAAAGGTGTATAGACGATCAAACAGTGGCTCTCGAGACCGGGTGGCTGGTGAACCCCGTGATATCCGGTCGGGGTAAAGGAAATCGCGGGTCGGTCGGTACAAGACGGAAAGATGTCAAGAGTGGTCGCAATTAGGGGTGAACAACCGCAACGCGAAATAAAAGGGTGGCGAACGGGGGCCGGGAGCGCGCGAGCGCGGGGGATAAATGAATATCCTCGAACCGGTAAAATGGGTCGAAGTAAAAATAATGAGAGGAAGACGAGTATGAGAGGCAGAGGCTGATGGGGGGAGTAAAACGTGGCGAACGGGGATCGATGAGGTGAGAGGATCCCCGTGTCGGACAGAGGGACGCGGAAA
This sequence comes from Nomia melanderi, assembly GCF_051020985.1. Classification (NCBI taxonomy): domain Eukaryota; kingdom Metazoa; phylum Arthropoda; class Insecta; order Hymenoptera; family Halictidae; genus Nomia; species Nomia melanderi. The sequence goes on from NC_135000.1 coordinate 2,564,339, forward strand.
GAGGGAGAAAGAGGCACGAAATACGGGGGACCACCTGGTGCCCGGAACGGGGATTCGTCGTAAATCGCGAGAGATGAAGAGGGGTGGCCAAGAACAGAGAAGGCGTAGTCGGGAATCGGGACAGAGCCAGTGACGCTGGCCAAGAGAAGGACAGGTAGTAAAGAGTAGTATTGATAATCCTCGTAGGATCCCGGTTAAAGAGAGACTAAACAGGCCACAACGTTCTCCAGCAACGTACCAAGCTACTCTCCACGTTTCCCCGCAGAAAGACGCATGCATACAGCAAGACACCATAGCTAAGAGGTGTCTAGGATTTGATCCTGCCGTACGGTCGCGTGGGACACCGCCGAAACGGTCCGCGAAGGACAGAGCAAACAGCGGAAAACCGGCTGCCGAGTGAGAGGGACGATGGTAGTAACCCGGCGGAGCAGAAAAGACTGGCAGAGAGCAGGGGCGAGGAGGCAGAGACAGAGGGAACGGCAGCGTAACCGAGAATCACCGCGGAAGACAGAGTACGAAAGTCCTGGCGGCGGGGTAGTTGGAGGGGTGGAGGGTGGAAGGAGTGAAGTGACGTCACGTCGGGTCGATACTCACCCACACTCCCTTTCCCGGCATCGGTAGCCTAGTGGGGGCGCAGGCGCGGCCTCGTACGCTCCTGAAGCTCTCCTTCCCGCCATATTAGCCAGCATGGGGTAGGCAGGACGTGCGACGCAGGGGTGGCTCGGGCTGCTTCCTCTCCCGTAACGTAATCCGCGTAACTCCGTTGGTCGCGTGGTCGCGGGACCAAGGGTCCTCGAGTACCGGTGCTGGTGTCCACGAGCTGGGATAGACCGGGCCAGGCTCACAGGGGCCACTATCGGAGGTAGCTAACGCTGGGGTAGCAGGAGGACGTCAGGATTCACTCGTGGCCTCGAAGGGCGGGCTGCTTCGAGGCACTAAAAGGGCGGACCTAGCAGACTGAAGGAGCCTCTGGAAGACCTACCGCAGGGTATCCGGAGCACTGCGGGACGCATGGATACGAGGATCGCGGAGCGACGCGGGACTGGGGCCGAGACAGAGAAAAGGAAAGAGGAGCTAGGCTGGACGGTGGAGCACCCGGCGGCCAGGGACAGGGGCGCTGACGGCTCAGCGAAGGGCGAAGAGCTGCTCCCTGGGCTGGCCGAGGACGCCGCTAACAAAAGGGGCTGCAAATCGGCCGCGCAAGTGTGGATGTCATTGTTGTCACTCTGCGACCGGATGTGCGGCTCGGCCGCGTGGCTCGTGCTCTTCACATGCCTACACGGGGTGCGTTCACTTCGCGTGCCTGCTTTCGGTTCCCTTGGACGCCGGTCCGGCGAACTATGCGCACTGGCTCGCTGCTACGCTCGTGTCGACACGGTGCCTCGGGACATGGCGCGTGGAACGTGCACCTAGGCCCTGTGCGATTTTGCATGGGATGGGGATCGCTTTAACGAGCTCGGGATCATGTGGCTGGGTGACGGAGTCTGGGAGGGGACGAAGTTTTAATGACGGGTTGCTAAGGTTTGGCGACAGGGATTCTTCATTTTGTATATGTTTTAGTATGTAGACTTTTCACTTTGCATTCGAGGCTGGTGCGGTATAGGAATCTCAGTGACATGGAGCGTGATATAAGGAGGGTCAAAGGAAATAGAGGTAGTAAATGATGTTGGTTGCTGAATGTTTGGTCCAAGTTCTGTTGAGTGGGCTCTGTAGCATGTAAAGTGAGAAATACGTGTATAGGGTATTGAGTGTAGGTGTATAATGGACGTATAAATATAGAAAGTTAGAGTTACGTGCCATTGGAATACACTGTGAACGTGTATTCGAATTATGGTTGCGATGTTAGAGAAATAGGTTAGAAAGTGAGGATCTAAACACGAATCCTGGTCACATGAAATATATTTTTCATATGTTGAAAATTGTTTTCGAGTAACGACGTATATCATATTGAATGGTACAAGTGTTGTCACACACACAAAAGTAACTTGGTACTTACAGTTTCTTTCTAAGGGAATGATGGAGTTGCTCTTCCTACGTAACTGTTGAAACTATGCTCAAGAGATAAGGAAAACTGATAGGGGTTGATAAACACACAGTAACTCACGTGTTTGTTCTTATACTCTTCAAGCGACAACTTTATCTGAAAATTATTACGAAACACCTGTTTGTCTATTTTTGTTGCCATTGCATTCATTAATAATCCTTTTACACTTTTTCTTCATTTCAATCTTCTCCCATTTCCTTCTGGTTTGTACAATCATTAGATTTACGAGATTTACCTTGCCGTTAATAACGTATTACCAGCAAAAGAAATCATGAAAAGTAATAATAATAACGTAACGTTCTAAAGTACTAAAAAAAGTAGTAAGAATAAAGTAACTTCACCAAATAAATAGAGAAAATTGATTAACTTAATTATGTAAACTATAGTATACATCCTACCACAAATAAAAAAAAAAATTCAAGAAAGCAATGACTTCACAATATTTTCATAAATATCGCACACGTTGAAAATCTTCCTCCAATTAACAAGCCTCTGCCACCTATACTAAGCTGCTGGCTGAATTAGACTATAACTGTTTGAAAGGCAGCTAACTGCCGTTAGCACCATTGTCTCGGCTGATATCAGTACCCTATAGTCTGATATTATAAATGGAGCGATCAGTCATGCCAACCTGTTACTCGAACCGCCAAATCTATCCGCGCATTGACTGATTGTATTATTTAGTTGTCCCGTAAAACATTGACTGACTTCAGACTCGACAAATCACGCGTCGTCGAAATGGACGGGCGATCGCGATCCGTCCCCGCGACGCTTCGCATCAGTGATCTACAAAAGCGTCTCCCTCCCGGCCCGGTTTTCACGTTGAAGCCGCGGAGTGCGTGTATCACCGACTGTTCTCAATTTCACGGAGCTGAACAGGCTAAAAGCGCTTGAAATTTTTACGAGCCTTTAATCAGGCCGCCGATTGAATCTCGTGTGCGGCCGCCGCAAAGAAATTTCGTCCCCAATCCGCGGGGACATTTTAAATTCGCTGCCTTTAACGTGAATCCTGTCACAGCTCGGAAAACATCTGATAGTGAAGAATTTAAAAAAAAAGAAAAAATAAATAGTTGAGTCAGAACGACAGAATAATTTAAGTTAGTAAGCTTTGTAGCTAGCTCCCTTGAGCCAGCAATTCGAGGTAATCCTTTTGGTTACCCTTTCTGTAAGGGATCGAGATAAAGTTCATTAAGTGTACGAATGGATCAATTACGTCACAAGCAATCCAAGAAATGTCGCGCTAATCAGTGCTGTTGGTTTCGTTGCAGGAGGGCCGGGGAGAAGTGACAGACATAAGCGCAAGTCCTGGGAGGCAAGCACCTGCCAACCAGTTGCGCCCCAAGGAACCACCCCCTATGGTCATTCAAGGAGACTTCAGAAAGGTAACATATGCCACTTAATCCCTGATAATTCACCATGACACGCTGATCGTTTCAAGGGAAATTTCAATTATTTCTAACCGAGCTATCCATTAGCGAACCTAGGATCGATCAGTCCAATTACCGACAACCTGGAAAACAAGAATTGAATTAGCGGAAAGCCTCGGATCCCTCCAATCCCACCTCTTTCCTTCGTGAAATTGTTCCAGCTACAAGCCACATTACCTGTTGTATCAAGAGAGGTAACAGAAGAAGGCAAAGACGTGTTCAGATCAGTTGTAACGTAGCTGGACCAATTTCATCTTGCCCACGTTTAGCTCCCCCGTTCTAGCTACACTCGTTGAAGTAGACGGACCTGTCGTTGCAGGTGAGCGGGATCAGTACAGAGATCTTCAAGCAAATCGAAACGGTCGAGAACGATCATGACGCCTCGACAGCAGCGGCCCTCGAAGCTGTCGAACGGAGGGGTGAGATGGTCGTCCGGGTCATCGAGCCGCGACAAATGGGCAGGCAGGCGTCTGATGCGGCGAAAAAGTTCATTGCCATGCAGGTACGCAACAGTTTGGTCTATCAACAGCTGTCTCGAACAAGAAACTGGCCCTGTGACTCAATAGGACACTTAGGGCTTTAGCTACTACCATACCTAAGCCAGGCACAGGGAGCAAACCTTTAGCGCCATCAAAAATATTTATTATCTAATAAAATCAATACCTCTAGAAGATAATTAGCTCTTCTAGCAGCAAGGAATTTCTGTCCCAACCAAATATTAACTACATCATAACTACTAAAAACTATTCAGACCTGTGTCCAGCACCAGATTCCAAAAAACAAGTACTGAAAGATCCAGTGCCTTCATTTAAACCGTATCGCGGTTGCTACGGGACTCCCCAATTTCAAAATTCCAGCGGGCCACAATACGCTGAGTGCTACATTATCAGACTTACATCTGTTTCGAGAAAAACCGTCGTCCCAACAATGCTGACTCCTGTGTCCAGCAATCCTCTCGTGGCTACCAGGAATGGTCGCCCGGAAACACGAGCGACGGTGTCCGTGGTGATAATCCCAGGGCCATTTTCGTGACCTTTGTGGTTTCGAATTATGCTCGGCCCGTTATTTCCCCGCTCCTACCCCTGACCGGACGGTATAATTACTCCGCGGACAATGAAGCAATCCAGCGGTCGGCCAGCCGTGTTTTCTTATTTGCCGTTTAATACCCGAGAATATTTGTCCGACGTTATCGCCTTGATTACAGGACCCGAAGCACCCTATCCACTTCGTCGAGATAATCAAAAGGCCGGGGCAGACGCTCGGGCTCTATATACGGGAAGGGAACGGCGTCGACAGGAACGACGGTGTCTTTATCTCGAGGATAGCCCTGGAGACCGCCGTCTATAACAGCGGCTGCTTGAAGGTGAGACTTTTCTTTATCTTTCTCACCCCCTCCTTCCAACCGTGTCCACCCAAGCTGGAACCTAATTGCCCCGGCTACGCTTCAGAAGCGTACCCGCTGCCGGGACGGGTCAGCTGCAGAATTTATTAAAACTCCGTTCCCATCGGGGCCTCGGACATTAGGTTAACTTGCAGCACCGAGTCCTGTCCGGCGGCAGCGGCGTCCACGGTACATCTTTCTCGCTTTGTGCAGATCGTCCTTAGGGGATGCGCGCGTACCGTGTTACGAGGCTATGTCTATAGTGTCTCGTAGCGCATGCTACTGAATTCAGTTGTGTTGCCAATATGATTTTTGTGGTTCGCTGTTCTCGAGGTGGTCCGGTTTGAAGTTCTCGATTTTTGGGGAACTTTTGTCAGGATAGTCTAGGTGTGTTGTTGACATAGAGTGGATGCTGAAAGAAACTCCTATTTTTATTGGGGCAAAATATGGAATTGTTTGAAATTTTGTCTTTTACTAAGATAGTTTTATACTGAATTCACTTGATATTTTATTAATTAATTATTGATTCTCATATTTTTAGTAGTAGCAAAGTAGAATTTCTTCTTTCCAAGGGAAAAACATTAACTGACAATAGTTCAGATCTTTAAATAAATAATATTTTTTTAAATGAATTAGCCCTATGGTCATAAATTTGGCATAAAAAAGCAATTGCTAAAATACAAGCCTGGCTTATCTACTAAGCACTTTGGAGAGTGTCTGAAGTTTAAGAAAATATCGAAGGATCACGGAAAATACTGTACTTGGTTTTGAACATTTTATTTTGTATTGCGTTCATCAGGTAGGGGACGAGATCCTCGCGGTGAACCTGGTCGATGTGACGCACATGAGTCTGGATGACGTGGTGATCATCATGTCGATACCTAGGAGGCTAGTACTCGCAACAAGACATGGCCAGCATCAGCCAGTCTCTCATAGTCGTCAGGCCGAGCACAAGGCGCCGCCGGTCGTCGTGATCAAGAGGGAACTGAACGAGGACGAGAGCGATCATGCAACGAGTAATCACATCAGGTCACTTCAGTGCATTCTATTTCAATCCTTTGCGTTCTAAGATACCTTAACGTACCATCTTCATGACATTATCATCGCGACTCAAATTAGTTGAAATTTTTTTAAAAATTTAACCCTTTGCACTCGGACGTTTTTCACCAAAAATATTTTAACATTTTCTGATAAGGTAAAGACGATATTTTGTGAAACTCGACGAGAAATCACACGTACACTGAGAAACGAAGCTATTTTATTTCAATATTTCTCAAATTGATACATTATACAGAGTAATATTGAATATCAAATTTTATAATTCTACTGCATGAAATCAAGTGGTGAGTGAAAGTCACTTCTCGAGTGTAAAGGGTTAATACAATTCAGAGCTAAAATACTCTCAAGATACAAATTCACCTGTATCATTTTTTCCCATTAACCCTTCGCCTTACAATGACGTGTCCGACTCATGATGAGGATTTCAAACAGAATTTAACAAACATACATATTACTGAATTCTTTTGAACTCAAATCGAATACTGTTCTTTTGTAACAAATAATCATACACTAGAGCAAACACGGACACAACGTATGCCCAGAATTTTTCTCACACTTCAGTAAATTATCCCTTAGCACTCCAGATAGTTTTGTAATCCATCAGCAAATTCAATCAATTTGTATAGTAGCCCTAGTAAAAATTAACAATGCTATAACATTTCTCAGATCTTTTATTTTCCTCTAAGTACAAAATTTGGATGTGTGGAAAAGCTAATAATCTTAGGGTAGTTTTTTTAAAGATTCATTAAAATATTTAATATTATAACTAGTGCAATAATGAGCCTACAGAGTTCAAATGATTACTAATCCCAAAGTGGTTGTATCGATCATAATTGAAAAAAAAATCATAGAAGAAGAGGTTAATAAAATTTCAATTAAAACTTGTTCGCTTATATTTCACAGAGAATTTGCAATTATCTTGACGAGACAATATTACAGAGACAAACGATACTATCGAAATAAAAGAAAGTGACAAGACATCAGTACAACTGCTTTTCTGAAAGACAAACAACTGACGATTGCTTCTTTAATTACAGAGACAGTAATCGTAAACGTGGGGATGGTCGTGAGATGCTGCCATCTAGGTCGAGGCTGGGTTTGACTGGTCTGGGATCCAGTCAGGACCTCGGGTCCAGCAACGGGGACTTGTACTACAACTCCAGACCAGAGGGACACTGGTCTTACCAACCACCACCGCCACCTGTCATCACACACCAGCCAAAACCATCAGCAACGCAACACTTCCAGCCCTATGAGCGTGGATACCCGAAAACGTTGGAGAGCCTGGCCGAGAAAGTAAGTTTCGAGGAATGGTTCGCTTCATACTATCCGGAATCCTGAGACAGGTCGAAATTTCTGTTCAAAAAGAGAAATGAAATCTGCTATAATCCATAATTTTATAAAATCTGCAGTACTTTCGAAATGGTTGAAGTTATACAAATAGCGTCCAAAGATTGCGCAACATGAAATCCTCAAAATGGAATAGACTGTCAGCTCTATCGAGATTTAAGTGAAGTAAGGTTGCAGGAATGAGTATTGCCATGTGGTGGAAGGATTGAATTAATCAATAATGCAATGGAATTGACAGAAATCTCTGCCTGCAGTCAGGAGTAGATCACACATAGATGTTCTAGACGATGTGGATCGAGCACCCTTTCACATACCTGTTTGCACCAAGTTGACACTTGTTTGCCTTTCTCTGTCTTCGATTGCAATCGCGATTAATCAGAAAATGGTGAATTCGTGGCAATGTCTCGAGACACTCCTCGATAGAGATCATTGCGGCTCGCACTGTCCGAATCGCCCAAACCATTTGCAGCAGTATTAGTTGTCGAAAAAAAAAAGGAAATGAGTGATTAGAGACGATTGTACTGTGCGAGAACTGTTCAAATGGCTTGGGGGGTGGACGGTTCGCAGTTGAATCGTGTTTCGACGACGTGTTTCACATGACTAATTGGTTCTATGAATGAATGCTACGTTGATATTAACCAGGATTTCACTAAGGTAAAGAAACCACCAACTCTTTCTTGATATCTAGACTTGTGTATGAGCGCAATATTCTGCACCGTGCCCGACCTGGACAGACAAGTATTTGTTTAGCTGAATAAATTCAATCCTAAAGAGTATTTCTCTATAACAACAAACAGTTGAATCATTCTACTAAGAAGACAAAATATTCCATTGGCTTTAAACGAAGGCACATAGCTGAAACATTCAGTTACCCTTCAAAACGCGACAAACATTTGTCAATGTCCACGTGGAGTTGAAATCGCCTGTGTATATCCCTACTGGTAATGTGAATCCTACTTTATGTTGCCTAATCAGCTTTGCTATGCGTTCGTTCTTTCGATTTCTTTCTTTCCGAGTATTCTCTGCCCAGGACGATCCGTGATTGTCGTAGTCTCACGACGGATGGATCACGAAATGAATATAAATACCGTCTATGGGTATTCTAAACCCTTAACAAAACGGATCCATTGATCGTGAAGATTCAGTACCTCGTACGAAGGCTTCTTCGATCACAGCCCAAGCAAATTGTAAATAGTTTTACCGTTGAAAGGGTACTTGCTACGATATCCGAGTAATTTAACTGTGAACGAAGGACCAATTGGTTAAGAAAAAAAAAAAAGAAAACAATGAGAAATTGTTTCAAAGTGAACAGAGGGCGATACTGATGTGGTCATCCACGAATTTAGGTACACTCATTTTACGCGGGGCCGGTAATGCACTCGAATGGCGGTCGCCGGATGTCTACTGGCGCTGGGATGCAGTCGGTTGGCAGCAGATTGTCCGGCCAGACACAATCATCGCACTACGGATACGGCCAGCACTCGGGCACCGGAAGGATCATGCCCAGGAGTGGTTCTGACCAGCATCTGCCACGTGTTGATTACACGAGCATAACCACTCCGGCTCGGCACACTCTGCTCAGATCCAGCTTGAAGTCAGGTTGGCTGACTCTCATTGAACTTGCCATTAATTAACACTTTGCCGGCCAGCCGCGTCGAATTCGGTTTTATTTGTACGTCAAGGGGTTAACACGTTGAGCGCGGTCAAATGTCCAAATACAATGTTCGTTTGACCTATGGTACTTCGCTTACGATGTTTCAATTAAACTTTATTAAAATTGCAACATTTATTGTTTAACCTTGACACTGCCGGTGTCACGCATCGATGTCGCCCAAATGAAAAGTTCACTGTCAGTCCCGGGGACTGACGTTGCGCTCAATGTGCTAACACATTGCTGGTCACACGTTTATCGCATCGCCGTTAGGTTGGCGTCAGCGAGTATCAGGCAGGTTCTACTGCATTTTCAAAAATATTTTATAATTTTATAATAGATCTAAACTTCTGAGATTCGAAGGTAGCGAAAGACAGTTTCAAACTAACAGAAGAAACATCCGCTTAAGAGACTTGAACAAAAGACGATCTGGTAAATTGGGAAAAGAGAACAGTGGATGCAATTGTTTCTCTAAAAATAGCAACAATATATATTCCTGTACAAACATCGGAATGATAAAATAGCATCACCGCTGATGAAAAGAAGTCACGTGTACGTGGCAGCGGCCGGTGAAGTGTTAATATAGAATAGGTCTAAAATATTAGGGTACAATAAAATTGAGAAAAGATAGAGTATTGGTCAAACTGTGGGGCAGCAAGTTTAAGGAGTTAGGGTATAGTAAACTTTCAAGGCGTTGCATGTTGATTCTAAATTGTTAATTGAATCACAAATCATCACAAAGTCACAAATTATCCATCATTTTAATTTACTGTAGGCTAGCCTTGATATATCTGTTCCTAAGTTAGGTCACTTGATCAAGCCCCTACTATAGGTCTGAAGGCTTTAAGGCTTTCAAAAACCTTAGGCATTAACCTTAAAGTATCTAATCTTGTATAACAGGAACTGACCAACTTCTAGGAACATCGGGGTTGAGATATAACACGAGGTATGGTACCCAAGCAGACACATCGGCCAGTCAAAGGCAAGGCCAGTTCGGCACCCTGACAAGGAGGCATCGGCCGTCACTGGACTACGCGTCAGACACAGAGGCGACATGCTCCAGCTCGCCAAAGTCAGCGTACTATTACTACAGGCACAACATGAGCAATCCATCGCAAAGCAGCGCTGTGTCTCATTTAGCGACCCTCTCCAGGTCGCAAATTGGTCAGAGTTCCTCCGGTTAGTTCTTCTCGGTTACTTAAAGCGTTGCACTCGGAAGGCGATTCTCAGTCACCACTTGATTTGACGCGGTAAAACTATAATATCTGATATTTAATGTTGAATTTTGTATAATGCCTCGATACGTGAAATATTGGAATAAAATAGCTTTGTTCCTCAATACATTTGTGATTTCCCTTCGAGTTAGTTTCAAGGAATATCGTCTTCGCCGTGTCAAAGGATGTTAAATAATTCTAATGAGAAACTTCCGAGTGCAAAGGGCTAAATTATTCACCTAAAGTGTTGTAACATCGTCAAACTTGTTTGTTTACTTAGGTTTGAGATCCAACTCCTTGCCTCGCAGTGGCAGAACGTTGCCCCAGCAGCCTGGCCTCAGATCCGGGCTCAGCACGGTAGCATCAGGGCTGATAGATCAAGAGGACAGCGACGGGGCACTGTCGGCGCCTGAATTGCCTTCCATTCGACGTGACAGAGGTAGTAGACGGATTTTATCGAATGTTACTAAACTAGTCCAGCGGACGGTACAGAGTCACGTGACTGTACAACAGGGAGAATACCGTCATCGCCTAGTGTGTTCACATCCGACGAGTACAGGGCATGGTTGAGCCGAACACCGAGCACGAGCGCGCTGTACGAGCAGATCAGGGCAACTACGACCAGGCCACCACGTTACACCTATAGCGCGGAGAACATTCATGCAGCTGCGAATCAGGTATAGATCCAGTTGAAAGCTGTTGCACATTTTGAGGGTCCGACTGCTTGTTTTCTTACATAATTAATTAAACTTCTAGTTTAAGGTTTCGACCACTTGTGAGCTAAGTTACTCTATGACAAGTTAGTTAAGAACATTACAACAGTTGCTTCCATTGGCAGGGCGAGTACGGCAGCTACGGTGCCTACAGACCACTATCAAGCACATTGGATCGACTGTCGACGAGGTCTGCCTCAGCGCAGCAGGTGAACCTGGCCAACCTGAGGGCGTCGACGGCGATCAGCTCCACCTGCCATCGCGGAGCGACGAACCCTAGACCTGCCTCGGTAGCATCCAGTGCTCGGGCATCACTGACCAACCAGAAACCATCATTGACCAGCTCGACCGCTCAGAGAGCAACGTCGGTCAGGAGGATTAGAAATCTGCTGGACCTGGAGTCGACGAGAAGCATACCCACCCCTACGCCTACTAGAACTCAGGATCAAAGACTGCTAGATATTAACCCTGCAGGTAGGTAGAGGCAGCTAGCGGGTTCGCTAATGTCCTCCATGTGATCCTGCTTTAATATGAGGACTGTCTTGCCTCAGAGTTCCTCAAGTATAAGATAGAAAAGCCACCCACTGTAGGGACTCCCAGCTCGACCAGTTCCCTCTTGAGCTCACTGGGGGAAGCCAGCAGCGGTGACTTGGCAGGCGGTGTCAGTGGATTGCTTGGGGTCCACTTACTGGCTGGGCGCGGGCTCCGGTCGACAACCTCTTCGTCAGCGGCGACCACACCCTCTACGCCATCAGGTCAGCCTAATTTAGGTACGTTCGGGAGTGTGCACATCCCTTAGTTGGCATACCAGTCGCACAGACAACCTTAGTTCGAGGAAAGGATTGCTTCGCTTGTCTTGTCTTCTCTGAAAGCCTAAGGTAGATCCTCTTCCCCAAACTCTCGAATGTCGGCGAATTATTCTACACAGTCTGAGACACGGTTTGTCACACTGAGCCTTCCAGAGGCTTCAGAGGCTACGAGAATGGAGGCAGCTAAGTTGCGAAGCCTATCGAATGTTCCTCTGTTTTACCCGAACAGCTAGCTGCGGGTTGAGAGACCTGTACTGCGTGTTGGAGTGCGACAGGGTGCACAAAGCGAGGACAGTGGTGCGGACTGGTGACCTGATGTTCGACTGGGATGAAACCTTCGAGCTGGATCTCGTTGGTAACCGACAGCTGGACCTACTAGTGTATTCCTGGGACCCGCAGTACAGGCACAAGCTCTGTTACAAGGGGTCTGTGCACCTGGCTAGCCTGCTCAAGGAGTCGCCAGTACACCAGCTGGCTGTTAAAGTCGAGCCACGTGGCACGATCTACTTAAGACTGCGGTACACTGATGCTCAGCAAACCTTCAGGAGAAGAGGACTTCCGGTTATATCCTTGGCGACCAGAGTCGCACCTCTATTTGGCGTTGACCTAGACACTGTGGTGAGTTCGCGGTTTGAGTGATCCAAAGCTCGCGAAGCTCTCTTGAGCCTTTAACACTGGATGATTTCTTAGGTGAGTCGAGAAAGCAAAACTGGCGGCGTTCCTGGGGGAGTTTCCACTGCTCTAGCGATGGGTGTGCCAAACGTTCCCATAATCGTCTGGCGTTGCGTAGAGGAGGTAGAGAGAAGAGGCCTCGACATAATTGGTAAGAGTTCCTAGTTTCCTGATTTTGACCTTGCTGATTTGAGTATCTGTTTGAATGGTGATACTAATGACTTGATGTGTAAATGACAGGATTGTACAGACTTTGTGGGTCAGCGACAAAGAAGAGGATACTGAGGGAAGCCTTCGAAAGAAATGCTCGTTCAGTGAACCTGTCACCTGACAATGTACCCGACATCAACGTTATAACAGGCAAGTTGCAGTGACTGATGGTAATATGAACTCTAAACAAACAGTTCTCAATGTTCGTATCCAATTTCTCAGGTGTGCTGAAGGATTATCTGCGGGAACTTCCGGAACCACTGTTTACGAAGTGCCTCTATCAAATGATGGTTGACGCACTGGCTGTCTGCCTGCCAGATGACCCACAGGGCAACGCGAAACTCATGTTCAGTATATTAGACTGTTTACCAAAAGTGAACAGGGTAAGTATCTGATCAGATTCCCTTTTACAAGAAAAAATGATTGTGCTTTGTCCATAACGAAAATTCTTGCTTCCAGTGTACACTAATTTACTTGCTGGACCACTTAGCAATGGTAGTGTCGCAATGCAACAAAATGTCACCGGCCAGTCTAGCAGTCTGTTTCGGTCCAGTCCTGATGCTGCATTCAGAGGAAACAGGGCCGCAATTGGATTTCCAACAGCCAATCGCAGTGCTGAAGTATCTTCTAGAGATCTGGCCGGTTAAGTCAGGTAATGTCGTCATTCCTATCAGTTCTTCTATACCCTATCCCATCACCTTCACGTGGCCACATTTGTTAGATTACTAGTGTCAGATACTGTACAGCAATTGTGGCCCTGATGAATCACCTAAACCAAAAGAATAGGAGCCGGATAATCAGTCGCTCATTTCACAGACAGTTCGGAAGATTTCTTCAGTCGCTTCAGCGCTTCCTCGAGTTACGCCAGCAATCGAGCACAGCAGCAGTCAGCATCAACTACAGCAGCAACAGCAGCCGCAGCCGTCGCAGCAGCAGCTGCAGCAACAGGTGCAACAACAGGTGCACCACCAACTGCAGGGAACATTGGGACGAACAGGGCTGCCTTGGCAGCAGCAACACTCACTTCATCAACAGCCCCCAACTACAATACCCGCAGCCCTCGTCCCCTCCACTCGACCGCCTCCACCGGTCAAACCTCGACAGGTCAGTGTCTCCGCTTAGTACCCACCTTATCGCGGTAATATTCGTTTCGATCTCTCTCGCCTTTCTTTAGCCCCTTCTTCTTCTATCGATGCTCGCGAGCGCTTTCAACCAGTTCAAGAGTCGTCGCCTGTTCGACGAAGAGACTTTCACAGACCAGACGTGAATCGCTTTCAATCGAGTCGAGAAAACATTACCCAGTTGTTCTAGACTTAGACGATGTGTCTGAAACACAGGGAGGGCAGAAGAGAAGTGAAAGAATCCGAGAACTTAAATTTTTCTGGTCTCGGTCCCCTTGATTAGCTACCCGAAGTATGTTAAAGAGAACGATTCTAGGGACCAGAAAAATTGAAGAGAAAAAAGAAAGGTTCCGAAAATCATCGCGGCAATCGTCTCGCTATATCTGCTTCTCTATCCGTGTCCTACATGCACTATTTTGAAGCGTATTGTGAACAGCATGGTAGGCCAAGTAAAAGACTCTTTCCCTTTGTTTCGCTTCGCAGAACAACCCTTGACGCGCTTCTATAACGTCGAATCATTCGCCAATCAATGAAACGTCCGTACATTTCAAGTTCTCCATTCATTCATTCACTCATTCATTCATTAAATCATTCATTCACTTATTTATTCATTGGGATCGTGTTGGTTCCACGGATCACCGCGGCTCTCGTGAAGTCTTGCGTTTTCTTCTGCAGTTTGATTGCTTGCTCGACAACGACCGGTGCACTTCGATGAAGATTTAGCGAAATACATGTTTAAAAAGTAACTTCCTCTGGACCTTTCAAGCGAGAAATATTTCAATTGACAGTGCACACTTGTTCAAAAAGCAAAAAAGCTGATCGTGCGCGGCAATACTCGCGGATATCGTGTCTCGTTGAATCCGTGTAAATATTAGCACTCCAGAAACACCTCCGTGCATGTCTCGATGTCAGTTCTCTGTCCGTTTCCGTGGGTGGGTGATTGTTTTTGTTTCTTTTGCTCCGCCAGTCTCGACGTCTTTCCATTATAGTGACGATTTACGTTGTCTTCTTTATCTTTTTTCGTTTGGGCACGTATTCTTCAGAGCAAGCGCAAATTGCCGGCTCTACCAAACCGCTGACAGCACAGAGACGCCGCTTCTTGCACAGGTATAATCGTTATTATCATTTTCATTCGCGTTACATCAGCCTTTAGTTGTCGTTGTCACTTGCATGGCCCGAGTCAGATGTCAGAGAAGCGTTCACACACTCAATCGTCCATCACTTTTCATCATATTCAAGCACAGTCTCTATGTGTATGTGTGTGTCTTTGAAGAATAGTCACAGCTGTACATCCCTCTGATGAGTGGTACAGAGTCTGAGAAAATTTGATAGATTGTAATCATTCGGAATAATCTGTTCCCTTCATGGACACTGTTCCTGAAGAATGAATATTGCTCCTAGACGACTTTGTACCACTACTTACGCTTGTACATAGAAATATTTTTAACTAGTTAGAAGAATAGTGATGAACATACAGTCTTAATAACATAGGACAGATCGAAAGTACTGAGCATTAGTATTTGTAGTAAAAAAAGCTTTCATACTTGTAAGGCTTTAAAGAAATATTTAATCAGAAGATAGAGATTAAATATATTTAATGAATATTGTTTATTAAGTGACTCGATTGAGATGTAATGGAGACAGAAGATTAATATTCTCTTCATCTTTCAACCGGTTGATGAAATGGAACATAGAATCAGAACTCATTAGAAAGATCAGAAAGTTAGATAGTAGATTGACAGAAAGATACAGAGCAAATGGTCCTTCTTAATAATACTGATGTGTTAGTCGTTCATTCACGATAACTACTTTATCACTGACAGTCTGAGGGATTATATATGTGTCCTAGCATGTTGTACTTGCATCACAGAGCTGTTGCATCTTGACTTCAGTTCATCGATACCTTTACTTCAAACCTTTCCATGATTTTACAAACATATGGAAACACTAAATACTCGAGTCTCTGGATAGAACACACAAGAACTGAAATCAAATGTACAGTGTCTATTAATTGTCATCCTTTAAACTATTAAACAACACACTGACAATAGCACTCATGACATTCGATACAACTACACAAGAAATTGTTAGGACACAATATCTTGACACGTATCATCTCCACGTCAATAATCACTCAGTGGCATCATCATTCATAAGAACCCACCAATCAAACTCACTTCACATACAACCACGAGACACCACAAGTTCTTCCTGCTTCACACTCTCCTGGCCTTTAACTCTTTGCAGGTAAACTCAGTCCACCGCCAGTTACGGAAAACTTACTAAATTGAGTGCAAAGAGTTAACGGTTTGTTGTGCATTACTTTTAGACCAGTGCTGTTCAAGTTCAACGCCCCGTCACGCGTTTGTCCACGCAGCATACTCTGTTTGCACAGAACACTCAAGTGTGGCGCTGCTAATGGGGGCAGAGATGGCGCCCACGGTAGCTCTTGTAACCTAGAGAGATCGAGTTGAACAGCACTGTTTTAGTGAACCACGTTGACGCTAGAATTAACGAGAAACGACGCTGACGGTGTGGCGTCTCTGTCTGCCCAGGTGATAGTCTCGTCACCCGGTTCACCTAGCAGTGAGGAATCAGAGGCCTCGCCGGAGCCAATTAACAAGAGCCTCCTGGGCGGCCTGGGACTCGAGAAGAGCAACGACGGGGTCACGGCTGACGGGACTGGTCCTGGAACAGAGCAGATCACGCCGACGAGCAGCGTCGACACTGAAGAAGGAAACACACCGCATCCGGAAGAAGGCGAGAGAGGCGTCGAGGGCGACGCCGAGGCGAGCGACGACGATCGACACCAGCACGTACCCAAGACGCATTGAAGTTTTGTTAATCAAGGAAATAGGTTCGAAGCGGCGCGCTCTAAATAGCTTGAACAACTTAATCTGACTAACGATTCAAAGGATCTCTTGCTTTTTCCTGGAAAACGATTATCCGAGTAAAAGATTCTTTGATGGGAATCCTGACGAGTATGAGATGCGGCGTTGGGCATCGAACGGTGAATATCTAGCCTGAGACATGGTTCGTTGATAGATTAAATCTTTGCGACTAATTCGATTGATTGGTAATGATGATTATTGGTCAGAGACTAAAACTGTTGGTTGCTAGTCATTGGTTGTTGATTGTTGAATTGATCTTTCTGACTTCTAGTCCGTTTTGTATCTATTTTGTGCGTATTAGGTTCAGTGTTACTCTTCTCCCAGATGCAAGGGTAATCCATGACTGCTGAACCATGACCAATCTTATTGTTAGTTCTCCATGATCAAGGAACAATTTGAAAATGTTCATTAATCCATGCCCAACCCTAGTAATGAGTACAGTTTACCTAAGAGGTGTTACTCATGAATATTCTAAACAAGGAACCAGCCTGTTGGAACAGGCAGTTTATTGATGCGTTGAAAAGGTTTCGTTACTAGTAGGCATACTTACTTTAAACTACTCATTGATTGCTGAATGGAAGTAACCTCTTAAGACCTTGCTGGCAGATCAGAATTTTGTTGGGTATCTTCGTTTGAACAAATTCAATTTTTCATTCTCGAGATCATTAGGTTGATCCGCTGACCTGTTACATACCCAACATTCGTTTCTGGGATAACGTGTCTTTGAAGAGTTTAGAATAATCTGGGAAACTAGAATCCTTCGTCGAGCAATTGCCTTAAGAGTTATCTTCTATGTCTACAATTCTTATGGTTTCCCAACGAGGGCTAAAAGAAAATGAGTTTCTAGCATGGAGATCTGATGCAACAAGAGTTCGTACACCTAATTTTATTGTATACGTTCGAAACTTGAATTCTTGATGGAAGCTGTTCCCAGAACAGCTCGAAAGACTCGAGCAACTAGTCGCTAAATGTGTTTACCGTTTTCTAGTCAATGGTTTCTTTAAAAAAAAAGAAGAAAAAAATATTATTGCTGTTAGTACGTTTAGAAAAAAGAAAAGATACGTTTCTCCGTTGTAACGTTGTGTTTTCAAATATTTATGCGCGCTTCTACGGTAGTCGGCGCGTAAAGTTCCATCGCGTACTCATGAAATCCAAGGCTGAAAAATCCTGTCGCGAGACGCACAACAAGAGCGATCACAAACCTCCTTAGAACGGAACGACGCGTATAATGGGACCACCGCGACTGTTCTTCAAACGAATCTTCACGAAGAAACGCGACATCCAACGCTGAGATTCACGATCAAACCCGACTGCTTCATACCGCGAGTGTTCGTCACTCATTCTCGCGAGCACGATGAACGAAGCTGGTCCATCGACGAAGAGAACTCCGCGCGCCGGTGAGGTTACCAAGGATCTCCGACCAACGCGCGTCGACGACTTCGCAACCGCCAAAAAAAGACTGTACAAGATGCAAGAAACTGGTTCCTAGTTCGCGATCCCTTGCACAAAATTCGACTGACTGCGAGCCTTTTTATTTCTTCGCGCACAAAACGAGATTCCGAGGATGAACGTCTTTGCTACCCTGCCGTGGTGCCCAAGCGGTCGATCGGAGGCGAAGTAGAGGGAGCCACCTGACTTCGGAGCAGCGGGGGAACCGGAAAATCTTGGAGGAACATCTCGAATCATCCCCCGTGCCTCAGTACCACACGGACAACTGAAAAAGAGGAGCCTGGACTGCGTTTAGATCCGTTGCCCCAAGGGGAAAGATGATCCATCATGGATCTAAATCAGCTGCAACCAAACGGAGGCTCTGACGCTTCTTCGGTCGATCCAGCGCCAGAGTTCAAGCTATTTCCGGCCTGTCATGGCTTCTGAATCTCCGAGCACTACTTCCAGACGCAGCATCTAGCTGCGGACCAGGCGGCCAAGGACTCGGAGTCCTAGCTTGACCGACGAAACCAAAATGGCCGCCGCTGGACACGAACACAGGACGGAATATATATATACGGATACGGAAGAGAGACGGAACGAACAAATCACACAGATACGGCATTCGGTTTATATACAATATACTATATATATATTATATATATACATATTATATATACACACATAGGGTAGCCACGATATACATGTGCTTTTGATAAAAAAAACTATTATTTGTAGCGGGTAGCCTACCCCTCGTATACAGAACACAAACTGCTGGAACCGCTGGGGGCGATACACGGACGCTGCGTCCACGCATCACGCGTCCCCATTGGCCGGTGAAACGATGGGCGGCGACTAGCGGGCGTGGTCTGATGGGGGCGTGGCGTATGCGCGCGCAGACGCTACTGTTATACATAATATACATAAATTTCACCGCGGCAAGAGCCGGGGGAACCGATTCCAAGACTTGTACATGTTGACAATAGCAAATCGACGAACAGAGAGAAAGGGAGAGCGAGAGAGAGGGAGTGAGAGAGAAGACGAGTGAAAGGGAGGGAGAGAACGGGACGAAAGGATACGTGAATCGAATTGAGGACAGAGAAGAGGAGTCGAACTCACCGAGAAACGATAATAATTACGAGTAATGAGTTAATTGTAACTTGTAAACGACTAAACATAGCCAGTATTATTGTGTACGTGAGGAAGAAGAGACACTTCGGGGGTTTTCGGGTGGGCTGGGGGTGGGGGGACGAGCTCGGGAATCACCGTTGTTAATCCGGGATTCCCCTGTTCCACGGTCTCAACGACGTGGCCACGAGTAATGATTATTATCACTTACTATTGTTAGTTGGTATCGTTGTGTGTAAAGAAATAGCTATGTAACGTGCAAACCGAATCACTGGAGCTTGACAGTTGGGCTTCCCCCTCGTTCACCCGGAGAGAATATGGAGCATCATGGGATTCACGAAAATTCTACACTTTTTATTGTAAGGAAATGTTGTGTCTGATTTGTGATCCGCCTGACTACTGTCGTACAACATGACTAACATATCTCATGAACGAAAGGGGAATCGAGGAGGAGGATGACGGGCTTCGGCTGCCAATTTCTAGTGAATCACAGGGTAAGAGCTCATTATTTTGTCCACCTTGATTGTTGCTGTCACTCGGAACACTATGGGAAACGGAGATTCGCGGTACACTCTGGCTGACATTCTACCTTGCTCCTTTCCATTGTCCAATGTTCTCCAGGTGATACACACAACTTTCGACGCAATTTCGTCCATAGTGCTCGGAGAGTGACAGAGATATTTTAGATTGGATGAAGTTGTTATCGAACCCTTATAAATAATGTATAAAGTATATCATGTATGAATAACGCTAGGATCGCTGAATATCCGTCAACCCTTTGGAGAAGCGTCATCTTTAAATACTAACTGTTCATTTTAATTTCATCGTATCCGATATACAAAAGTTTCTACGTTCATGAAAGTATACATTGGGACTACCTGTACCTTCAAAGGGCTGACTGTCGTTGCCATTGCTTTCCATTACTCGTGTCCTTATAACAGAATGCAGTTTATATAAGCAGCATACAATATATCTTTTGTATACCAGCATCGTCCAATGGGAAACAATTTTATGCACGCTGGATCCGAAACAGCGAGAGGCAAATATAAACTTGCGGTTCTAAATCTAATACCTTTACATACTCTTAAGGCCAAGTCAGTAACACTTCAACTATTTACATAAGCGCAGTAACTATGTATTGAACATATGTAAGAGCAAAATGCTTGTAGGATTCGTAACCAAAGATTTGAGAAGGTGAATGACCATTTAACGAGTCTCATTGACCAAAAACATTGGACTACTTATATACATACAGAGTTATACATGAATTATAGGTATTGGACAGTGCTGTTATGATACGTTGAATATATATGTATGCTGTGTTTATCCATACGCACTCACGTAAGTCGGTGCGCCCTCTTTTCTCCGCACAGCGTTAACTTAATCGGCATCCCAACAGAGGATGCCACCGGGTGCGGTGTTTGTTTGACGTAGACGAGAATCGCGGATCATTGTATAGCTCAGTGTACCATAATTCGTGTAGCAACACCCTAATCGTATCGAACCTCAAGTGTTTGACTATTGTTCGATGTTGAAACGCGACGGAACGCCGGATATCATTGATCATTTCGTTATCATTCACTTCTGTTATTTACGGCATTCCACTGAGAACTTCAATTGTCGGTGATTTCATTACAATGTTGGCGGGACTGGGGATTCGGTCAGTTGACAGGTTGGTAGGATGTTACACTAGGAAAAGTATAAAGATTTCCTCGGATTGATATGTTTCACGTTTCTATTAATATTATCTTTTAGTCTATGGCGATGAAAAGCTTATATGTTGTTTTATTATTAAGAACAAACAAGATTGGTAATAATTCATAGATCATTTTAGTATTTCTTGTAGTAAAGAACTTTTATTTCATTTTCATTTCGGATCTTGCTTTAATGTTACTATAAATATTTTTTTTTATCAGCAATTCCGGGGGGTATATTTTGACTTGTATACACTGCTGTTTCCTATATTTATATGTATTATATTATTTTACATAATTTACTTCACTGATAATACCTAGTTCTTGTTGATGAATTTTACTGGCAATTGCCGTAAGACTTTCACGATGCACTGAAACAATATATTTACAGTATAGAGTATTGCAACAAGCAGTATTGTGGCAAACAATATTGAAAAGAAGGTTGCAATAAAAAGTACTGATGTAAAAATGTATTGCAATAAAAGTTATTGCAGGGACTAATATTAATAAACGCAGTGTTACGAGAGGAACCACTGCGAAAACAGTCAACAACTTCGTTTAAAGAAATAATCTTATGGTAATAGATACCATATAAAAAGTTACTATTCCAGTAAATAATAATAATATTAAGCAAGAGTATAATAAGAAACATATTGCTATTATAAAAATTCCAAAACAGGAAGAGTAGAATCAGACCAATATT
The DNA here is from genome assembly GCF_051020985.1 of Nomia melanderi. Taxonomy (NCBI): domain Eukaryota; kingdom Metazoa; phylum Arthropoda; class Insecta; order Hymenoptera; family Halictidae; genus Nomia; species Nomia melanderi. The sequence continues at coordinate 2,585,834 of NC_135000.1, forward strand.
TTAAACAAATTATCCTTCCTCAAATGAGTCATCCTGTATTTATCAACTGACTGAAGTCTCATTTGACAGATTCAATTGTCCTATTAATGTGCATAAGTATGGGTTTACCAGAGCTTTATGGGGCAGTAAGGTTTCCCACTAAAAGTTAAGTCTCGTGGTATCCAGCATTCCCTGGCGTTTTTAATTTTACTAATTAACAATAAAATCACACAACTAAGGCGTGTACCATTAATTATATTATACGTGAAAGCACACTGCCGCAATTTTGTATGATTGACTGTTATTATATATACCTATACCTACATATTATGCTATGCCATACATAATTATTAATGGAGACTCGAATTGAAGGACTGATACTTGTCTGTTGAAGGATTCCAGGATGTGGCTTATGTAATTTCTTTTCCCTGTATTCGTCTTAGACTTCTTTGAACTATCAAATCCAGGAGTTCAGTGCTAAACGAAGAAATGTCTTCGGAGTGATTAGAAAAGTGTTAAAAGTGTATCTCCTCGAATGACATCTATTAAACGAATCTGTATAGCTTGAACAATATTAAACGCAGAATTCTGGATGGAACTGGATTTCCATGAAAACGGTTAAAAACACTTTCGAGAATGGGGGGAGGGGGGGGGGGGGGGGGAATGGTTTTTCTCTGATAATCTCTGGATTGGTGCAGAAACGATGAAAACTACTCATGGCAAAAGCATGGTAATACACTTTGCACAAGTACTTCCTATTCGAAGACCACTGTATTCCTCAGAATGTCTTGAAACCCAGTAAGAAAATTGCCCGACAGTTAATTCCCAGGAACTACACAATGACAATCAATTATAAATGATAATTAACGAACGAATGGCGCAGCCATGGATCAGAACAGCACAACAATCTCGAAACTTCCTAAAAGCTCAAGCATCGAGGAATCTTATCTTCAACAAGAAACAATAACGAAGCCTGTACACACTGCACACACTTTGATATTATTGATCCAAACCTCTCATCGTTTCAGTGCCAACGTAAGGGTGCTCGTTATCGACTAGTCAAGGAAAGGGGGACACAGCCCTCGCGCAATAAAACGTCTGTCATACCCTGGAAGAGGGAAATCCTCCGAAAGACACAGTATCGCTCTCGAAGCAGCCCCTTTGATCGAAAAGGAGCCTGTCAAGCCACGGTTCGTGCTCTCGATCTTTCCCGAATATTTTTCCCGACGACTTCAATTTCTTCCTTGCCTCGTTTAGAAGCGCACACTTTATCGAAGAAAAAAGAAACGAATCGAACGTCATCGAAGAGAAACATATTAGGTTGGGAGTGGGGTGAAAGGGGAATCCCAATGGGTATTGCAATTCTTTACAATTTCTCCATTGTTTATTTCTCTCTTCTTCGAAATACCCTCTCAACGTCCGAATTTTTTCTAGTTCTGTAATCTCCCTTCCGGATCGATCTTGAGAAAAATTGTAAAGGGTTGGACAACCTGTTCCCCGGGGGTTATGCTTGATTTCTCGCTTCACAACGAAACTCTTCGGGAAAAAAAGAACCGAGCAGCACGTACCTACCTTTGATGTTTTTTCTTCAATTTTTTTTTTCTTTTTTTTTTTTTTTTCTTTTGTACCGAGATATTCGCTCTCGTTCATCGACGCAGAGGGACGACAAGGTGGCGGGAGGGGGGCAAACGAAGTAGATTAGAAGGCGGAACGGTGCAAGGGGCGTGTAATATTCGATATAAGAATTTCTAATTTTTTATTGTGCTCGTATTACCTGATTCTCTTGTGCAATCGCGTTTCATCGAGCGACACCATCGTGATTATGTACACACACGCACACATCCACACACGCACGCGCACACACACACATACACACACATAGACAAATACACGACATACAGAGAGACACACTTCGGACGAATTTTCACGCGGAAAAGAATAAAAGAAAATGTTAACCCAGCGGCTTATATTTTCTACTGTGGCACACTCTTCGAGCTTTTTAGTCTTCTTTACAACGACCTCGCGAGATATTTTGTGGACCGATGATTTTCGAAAGCTCGAGCGCATCTTCTCGAACGCCGTGTGATCGTCCATTGAAGCGGAGCCGTGGAATTCTTCGGAGAAGGGAATTACAAGATCAAGAGAATCAAGAGGAGCCATTATCACATCGAGGAGTAAGAAGAAAAAATGAAAAGAAAAGTAACGGAAGAACATATTCAACCGCGAAAAAATTCAAAAGGAGTTTTCGAGCGTTCGAAACCACCGGAAACCAATGGCAGGACTGTCCGACGGCTCTGGAGCTTCGGATTGCACGAGTCAAGAAGATGGCTCGCGCATCAACCAGCGCCATTTCTAATTCCCCGCGCGAAACCGTTACCCAATCGTCGGTACTCTAGCGCTAACCTGTACGAGAGGAGAACTATATGTACATACGATGGACCACGTTTGTCATATTGAAATCTTTCTAAAGAAAAAAGCCAAAAAAACATACATATATATACGAAAGAGTTTTTCTATGATTTTTCTATGATTTAGAGGACAGACAGTAGAGAGGGAGAGGGTGGGGGACTATAGGGGTCGCGAGAAAGACGCACGACTCCGGTGAAGGAGGAAAAATTGTCTGAGAAAATAATGAAAAAAAAGAAGAAGAAACAGAAATAAAGAGGAAGAGAAGAACTGAAGAGAGAAATGCGCGATTGTCGACCAGATTGTCGTATTGTTTCCCAGAATCGTCGCGAGGTTCGCGTTCACCGTGTATACCCTTCGATCGATCATTTTCTTCGGCGAGTTCCCTCGAACACGCATCCTATACTCCGCAGTCATCCATGCATTGGACCCGGTGTCCCGAAGACAACAGTATTAACGTTACCTCAGACCGAGAGATCGACTCCCGAACGCGTTTCCTCGTTTCTCCGCGAGCGACCTCGTCGGAACCAGGGGTGAAGCAGCTAGCGGAAGAACGGAGGGGACCTCGGAACGATTCTCCATCGAGTTGACCGCGATTTTCGTTGATAAGAAGCAAGGAAAGACGAGAAAAGGAAGGACGAATCGAACTCCTCGAGCAGCAGACGCAGAACGTAGAAACGACGCGATAGGCGCCGGTGGGAGTCCCCTTTCCACCGGTGATCCGCGACTTCAGAAGCAGCAGACCACGACGCAGAAGTAGCTGACGAGAAGATGGCCGGTACAAACGGCGATCGATTTCGAACCAATGATAACCAATGTACAAAGGAGAGGAGACTTTCGAGGTGAAACGATCCAGGACTACTTGAACGAGCTAGAGTCTCTGTCGTTCCCCGAATCTCGGTTACGAAGCTTTCCCTTCGAAGGGGAGGAACCTTTGGGAGATTGAACGGTGGAGAGTTGGAGGTGTTCGATCGAGAGAGATCGCTGGGAGGAGCATGTACATATGTAGATGTCACGTTTGGTCACTGGCAAGCCGTGGCACGCTATTACTGAAATTGTGGTTAGGGTTGCGGGCAAGTTGGTGGCAAGACACCGCGAGCTGATGAGGCTACACCTAGCAACCCAGCATCCACGAAGGTAGACCTTGTTATTAGTATTATCGAAGTGCTGCACGATGCCAGGCACTGGTAGCTAACCGGTAGCTAACTTGTTCAAACTGGCAGCGACTTCTAGACCCTGCGAGCGTGGGCCAGGTCGCTAGAAACTAGCAGTTGATGTTCTGTACAGAGAAAAGAAGTTGCAACGCCAAGTCTTATCAAGCTGGGAGCTGTTCCTGTATAAATAACGTTGCACTTCGTCGTCAGAGCTTCCCGAAAGCGAATCTTGGCAACGGATTGCCTAGAGGCAAGGCCCAATCGACAAAGAATGGTTTTTCAAGGAAACTATGTTCGAGTTTCAGGCAGATCCTAGGAGTTTGGGTTGGTTGCCAGAGATTCCCGTTTGAAACTCGCGCGAGAAGTATGGTTAGGTACTCGAAAGGTTCTTCATGGTCGATTCAAGTGGGATTCATCAGCTCGCCCTGCCTTGGCCACTGAGCGTGCATGTATACCAGAGTTGCCGTGGCCATAGTCTGCCTGGAGGTGTACAGTTTCGGGTACTGTAGCGTTGCCGCAAGTGCAGGCTGAGTATTTTCCAGAGGAATGTAGCTCCGTGTGTAATTATACGTAGAGGGAGTGCGTGGAAGTGAGAGTGAGTGTTTGAGAGAGAGACAGAGAGAGAGAGACACTGTCTCCTAGATTCACCGCGACACACATATCTTCGGTCAGAAATCATCGGATCCGGTTCGAACACGGGATAAATGGATTCAGAATGGTGTTTGGGGGTGCAGACCCCTCTCCCGAGGGAACGCGTTTGTTTCAAATGGTCTATACTTCGAGATAGTTGAGTCTTATTTTTCTACCTCTTCTTTTCTCCGTTGTTGGGAAGTTGAGTGTCGCGGGCAGGACAATTCATGGGGGGTTTGGACCCTCGCAGTTCTGGTCTGGGTCTGGAGGTGGGAGTAGCTAAGACTTTGCCAGCCTCCTTGCCGAGGAAACCTGAACAAAACACTTACGGTGTCAGTGAACGCCACTTCTAAATGGTTTCCATTTCATTTACAAGTGAAAATCGATCAGATGAACGTCTGAAACTATGTTTCCCGATCCGTCAGCTAGAGGCGCAATGTTACGTTATATTCGCTGATGGAGGACAGCCGCCCCTAGCTCTCGGACTGCAAACTGGCCGCGCAAAGTCTCCGTACGAGACACGGATCCGTCGATCAAGTGTCTACGCTTGGTCGTTCTCCATCCTTCATCGAGCAGGGGCATAATTAGGTCGTAGGTTTTACCTTAAAGCTTTCATTGTCCTACATATCATAGAGATCGGGAATGATCCCTTTTGTTTTTCGTGGAGGCCTACGAACGGGATTACACTGGGATCCGGGTCGTGTCGTAGACGAAACCGGGGAACGAGGAGATGATGAAACAAGAGGGCCTTTAGTATTCGATAGAGATAGGTGCTGCGTCTCGGGTCGCAAAACGAGAGACACGCTTTTATTAGGATTAGTCGCAGCTTCGACCTAGCCCCCGACAAGTGAAACCAGAAACACTGTACGTAAAGTGTTCTGTCCGTTCGCTTCGTCGCCGTCGACAACTTTCTGTCGTATGTAATTATTCATTAAATAATTGAAATTGTTGTAATATTCACCATTGATTTCCGATCAGAACGTTATTAATAATTGAAGATTCAGTCACCAAACACTTTTCTATTCATTTCTAGTAACCAAATTCGCCAGATTTCAAGCGAAGTATATTAATTACCGTGGATCAGTGGTTCTCAACTTGCTTCGATTAATGATTCATCTCCATCCTAACGAGGAAATCGAATCTCTCCCCGTGGAACGTTCATTTTTCACCGATCCAGCAACGAATCGTTGAACTCCGAGCACAAGTTGAAAATCCTTGTTCCGCAGCGTTCTCGACGGTGACGAAGGGAAAGGACGCGATGCAGCTCATCGAATCATTCAGTTTCTCAACATATCCATCTTCTGACCTCGTATTTTCATAAATCAAGATTCTATGCACTACATGTCCCATCTAATGAAGTTTCATGGACGAAATTATTTTTCCTAGTCGGAGTGATCTGCACGGCGCCGTTCTTATTCGGGTATCATTGTCCTCCGCGTAGACGAGCAACAACCGGGTTCAGTTTCATTGCACTCGATTCGATCCGTTCACCTCTCCTCGCACAATGGTTCATTTATCGCAACGAGAAATTCCAGACGCGGGAAAATCGAACGTGCGACCACTTCGCGGCGAGTTCTCGCGGTCTGTTCTGAATTGATGAACGATCACGTGGCATTCGCATCATCGTTTATACAAGGTTAATCAACTCGTAGAAGTCACTTGTAGACGTGTACATAAATAATCAGTGCTTAGATCATTCGGATTCCTATACATAGTGTCGTCGTTGTCGATCAACTCGTCGGCCGACGGACAGCAAGAACGTCGTACGAAGCTTTTACGATTGCGTAGAGAGGAGCCTGTGAAACTCTCTGTTAGCGGGAACGGTGCGCGAGTGTGGGTAGACGCAAATCACTTGTTGTATCATACACTATAGGGGACGCTGGTTCTACGCCAGTCGCCGAAACTCCTCTATAAAATTATTTTCTTTGATAACAATCGAAGAAGATGATATTAACAGCATTCCAATTTTCTCTTAATCTTTGGACGACCAATTCTGTTGTCTCGGTTGTTATTCAACTGTACCGATTATTTGTCAATAGGAAAATTGAAATTCTAAGAATTTTACGAATTTTAAGATTTTCGTATTCTATTGACGTAACTGTGCTAGAGAGTTTATTACATTTGGACATTTCGAAGAGAATATTACTACACTGAACATTTCTGTCGTCATATGATAGGGTGGTAAAATACTATAATTATTTCATGAAATTCATTTGTTTCCATTGCTTAATGAAAAGATTATTATATTAAAATGTTGATTTTATAATGATGCATTTAACTGGTATATTTTATAAATTCGAAAAATTCATTTCTAAGATTTGTCACGAACAAAACTGAAACAAATTTGAAATGAGAAGCAATAGATAAAATGGCGGTCCTAAAGTGAAGTAAAATGGCAGGCGTCGGTATTGCCAATTGACAGTGGAGGGGCTACAGTGAGCGACGTGCAACCAGTGTCCGCGAAAGGGTACTTTTAAGGTGCGCGAGAAACGAGAAAGAGGGAGAAAGAGAGAAAAAGAGAAAGAGAGAATGAGAGAAAGAGAGAGTTGTGTGCAAGGATGCAAGTTAGTCGCATGTGTTGTGTGGAAAGTGAAGCGTGAACGTTGAGACGAAACGGGAGGGGAGACGATACGAAGAAGCCAGGCGATCAAATCGCCCAGAGAATTGAAAATTCTAAGTCTATAAAATATATTTATAGAACCTAGTGCGCGAATGTGGTATTGCGTGAGAGGAATGGAGCGAATGATAATCGAGAAATTGAAGAGAGCAGAAGTTACTAGAAGATTGAGGGAGAAACAAGATGGCGGGTGAAGGAAAACGGCGAACGAGACGCTCGAATATAAATACGATAGTGTTGACTAAGGGGGTATAAATATTAATTTCGAGGAGGAATGAGGATGGTGGATTGAGACAAGAAAAAAAGTAAACGAAAGGAGAAAGGCAGGAAAGTAGGGACAGCGATAACACTGACTGACGGTATGTTCTATCAGTATTTGCGAAGAGAAACGATGTTAGAGCGAAGCGTTCAATTAGAGAAACAGGGAGGAAAAGAAGAAGGTAATTAGACGATTCCGAAAACACGAACTCGTCGGATCTATCGATCGAAGTTGCTGAACTGTCTACGGGACGGGTGCGAAACGCGCGTAGAAATATGCGAGAAAGAGAGAAAAGAGCGAAAAGAGAGCAAGAGCGAGAGCGAGAGAGAGAGAGAGAGAGAGAGAGAAAAAGATACTATAAATATTATATATATATATACATATGACAAAAAAAGCATATATATATATATAAAAATTATACATATAAATGATGGGGGAGATGAATAAAACAACTATCGTTGATCGCTATATCAAGCAAGTAGATATATTATATTGAAGAAAACAAGAAATATATAAATATATATATAAATATATATAGTAGCGTGTCGGTATAATTACTACGATTTTGTAAGCGCGTGTCGCGGCGCGCCGATGCTAGGGATATTCCGTTGACCGCTCGTGCGAACCAGGTTAAATTAACTAGAAGAATCATCGACCGAAAACGGGTAAGGACGGAGTACGGTGTCACAGAATGCCCGGAGAACGGGATTGAAACGAAGTCGCGCGACAACGTGTTTTCCGGCGAGTGACCAGTGTCAATTGTATACGCGTTCGAGTTCGCCGCAGTCGCCCGGGGACCTTTTCCCTTCCGGCCGGCCACCTGTTCGCAATCTTGTTCAGTACGGATTTTCCTTTTCGAGAGTGAACCACCCTGACAATCGACAGAATTCGAACGATTCTTCCATTCGCCTTTCGCGGTGCATGCTAGTTACTTTTTTATAACGATAACGATAATGGTAATGGTAACGATAATCGATAATAATCACTGCACATTTGTTCTGCTCGTCCAAGGGAAAGGTCGAAGGCGATCGGCGAAGTCGAACGCAGCCCTAAGAAAGTGTGAAAGCACAGTATGCGAGTACGAGTAGTATTTAACACCAAAGAAGAAGAAACAAAAAAGAAAGAAAGAGAGGGAGAGAGAGAAAGAGAGAGAGAGAGAGAGAGAGAGAGAGAGAGAGAGAGAGAGAGAGAGAGAGAGAGAGAGAGAGCGAGAGAGAGAGAGAGTTGGATTTTCCTGCAATAGAACAGTTTTTAGATCAATTAACGGAGACTCCCGTTAGGTAGAATGAAATATTTCATAATTATTCGCTGTCTCGCGTGTCCGTCGCATTCGTTTGTCCGAGCTGATTTCAAATTCCGCGCCACTGGGCGACGCTAGGGGAATCGCGTGTTGTTTAGTTGCGTTACATTTACCGGGGGATCCCAAGCGGGCGCGAGTCCACGCGCATGCGCCGAGCACGTCGGGCGACAAAGCATCTTCGCTTTCAAGGACTGACTTTTTTATGTCGTTCTAAAGAATAATTATAATGGATAACGGTAACGATAATAATATTATAAATATTACGTAACGATAAATATAAAACGATAGGAATGATACCGATGCGCGTTCGAATTGCTAATAATATAATATTAATAATAATATTAATAATATTACTAATAATAAAAGAAAATAATAATAATAACGATACGTATAATTTAAGGCATGTGCTCACCCGTCGTGCTTGGCCGTGTATAATTGTTTTCCATTGTTCGTGAAATGGTTAACACTGCGTCAGGGCGTTATGGAATCCTGACGACGATCTTTGATCATTTTTATTATTGACAATGATAATCCGTACTGAAGAAAAACGCCCGGTTACAACGATACATCCGATTTTCGTCTCTGCTTTGAGGTACAATAGCGAACACACGGCTCAGTTGATCGCGTTTCTACGATAGGGGGCCACTACTTTCAGCATGTTGAGCTACCAGGAGAAGCTAGCGCCCTCTACGATCAATTGAGCTGCGTGCGCATTCGTCTAGGAAAACGAGGAAACCCCAGGTGTTCCCTTGAGTTACTTAATGTACCAACGAATAAGAATCGAACGCAAATATAGCGACGCGGATAAACCGTCGAACGACGAACGACAAGGGCGGTTTAATTAACCAATTAACCGGGGATACGTTGAACGGAAAGTTGAAATTTCTCTTTTGTTTCGTCACCATTCAGGCTGCCAATACTCGAGTCCTAGTCAACGAAGTATTTTAAATGCGAAGAAAGTATGACGTTCGTGCGTTGCATTTACGTTACACGGACATGGGATCTAGGGGAATAATGTCAGCGTGTCCAGGGGATTAACGGGGATCTAGGGTTTTTGTGTCTCTATCGTGGCAGGAGTTTGAATGATCGATCGCGTATTGACAGCCAACGTGTCGAGGATAATGCTTGATAGCGAACCGTTGAATCTTGCGCGAGCATGGCATCGTGAATGTAGGGTTCTAACGTCGCCGGGTACGACGACGAATTTAGTCGATGTTAAGTCCACGCTAATCCAACACGATCGGCGACGATCGCAGCCGTCGGTCGATTATAAATCAATAGTAGGATAGTAGAGCGTAACAATTTCAGAGAGGTAGTACTACCGTTGTTCCGTTGATTGTTTTCATAGATTTTATTGTGCCGTGACCGCATCGCGTGCTCTCTTGCTGAACGTTCGGTTTACTTGCTGCAACATGACAAATAAATACAGAACTTACCAACAACAACAGAAATTTCCTAGCGAGCTTGTTAAACGTTCGTCTCGCGTCACCCGATTCGATCGCCTCGAATTCTAAAAGACACTCCTCGATCAGCAGGCCGATCGAACGGGGGATCCACGAGAAATGACCTACGCGAAAAATAACCAACTAGACGTCCACGCGTACCAACCTAACATTCTCGCCAATTCGAAGAGTCCAACGATCATTCCTCCCGAATCAGGAATAAGGGATTCGAAGAGAGGACCCTCTCTTTCCTGACTTACCAGGGCGCAATCGGGAGACCCAGTCAATTAAACGATCGCAATGTCCTTCTAGAAGCGTAGGAGTCTTTGTTCGTTTCTTGAAATTAAACAGTATTAGATGCTCCTGATTAAACGCACATACGCATTTCATTTAGCAAAACGTTACACCGATGAACAATACAATGGCAATCAAACGATTCGTATTCCGTCGAGAAATCAGGCCCAGCATCCCGAATTGAAGGAATCCCCTAGACAGAGGACGCTCGGCACAGCTGTCCTCTGACTTACCGATCCGGGGAGAAATCGGCAGCACGCAAAATTCCGCGAAAATTGAAAACCTTGAATCGCGAGCTCCCACGGGACGCGGCCACGCCTAGCCAGGACTATTTTTCTAAGTTGCAAAGTATAATAAATTAACTAAGATGTTGCATTATCGTTACATAGAGTATATTATAATGTATATTGATATTTTAACTAGCCGAGTAAGTATGAGACAATGTTACGAGCGTAGTAGACGGGACAAATACTTGTAGATAACAAAAGAAAGAAAAGTAAAAAAGAGTTTGCGATCGTGAACGGTCGACTGTACCCGTGCCGATTCGCAGTTGCGCGGTCGATGCACGCGCGCGCCGCGACGCGCCGTTAACCGGATATACCGATTAAACAAGAGAGAAACAAAAGAATCGACGAAACGCTCGGAAATATTAATATCGGGAGGGGACGTGAAGCAATTTCCGCGGATCGAAAGGCACCGAAATCAGTTCCTGCCTCGATTGATTCGCGATCGGACGCCGCGCCGCAGGCTGACATCGATCCACAGGGGAAACAAAATTCCTAGACGCGATCATCACCGAGGCTGGAACCGCACGAACGGGCGTGAACGTGTGACGCTGCGTGGATGAGTGTGTGCAAACGAGAGAAAACAATCACCGGCGTGATTCCACGCCGGGGAACAGAGAGAATTAAAATATGAATCGTTCTGTCAGTCACCTCACATATATTATACAATGTAATAGTACTATGCTGCCATATGATATAAATATATGTCTACGGTAAGGAGTATATTACTAAAACATTATAAATAAATATGTTATAAGTAGCTCTCTTGTGATCGTGTCCATTCAACCATATTCTCTTCCCCCCTTTTAAAATATTTATTTTTAAAATATTTTCTTCTTAAAATTTGGAAAAGATTAGTGTATGTGTATTAGAAGTGGGATGTTGTGGATTGGAATTTCAGAATGTAGTGGAAGTAACGGGGCACGAAACGACGTTTGAATTTCCCGCCTTCTCGGTGTAGTTCAAAATTTCCCGCCAGAGCACAATACAGGATTCCCCTCGTTTCAAAGTTTTCCCGTTAGGTGATGATTAGTAGGAAAATCGCGTGAATTTTTCAACCAGGTAGGACGTACTTAGTGTGCGAGACGCCGCCGTGAGAGGCAATATGATTCTTTGATAAAGTCGTCCATAACCTTAAATTTTTATCTCTGAAGTATTTCGAATATTTTTAGAGAAACAGAACACGGGTTTAGAATAATATTTTTGTACGTTTTATAACTGTTGTTGAACAACTGTATTCGTGTCCAGTTTGTTATTGTATACTTGATATTGAAATCCATCGAGCAAGCTAATTCATGATAATTGAAGGTTATGAGTGAGTTTCATAAATTATTTATATAAATATGTATTTTCAGACGAAGTATATTTCTGTTTCGTCCAATACGTGTATCGATTTCATCGAATTCGACGGTTCTTCAGAGCAACAATATTAAAATTGTATTTTTCGTTTATTTTAGGCATACTTACTGCGTGTAACGTACACAACTTAACTTATGTTTTATTATGAAGCGGCGTCAAAGAAGACCTGTCTTAGAACTTAATCAAACACAAGCTGGCTCTCACGGGGATCATGTGCAGAGTAAATGATTCTATACTTTTTTTTTATAATATAATTATTATAATTAAACACGAAATATTTGACTGTTGTATAAGAGATTATTGATCACATAGTGTAACATTTGTACATTTAGATAAACGGAAACAAACAAATCTTGAATACCCTGGACAAAATGTACCTGGAAACCCATTGGCAAATTTACTTTGCCACTATAATTCAGATAGTGACACTGAGGATCCAAAGAAAGATGTTTGTAAGTTAGATGATCAAGTGAACAACTTCCTCAAGGCAAGTAGAATTTTTTTATATACATGTATTTCTTTGAGATCTACTTTGTACATGAAACTAATATTCTCCAAACAATCAATTCATAGGAAATACAACTTATTGCTCCAAAACAACCCATTGCAAATGAATTCAATAATGCTGCCTTAACAACAAATTCCAATACACAGTTATCACATCACACTAATCAACAAGCATCAAGTAAGATTTTGGCACATCACTGTTTGAAAAATCTCAGGAAACTCTCCCATGTGATTGGGAGGAGCCTACAAATGTAGTTGTCTTTTTAAAACACATGTATTCTTTTAGTGTGGCGCGAGTGCTTAGATGAATCTTCCGGTTACCCATACTATTGGCACATAGAGACCAATGAGGTAACCTGGGAGATGCCAGAGGAATTACGGTACATGAAGAATAATGTTAAGACCAGCTCTGTGATGAAACCTCATTCAATGCAAGACTCTCATTGGGTTGACTTCTCGTCGGTTGCATGTAATTATACGCTCAACAGAAGTATCTATTATTTCCAAATAAATATATGTTACCCAGCAATACGAAAACAATGTTTCTTTAGACCAATCACACGAAAACATACCGGAAGGTATGATACCAAGAGAAGTAGTGGCTCGGAATCGTAACAGATATATTCGCAACGAGACAGCTAAAAAACAGGAACCGCCAACTGACCAAGATACCACGAACACGTCCGATACGATGGATAACGAGTCCGATGACGGGTATGCAATCAAAGTCCCACTGTTTCCTCTAGTGTTACTTAACTAGTTAACTATGTTTCACGAGTATATATGTCATTTTAAAACCCGGAGTATTACTAATATTTTCGATAATGAATAATTCATTTTTTCAAATAAACACGTGTACTGCTTCTTCACCTTATTTTAGCTTTTTATTCAAATATGCTGAAGGTGCATTTGCCCTACATTTCACATGTATACTCGTCATTGCATGGTTTCAATTACGCAACGCGCAAGAGATGTTTGAAACTATATACTGTTATAGCTATTAGGTTAACAAGAAAATGAGAATAAATAATACTAAATATAAAATTATAATAAAACGTAACGAAGAAATGATTGTCGCAGAAAAATAGAAATGATAACATCGTACGGGTCTGAAGAGAGTGACTCTGACTCAGCAGACGAAAATCACTCGAAATCAGAAGCGCCTCCAACATCCACAAGTGAATCTGTCAGTACAAACTCAACGACAAAGCCGAAAGATATATTTTCCTCGTCGACATCTACGAGACATCCGCAAATGCTGAAGGCATCTCAGAACTTGGACCAAGACACCGAAGAGCCTGTGGAGAATTCAAGAACAGAAGTGTTAGATTCAAAGTTAGTTGAAGAAAAGGATGCAAAGTACTCGAAGAACCAAGTGCAAGAACCTCAAGAGTGCATAGAGAGAGTTGCTACTGACAGTCGAACCGTTAGGGACTGTAAGACAGCGGTAGCTAACGATGGCAGTAGTAAAAGCAACCCTGGTTCTGATTTTGACTTCAGAGTGTCTTTGGTACCTGGCTATGACGAGGATTCTGACCCTGAAGAGGAACCTGAAGTCAGGCAGGAGAGAAAAGCTTTGTTCCCTATCCCTCAGACAGAGAACACTATGGAGGGTTCAAGTTTAAAGGTTCATCGAGTACCAGATAACGGTGACAGCAGCGTCGTGAACAGTGAGAAAAGAAATGTTCAGGAACTGGAGAACGAGGTTACTTCTGAGAAGACAGAGAGTGGTGAGGAGGTATCTTCAAAACCAGAGGACGATGGGCAAAAGGCAAATAAGTTCTTGGACAACTTGCACGGCAGGAGTAAGTTCTTCCAGAGAAAGAAGCGTATCGCGTTTGAAGGTAAGGGCATTAAAAAGATTGCTGTAAAAATCTTGTATCGATATTTTCATTTTTCATATTTTTATCTCTTTTATAAACTAAATTTCTTCGACTATTTTCTGGAATCAGGTTTATTCCATAAGGATCATACCACTGAAAAAAGATATGTCTAGTTCATCAAGTTATCCTTTGTTTTTAGTAAAACCATGTTAATGTTATTTTTGATGATTAAACAATTTTCTTTAAATGTATTAACTTTTTAGTTCCGTCCACGAAAAAAAAACCAGTAGACAAGGATGAGACTGTCAAACCAGAAATCGATGCGCAACAAGAGGAAACGAACACGTCTGACAGCGTTGACCGTACCGATGAGGTACACGCTGATCCCCAAGAGGAGCAAACTACTGTGATAACAGAAGATAAACCGGAAGACGTCGCGGATCATATCACGGAGCCGAGCAAACTTGAAGAAGAGGCTACCACACCGTCCGAGACGACCGGTGATTCAAAAGAAGACGAAGGAGAAGTTGCACTGTTGTCGCAGATCATTCTCGAGAAACTGAAGTTTTTGTCCGAAGGGAAACCAACCGTGTCTCCTGTTCAGATGATGTCTATCCAGTTACAGGTGAATAATATTGATGTGATTTTAATACGACCACTTTGTCATTAATAATTTATTGAAAGAAGAGAAAAATTATAGGCATATTCTGTGTTTTCGAACTCAACAATTCGAATGAATTCACTAATATGTATGTTAAATCATCTTGAAAATCTTCACCACCAGTCTGGCTCGTTGTTATAGGGCAAAGGGTTAATTAACCCATCATCCTATGATTTCATTATTAATTAATAAATATTACATTATTAATTATTATTATATTATATTGATTGCTTTGTAGTAACTATGTGGTCGCTAGTTGTTCTTGCAAAATATCAATAGTGGTTATTTTATATTTTCCTTTGAACAATTTGTTTACACATATGAAAAATGGGTAGCTTCTCGTACGGGTGACCTTTCAGTCGCCTTTTACGACAAGCAGATCATACCCAAGGCCTATTCTTTTTCCCCCGTGCCCTTAGGGGGATGACTATATTTAATATTATTATTATCATTATATATTATAATCTATGTATTTATTTATAGGTATTAATCATTCAAATGTAATAAAAAAGGAAGTATCATTATACTGGAACATTTTTAATTTTGTTGTATGACACAAATGGGTTAAGAACTAATAATAGCATTTAACTAACATTTAACTTGAAGTCAAATCTAGTGACAGTTACATTTGCTAACTTCTGTTCTAAATTTTTACCACGATATCAGAAGACAAAGTGTTAATTTTGTATTGTAAACAGAAACTTAATAGCTACATGTATTCACTATTTTGTTGCAGACATTGTTTGTCGCATGGGAAGGAGGTTGCTTAGAAAAGAGTTACTTGCGTAGGTGGTTGACTGACACCAGTCACGAACTGGAACGATTGGAACAAGACGCGGCACCGCCTGGATGGCTTTGTCAGTGGGATAGGTATAGTATACGATCTAAAATTTGTGTATTATCTCGTATAAATAAACATGACTCGTTCCATACAAAACATCGTGGTATGTTATACACATCACTGCTCTATGTCTTCAGTCACCGTTACAGAGAAATGTTCATACATTTTATATCGGACGTCTGTCTGTTCTTAATTCGATCAATCTATTTCTCTAGTTCTCGTAGAAGAATCCATTCGTGAATTGCTTCGCTTTTTAATACGTAGAGTCCTAAATGTTTTTTCATCTTTTCTTTTGTGCTCAAACAAAACAAATTGCCATTGCTCGAATTTTCGGAAATGTCGATGAATCGAATGAGTCGTACCAAGGGTTTAATCAACTTGATTTTATCAATTTCAGAGTAAATGTTGTAAAGCTCGTTCTAAAATATTCGTAGATTTACAGTAATGTAATCTTTATTTATTTAAAAAAAAGAGTATATCCATGTATAAACGAAGAAGTACCGCGTTATTTGTTTTAAAAGTTTTGATTACTACAGTAACATAGATAGGAACGTGTACAGAAAAGATCCTATGAGAACATACGTGTACAATATGCAAATGTGCGCGCTAACAACTGTGCGACAAGATCATGCACAAGATTTAAGAGACTTTGATCTGCCAAAATGTGATTTAAAGTGTAAAGACAATCCATTTGTCATTGAGTTAATAAGAAAACTGCTGAATCAGTGAAACTGATCCATTCGGAACACCGTACAGAGGGACAAGCATTCCGACAAGCAGTATAAGCAGAAAACACACCAGAATTTCAACTATTCGAATTGAGACTGCCAGAATGTCAACCTATATACCACTCGATGAGTAAGGATCGATTGGAACTCAACCAATAACGGACCCCAGATTTATCCTTAAGAAACATCTAAATGAATTGTGCACAAGTGGATTTACCCAGGGCAACTTGAAACACAAAGAAGCTGCGTGCCATTAAAGGACTCGTGGGAATCAGTTCCAGACCGAGTGGTGGAAGGAAGTTGAAAGTAACCATATTTTGGAGATCCACAACACATGTTACACGTATTCTTTTTTTTTTTCTTTTACGTAAATACTTCACGAAACCATCGAGTTCAGCTGCCTTATTCCATAAACGTGTTATACCTTTAGTTTCACTGTCACCCAAAATGTTTCCATTAATACCATCCACCAAGAACTGCATCTCCGTCCCGTGTAAAGGAATACGTGACAGGTATTTGATGAACAACGTGTCTCGTATAGAAAAAAAAAAAAAACAGAGAGAAACGGAAAAGAGAGAGAAAAGAGAAAACAAAGATGGAGAGCAAAACAAAACAGAAACCATCCCGGCTCGCATAATCCCTCAAATACTCATAACCAATTCGCTTAATTTCGCTAGCGTAACGCTGACGTTGTCGACGTATACTCGGTGCTCGTGTTGCGGAAGAGAGCGCCCCACTATGTAACCGCTAAGTAACACTTAATCCTTTATGTAATATAAAGGGGGTCTCGCTGAATAAATGGCACGCCGAGTCGCAGGTAGGAGTATTAACTGATATTTGTTTCCTAGCAAGTAAGTCGCTTTAGAACTCGCTGGGACGTCCCTTTCACGGATCAACGTCCCTCGAAAGTTTGTCTGTCAATGTAAACACATGCAAGTAAATCCCTTCTATGCCTCGGCTGTTCTACATTCCCCGGTGCGCTTTTTTACAGGTCGCATAAACGATATTATTACCAGAACACTGCCACCGGAGTAACCCAATGGATCTATCCGGATACTGGCATCGCTGGTGGCGCAGAGGAAATGGAAATTTGCTCGACGCCTCCACCAATGGAACAGGAAGAGATGATTGCCACAGGTACAGCTGTCAATGATTAAACTGAAAGCCTAACATCTAATTTTTATTCTGCTGCTTGTCCTCGCAGCAGCAGAAGAGGAAGGACTGAAGTCGAAACCAAAGAAACCGCAAGAAGGTAGCGATACGAGTCAAGATGTAACAATTTCAAGGAACCCTGACGTGGAAGCTCCTCCACCGCCACAGATTTCGAATCCAAGCCCACCTCCACCACCAAGAATATATGGAAATGATATGAAGAAGGACAAAAGAAAACGGGACAAAGGCAGTGATGCCTTG
The DNA here is from genome assembly GCF_051020985.1 of Nomia melanderi. Lineage (NCBI taxonomy): Eukaryota > Metazoa > Arthropoda > Insecta > Hymenoptera > Halictidae > Nomia > Nomia melanderi. The sequence goes on from NC_135000.1 coordinate 2,603,531, forward strand.
GACAGTAAAAAGCAACGAGTAGGAGAAGGTGAATACTTTACTTAGTAGCATGATTAAACTACTTGTTACCAGGGCTGAATGTGTTCTTGTTCTTCGTAGAAGGGACAGTAATCACAGAAGTCAGCCAACTAGAGAACCCTGCCATATCTTCTCTGTCTAATCCTGCAACGTCTCTGTCACCTCAAGCTACCACCCTCGCAAACATAGCCAATGTAGCTAATGTGACTAGTGTGACAAATGTGGAACCCTTACCACCTGGTGTGGATTTAACGGAAGCGCCTTATGAATTGCCAGCAACCGCTTTGAAAAGGATTATATACAGTGCTGTGCAGCCTCAAGGTACTGCACTGTATGATGCCACTGCAAGAGATCCAGCAGTTCCCATTCTGAGTCATCCAGCAGCCATTGTTCAAGAACATTATCTTCAGTATCCAGCATACCAACACTTACATTCTGTAAGTTTTCAGATGAAGATTTACTAAACCTGACTTATTTCAGTTAGAGAACTTTCTAAGTATTAGGGCTTAACGGAGAATTTTGAAGTTATGCTAAACTCAGATACACTTAGTAGAGAGTTAATATAACTTTGTTGTCAGTTTACTCTTGTTATACTATCAGTGTGTCGTGTTCTTTTTAAATAGCCGGCAGCCTTAGTACTTCCGCATAAACATGGCGTGCAGCCAGCAATTCAAATTATACCGGATTACACGCCGATATACACGAACCACAAGGTGATCGAAAAGCCACCAATTAAAACAGCCAAAGAATCCTTGGTGTCTGCTCTGGATTCATTTTACAACGACATCGCTCGCATAGAGAACAGTAGGACCGAGAAAGTCCCGCAAAGGCAGGACATAGTAACAACAGAGTCATCTTTACCTGTGGAGGAGGCAAAAGTCGACATGGAACTGGAAACTTTGCATGTTGATGCGGCCATGAAGGAAAAGAAGAAGAAGAAGGTAAGAAGATTGATGAAAGGACAAGAATAACAGGTATTAAATATTAAAATATAATTTCAGGCAAGGATTGGTATCAGCAAGAAACACAAGGAAGTGTCCAGTATGGTAGCTAAATGGCAAAAAGTACAACAAAACTTTGAGAATACTTAAAGTGATCATTAGCAGCGAAGAAAATAATGGATTTCAGTAATGAACAGATCTCCTTGAGTATCAGTGTTCAAACAAGACTTGAATACAGAAACCATAAGATTTTATTTTCTAGATGTAACTTTGTAAAATTCATAGTGCACTGTACCTCCGCCTATGTATAGTGTTCTTGTACCTGCAGTTGACATTGTTACCACTCCTCATAAACTAGTTTACTATTTTATCAATGGAAAGTTCGAAAGGATTTGCTGTAGAGAACGATTTTCGCATTGTCCACGCACACGATGCTATTTACAGGCATTTACTTATTGTTCACGTTCATTTTCGAACCAGCTTGAACGTTAATTAATATGTAAACCACGGATACAATCGATATGTTCCCGTTTCGATTAAGATTATTGTAATCGATGTCCCCAACGTTGTATATATCGCGTATTGATTTTATATTTCAAAAACCATTCGTTACTTAAGTGTTAGATCGATTGGTAGATTTTGAATTATGGCGGTTACTATAAATTAAGAGTAATTTAATACTTCATTATCAACATTCTCCGGACAGCGAAACCGTACAGAATAAATTATTGATGAGAGGTCACGCTTACATGCTTCCAGAGCTAGAATATTTTTTAAATGAATCATAGGATATCGGTATCAGTGAAGAAATTTGTTTGTAATATTGTATGCTTTACAGAACTGTTTTCTTTTTGTAATGATATGTAAATACATGATCAACGAAAAAATATATATATTATATATACAGTATACTCCTTCTATATAATATTACTTCGTCATTTTTACCAATCAGTCCACATGGTGCTAAGTCATATTCATTTTGTCAATCAGACTCATTATAGATTTAAGTATATAATTACAAAGAGGGAGGGAGTTACTGTATGCTAGAAATTTAATCACTATATGCAATGCATTAAAATAGAGAAAATGTACTTTATTGATCACAATTTATACCGAATTTTACAGTGCATACACATTTTTTTGTTCATTCGTGACAGTGGCGCTACAGGGAAAGTACCAAACATTACAGTTTTATAGGTTAGGTGTTTACTGATCTTTTCCTACGTAAGCTAAGAAATTATGAGTACAGTAACTCTTCAGAGCGTTAATAAGACGACATATGCTGAAATAGAGCATAAGCTGAAACGTGATCAAAACATCAACAACCCTTGCCTAAAGGTACATGTAGCCTTTGAGGTTAATTTTACTTTCCGGTTACCTAACCTTAAAAGTAAGTTCTTATATCTTATGATTTATATTAATATTATTCATTGTTATTTATGCAGGAACATGAATTGGCTTTAAACTGCCTTACGAATAACCAGGATTTAATGAAGAGATGTGTGCTGTATTTTGAAAATTACAGGAATTGCAAGACCTTTTGGGTAATTTAAGTGCAATTAATTTGTTTACGTAAGCTTCAATGCGGATAAACAATATATTAATATTTTAGAACGATGTTATGAAAGATCGGAAATCACGAGGTATTGAACCACAACTTCCTGTACCTGAAGAAAGAGAAAAAGTAAAAGCAGAATATCTAAAGATATACAGTTAATAATTTTGTATATTTTCTTATGTTTATGTTTTTTGTCAATGTACTATAACATGTTTATTCTTTATAATGATACGACGTACAGGCGAGCAAATGTTATAAGTAATCATTTTTATTGCTACAATGTAGCGTAACAAATTTTTGTTATAGTTTTAAGTAGAATTATCTTCAATAACTATGTAAAAAAAGCTATTTACAATGATATAGTTGAAGGACTGCCATTACAAAAGTTAGAAGCGCAAGTAAAAGGTAGAAAAAATAAAACACTATTTACATAAAATCTGTTTAATGTCTTTGGCAGAAATAAATATTTGGAGAATGTGTGATTACATTTACTATCTATAAAAATTACAAACAATACGTTAATGCATATTTGCACTGACAGTAAACTCCACGTCTAAAGAATAAAGTTGCATTGTGTGGTTTGGATCAGATTACATAGATTTAGTTGGATATTGATTGCATAAACAACTCTGTTAACAAAAAGGAAATATGTAGCGTCTCAGAATCTATGCTATGCACAAACTACATTTTTTCATTTCTCAAGATTATTTATATATACAAGATACTAAATTTTGCAAAAAATTTCGTTTACCCTATCGCCAGAGTTAGACTAACGATTAAAAACAACCTTCGATATTCATTACAATAGCGAACGCATCTTATTTTCATAATTACAGCTACTCATATACTTAATGTAAAACGGACTAGCGAAGTGTTTCGAATATATGAATAAAAATGTCGTAGATCGACAACTGCATTTCAGATTATAACGCAGAGCTAATGAAAAACCTACAAAAAAAAATAAGGCATGTTTAAAATATTGAATTTATTCTACATTGACTTAGGTTATCATAGATAAACTTACTCTCGAATTCACTCAAACTCCAAAAGAAGGTTATAATTCCGTTCTTCCAACGTGGGTCACTATCAATGTCTAATATTTCTCATTCGCAGTCGCTAAGTACCAGGTATACAAATATGATTTTAATAATGCAAATGCTGCTCTTCGGTCTGCGATTTGGCCCAAAAAATGGTCAATGGATATTTAAAAAAAAGTAACTTAAACAATAATTACCATCTACGTATTATACATTATCTACTATTGTCATGAAGGACATGCTTATTAGCGCAACAACCGTTGTCTCAACAATCATATCTAGAACACGAACACTAGCGAAGCTACGAGAAGAATTGACAAAGTGATCATCAAACAATCAAGCAACGTTATTCGATAATTAAAAACAGAAGAAAATAAAAATAAAAAATATTTTCCTCGTGAAATTCCGACTGCGATTATTCACAGATTACCTCCCACGTTGAGAAGCTAGCAAACGCATAGCGTAATTTACAGTATACAGTATCACGCGTTCCATTCGTTTCCAAGGAAAAAATATATATATATATATGTGTGTATATATACAGAATAGTCTTTTCGCTGAACAGGAGTTTCCGTGGTTCCCCTCCGAATTGACAATTCTAAGTTATTTAGCCTAACTATTATGGAATCCGTGGATTCAGCGTTGACGCGCTAGGTCCTCGTTAAATGCAACATAACATACACATGCATCCTTACACGAAAATAAATAACGTCTCTTTACACGTGTGTCTCATTACAGCTATTAATGAAACCCGATAATCTTCCATCGATCTTTGTTCGATATTCACTATTCTAAGCTAGCTCGGCGTCTATGTAACATCAAAATTAATCGTATATCACGCTTTAAGACCTCTGCTCTCCACTTACAGTTAATAGACAAGACATAGCAATTTCAGAAAATTCATTTGGGAATTCAGGAACATAGTAGCCTCACTTCAACTATCTTCAAAGAAATTCACAGCGTGAAACACCTAAATCTGGGCTAAGACAGTCAAAAACGTCTTAAACCAAATTTAGATGTCGTGTCACTTTAAAAGTCAGTACAACGATTTTCTTCTGAATATCATATGCACTATATCCTTATCCATTGACAGTACAATTTAAGGCAACAATATCATGAAACAGCAAATAGCAATCGATGAAAAGTATCTTGTTCAAAGCAACTTCCTGTTAAATTAATTTCTCTTTTTAATAAGAAAAAAGGGAACCCTTTTAACTAACTCCTAATTTCCATTTTATTACCCATTTACTATTTCACTATACCGTCGCCTACAAGTGTACAGACTGTACGTGGAGACCATTATCAGACGTACACAGCCATACCGAGTTAGATCAGGCGGTCAACTACACAGACAATACATGTTAAAAACGAAGAACGAAAAGCCTCTCTTTATACACAGTCAGAGTTTACGAACTGAACACAAAAAGACAGTACAGAAGTCGATAGAGTGCTATCACCTTGCTTCCTCCCTTGTTTCCTAAGATCTGCTCTAAACACTCTAACCTCCAATAATGGTATAATGTTACCCGGTACCAAAGAAGCGTGATTGCAGCGGTTATGTTATCACAGCGACATGAGGATGAACAAAAAAAACGTCTCTGCGAAAAAATAAATAAGATCACTGAACAGGTACTTCTTTCATGGATATGTGATCAGCAATGACTGGATGCATGAATGATGTCTAAAGTCCACTATCGTTCACCGTGTCCCTTGCCTAAGAGACGCTTGGGAACGTGATCTCTGTACCGTTCGAAAATGTTATTCCCATCTGATTCGCTTTCTGCCCTTGTCTGCTCTGTACTCACAGATTCGTAGCTGACTCCGACTCACTTTGTTTCTTCGTTTTTAACATGTATCGTCGGCAAGTAGTCAATCGACGCGGTCCTTGATACGGAACGTATGAATGCGGAAGTGGCGACACATCTGGCGCACCTGAAACAAAAAGGGATCGGTTAGAAGCGGTTTCTTTTTATTGCACCGAGGATTACAAAAACTTGTCACACTTGGAATATATCACTTCACGCAAGCAATAATGATAAAAAAATTATTATTGCTTTTATTGCACCGAAGATTATAAAAACTTGTTACGCATGTAATCGACCACCTCACGCACCAATAATGATAAAAAAATACTGCTTACCACACAAGTGCCATAATGAATATGAGCAAGCAGCGAAATTATTGCTACTACGTATGTGAATGCCAGATCTGTGCTAGGTAGGATATAAGAGAAGGCTGCTGCTACTCCTACAGGCAGCAGTATCCAAGAGAATATTTCGCATCTGACATTGGTCATTTGTGACACAATTAATCGACACTATAAATTAGTAAATAGTGGGTTAATATTAGCCTATTGCCGGCCAATAATATCAACATAGGATAGGTTGCTAGGCTGCTGAGTGTCTTACACATATATTGGAGAAGATAGTTCCAACAGTCAGAAAAACGATTCTGGGATCTTTCTCCACTATATTGCTAGGTGAGTGCATCACCCAAATTGTCGAGATTGCGAAAAGTATGCTTAACGGTATCAAAGGTCTTATGGCATCTAAGAATGTCCTCATTTTACCAGTCTTGTCCCTATATGATCTGGGAATAAATTGAATTTTTTAATCTCTTGAAGTCACTTTATAGAGATTTCTCATACAGTGCTAGTTCTCGGTATGTTTTAATTGTAAAATGACTTTTGTTTTGAATTATCAAGTTGATGGAGAGGAATATTAATATGTTTCTTGAAAGCAAAGGATCACGTTACAGTTATTCAATGAAGTGTATAAAACACTTTCATCGCGTGTATACTCACTTATATATATTCCAAAGCACCACGGGTAAACTGGTCAGAATTGCCGTGACATAGAGTGCAATTTCGAACATCACTCCCACAGATATCTCACCAGGCAGCATGAACTTCCATGTCTCGTGTCCTCCTATACTTGATATAATAAACACTGTAGTAGTACCCTGGGAGTTAAAAATATTTATATGTAATATGAACTGTATATCAGTTAGAAAAATACTATAATGACAACAGTTTTATCAGATATACTTACTACCATAGATATATCATAGCCCCATGGAAGGAACAGTACACCAGTATTATACTTTTCCCAATGAGTCAGATAGAAGTTTATAAACACACTCCATAATATGAAGTACATTCTCAATGGGGACACACTATGATCTGTCCTACCAAATACAGAGTACATACACACAGTAATCCACATTGTTGTCCAACTATCTAGTCCATGGTCAAACAATTCCCCTAAGGGACCAGATGTCTGTGTCCGCCTTGCTTGCTTTCCATCTATACCATCTGTAATGAATTCACGTATTACTGAAAAGTTTCAGACATATCTGAAGTGTACAGTATTTGCCTCTTACAATCAGATTATTACCCCCCGCTATGCATCACACATTATGAAACGGCACGATCATATGGTATATAATGACTGCAATTTATTTCTTTTGTACTTACCAAGTGTGTGTCCCATAAAAACATTAAATGCTCCCAATGCAAAAACCCATCTTGGTATAGGTGGATATTGTGGTTTATCATCGCTGGATGCATACAAATAATAATCATAACTTGCAAACATTGTGAAGTTCAGAACGGTGAAAAGAAATCCAGAGAAAGTTAACACATTCGGGGCAACCCATTTTGGACAATACTAAAATAACATTTTAATATTTAATGAAACAATATTGACAATAATTAACTTCTATGAAAAAACATACCTGCACTACTTTGTCCCAAAATGGGTGCATAATATACACACTAAGGGGGCTTGTATCCACACAGCTGTACTGAAAAGAAATATGTAAAGTTAGTTAGATAATGAACTTCAAATCATATTATCCTCAAGATTTTAACCCACTTTAAAACTCGCATTATCACCAACGCTTGGGTAACACAAGACAATTCAATGTAAATGAGATACATTGAACAAGATAATACTGCTTGCATCATATATTACACAGTCAACAAGTATTTCCCAATAGCATTTATGAATAATCCATTCGAATTACCTCATGAATAAATATATTTTTGTTCCTTACATTAAACAAGTTTCCGCAAGAAACTTAAAACTCTATCAATTAATTGATCAAACACAAACAGTCTTTAACTCCTCAAAAAAATACACATCAAAGTTAGTCCTCAATAAACAGATACCCATTACTACAACACCCACCAAACAAAAAACTTGACATAAAACAAGCTCCAACAGCAAACTCCAACAACATGCTCAAGTAGCCAAGGTAGTACAATGAGTAATGGGAAACTCCATTGATCACGACCATTAGTCACTCAAGGAAACCGCCTAAAACGACTAACAGACAACGTGGGACAAAAACGTTGCAGCCGGGTTGGGGCCTACCTTGTAGCTCTCGAAGCCGGCCAGGTGTTGGTCCGTTAAATATTGGACCTCAAGGCCCAGTTTCCGGTACATGGTATCGCCGGGTTATGGGTACGTGGGGCTGGAGAAGACGTGGCTCGCTGGACTTGGGTAGGCGTGATCGTTCACCTCATCGGGGCCGCGTTGTTCCCCGGTAAAAGACGCCGCGTGTACGTTGGAGATGTCCGCATGAAAGGCACTGAGGGGTTGCGGGTCGAGCACGTGCTCCTTGTCGAGTGGCTAGCCGTTCAACGTCGATTCATCGTGACACCAGGCTGCGTGAACGATTACTGCGATACGACTGTCCCGAATCGTCTCGCCTGAAGGCCGATTCTCACGTGTCAACTGGCGAGACTGCGAGGAACGGCGCGACGAGCGTCGTCCGATCGATCCTCCTGCCCGGCGTTTAAAACGAAAGGGGAGAGGAGAGCCGTATGCACGGAACTGCGTATAGATAGCGCATTACTCTTGAATTGGATCGCGTGCCGTTGTCAGGGCCGCGAGATAACCGGCTTGCTTGGGTGTCTGGGATGCGATAAAATGTAAGCTCCAGTTTAGGAATGTAGTGGCCCCGCGAATTCCCGAACGTATCACTGAGTCAAGTCGCCAGAGCGACGATTACTGCTGTACTTATGTCGGTAATGCGTCTCACAACGGACCGTTTGCGTGGCGTTTATGTAACCGATCAACTGAGATCATCAGGAAAGAGGTCATCATAATTTATAACCGAGAACGGTGATTATCGGACTCGCGAGGAGGTTTTAATGAATATTGGAACACGCGATGCGAATTTCGAAGGAGTTCGTTTACGATGGTTTCCGTAGCTGTCTATGTAGAGGTGGAGATTTAGGTGCAGTGGGACAAGGAATGTTTTCATTGCGATTCGTGCCTGGCATTTTTGGACCAGAGATGATGAATCGTTAGGTTCATGAGATAATGAAAATAGAGATTCAAATGCGACGAGAAAGAATGTGTGGATAAGTTTATTTGTGAAGGTGGAAGATAAAGCGGAAGCATAAGAAATTGGATTAGATAATAGATATATTATTCTGAATAATCGTTATTGATACTATGCAGTAATACATTTTGTCTGAATTGATATTTCAATTTTGACGTGTTGACTTCATGAAAGACTTGTGGCGCCATTTGTGACACAATATACGAACTAGTATCTACTTAACCAATATAGAATTTGAGTATCTTCTTTATTAAGTAACTGTTTTATGCAATAACTCAATGATGTCTAAATCGATGATTGATTACGAGAAGATACTTACTCTAACCAAAACCTACTTTTAATTGAATATTACATAGAACTGCTCATATACAGAGTCTCATGTAGCTCTTTGAGTCAAGGGTTAACGCTATTTTTGAGTTACTAGCATGAGAGAATTAAGCTAGTCGCCTCTCCAATAATTGATACATCAGAGAAATGTAATTCTCTTATTAAGTATTGTAAGTGCTGCAATACAAACATAGCTGATCATTTGACAGCGAAGTAAACTTAATGAAATATAATTTTAAAAATAATAGGTTAAAAGTCATATTAAATTTGTGGTTAATAGTAATAAGTATTGCTTATACTCGAAACTTGTATTCTGCTGTACCTCTGGGTTATATCGACATATTTATTGACTTACATAACTAAAATTGATTAAACGATTAAAGAAAACACAAGAGAAATATATACATATACAAAGAGATTTTTATTAAATCTTTTTATTTTAATAGCCCTTTACTCTTAATACCTTACATCGTTTCTTATGGTACCGGAGTACAGGAACTTCCTAACATAAATACTGCAACGTCTGAAAAACAGTAGTTATTAAATACATAGGTTTGAATTAAAATTATATATTTAAGCTATGGAAAGTTTAACTTACATAACTACTTCAACATCTGGTGACGAAGGATCACGAATGGTGCAGCGAATCCACTTCCAAAGAATATAATGAAAATTGCAGTTATCTTATATTTATTTTTGAGCGAGAAGGGAACGAACTGTAACAATCAATTTCAGAATTGATTTCTAACCTCTATGCGTTTAGCAGATTTTTCATAGAAATTAACAGGTCCCAAATCAACTACAATTATTAAGGATAATAAATTTGTTCATTCCACACATGTTTCAATGGTTTGTCTGCATCAAACGATACGAAATTTGAACAAAACTCGACTAAACATTGTAGTACAATTACGCAATTATAGATTATTATTTTTACGTACTAAGCCAGGCTCTGGTGGGTGTTCAGAGCGCCTTATTGCACTGGTTACGAAACTCCTTACGTGTCTCGAGAACATTTTTCAGTAGCAACTGTATTCAACTCTGCGTTTCCTACTGAAAAGATTCTCTGTGATTCTGCAATGGCGATTAGTCGTCTGCTACGCGCACGCCTCAAGTTACGTAGCATATCAATGGTTATATCGATCGGTAACGTAGAGAGCAAAAAAAAACTTCGAAACCAAATTCGAGTATTAATATTTGAATATTCAAAAACTCTAATAAGAGCACGACATAATTGAAAATGTAATTAAGGTTCACACGTTTATAATTAAACATAAGTGAAATATTTTTACATACACTTTTAATAAAATAGTTTAAGCCTTTAAGAGCATTGTTTTAAAATTAAGATATAATATATATTAATATAACGTAGCAAAATATAATGTAACATAAGAACTGTAATAGAACAGATAAGATAGAAAAAGCTGACACCCAAAGCACTTGTGTGACCCAAATTTTTCAAGCTATAGAATCCTATTAATAATAAAATATAACTCATATATAAACACGTAAGGAAGGTTTTTATATCTAAATATTAAATACATTAATAGAATATTAATGTGTCACTTGTTTTATAATATCGGTGCTGAGGCGTACCATAAATTTGATCGCTGTCATTAACGCTAACTTCGTTTTATAACAATTACGACGTAATTAAATTGTACCTTGAAAATATTGTGTGTCGTGTAAAATGACACGAAGAATGAACGTCGAGTGAATATAGTGAAATAAAGATAAAGTCACAGACGGGACCTAGTCTGTGATAGAATGTTGCAAATCAAATGGCATTCGTATAATACAGGAGATTATTGAATCTGTAACTTCCAAGGTCAATAAAGAAAAAACTATCGTCAATATTGATTTTCTAGTTCACGAGATAACCACTTTGTATACATTGAGATTATCTTTGACTTATTACCAGATGAATAGAAAGACGTAAATTGTAGCACTTACTGAAATTGATATGCAGTGGCAAATAACAGTGGCAACAAAAATAACATTTTGTTATCTTGAAACATGATCAAAAATATACGCAAAATTGTCAAACCCATAATCTAGAAGAACTTAACGAATTTTTCATTTTCCATTGCCTAATTTAATAATAATTAAAATTCTTTCTGAGAAAACTATGGACTATCAGAAATACTAGTTTGTAAGTACAAAAATATATTTACAAGCTACGAAATAAAATTTTATTATATTTTACATATATTGTATCTTAATTTTTCTTTTCGAGTAGATCATCGCATTGCGTATTCGTTCCTTGTCGTTGTTTCGCTTTACTGCGACTTAATTAAACAATTCAACGTGCAGGAAATAGATCGAGTTTATTTTCCGCATTGATAATTTGTTACTTTTTCGTAATTTAATTTTGCAATAATGTAACAAGTATCGAAATAGCAAAGATTAATATTTCTATTTAATGGAATTAAGAGAATTTCGTTGAAACATTAGAAATTAATTGCGAGATCAATTTACAGAATGACGTGCTCAAATCAATAGTCAAGAAAGAAATGATTTCTATGAAGCAATTTCAATTTTGTGAGCTCTCAAATTAAGGAATGCAACTTTTGCATTATAATTGTAATTATCTAAAGCATACATAATATATCAGTACAAAAATACACGATGATACTTGTCAATTATTTCCATTTACCAATTAAAGAGTTTTGCCTCTAATAATGCAATCAGTTGAAAGTATTGTTTGTATTTGGACCGTGTTTCTCGAGTCATGTGGCATCATTCGAACGTTTATTTCATAATTTCTTATAAAAATAAACATAGTATATTTAATATGTTTCACAGATGCAGAATGTTACAAGAAATGTACAAATTAAAATAAAAGTATTATAAATATTATAAATGTAACGAAAATAAAATTATGTATTATTCCGGTAAACCCTCTCTACAGTTATTTCAATTATTTATTTCAAATATCTTCCATACCGAGTGCGAAGAATATTTAATGATTCCCTCAACATCAGGACATGCATATAACATGAATTTAAATAAAAACATGTTTAGAATTAATGGTCCTTGTTATTACGCAAAATATGAGATAGTGGTGGTCACAAATGTGTGATGCTGCTAGCGAAATATGTATGAAAAAGAAAAACGTCATTGCACTGAACATACAATTTGTAACAATTCGCAGGTGTTAATGCATAATATGTCGATGACAGCAAGTAAATACATTCTGAACACAAATTATATACTTTTCGAGAATAGATAATATTGTTTTCAACGCGAGAAGGGAAGCTGCTGAATATCGATTTACAAGTTGATACTAGTGTCAGCTGAGTGATCCTGTATTATAGTCTACAAATGCTCGAGGAGATTGAAATACCCACGCGAATTGAAAAATATAAACAGTGCTCGGTATTGTTCTGTTTCATCTTTCAACGTGTACATTATGTTACACCATTTATGGGAATAAAATAATGGCATCATGTTTGTTTTCAGTCTGGATAAGAAACAATAGTAATTATCATGACAGAAGAAGTAAATCGACTGACTACTTATTTCAAAGAATCACTGAAGCCCGTCGCCAAAACGAATGTAAGAAAAACAATATGAAATTCTTTTAATCAAAGCCAAAGAATTATTTTTGATAGTCGAAATGGACCATTTTCAAACCTTAACCTTTTCAATTTTTTCAATGGCCAAAAACAAAACATTTGTGAACAAGCTATTAACTGATCTCTATTAAAGAATAGTTTTTGTCGTTTTTTACAGGTGTTAGAATGCAGAGTCTGCGAAGAAGTATTTTCTATTGACGGAGTAAAGGTTCCAAGGCTTTTATATTGTGGTCATACAGTATGTCACTCTTGTCTATTGCGATTAAGGCCTTGCATGACCGATCAGCAGATCCTGTTATGTCCATTCGACAGACAACCAACGGATATTAGTCAGAATAATATCTATGGTTTGAAGAAGAACTTTGCATTAATAGAGTTATTGGAAAGGTTGGAACAATCTAATAGTGAAAAGATGCTGGTATTGGAAAGAGAGAGGCTTCAATCTAATCAGACCTGCGATGAAGATGAAGCTCACACTGCAGTGTTATATTGCACAGTGTGTACAACACACTTGTGTGAGAATTGCGACAATACAATTCATTCATCGAAAACTCTAAGTAGGCATAAAAGGTTGCCACTATCACAAAAACCTAAGGACAAGCCAAAGTGCCCAGTGCATCCCACACACACAGCAGAATTCACCTGTACCCAAGAAGGCTGTCATAATTCCCTTATGTGTTACCTGTGCAAAGACTATGGCAGACATAGTACACATAAGGTAATTAATAAAAATCATTGTAAAATTCTATTAATCATAACTAATCTTGAGGATTATATTATAGTTAGCCCTAGTGGAAATTGAGGCAGAAAATATCAGGAAGTCAATAATCACAGCTCTCCAGAAGATGACACAGTTTATGGAGAGCATGAGGGACACTGCAAACAGAATAGGCATGTCCTTTATTGAGCCTTCAGAATTAAAATGAATTAGTAAGTTAGAAGAAAATGATTAATTTTGCTATCGTTCCACTAGAGACCGTAATACAAGACTTGGAAGGCTGGGCAATAGATGACGCGAGGCAAAGAGTGCGTCAACACTTTGAGGAATTAAGAGCCCTGTTAGCAGAGCAGGAGAGAACAGCAATTTCCTGTGTAGAAACGGAAACTCGTGGAAGGCTGTGTGCCCTAAGGCAACAACAAGAAGACCTCACTGTGACTAGATCTCAAGTAGCCGATGTGTGCATTCAATGCGAAAGTATTTTAGATTCTGAAGACTGGAAACTATTGAGCAGTGCGACGAAGGTGAAGGAAGTTTTAACTAGTTTAGAACAACAACAACAGCACTATGCTCAATTGGGTCCTGACTTTCTCACACCCGAGTCATCTATACCCATAATATTCAGCAGGGTTCGTTCGCTTTTCTGATCCACTAGCTATATCCCTTAAGTTCTTATAGCAAGTCTAACAGTGTTACTTTTATCATAGGACAATAGAGTACACATTGGTACAAAAATTGACATGCGTGTAGTGATTTTGGGTCTGGATGGAGCAGGAAAAACAAGTATTCTATCAGCGATAAGAGGTATCACGCTTTCCAGCCCGCCAATCCCTACCATAGGGTTCAACGTGGAAAGTCTGGAATACAAAAATTTAGTGTTCACATTGTGGGACGTTGGAGGCCAACAGAAATTCAGACCATTGTGGAAACATTATTATCATAATACACAGGCTGTCATCTTCGTAGTTGACGCCAGTGATAGATCGAGATTCGAAGAAGCGCAGAATGAACTATCTAAAATTGTAAATGAACGTGAACTAAAGGATGCTCTCTTTCTTATATATGCTAACAAGCAGGTACACTATTTGTGTACAAATATTATATAAATCATTTATTTTTCAAAGTGGATTAACTCCACAAAATAAAAGCAGAGAATTTTAATAAAATTACGTATAAAAGGAATTAATCATATCGCTATTGAAATTGGAGAATATTTAAAAAATGAAGTTAATTGTTTAAATTCGTGAACAACTTATATTTTGGAATATATCACTGCTCTATTTCATATATACTTTCTTTTCAATAGGACATAACTGGCTGTGCCAGTGTTGAAGAACTAACAGACATTCTAGGCTTGCAAAAGCTCTGCTGCGGAAGAGCCTGGCACATTCAAGGATCGTCACTAGTCACAAATGCTGGAGGATCGACGCAAGGTCTTGACTGGCTAACGCAACGTCTGGTGCTCATGAAACTCTGTACACGATATCCACGTTATCATAAAGACGCAGATCAAAATGATTAGTCATTTTCCTTCGATTTTTCATTCTCAATGTATCTCTGAACTAGTAACTCGTGTACAGATGAGAAATTTTGGATTCCGCGATACTCTAACCGCTTGGTGGTGACGAAAGCGATCAAAAAGTCGTACTCACGTTTGATATAATGTAAACCTCGTCGATTAGGACAGATTAGTAGTCATGAATAAAAGAATAAACGTTTCGAGCACGTCTAGAAAAGTCTTATTTATTACATTGTTTATTGGTTGTTTTCGATACATGAATCATACCAATTACTTTTGTTTATTCATTCAGTCACGTCCGCACACATCCCAGTCACACCTACCTCTTTTCCATTTTTATTCTCTTTTTTAAATCTTTTCCTTTTTTAAATCTGGAGCGAGCTTTTTTTCTTCTTTATACGCGTACACTGTACGGAAATTGAAGTAATATATAATATATAATATATAATATATATATATATATATATATATATATATATATATATATATATATATATATATATAAAATACAGCATCGTTTAAATTACATCTCAATTATTCTTTTAATTGCATATAAAAACACTTGACAAACAAAAACGGAACAACTTAGAGTCTTTTGTGGAGCTGTGTCATGGGGGGACACGGTCTGGGGCAAGATGACTCTGTATAATACATATATATTATATATGTACGGGGAATACGAATATTTCGATTGGAGAATACCTTTCGTAGCATGTAACTATAGACCACTGTGATTTATCCTTCCACAATGATTATTCACTGATAAAAAGGTTAAATTTCGTAGCATTCGGTACGAAGTACTGAAGATTATGATATCAAAAATGTTCTTTCTTTTTAGGCTACAAAGGTAAGGCCGTGATTTGATAAAAAAAAAAAACTAATGGGGGAAATGGGATGGGCTGATTATTTTTTCCACTGTTTAAAAATTTGTCGACGAACGAGGGTGTCCAAAGTCTGCGTTTTCTCGCCCCTGTTCGTTTGGCAACAATGATCTTTATTACTGTGACGTTTGCATTTGGAAAATCTTAGTGCGTGTCGCGGCCACACAGCTCCTGGAATACAGTCTGTGTTCGTGTCGATCACGACAAAGTACTTTACAATTCGTCGTGCTCCTGAAACAAATTGAGAAAAAAAAACATTAATTGTAAAACAATTGCAATGTCCGGATATTTTTTCCCTTCTAGTGGGAACCTAATTAAGTAGGATTTTGCTTTCTAAAGATGCATCAATATTTAGGAACTCAGTAGTGTCCAATGGGTATATCTCCATATTGTTTTGTTCTTTTTTTGTATACGTAATATTTATAACGATAATAGTATAATAACAACGGATTATTTATTTTATTGTAATATAATGTTGAAGACACTGCTGGTTTGTTAAGGGTTTAAGGATGACCACTTACTTCAACGTCTGGGACATTATTCTCCTCCTCATCTACATCCTCATCCTCATCCTCATCTTTGCTGTCTTCATTCTCTTTGCTCTCCTTCTCTCTCTGCTTTCTCTCCTCCTCATCCTGCGCGCTCTTCATCTTCTTCTCACCCTCCTAAAAATCCAAGAACCACCAAAACATTATCTCTCTTCCCAAATTCTTCCAACTAACTACAAATATAATTATCATCGATCAGCAACGAGGAATTCCAGCTGTTTTATCGCTCATTAAAATCGGCAACGCTTGTGTCATCATTTAATTCAAATTGGATTCATCAATTAAGGTTAGTTATTCTTTTCAACTTACAATAGTGGGCTTCCAGACTTCTTCGCCGAACTTGCGAGCGACTTCTGGGTCGTCCGTGATGAGGACGTTGTCAAATATGGTGCCAGATCTGACTTGCCAAAGATCGAAACCAATGGCGCAGATCTCATCTCTCTTGTACAGCTCGGGGTCGGGCGTGTAGTCAGGATTGTCGATTTCTGGGTGAATCCATATTCCTTTGTAGTTGGGGTTATCAATTTGTTTTGGTTTCCATTCACCCTACAGGGAAATAAGAACATAGTTAATTCGAGAACCATATAAAATATTATTAGGATCCCCTGATAGAAACCAACCTTGTAGTCGGGGTTGTTGATCAGAGGAGCCTCCCATTCTCCGTCCATTTCATCCTCCCAATCCTCTGGTTTGGTGGCTTCAGGGTCAGGAATATGTTCTGGTTGGTCCCAGTCTTCTGGTTTCTGGTCATCAGGGTCAGGGATGGTAGGCTTGTCATCCCAGTCCTTAGGTTTGCTTTGGGACGGATCCTTGATCTTCTTTGGTGGGAGGAAGTCCCAATCTGCTTCCAATTCACCAAATTCGACTTCTTCGTTGTCAATGAGAACCTGAAGAAAAGATTATATAACCCTAATGTTGTCATAATTATACATATAATAGAATTAGCTGGGTTTATTAAACATAATAACGATGAACTGTCGTTCTTTGCTTATTGTGTACGAAAGCAGATAGTGACTATTGTACAATTTGTAAACAAGATAATCTTCCCTCTTCGAGTTCCTCTAGCACCCGTTCTCCACAATCATCAACGAGAACATGTGACTCTAGGCTCGACATATTTGGTATCATGTAATGTTATGTCCTCTCACCTTGTACGTGTTATCCGGCTTGACGATCAGAGTGTACAGGTGAGTGTAGATGTCATCCTTGCAACGGATGTCTTTGTTGATCAACAAGTTCTTGCCTTTGTAGCTGAAGATCACGTGCACTTTCTTTGTTCCAGGTCCACAAATATCGGGTCCTGCGGAGAAACATATATTTCAGCTACAAAATTGCACTGATGACGTTTGTTGGACGTGTGCCAGACAAATGCGAGATCGTCCAGTTTATACATGAAAATAGACATGTAATTTTAGGGGGGATTTCTCATAACCGGTATAATATTTTTAAATAGTCTCTTGAAGACTTTATACAAAGAATTAGTCAAAAATAGAGGATATACTGTATCTCCACAGGTGCCTGAACTATGTATGAGGAACTATATTCAGGGCATATGCTAGAATTTTCTCTCCGAGATTCATTAGCACCAGTACACCATGGGGTGTGACCAGTGACTCTAGTCTCGGTTATACTGTTAAGTAAGTTCTAATTCTTACCAAACATAATTTGGTATGGACTATCTCCGTGCATGTCCTTCTGGTCCAATGAACAGTCGAATACCTTAAGGTATCCACCACCACAGTCAATATTCTGTTCATGTTTCACAGTGAACTGAATAACAAGGGGCTTATCTTTATTGCTGAAAGGCTTGAATTTTGTGCTCACTGCATAGAATCTGGCATCTTGAGACGTCTGAATACCTATAATTAACAAGGAAAAAGCAATATGTACATTCAATTGCATAAAATAATTAACACGTTGACTGCCACGAAAAACATCAGTGTTTTATGTATCACTTATCTTTTCTATAGCAAATATACAAAGCAAGAATTATTAATTCTCTGATATGAAAATTCTTGTATTACCCTATTATCTAGTTATTTACATTACGGAAAATTTATATTCGAAATCAATCATCTTCCAAGTCATTATTTTCTTGTAATTAGAAAGCTCCAGTTATCAATGACCCCTGTGGCAGTCAAACTGTTAAAACTCTACGCAACCAGTCTTTCCTTCTACCTTTATCATTCTCAGGATCATTCCAGAACTTTCCATGGCTCAGAACAAACTTTCCAAACTCCTTCCCAGGGTGTTCAGAATACACCCAGTTCTTCTCCCACGAGTCTGAAAAATACAAACCATCAGTACAAGTACCACCAACGTATCACCACAAATCAAATCTTATCACCTAAAGACCAGCAAACAAACTAATCTCGGAAACCACCGGAACCAACGTTCCCAAGTTAACTCTTAATTCCCACAAAACTATCCCCGTCCACTCAACTCGAAAGCGAGCAAATAAAATCCAAAAATAGTCAACCGCGTCCAATCGAACCGAAGGCAACGCGTTCGGCACCAACAGGCCGCGCGCAGGCATTCAAAAAAACAAGAGAAAGCGCCGAATTCTCCAGGAGCAATATAAAAATAGCGGCGTGTGGAGCAATTTCGGCGAGCCACGAGGTTTCGCTTCGGAAGCGGTGGGACCGTTCAACGCGGATCAAACGATCGATCGCGCGTCATGTCGGCGGAACGCAGCAGGGTACGCTAGTGCCACGAGACATCTTTTCCCCCGGCCACGTCCGTGGAATTTTCGAAGGCCGCACCGCGCATATGGCGAGCGTAAACAAATCAACGACCTGGGAATCCCTTCGCCGACCATTTCAACGAATCCCACGCGATTCGCGTAGAGGATCGAACGCTAGGGCGTGTGGTTACCAAGGAGAAACATACAGCGTGTGGCCAGCGCCAGTACGCCGAAACAGTTGGGTTTCTAGGGGAAGTACAGTTAGACCGGTGCTTTCCTCTGAGAAGATCAGCACCAAATAATGATTGGGCGTGGTTGTGGCTGAGAAAACCGAGCGAATCGGCTGGACGATTTTTCTAGATCTCTCAGGGTACAGGTGCTAGGGGACCTCCATCGAAGTCAAAGGGGAACGAGGGAGTTGGATCACGGAAGTTTTTCGTTTCACCGGATTTTACTCACCGTCGAGAAACTTCTCCTCGTAGTAGACCTCCGCGGTGACGAGCGTGACCGCAAGCAGAAGCAGAAGCGAGCAGAAGGACTGCATTTTGTGACGCCGGGACGACGAGAGTCCGCACGACGATGATCCCCTTTCTCTGCAATGAACAAGCCGATAATGCCCGAGTCGCGGACGTGGTTGGCGAGTTAGCAGCCGCCGGGGTAGACAGATGGAGGGCGGCGATTGGCTGCCGCGCGACGGCCAATCGCCGCCGACCACGCTCGACCAACCAGCCGGCGCGCCGTGGCAGCCTCAGACATGCCGCGCCGCACATAACCTCACGTCACCTGTTATCCTTATTTTATCTGTTGTCGATACGGAAGGAGATAGAAGTGGCGACGCAGTGGAACGATCCTATTGGTTGGCCGATTGGACGATGCTTTTGGAGCGATATTCAAATGTTCGGTGACGAAGGATAGCTTGTCTGGAATCATTTTTGTTTAACGCTCGCTACCAGCGTTTATTTCGGTGGGGACCTCTTCAATTATAATATTTTATTCAATAAATCTAAACAAAATATCGAAAAAATGATACTGAAATAAGTTATTCAATTCCGAAATATAATTCCGTAGGTTATAACTTTAACACATTCACTGCCACGAGAATTTCTAGCGATTTGAATAGCAATATTTATTCTTTAATAACAAAGGCAAATGATATTGGAAATAATTATTAATGATTTAGTATTACAGTTGTCATATTACGCTATGATGTAGCTACTTATGTTACTAAATATTTTTATTTAAAATCATGTTTCTTATTGTGATTGTTCTTCAATAATTTGGAAACTTTGGTCATCGGTAACCACCGTGGCAGTCAGCGTGTTAAATAACAATATTTATGAGATTAATTTCATTTGCTTTATGTAAAATATAAGATTGCGTCTGTCACAAATATGTGACGCTGGCAGCGAACGTGTTAATTTGTTACCAGCATTTTTTTCAGTAACAGTTTCTCCGATTGTAATATTTTATTAAATAGAAAATTTAGTTTTTATAAAATATAAATAATATCCGAGAAAACAAGTCTTCGCGATTTCCTGGACATTGTACGATGCGTTACGATATTACATGAAAATGTAATTTCTTTGAACAAAATATGGATGATATGGAAATATTGAGGTGACAAATACGTGAAACTGATAGCAACCGTGTTAATTTGTATTTTTATGAGTGTTTGTTTCTTTGTATTTCTTAGCGTCGGGGAAGTTGGAGACTAATGACTAAATCGTATATTTTTGCAACTGTTGCGGATGTGAATTATTTAATGTAATGAAAATGATTTTGGTGAATTTTAATATTATATATGTGGAATTTTATTTTGTGAATGTTAGAGAAAGGAATATAGTTTTTGAATTATGGATATTGATATTTTGCGAGGGAAAATACTTTCTCTTTAGGTACGCTTTTAGTTTATTTCTAGAGAAATGAAGATTGAAGGTGGCGGACAGTCGTGAGAAGTAGAATTAAATTGTAACATGGTATGTGAATAATTAAAATGTACTCCACATGTTCTCCTTTTCAATTATTTATGCGATAATTCAGTTTTTTTACTTATCTCGCACACAATATCGTGCATGTCCTTCCATAAACACTTGAGTAATCGCACTGCACACTAATCATGCCGATAAGAGTCTCCATTACCATAATATTCTATCAGAAATGATATAGCACAATTATATAACTTTGTATAATCGACCACTGCGGTTAATTCTTATTTTTTTTTCTATTTTCAACGATCTTGTTTCAGCTGTACATTTCACACGAAAAAAATGGCATCCCAGTGACGTCTCAATGCATACAAATAAATTCATTAATTAAATAAATATACTTTAGATATATTCTAAGTGCCCTTTTCTCTCTTTCATTCTTAAAAGATGGTTCAAGCAGATTCGTTCCTTTTAAACGACGGCAGTTTGTCAGAGAAGCACGTTTCAACGAACACCTACGGCAGCGTATTGGCTTCCGAACCGTATTGTGTACGACTTGTCCCCTTGGCAACGGCTACCAACATACACGTTCCGGTCGAAACTGAATGAAAATCCACAAGTGAAGCCAGTGAAACTGTCGACCCCGAGCAGTTAGCCTCTGGAGACGCTGCCAAGATTAAAAAGGACGCAAAATGATGCGCTCAAAGGCGGCTGCTGCGCTGATGCGACTCAAGGAGATTGACAGGAAGTACAACATTAAACGTAACGAAGGTACTCGGGCTCAGAGCAATGTCAGCACTGACACGTCGCTAGAAGGGACGTTGATGGACCTTCCAGTTAAGGCCAGAATGGCACCTAAAAATGTTGAAGCTCCTGATGTCGGCGATATCGAGAATGGTCACAGGCCTAAGGTAGTTGTGAGTACAGTTATGCTAGTTACATTTCCACTCCCTATTATCAATTTACAACTATGATGAGAAAATGGTTCAGACCTTAGAACCAATGTGAGTCATCATATAACAACTTCAAATTATTTCCAACATTCCTCCGAGTAACTTCTTCAAATCCTTTCGAATCATTTCTAATGAAACCTCTAAACTAGAAATTTCTGCAGGTTTCTCCAAAATCTACGCAACGAAAAGAGGACGAAAGCGAGTATGAAGAAGATCATCATGCTCAGATTATTAAAATTGATATATCAAAGAAATCCCCTAGGATCACTGTCGATCATTCCTCTTCTAAAGCCAGTACAGATGTCTCAGTGAACGAAGAGATTGTCCCAATCAATTCAGAGTCTCTCAACAGACCCTTGGATCCAGTAACACCCCGAAGCACAACTAGTTCCAAGTCTAAGACCAGGGATGAAATAAGAACATTAGAATCCATGGGCCACCAAGAAAACGTTGATGAATCCTCAGTAGTTACTAGCCTCACCAAGCCATCGGAAGCTTCTGAAATAATTTCAGAAGTGGTCAGATCGATACGAGACTCTTCCACCATCAAAAGCGAGAAGAAAGTAACCGAAAGCGCAGAAAGAGCAACAGAGGACAGTGTCAAGGAACTCGAAAATGACAACGACCAAGGTTCGATAGAGGAAGTGATCAGGATTAGCGGGGAGAGGAGCGAAGTAATATCTGAACAGTCTCAGACGCAAGAAAGAACTGGTACTGTCTCAAATACTTCTTCTAAAGAGAAGAAGCATAGAGTCGAGTACGAGAGCGACACTTTTGAGCAAGCTTCTACTTCCTCAGCATCTTCCAGTAATGTTGAGGAACGTTTGAGAGAAAATTTTGAAGAGATATCCGAAGACACCGTCAGATCTGGGGTGAAACAAATCATGATTAGGCTGCATGGTCAATCTAAGAGTAACCAGAAGAGCGAGGCTGAAGAAAGGTAGCTAAAATTGATGAAGATGCGTGGTGTCTTCTTTGACAGAGATATTAATTCGTAAATTGTTCACGTTCCAAATTGAACAAGGCATTGTTAACACCAGAACTACCGTCGTAGCAGTCAAAATGACTGGTTTCGATTTTTTTATTTAGCAATCATTGATATCTTTAGACCATTGAATATTCGAAATGATTTTGAAAATAAACAGTTTCATTTGAGTGCAATGAATGTCTGCAGAAATTGAAAATAATCTATTGTTACCATTTTTATAGGGATTAGATATTAATCATATTAAATGCTCGGTAGTTCTAGTGTTAAATTTCGAATCTTTATAGTTACTAAAAAAAGTAGTTGGTAATTTTTACATAAACAAACTTGGTGCTAGTAAGTGACGCTTAGTATTTGAAGTATGCTAAACATCATTATTGAATTTTTTAGTCCTGTAGACGTTTCAGAGAAGGATAAAAAGATCATCGAGCTGGTCCCGCCAAAAATAGTGAAGAGCACGAGTGAATGTGACATCGACCTCGACGAGGAGCTATCGAATTACGTGAGGACGACCGAGAACGGCGAGGAGATAGCGCCGGTGAGCCTCCTCAAGTTGTCGAAGCAAACAACACCGAGGAAGCATCCTCACAGAAACAAGAGACACCGGAAGCAGAACGAAAACACTGGCAGCACGCAGAAGAGGATGGAATCGTCCTCTGAGGTGTCTGATGATCACGAGAGATTAACGAGGCGAAAGGAAAACAGAAAGGAGGAACAAGTGACGGAGGAAAATAACACTGCTACAATGTTAGGCTCAGATTTCAACGAAAGATATTCCTTTTGCATGCAATTGATGGTTTTATCAACAATTGTAGGAACACCGTGGATGAAGCTAAGGATGAAGCTAAGGATGAGAAGCTTTTGGAAGAGCAAAGTAGAACTGAGGATAAGGAAGCAAAGGATCAGGTTCTAGTCGAAGATCTAGGGAGCACATCCAGTGAGAAGCTTCTGA
This sequence comes from Nomia melanderi, assembly GCF_051020985.1. Taxonomy (NCBI): domain Eukaryota; kingdom Metazoa; phylum Arthropoda; class Insecta; order Hymenoptera; family Halictidae; genus Nomia; species Nomia melanderi. Next base: position 2,627,506 of record NC_135000.1, read on the forward strand.
GGGAAATTCCCGAAACATCAGACGTCACCTGGACACTTAGAAGTCTAAATAGGGACGCGATAGATGCTATTGCCAGGCGACACAAGTTTCATACTAGAGAAACTAAGGACTGTAGGAAGAGTGGGACAGTTAAGATTGAGCTACCTACAGCTAGGATTGAGACGTCTGAGTTGAGCGAAGGTGGTAGCAGGATCCAGTCCTTAGACAATGTTAGTATAAACCAATTTTATTGGAAGCATTAAATAATTTTAGCATTTTAAACTAAGTTTAGAGTCTATTTACAAACGAATTATATATCTTACAGTTCTATAGATATTAAAAAACATTCATACTTGTGTTCGAAAAGCTTGTCTCATCTTTGAGATACGAAGGAAAATTTCAAAACAGGGAAAATTTTCAATTTTAACACATTGAATGTCGCACGATTTCACGAAGCCAAATACGTGAAATGAGAAAAGATGTAATATTGAATCAGTAAACGAAGTTCCGTTATTCTCATTGCACGGTTATCTTGTTGAATGCCACTGCGCTAGGTAATATTATTTATAATATAGAAATGTTTTCAAATAATCACCGCTTAATTGAGTGAATTATAGTGATTTGATTTGGTTTTCAACGTGTTAACTTAAACAATTTGCAATTTCGGAATTGCAGTAGTTAGATAAAATTGTATAAGTGGATTCACAGAAGTTATATGATTATACCAGAATTAATTTTCGCATCTAATAGATTCAGTAATGACAGTCTATTAACACCTGATTGTGAGTCTATTGTCACCTGTTGCAGCTGAAGGAAGTTGGTCAGGATCAGAAGAGGCGAAGAAGTGTGAGAAGGTCCTCGAAATCGTCAAAAATCAAGAAATCGCTGAATCGCTCGAAAATAGAAGAGAAGCAGTCGCGGATCGACTGTAAGAACGCACGTAGACTGCGGAAGCAGGCTGTCGCCGCGCTCAGACAGCGACAGGAACGCGAGGACATCCGGAACTACTTGTTGGAACTGGAGCATACTCGACTAGAATACGGGATTGGTGATCCAGCAACAACTTCCAAGTTGACTGACTTCAAGCCGCTTGAATTCCCAAAAATTGCAGCTTTTGTTAAAGAAGGTATGTTCCAATAAAAGAAATTTCATAAAAAAATCAAGTGGAGGTGCTAGTACCTTATAGGCACCAAGATCTAGTGCTTAGACCTGGAACTTAATGAAATTAAGTAGAAAGTGGGTAATTTGCACTCCGAATTTCTTTTGCATTTTTCCCTCGATAACTTTGTATTATTACGATATTTTATTTAAAATGCATTTTAAAAAATAAATTTGTAGAGAGCAGTGTAAACGATTCTTCTTACTAATAATATCGAAAATAATAAAATAATACAATCTATTTTAAAAATATCTTGACAAAGAAGCACACCTGTGAATAAAACTGTTGTCGAGTCACGCTCGACTTAGGAGCGCAAAAGGTTAAAGCTGCTCTTTTTATTTAAAAATATTAATATCAGGATACTGAATCTAGATGAATATAGTTTCTTCTAAAAATGTATCCGTCATGTAATTAAATCTTAAGATTAAATTAAACGAGATCCTTTAGGAAACTGTTCTTGATCTGATATATATTCTGAAGTAAATATTTTCTTGTTTAAAAATTGTAACATAAGAAAAATGTGCGAAAATTAATTAAGATTTCATTGATCGTAACTTTTATATAAATGCCTCTTGCTCTGGATTACTCAAGTGTTCGAAAATATTGTGTTATTGCTGACAGTACTCGTTTTGTATATGAACAGATCCGGAAGAAACGAACTTGATGTCTAAGGACGAACTAACTCGTTTTCATGAAAGGATATCGTCGATCAGGCAGTGGCTGAAGGATCAATATATACTGTACAGAGACTACAGCAGTTTGGCGAAGACGATAAATGCGAAATATGTTCCTGCCAGTCTCGAGGATGCCAAAAGGGTGAGATATAAACACCTGTCAAAAGAAAATATAGAATTTTATTGGTTTGTGTCACATCTACACTTGCTTCTACACTTTAGGGTTAAAGATTTCTAGCAATCTTGACTCCTGCCGGTGGCCGGGTTTGTTTAGACCCGAAGTCACCTCATTCTAGGATATTTTTTACATTTCACGAGTAAAGAATCTAATAACGTAACAATAACTACGCAAAAATAAATCAGGATAGAATTTAAAAATTCTTGATTTATTATTGGTTTAAGAATTCGATGGTTAACAATTTCTCCATAAAATTCAAATGAATTCAATTATTCAAAGTTATTTGAGAAAATGGTATATAATTTTCCTAGATGTATAGGTATAATATATTAACTGTAGTACAACGGTAGGTAAAAATTTTAAGTATAAGAATAGTTAAACTACACGTAATTATATAGCTTTACTGATCGCAGCAAAACTCGCCAACGATTTGTACGTGTGAGTTCTTATCAGCAAAATTTAGCATACAATATACCGCGAAAGGAGGTTTATCAAACAGTAGAAAGTTTAAACGAGCACTTAGCAACTCGAAGACAATGACACCGCGGATAAGGAAAGAACCGGAAGCAGGATGCCCTGTCCCAGACTGTTTTTCGTCCCTCGAAAGTTCTTAATGAGATCATTCGGTTCGGTTGCAGACTATTCGCCAGCTACAGAAAGCGACAATTAAAACCAGGTGACCGGACTCGACGGCGTACCTCCTGATGCAGAAAACTCGGCACGCGCGACGCAACTTCCCTGCGTAACAAAGTGAACGTGTCCGCAAGGTGCTGTGAACCTCTTGAATGAGATCCTGTTTGAGCGTTCGACACGCTGCTTTTTATCCTTGTATTGTAACAGTTTTGTGAATTATGAAAATTAATCTGAAAATTGTTCTGATTCCTCGGAACAATTCTTTGGAGCATGTAGTGTCTGTATTGTCGATTAATAAAGAATGAGTGTTCCTGTAATTACAGTTGTTGCGTTTAGGTTAATTGTTATAAATTCTTTAATGTAGCAAAGAATATAGGTGATCCTTTTTCGTATGTAATGCATTTTAAATGAAAGGTATCTTCCTATTTAATTATTCATTATTATTAATTTTTTATGATATAGTTGTGTTATGGTAATATAATTATTAGAAGTGGTCAATAATATTCTTAATGATATTATTCCATTATAATCGAATTATTGCAAGTTAATAATGATATTGGTACTAATATAATTAGAATAGTTATTAATTATTGGTTGTACAAAACATCACTATTGTTATAGAACACTACAGAAATTAGTTAAATTATCCTGAACACCAGACAACTTAAACTCAACGAACATTCCTTTTACTAAAACTTACAGCTCACTAGAATTTTCTGAAGAAAGAAATGTAAATCTATTTTCCATTTAATTTACCACATGCACACGTCAACATCAAATACGTCAAATGCGTATTGTGTTTGAGCTTGCATTAGCTATTTGAATTTTTTAACACCTTGCCCTATGATTTATTTCTTACCTCTGATCGACACAACAACTTCATCGTTAATAATGTATTAGGAAAAGAAGAAATTTTTATGTTTATTCTACGTCTACGTTTCTTACAAATATTAACAACTGATAATAGAAAAGTAATATTTCATTTATATTGAAAAAAAATAAATAACACTTATGTTTCTCAAATTCTATTGAACATTTTCATCACGAGTTCGAAACGATATTGTAGGCCAAGGGGTTAATTCATTTGCTTACCATTTTTATTGTCTACTATTTATCATCTTTTATTATTTATTTACAGTAGTGTGCACTAACAATCTCTTATAAACTTCTTATAATCTTCTCTAAATAGTTTATATAAAATTTCTCAATGACACTCAATGCAGATATTTAAAACTCGAGTTTATCCAACAACATTCAATTTACATTTAAAAAACATAAATAACACCTAGACTTCTCCAATCCAGCTGAAAATTTTCGTCACGAGTTCGACACGATGTTGTCGGCTAAGGGGTTAACGTCAAAGTTGAGAGCAATTCATATTTACAGGGAATAAAACGTCTGGCAGCGGCTCAGGCGCGCGCGAATCGATATTTAATATTATCCCCGAAAAAAGGGGCAGATAGAGACCGGTCCCCGGAGTTGCAGCGTGTGCACGCGTGCGTGTTGCACGCGCGCACGTGCAGGAGACGCTCGAATGAGCGACGCCGATCGCCGGTGTTCTTTCATTGACGTGCCATTGCTCGCCGTGTTCCCCAGTTCCCAGCGAACCTCGGCACGCTCACGTTCGTGGAAACCGTGCTCGCGAGAACTCTCTCGACGAGCCTCGTCGCCGCCGGTTCACAGTTAACGCTCCCGAATTTCTCAGTGTCGTCGGACTGTCGTTGCGATCAAGAGTTTTAAGTGAATCCCCGTCGTTCGCGGTCGGACAACGCCGGTAAGTCTGACGAAGTGTTTGATCTTGTTTATTAGATTTGATTTTTGAAACATTGTATTTGTGAGTTTGATGACGTTTGGGGGGACATGGATTCGAGGGACTGATGTGGTATGGGACGATAGAATTTTTAACGATTGTTCGAGAGGATTTTGGTTTGAGTCAATAATAAATTGAAATTGGTAGGTTGTTTTAGATAGTTGAGTTTGATGGCATTGGGGGGATATGGTGTCTTGTGGGATTGAGGTAGTTTGAGGTGATAGAATTTTTAACGATTGTTGCAGAGAATTTTCTCTTCGATTCAATAATAAATTGAACTTGATACGTTGTTTTAGATAGTTGTGAGTTCGATGAAGTTAAATGTTTTCTTGTGGGAGTGATGTGTTATCAATTGTTGCAATCATTGTATACTGTTGTAATACAGAATTAAACTTGTTCTTGAATGAGAAATGCAATTATTACATTCTTCTGTAGATTCATGAATTTGATAGTTAATATCCTATTAACTTCCGAGTCAAATGTATTCTTGTCGATTTGACATTTCACAACTCGATACAATAGTTGTTCACAATTCTAACACAAAATAAAATATATTTTTAAAAGAAAACTGAAATTACAATCATCTACATATTTACAAGTTTAATATAGTTAAATATATTTTTGTGAAAACAACGTACAGTGATTAGTTGCAATATAATGGTTAACTAGTGCAATTTGAAAACTAAATTTATTAAATAAATTCAACATAACGATTAAAAAAAAGTTAAGAATTTATTAAAAATTCGTCCAAAAATAAATGAAGGTATATTAATTAGAAATGCCAATATTTTATTAGTTTCCATGTTACCTTTTCTTGTATCTTCAACAAATTATTAATCTAGATATGAATCTACAGTAACGGAACAATGACTTTTGTTTCACTTCAACGTTGTACAACTGGATAAAGCTGACACGCGAAGCTTATTTGTTTAAAAATACAATTATGTAGATGAGAAATGGTACGTGAAATCACAGCAGATTGCACAGACATTTATCTGCGTCTCCAGGAAGAGTCATGTCTCCTATTTTATGTCGAGTCGGGTTAACTTCAAGTGGAAGTTGTACGTCAGCTCCTCGTCCAGTCGTGGAAACAAAATTATGTGAACGGTCAACCTAGTTCGACTTAACATTACTGTCAAACTAAACACTTCTTTCGTTTCGTTCCTCTTAAAATGTAGCAAAAATCATCGCATGTAGACGAACACTAAATAATTACAGGAAAATCTTTCTTTATCCTTTGTATGGACAATTGGGTACTATAATAGTCTTTCTCAAATTTTCTTCTATTCCATATTTTCGCAAAAATTTGACGAAATCGCCCTGAATCTCCATTTTAGAAACACTTTATCACGATTTGTACTTAAAAATAAAAGCTGTTTTTATTTCGTAACTGAATTTAAGAAGTTCCTCTGCTAATAATAAATTTGTAGCAGAACAATGAATGAAATACTAATTTTAAATAACAGTTTTCTATGAAATTAAAATATTCATAGACGCAAAAGCAATTTTCCTTAGCTGAAGAAATACTTACGACTTGTATTCGTCAGCTTTAAGTAAAAATATTTATTAGGAGTCTCAAAACAACATTCTAAAGCAAGAGGCTAATATTAACAATAAAATCTGAACTTTATGAAAATTACAATATGATAATTAATATTCATAGACGGCTGGACAATGTTCGAACAATAGTTAATTGTCCACCGGGTGTCGATACTCGAATAGATGACATCAGCGAGCCGGATCAGCCGGTTTGCGATCCTTCAGCGATTAAATATACATGCACCTCGTTACACCTGGAACGCAGAGCCGCATATACTGTGTCAAGGTTCATTGGATCAATTGAAATTGTGCAATCTTAGATCCGACGCGTCTATCTGCCGGATTAATGAATAATTATCAAAGCTGAAATTAAAGACCCTCTGCATCTTTGAGATAATTGCATCTAAATACTTCCTATGGATTATTTGATAATTATTGATTGTGTCATAATGAATGATTAATTATTGGAAATTGTGTCACTCAATTTGAATACTATATTATATTAATATTTTCAATCAAGATAATTATGTAATAGAAATTACTAATAAGTAATAATAATAATCATAATGATAATAATAATAATTGTATTTTAATTATTGGCATACAATATCGTTTCGAACTCGTGACGAAAATTTTCAACAGAATTTGAGAAACCTAAGTATTATTTATTTGCTTTAAATATAAATGAAATATTACTTTTCCATTATTGATCGTTAATATTTGTAATAAATGTAGACATAGAATAAACGTCAAAATTTATTTTTTTTGATCATGGCTAAGAAATAAATCATAGGGCAAAGGGTAAAGTAAAGTTGATTACCAGTATTATGTGCACATATTAAAAAAAACGGAATAGTAAAGTTGAAGGTGGTCAAATATTTATGGACGGCAGTGCATGGCAATTCATCAAAGGGGAAGGACCGCGTATTATATTTTTCAGATAAGAGTGTAACCGTATACCGCAGTTCAAAGCGAACTGACCGTGCTAATTAAAGGATCGTGTGTCGGGCTGTGAACGATGAAAATGAGAGTAGGCAATTCGATATCCAAACGCTCGCTAATCTCTGCCAAACAAATATCTACCTGGGAACGGAAACTGAACAGCCAGTAAATAAGTCACTGCACTTTTATGGCTTTTGTTTCATTCATGAGCTAATGAATGACCGAAGTGTTTGAACTTTAAATGAATTACGGTCGGTCCACAGTCATTTGTAATTCATTTCCCGATGGAAATGCAATGGAACGCTTCAAGATTTTATTCTAAAGATATTTAAAGGGAAATTAAAGGATTAAATGAATTACGAAGTAGTTACTGTAAAAGGAGTTCAAGTGGAGTTTTATGGGATTATCATTTATTATCAATTTGGAAATAAATTTCACATGAAACATTAATATTTCAGTATCGAACAGTAAATTTCTTTTGTTTTTCCCTTCGTCGATTTTTTCTTCCTCACTTCTCTCTCTTCCAATTTTTCAAATAAATTCTTAATTATTCCTAATATATAATCTCTATTGTTTCTTATTCATTTTATATGCAGAACATCCAAATTCATGTTTACCTACTTTGCACAACGAGTTAAAATTCAAAATAATTCTCTAAATGTGCTTTGTCTTGTGCAATGACTGGTAAAAATAATAATAATAATCATGAAGTATGGAAAAATTATTCACTTCCTGTCCAGTTAAATTCTCCACAGAAAATTTGTACAATAAAAGAAAATTAAACAGTTAGGGTTCAACCTTGGAGGATATATTTACGAAAATTAAAAATTCACCGGTGACCTTGAAATCACTTGGCCCCAAGTATCCACGAAACGGTGTCTAACAGAAAGGATTCTCACGAATTTCTCTCGTCGATCGTTTCCATTCGAACGGAGGAAAAAAGAGCGCGAGAGTGGCGGTCTCCTTAGAAATTCGAACGGCGAAAGTAATCGAGAACACTCGCGAGAAAGACCTTATCCTTGGGAGGGAATCGAGACTCGGACGCAGATGACGACGACGTTGATTCGTCAGACCGAGGTCGCCGCGAAAGAAACACTATCCACCTCGGGGATTTCTGCAGCGATCAGTCTCGAATAGAATATTATTTCAAGTGGCAAATTATAGAAAATAAATCATAGAAAATTCAATCACGAACTGTGTATAAACAAGTTGCCCCTGTTCCTTTCTTCAATTGACTTTCATCAGCAAGAAATGCATTACGTGTAGTATGGTTCATAGTTCAGCTGGAAAATTGGACTGATCCAGAGATAGGAGAATCGAGGCTTTTAATAAAAATTTTGTATCTTTTTTAAAATAAGAAGATGGATTTCTAAAAGTAAAGAAAAGAAAATTAAATGGGGGTAATGGTATTATAGAAATAAATATTTCATTAGGTCAAAAGAAACAGAAAATTACTATATTTCTTTCTATAGCTCAAGTGGTTAAATTAATAATTTTTATGGTAAAATAAAATATCTCTGGATACAGTTTATTAAATAATCATCCAGTGATATTACTTAAATAAAATATAAATAAGCTACGAAAATTCTTCTCTTTATCATTATTTAATATATTTAGTTCTTTATATTTGATTTTATTATTTTGTCTTAAAGGAATTGTAAATGTTATAGTTATTTTTATATCTCACAATTTCTAATGATAATTTTAATTTGGTAATCTCACTATATTATTCTATTTTATTTTTGACTTTGAGTTTAGCTTCGAAATCTTTTTATTCTATTTACAAATTTTTTCTGTCTTACTGTTGCTAATTTATTTATCCCTGTATTATCTAAGGATTCTCTGTCATAATATGTCTAGATATTTTTAACTTATTACTTTTCAGTTAAACAATTATTACCTACAATTAATGATTGCAAAATATCTTTCAACTGTTTTTTACGTTCGAAATCTTTTTACTCTACTTATAATTATTTTCTATGCCTTACTATGCCTAATTTATTTATCTCTGTACTATCTAGTGATTATATGGGATTAAGACGTTAAGCGCCATATCAGTCACTGATGACCGATGCTTCTGAATTACTCGAAAACAATCGTAATATGCAAGATAACCGATGTCCAATGAAAATGTTTAATAACGTAACTAAGCTGATAATAATGTAATGCAAGGACTGTAATGCCAAATAATTAATAATTACTCCTGTTTTTCTTTGCTCGAAAAAAATAACTCTACAGAAAAACTTTCAACACTTTCGTGGTGCTTAACGTGTTAATATATATAGGAATGTTCAAATAAATAATTACCATCAAAAAATCTAAAATTAAAATATCATAGAATTTTTCATCGAATTTCATTCATAATATCATATTTTCTATTGTCGACCCTAATCGCTCTTCTGACGATGTCGCCCGTGAGAAACGAAACAATATCGCTACGGGACCCACATATGTGTAGGGGACCGAGGGACGTAGCCCTAACGACGCGGCCCAGATAAAGCGAGAAACTTCCTCGTTCATCGAGGAATCCACGACGCCGGTAATTAATAAAGGGAATGAGAGATTGTGGGATGCCAGAACCGCGGCTAATCCCTGCGGTTTTCAGATTAATGAGACTTGGTCTATGACTCTTTGTTTCACTTCCATGATGATGGTAGCCAGGTTACTGAGGTTCTGCTCGGCTTAGGGGACGTTGAACCTGAAAGTGTTAAGAAGAATATTAGAACATTTGAGAAGATTGGAAATTATTGTTATTAATACTAGAACTACCAAATAAGTCAACAGAGGTTATTCATGATTTATTATTTGGCAATTATTGGAAAGATAGAGGCTGTTTTGTTTGGAAATTACTAAATTAGTAAAGTAATAAATAAATTATTAAATTAATAAAGAAATTACTAATATTCTGTTGGGCTTAAGGGATGTTGAACCTGAAAGTGTTAAGAAGAATATTAGAACATTTGAGAAGATTGGAAATTATTGTTATTAATACTAGAACTACCAAATAAGTCAACAGAGGTTATTTTAAAACTTTATAATTGTTGAGAAGATACAGGAACTCTTCCTTCGAAATTTTCTTTACTAATTTTCTATTGAGGTCAATCATTTTCTAAATAAATTACTAAATTAATAATATAATTCCAAATTGGAATAGTAAATATTAAATGACAATAGCAATCACTAAATTACTACCTCGATTTTATAATATACAAACTGAGACATAACAACCACAAGACGATAAAGCAAAGTCTATTAAATTTCTCTGTAGTTCTAGTGTTAATATATAAAACAATAAAAAAAAAGGACTACTAAAATAAGTATCTATCGTTAAAACTAAATATCTATCTTGTTTCGAAACAATATGGTAGAAGTTTAAATTAATTCTAGAGAAGTCACTTTCACTTCTCAACCAAGAACAAATAAATTGTTTCTGCAATCCTGAAGAGTGACACATATTTATTGTCATCGTTGAATCTTCATGATACTTTGTGTAAAGAGTCCGATACACAGATGGTACCCCGTTCTCTTGTCACCGAGATCAACCGAGCGTGAACTCTGACCTGGAAGAGCATGCACACTGTGTCGATTTCAAGCCGGCCCATTGTTACCGGCTAATTTACCTCAGGGAAGTCTGAAATCGAGAGATCGTTCGACTCTTGCGAATCTGTACTCATTATTCTTACACCTGGTTGGCCTAGATATCCATTTCCCAGCGCCATTTTGTCCCTAGATGATTGAAAAGCTGTCAAATGGAATTCCTTGCGAAATACAGTTGAATTCTTAGTTGTCCACATCGATTGGTAGTTATTTCACATCATATTAGTATTTCATTATCAAGTAATTGAGTAATTCTAATATTGACTATATCGTTGTTAGAAATATTCATAACGAGTACCAAACATCAGAAGATTTATTATTTATTTTATAAATCGATGACATTTTTGTCTTGTTTAATATTAGCTTTTTGTCTGTCTGAATTTGTTAGTATGAAATTTATTTGTTTCAAAATATTTATTTCTCTTGATATAAGTTATTAAATAATCTGGATGATTAAACTGGATGTTAAACTGGACGACTATGTAGTTATAACAATTAAATAAAGTTTATTTAAGAAAATACTTTGTTTCGTCATGAGTGATTCTAATCTTGACTATATTTTTGATTAAATAATTAATTATATTTTAGTATTTACTTTCATATAGTTACAGTCCATTAATTATTTTAATATAGTTACAGTTCAGTGATTTACAACTATAAAATTATGAATAAGAATTTGACTATATTTAGAGTCAGGTGTATATTAACAAGCATGAGGTAATTAATTATATTCGGTATACGATGAATACGTGACTATCATCGTAAACAGGTACTAATTGTAAGATGCACTTATAGTTGAGCATGTAATAACGAGAATGAAGGAGTTAATTATTTTCAGAGTCCATTTAGCATATGACTACAAAATTATAAGGTAGTAACCAGTCATGATTAGGTTCAAGTATACATTAAATATTCCAGAAGTACACTGTATAAATTAGAAAAGACCTACAGAAAATTTAATGAACTTTTAACATGAAAACTCAGTATCACAAAACTAATTTCTACAAGATTATCTTTATTTAAAATTTAAAATTTTCTTTGAACACGAGGTCGAAGAACAACTAAACTATTAACAACTAAGGTGCTTTGAGCATTAAAAATCAATTTTTATAAGTACAGTTCACTCAATAATTAACTATTTCCTATACAATAACAAGCAAAAATGATAACAATCTTTTCCAACTCAATCAAACAAAAATCAATATCATCTCTTGCATATACATCGAAACAAAGGATTATTTCGCCATCACATATATTTAACCATTAAGCCAACAAACACTCATGACAGCCAAAAAGTTCCCTCGCACTCTTGCAAATTATTAATAACAAAAAATAAAATCTAATGAGCGTGAAATCGTGAAGAAAATCTTGCGATAAAGGGTTAACATTTTATTAAAAGATAAATAAATCTCCACGTGAACAACCTTTGCAGAAAGTCCATCGTTTATTTTAATCTCCGGACGTGTTACCTGAACGCTTCAACTCCCAATGACTCGATGACCCCTGACAAATGGCTATCATAGAGACATTTCCGCTGAAGTTCACGGTTAATTGAATGATCAGATTCATCTGGCTCAATTATCGCAGCACCGCCTTTAGCCGGTGCGATCGATACCCGGTTTTATCAAGCTTGTTGGTGACATTTTATGTAGTACACGACTTCTCAGTGACCCCTCTATGGCGACTCGCCATTAAGAACATCCGATCGATCGGCTGTGAACTTCAGTCCACGACCCCTATGCTCTATATTTACTCCGGTTGTTGGCTATCGTTGGCGATGGCTGCGTTCTGGATCATCGGGAACTGTGAATGAAGTGACTGGGAACGTGGGCGCATTCATACTTTTCAAGAACACGTGTTCGCGGCTATATTTATCATTGCGTACTGGCGATAACTATTACTTCATTCTTTTTTTATTGGAAATACTCGGAAGCATAACGGTTCGTTCTAAAATGAAAACACTGAATTTTGGATATTTCAAAAGAGCATTGATATTCGAGGCTGTGAGCTATCGTGGAAGAATTTAGTACAATTATTTAAACTCGGACCATTTTTAACAATAAAATTATAGAGCAGTTAAACTGACTTTTTGAAATTACTCTATAGAAATTCGAAGAGCGCGTCCATTGAGATTTTAATTGATTTAAAATTCTATTTGAATACTGCTAAATCAATTTCGTTAGTAATTTGTCAGAGAAATACCTGTTACCTTTTAATAATTGTGAAAGAAGAAATCAGGAATGGATCATTTTGACCCGTATCGTAGTTTTACAGTTAAGTTCCAAGCTTCTACTTTTCTAGTCTTCAATTTATTTATTTTTTAAGGTATATTTGTATTGTATCCATATTTATATGGGTTTAATATGCTTTTGTGATCATCGAATCTGGTGTCTTGACCCTGAAAATAGCAGTAAATTAGTACTAGGTACATTTTTCATAATTATCTGATAATTATTTTGATGTTTATTTATTTCATATTTCTTACTTAACTTAAGTAAAAATAGAAAAATTTAGATTTTCATTTAGGATTAACTATCAAGGTTAAAATTAAACTAAAAAATAAAACTGAGCCTAATCTTTTGCAATCTTATATTCAGACAAATACAACTTTCAATTTCAACAGAACAAAAGTTCTTTTGAAAAGCCTCCTGCAATTAATGTAATTAATACAGATTAATATTAATTGATCCAAAATGTCCAACAAATTCATACAAATACAAATGCTTCTAATGCCGTCCAATAACCCTAACTTTACCCAAAATATATTTGAATTTCCCTTAACTCTGCGACTTGTTACTATTAATAATTAACAATAATAATTACAATTAGACGAAGAAATAATTAAACCTACATAAAGGTGTACATTATGCTGCACGCGACAGCGTGATGCACGCTAAAAATGTATCAAAACAACGATCGCGGCGCTCGCGAGTATTTCGCTGAAAAAAACACACTAATTGCAAGAGCGTGCACAGCAAGCGAGCATCCTTTGTATCATCCGGAAGAAAAAGTGAAGGTAGCCTCGGTTGAAGGATGACCTGCCTCCTTGAAAGAGGCATTATAAAAAGGAGACTCACACCTCCTCCCCCCACCCATTTTATTTCTCTCAATTGATCGAGCGATTGTTCTTCCACTTGTTGTAAATCATCGATTGCTCAACTCAAGCCGGGTATCGATTCCACGGTGCCGCAACAACGGCTCCGTTCCACGGAACTCTCGGCGATTTCTCTTCCCTGGATGTTTTTCTGCCAATTAATGTCCTGTCGCCTCATTAGGAACACTTGAAAAATTCCTGTACGCAAAACCATTAGAAAATACAAGGAAAGAAGAATTCTCCTGTTTTTTTTCGAAGAAAAATTCTTAGTTTTTCTAAGATAAATATCCTCGTCTTGACGACAGTGGTCCCTTTTTCTAAGAAGAGCATGTCCTTGAGAAATCCTTTTCCATGAAATAAAAACTCTTAATTAGGAAAGAGAAACCTCTTTACATAGAAAAATCGTTCTTTAGCAGAACAGTCCTTTCTCCAGAAAAGAAAATACTTTTCCAAATGAGAGTCGCTTTTTGCAAAAAAATCGTTTTGTAAGAGAACAGTTGTTTCTCCAAAAAGAAACACATTACTAGTTTCTTGGTATATTTTTCTCTGCTAAAGTAACGGTTTCTTTTAAAGGAAAGGTCCCTTTCATTTCCAAAGGAAGAAAGACAATTACTCAAGGTCGTCCTTCTTCGACTACAGCCACCGAACACTGAATCCAATTACACGGTTAATGAAACAGTCGGTCACGATTACATCCAATACTCCTACCCACCTGGTATCCATTAATTAAATAAACAGCGATGTAAACTTGCCCGGTACGCACGGGCCCACGACCGGACTCGGTAATTACGTCCGCCCGGGTGAGGAGAGTTTACTGGCCCGCTACTCCACTGAACGTAGTTAAGGAGTTACACGGTGATTACGTAAAAATTAATAATGGAAAAAGTAATTCGTGTTCTAACGGTTTCTGAATAAATCAGCGGGATATCGCCGGGAACTGACAAACGTGCAACTTACATTAAGCCGAAACGAGGATGTATGAAACAACTGGAACTAGTACTTTTACCTTGCTATATAAGGTACCTGGGTACCTTCCGTTTCCCATAGGCAATTTTAACTGGCTACTACAGCTATTACCAGTATTTGGGCATATGGGTACATAGCTATCTCATGACACATCACAGCTATCTCATCCTGGTACCTGAGCATTTCATAAGTCACAGTTACAATGCACACTAGAGCTGGTACTTCTATCTATGTCCCAAAGTATCCGAGTTTCTCATAGCTTCTTATAACTAGCTGCTAAAGCTATTGCCAGTATTCAGGTACACGGGTATGTTATAATATCTGGTGTCCAAGTGTTTCATAAGTCATAGTTCTAATGTACACTAGAGTTAGTACTTTTAGTCTGGTACCCGAGTACCCGCGAGGTACTTGATTAAAGACACATCTCAGTAGATGGCACAATACACGGGTACCCGAGAATCTCATAAGGTCTCGTAACTGACTACTAGCGCAATTAGCACTTGACTCCTCTCCTCGTGATACCCGAAAATTCGCGTAATTCGCATTCGTATATGCAATGATAAAAATAATACAGCTGATTACTTCAAGATAAAACCTGGCTGGTCGAGTTAAAATAGCTGCAGTAGTCAGTTATAAGAATTTATGAGACACTCGGGTAGCCGGGTACTAATGTTAGTTATCTCAAGATACCGGCTAATTTTGCGCTACCCGGGTACCCGGGTATTTCATAAGTCACAGCTCTAATGTACACAGAGGTGCGCAGCCCCGGCTATCCTGTAACCAGCCAGTGGAACAAAGAGAAACTACCGGACACATAGGATATCTTGGGCAACACTCGGCTGTTTCGTAATACCCGCGCACCGGCGCGCTGCAAACTGTATCACGTGAGAGGAGCGTTTGATCCTCAATGTAACGGGAGGGAAATTAATGTTAGAACAACCGGACTCGTCAAAATAACGGATCGGAATTCTTTTAATTTGCATTGCAAATGTCGAGGCATTCTTCTTGGAGTTTATATAAACGTTAATTAAAATAGAGGAATGAGCATACATGGCGAATTATCCTCCATTATACACTTATATTTTAACACGTTCGCTACCAGCGTCACATATTTATGACAGACACAATCTTATATTTTACACAAAGCAAATGAAATTAATCTCATAGATATTGTTATTTAACACGCTGACTGGCACGGTGATCACCGATAATCAAAGTTTCCAAATTACTGAAGAACAATCACAATAAGAAACTTGATTTTAAATAAAAATGTTTAGTAACATATGTAGCTACACCATAGCGTAATGTGACTACTGTAGTACTAAATCATTAATAATTATTTCCAATATCGTTTGCCTGTGTTATTAAAGAATAAGTATTGCTATTTAAAACACTAGAAATTCTCGTGGCAGTGAATGTGTTAAAGTTATAAGCTACGGAATTATATTTCGGAATTCAATAACTTATTTCAGTTTCATTTTTTCGATATTTTGTTAAGATTTATTGAATAAAATATTATAATTAACAATATACCAAAAGTTAGTCTTAAGTACCTGGGGATGTATTTAGGTAACAAGGAAAGATATTGAGCCTGTAAGGAAATATGTTAAGTAACTCGCAATGGAAGTGACGTAGTAATGTTTGTTTAATATTAATAGGAGGTTCGTGGCGAATTATTTGCAGAGTGGATGTAAATGGAAAAAATTAGATAATGAACTGTATATGAGATTTGCATTAATCGAATAGCAGTAATTTGTTAGTAAGATATGTTTGGTGGTACCTAGCTACTCGTGCATTTAATGGAAGTGCATAAAATTACACTCATGTGTCAAGTAACAATGGGAGGACAACAGTGAATTATATGCAGAGTGGATGTAATTGGTAAGAGGAAGAAAGTCAATGATACGAAAGACCTAAATTAGTAGAATGGTAAAGAATTTTGTGCTGCTGATTATAAATGAATGTACGTGCATTATTAAAATTTGATATCTGGTAACGATAGAAGAATAATAACATTTTGCGAAGTGGACATAACTGGAAAAACTAAGAAGTTATGTTAAATAAGAGTGCTGGAAGTGTTTAACATAAATAACTGTGCCTACTTTTGCATGGAAGAGTGTAATATTAATATTAAATACCCTGAAACAATAGGAGAATAATGGAAAATTATTTTCATAGTGGACATAACAGTAAAGGGTCAGAAATTAAATCATAAGATCCAGGTTAACAGAATGACAGTGAACTGTTAGCGAAATGTACTTAACATAAACAGCTGTTGTAATATAAGAACATAAACTGAAAACTCCGCCTCTAACAAGAATAGAACATCAACAAAATATTTCCAGAATGACGTAACTGAAAGGAATTAGAAATTATTAAATTACAGATGAGATGATTAACCCCTTTAAATCTAATGAATATTGTAATACAGGTATACTAATTTTACTCGCAGAACTCCAGTACTTTATAGTAGCCAACGCTTTGGATTTAAAATACAAAATTGGAGATCAGAATAATTAAGTAATTGCGAGTAACTATTACAATTAATATTTCCATTAATGAATTCAAACAGTGATAACAAAATAATATAAATATTAAGATATTTCCAATCAAATTAACTAAAATATAACTATAAGAATTGACAAAAGTAGACGACTCGTAGAACGAAAAGTGAATTCATTAAAAAGCAATTAATAATTAAGTGACACGCAGGTTTAATCGAATTTTTACCAGAAACTTCAAAGCAGTGAAAAAGATGATTCACTGACACTGTCCGAAAATAGTAAAAGTTACTAATTCAGGCGAGTACTAAATTCAGGAATAAAGAGCACGATTCCCTCAGAAGGACTCAAGGCTGCGTTCCCTACCAGGCGAATTATTTTTAGTTCCCCTAACGTGCAAAAGAAGGAATGAGCGAGAGTCGGTCTCCATACAAAACGATTCGATTTTCTGCTTGTTTTATCCGTCTCGGTTTCAGGCCACTCTTTCTTCCGTCCGTAGCTTCCTCTAACTTTCCTCCAGCCGGCGAACTATTTTGGTGGCCGTGTCGCGACGACTGCGGCCTCGTCCTACGGTCCAAAGGAAATCCGTTTGAATCGTGCCCGCGTATATACCAGCATCGTAAAATTGTTACCAGAAAGTCGGGCTGACCCTTTTGTAGACCAGCATGGCGTTTCTGTAAAGACCCCCTTGTTGAAACAAAAATTACAGTCGTTACCGCTATTCATTAGGACTTCCTAACCAGTAATAGTCTGTAATTTATATAATTTTTACTCGGACTAATTAAGAATTACTTGTATTGTTCGATTTAATATAGAAGTATTGAATAAAATATATAATAGCACAAAAAAATAGAACATTAATGTAATATAGTATAATACTATTTCTCTATATTATTCATTAACTGTCCTTATAATTTAAATAATTTTTGTTTGGAGTAATTAAGAATTATTTATATCGTTCGATTGTAATATACAATTATGCAATAAGATATATAATAACACAACAAAATATAGAACACTAGTGTAGTATAGTATATTATATTTTGTATATGCAAGAATATATATCCAAACAATTGGATACACCGATTGGAGGAATTATTGAAGAGCAAAGAAGTGACAGTTTTCGCAATTTAAATAATTTTCATTTAAACTAATGAAGAATTATTTATATTGCACCACTGTAATAAAATATATAAAATAAAAAAATATATGGATCACTAGTACAGTGTAATATAATAATATAATGTAATATAAATACATATAAATATAATATTTAGAATATTCCTATCATATATTATATGTGATATATGATTTATAAAATACAAATATAATAACATATTTATATTTAGTTTGTATAAAAAAATATGTATTATAACAATTAGGTGTAACAAATTGCCAAATGTTCCATTGGAGAATTTCAGATTTTGAAAGATCACCCGACTCTGAAGTTAGTAGCATACTATGACCTATCACCGAAAGATACAGTAGTCTTTCGATTAAACTATATTCTAAAATAATTAAATTTAAAAAATTCATTTTAACACTGCATCTTCCAAATGAGCCAGAATGACTTATTTCTGATTTCCTCTTTCACAATTACTGAAAAGGTACAGATACTTGTACGAAAAATGATTAACGGAACTAAATCAATAATAGCAAAACTGAAATGCAACTCAATTGGAATCTCAATAAACACACGTTTATGGTTTTTATAAAAAAATTTGTAAAAGTCAGTTTAAGTGATCGGTAGTTCTAGTGTTAAATGATCTATTCAAATAAAAAAAATGTAATTAACAAGAAATATGCGTACTGGTCTAGTTTAACCCAAGGGAAACGTTAATGACGATCAGATGGCTATCAAACAATATGACACTTCTCAGAAAGGGTTCCCGTGGTAGATGTATCCTCCCATGAAGCCTCAAAAGGCCCCAAAAGTTCCGTTTCACGTAAGGAAAGCCTTCGCTAAAAATTTGGGTCACAAGATAGCGCACGTGTGCATCGAGTATCACCGGCGGTGCGTGTATTATCCTTTGTGGGATCGTGATGTGGGTAGTAGTTAAGGTGAAGTCACACGGCGGCGGGGTCCCGTAGAGCAAGGTGATCCAGTGCGAAAGCGAGAGATCGAGTGGAAAGAAGGGAACAGTGAATGACTGCTTCAAGAGAAGGAATAGGAAAAAATAGAAAAAGAGCTGGGAAGAGGAAACCGACTAGTCTATCACAGATGAAGTCACAAACATTACTCACTACTTGGAAAAACTATAATCTGAATAACAAATGAGTATTTTGTGATGAAGTTAAAAAGTAAAATAAGTTTGCTAAGAAAGTAAAGACATACGAAAGTTCTATAATAAAATTAAAAAGTTTGTTAGAAAACTGAAGGCACATAAAGACTTGTAGTGAAGTTAATTGTTTGTGCTAAAGACAACAAAATTTGCGATGAAGTTAAAAAGTAAAATAAGTTTGCTAAGAAAGTAAAGACATACAAAAGTTCTATAATAAAGTTAAAAAGTTTGTTAGAAAATTAAAGGCAAATAAAGACTTGCAGTGAAGTTAATTATATGTGCTAAAGACAACAAAATTTGCGGTGAAGTTAAAAAGTAAAATAAGTTTGCTAAGAAAGTAAAGACATACAAAAGTTCTATAATAAAGTTAAAAAGTTTGTTAGAAAACTGTAGGCACATAAAGACTTGTCCAGTTACTTATTTGTGCTACAGACAAAATAATTTGTGATGAAACTGAAAAGTAAACGTGGTTGTTAGAGAACTTATAAGATAAATAAAAAAAAGTTGTAATAAAGTTAAAAGCTTAAAGACAAATAAAGAAGTACCGTAAAGAAGTTAGTAAATCATCTTTAAACTCACCTTGAAAGAAAATAAAATATTTCTCACACAATCTTTCAAAGAATGAAATCACAGAAACTTTACTTTCCTCATAAATCCTAAAATCAGTATATCATTCTACGGTGTTACATATTTGGCGTTCTTTATACGTTTGTACGTGACAAAATTTCACTCAACATCAGCAATCTAGAAAGAATTTAAGCTCCAGCAAAAAAGTTCTGAACCCGATGTGTTTTTACACCGCAACAGATCATGATCTCCAGATGTTTTAGCGAACAGTTTTTGTCGATGCCCGATACTTCACGCTAGGCCGTTCACCCCCGCCGCACATTAATTCGGGTGATGACATTACGCTCACCCCAGCCCTCCTCGTCCCTTGAAACAGGCCGGTCTGACTCATCGACGATGACTTTCTGACAGTTTCCGCTTCATGTCTTCCATACTGATTGTGAGTCAGAGGTCTCGGTGTCAGATGCACCCCTGAGGGCTGCATCGTGTCCTGCAGAAATGTTGCAGTGGGTATAGAGACATCATTGGTTATTATTTTCTACATTACTGTGGAAACGATGTGTTGACTTAGGTTTTGTAGAGTTGTTAGGAAATAAGGTTGTATAGATGATAATTTATTACATGGATTAGATTTTATAGAATTGTTAGAGAATTGGATTCTATAGATTATAATTTTCTACATTACTGTAGAAACGATCTGTAGACCATGAAGGATTTATAGATTGTAATTTTTTGTATGGATTAGATTTTATGGAGTAATTAAAAAATTAGATTGTATAGATCAGACTTTTCTATGTTATTGTAGAAATGATTTGTAGACTTTGAAGAATTTATAGATTGCAATTCATTGCATCCATTAGATTTTGTAGAGTTATTAGAAAATTGGATTCTATAGATTATAGTACGATAATAGTTTTTACATTACATTGTAATCTACAACATAATTACAAGAGTGATCCGTACAACATAGAGGCTTTATAGATTATTCCTTTCAATACAATTGACACTATGAAATTTTAATAGTTATAATTTTCAATTTAGTTACAAAAATTATTCATAGCCCATACAAACTTTGTAAGCAATAGTTTCTAACATAATTGATGATGTAAAACTTTAACAAATTAAAATTCACAATATGTATATAATTGAAGATAATATTTTATATATTACAATAGAAAATATTATAATATATTATATTATATTATATAAAATAAGTATTACATTCACTCTCATTGCTTTATACATAAATTTTAATTCTCAACACAACTATAGAAATATTCCATAGACCCTACAAGTTTTATTATAATTTTCAACGTAACTAACAAAATAAACTATTTCCCCCCTTGTATCACTGAATGATAAATTCCCACTCCCCCAAACCAAGCAATCACGAATCCTATTCGAAATTACAATAATTAGAAAATTGATAGTCAGTGAAAACATAATTCTCTTAATTATAACCAATGCTACTATTTTTCTACACAATTCTCGCGTATTCAGCTGTGAACACGCTTCCAATTTAAATTCATTTTACAGTTTCAACGTTACTCTCATAAAACACATGGATAAACCTACAAATAAAGAAAAACAAAGTACAAAAGTATAAAACATACAGCTGTCAACGACCAATGCTAATATAAAAGGAGGTTTGCCTCAGCAGAAGTGAAATTCGAAAAATGTGAAAAATTTCCTGACACGTCGCAGACTCTTCCAGAGTTTCCAATAATAGAAGCTTTCTCGCCAAAGCGCGTGGAGACGGACGTATCATCCAGAAGCTTTAAATCCAATCATAAATCGCCCTGCAGCTTTCCATTCTCCTCACCGGTCTCTCCTGCTCGAGAGGAAAAGGGTTGGCGTAGATGAAAGGGACACGGGCATTCGTTGAAGCGAGAGAACAGAAGGGTATAAATAGATTAAGAGGGAGGAAGGACTGAGGATAGGAAGTAAAGAACGCTGGCGAGGGGAGGAGGAAATGGGATGACCAGACGTAAATACATCAAAGATTCTATAGGACGGGGGCACAGAGTGTAAGGAAGGAGGATGGTGGAGATTTGTGGACTGTGAACACATGTCATGAAGATTAAATTGAAAATCTATAATTTGTGGCGTGCTTGATTAAGAGTATTAAGCTGTCAACTGAATCGTTTTCGGTACATAAATGATAAAATCATGAGAAGTAAAAGTGATTTAAAGTAATGCATGATTTAATTGAAAATCTACAATTTATGATGTGCTTGATTAAGAGTATCAAGCTGTCAACTGGATCGTTTATGGGGCATAAATAATATATCAAGATAATAACAAAAGAGATGGCAGGAAATAATGAGAAATAAAAATAATTTAAAATAATGTATGATTGAATTGAAAATCTATAATTTGTGGTGTGCTTGATTAAGAGTATTAAACTATCAATTGGATCGTTTATAAGGGATAAATAGTACATAAAATTAGTAAGAAAAGAGAATGTATAAAATAATGAGAAATAATCATAATTTGAAATAATGTATTTTACAATCATTAAATGCAGGTAATGATAGTGTAACTAAAAATGAATTAATAATATAAAAATATGTAGATATGTTATAGGAGAGAATCCTTAGATAAAATAGGCATGAATAAATTAGGAACAGTAAGACATAGACAAAATTTGTAAATAGAATAAAAGGATTTCGAAGCTAAAAGATAGTTTAAGAGGAAACTCTAAGTCAAAGATAGAAAAGAATAACGTTGCGTGGTAACCGAAATTAAAATATTACAAATTGTGAGGTATAAAAAGAATTATAATCTTTAAAAATTCTCTGAGACAAAATAACAGACAAATATAAAGAGCTAAATGTATTAAATAACGAAACGCAGAATTCCATTAAATAAACTTTATATAACTGTTATGACTGCATGATTATTTAATAAATTATACTAAGAGAAGTAAATATTTTGAAACAGATAAGTTTCAACAAATTCAGGGAGACACAAAACCAATATTAAACAAAACAAAAATGTTACCGATTTATGAAACAAATAAATATTCTGAAGTTTGGAAATTAGTTAATGAAATACTAAAATGATGTGAAATAATCACTAACTCATGTGGACACATAAGAATTCAATAGTATCTCGCAAGGAATTCTAATTTTAACTAAGAAATTCAGATAAAGATCCCAATTTCAACTAATTCAGAGAGCAAAGATCAAAAACGACATTAAGCGAAACAAAAATCCTATAGATCTATAAAACCAAATACCGTTTCAAATATTTCTAACGAATAAAAATAAATATCAAAATACACATGACACGAACCAAAATATAAACGATGAAATAAAATTTAAGAAATATAAGGAAGGAAAAGGATTTGATAGGAGAAGGATGGAAGCCAAACAGAGGAGACGATCATGGTGGTCGACGAGGCCTGACAGGCTCGTGAGAGACTGCCCACTCCCTTCGAGACGAGACCATGCTGCATTCTCAGCTCGGAAACCCTGAAACCTTAGCGATCGATAAATGTTTAAAGCGTTTAACCACGAATTTCATGTCCGGCTGGAGGACAAATTGTCTTCGAAAGAAATTGATTCCTGTGGGGGCCATGAATCACTGAACCTTGCCTGTTGTCTGCCAAGGCTTTTACACACGGTTTTCGTGCAAGTTAAAAGCCGTTTCGATTGCGTGGGCGTACGGAAACAGGTATGGAAAAAAGTGAAGGCTAAATCGCTGGTGAAAAGTAGTTCTTCGGTGGCCAATCGGACACTTGCACAACTCAGGATGGTGATTCGGATTCAGCAGCGGTTCCATTGGACAACGTTCTTCCTTCTAGAAACAAGATACACTACTTCCATGGCATCAGCGATTTCAAAAGAAGGATATAATTGAATTATCGACATTGTGGAAGTGATACGGATTAACTCTTTGCACTCGAAAGTTTTTTCACTAGAAATATTCAATATTCTCCGATGAGATACAGACGATGTTCTTTAAAACTAATTAATGAGAAAACATGTAAATTAAGAATGCATGATACAAAGTTTAATATTATACGTAAGACTTCATAATTTTGCAAATCAAATCAACTGGTTTGATGCATTTGTAAAAACTGAATTCTGTGAAGTATGAAAATAGGTACAGACATAATATTTTTGTTGAATGGACCGTAAAATATTTTTTTAAATGGTTTTATGTAATTTATAATTTTGTATGAATATATGTATGTAAGCATCTGGTGAGTAAAGGGACATTTTACATTAATTCTAATTTTTATGAGATATATATATATATAAGCAGTAATATAGAAATAACAGAGGAAATAATAAAATACCATTGAACTAACAGTAATTGTGTAGGATAAAGTATGAAATGAATACATTACAAAAATAGTATTTTTGTTATATGCTGATCACAAGATATTTTTATAAATAATTTTATATAATTTACAGTTAAATATATATATATATAATCTCCTAGTTAAGGAGACAACATTTTTTGTTAATACTGACTTTTATAAAATATATAAATATAAAAAATAGTAATATAGAAATAATAAAGAATATAATAGAACACTATTGAACAAACTGCAATTGTGTAGAATGAAGAATGAAAATGAATATATTACAAAAATAATATTCTTAGTATATATTAATCATAACATACTCTTCTAAACAATCTCGTAATTTACAATTTAATATAAATATATATATAATTTCCTAATCAACGAAACATTTCTCATAAATTCCAATTTTCACGAGACACCCAAACACAAATCGTATACATATAAATAAACCTTACACAATCCATAAACACAAAAAGTAGTAACACAATAACAACAAAGAAAACATAATACCAGTGAGTTTCACTGAAAATAAAACACCAGTTTCTCAATGATCCACGGATCGCCCCAGCATAATGAGAATTATCGGTCGTCTGAATATATTTGAGTAAGTTCACCTTGCGAAACTAGCGAATTCCCGGTTTAATGAAAGAGTGCGACGGTACGCGGCCGATCACTCGGTCTTATTATTTCCTATAGTTGTTCCCCGGCTGCCAGGAGCGACACGAGGACAGGGCAACGGGAATCCGAGCGAGCAAAGACCGCTTACACGCTGCAGGTTGCATAACGGTTCCGCGCAGCATCCACCGTACAGTATCCAGTGTCTGCCGAGAGAGAGAAAAACTTGGGGATTCGTTGTCAGGCGCTTGGACACGCGCGAACGCTTGACCCCTTCAAACTCTGATCTGGTACACTTTGCTTGGAACGATTAAATGGTCGCTTAACTCTACTTAGCAACGAACTGTTTAACCCATCGTTGAACACGATCCTTTGAGCGTGTTAGGTCCTAAATAAAAATCTTTTGGGAAAAGTACATTTATCTTTACAATATACTGTGATTAATAATTAATCTGCTATTAAGTTAATATGCAATTAATAAGAATTATAGTTAATCATTAATCTCCGATTAACACTAGGTTTACGGAACGCGTCAAATTGACGCATATTGGATTTTAGAAATATTATTTTGTAAATGTTTACGCCGATTTTGATTGATGCGATCACACTGACGTGTACCCCAATTACCTACTATCAAATCTCCAGTTTCCACAATCTAAATAAACGAGCATCAATTCTTTTAGGAATAATAGAATAAAGTGTACAATAAATGCCTGTAAACCTAGTGTTGAACAGAATTATGATTTGTCATTACTCTGTAATTAATCATGATGTGATTATTATTTGATGAACGAAAATAAACATTTGTATGAAAAATGCTGTTCTCTTTGTTAAAATGATAGGTTGTTATTACTATGTTGGTTTTATACTGGTTGCTTTCTCTAGTAGTAGATTGGTTTGCATTTTACTGATGTTGGAATGTGTTTTAGGGTTATGCTACTGGGGACTTAAGGGTTAGGGATCTAAGGTAGATTCAGATTATTATTGATAGATGGAAATGTTGAGATTTTTTGTTTATTGAAAGGATGGAATTTTCTTTCTTTGGAAAGAAAGAATAATATTGAAATATGAGAAATATTAATTAATATAGTAGTAATAAATCAGAGTTATAACAATTTAAAACAATTAACAATCCAGAGTAAATAACTTTTCGAGAAATAATTTACTTACTTATTGAAAAATGGTATGATGAACGAATAAACTAGTGATCTAACCCTAGAATTTATCTCGTGATTTCTTTATTTAAATTGTAACCATTAAAGAAACAAATTAAACCTTGATAGAGTGTGATAGTATTGCCATTAACAGTCCTTATAATAAGTTTTTGAAAACAAAAACGATAATACTAACAAATTTGAGCAAAAACAGCCTTAGAACTATACTCAAGCATCAGATTCGAACATAAACATGCCTATTCAAAAATTAAACTAAAAAATTAAAATTAAAATAGAACTTCACAACCTCTTCGTAACTTGCTTCCACTGCATCCATTTCTTCATATCTCCACCATATCTCCAGACACCTAACAAACAACCAGATGGTCAGTTAAAATTTTCAACAAGCCTAATCTAATCAACCTAACAAACCTTTAATCAACTGATCACAAACTGTAAAATCCTTAACTCCAGTTATAACATCAAGTCAAACTCATAATACAAATTCCCAACTGAACTCCACAAAGATGTATTTATTTATCATACAAACGTTACATTATTTGTCTATCATCGACCTGCAACCTCGTACCCTATGATATTTTTCTCAACTGTGATCGATACGACTACTTCGTCGTTAATAATTCACTGAAAAAAGAAAAATATTGTAAACATATTCTATATTTATGTTTGCTCGTAAGTATGACAATTGATTGCAGAAGATAAATATTTACTTGGAATTCGAATGAATCGAGTAATATTTATGTTTGTTAACACTAAACCTACCGAGCAGTTAAATTCAGTTTTTGAAATTCCTCTATAGAAACTTCAAGAGTGCATTCATCGAGACTTTAATTGACTGATAATTCAGTATACGTGTTACTAAATACTCTTGAATAATCCCTTCGAGAAATATCTGTTGTCCTTTTAATAATTGCAAAAAGAAGAAACCAGGAATGGGTCATTTTGACTCGTCTGGTAGGTTTAGTGTTAAAACACGTTGAAAATCTTCACCACGAATCTGACACGTTGTTACAAGGCAAGGGGTTAACCTTCAAAGCATCAAATTCTTCTTGTTTTCCACTAAATTAATAGTGGTAAAGTAGTTTCATCAAAAAACTTAATGTAGTTCTTTAAAAAAAAAAAAAAAAGAAGGACCACCCGCCATCTTTCCCCACTTTAATGTCAGTTACCTGGTTAACATTCAGCTGTCTAAAGCCGCTATGGACCATGACTAATCCACCGTGATCCATTATCCTGATTCCGCAGAAATCTGTTGGCCAGATGTAGATCACTGAAACGACCCGTAGAGCTGGACCAATTCGCATTTTTTCTCGCGGCGAGCCGGTGCTTCCGGTTCTCGAGTCGCAAAAACCGCCCGTGAGCCGATACGCTGCCGGCCTGGCTCGCTTTCTGAATTCGATGCTGTAACCGGGTCCGAAAGAAAGGTACTTGATATTACGAATTCGACGTGGCCATACAGCCACGACGATTCTCGTCAGCGTTGCTTCGCTTCTCCTTGCGATTCGTCGCAACTGCTGTAGCCAATGTGAATTTTTGCGTGAAGTAGAGTAAAACATTAACCTTTAGCAGTTCTATTTTATTGCTACCTCTACCTGTTTTAACAATTTTTTCCATATTTATTTGTAGTATCACAATAGTACTGCTTAACGGTAACATTTCGATCACTCCCAAATATTTTTGAATAAATAAATAGAGCGTCATATTAAGCTGTAATTGAATGAACTAACGTCGACGTGAATCTCAAAGTGAGAAACCAAGAGCACTTCGGACCGCGAAGGGTTAATTTATTTGATTTGTTGAATAATCTTTCTTTATCGATAAAATTAAACTTAATAGTAATGAAGTTATTAGAAGTTAGGTAAGAATACGATTTTTAGATCAATCATGTTTTAATAAGACGAGATAGGGTATAAGTGAATTTTCAGGGATTCTGACAGTGATTAGACTTTAGATTCGCCTAATATTTTGATTCAAGTTACTCTGTGTATAAAACGAGAATATTTTACAATTCTATTGTTTTAAAGTAAATTGCACATTATTTCCTGTCGCATTAAAGAAAGTATATTTATTTAATTGTCATTTCTGTGAGAGGTATAGTAGAGCATTAATATATTTGATAGTAATTTAGTTTTTATTGATAATATTAAAATTAATACTATTATTAAAGATTAGGTAATAATACAATATTTCGATCAATCATGTTTCAGAAAGAAATCACAGGGCAAAGGGTTAATTACAAGGGATTCTGACAGTGCTTAGATTTTAGGTTCGCCTACTATTTTGATTCAAGTTACTCTGTGTATAAGACGAGAATATTTTACAATTCTATTGTCTTAAAATAAATTGCACATTATTTCCTGTCGCATTAAAAAAAATATTTATTTAATTGTAATCTTTGGAGCTCTCTGTTTCGTATAATACAGATGGTATCCTATTGTTTTGTAGCTGGTCAGTAACGATCACGCAGTTTCTAGTCTGGTGCACGAACTCGGTAGCAGAACTAATCTGTGAGCTACAGTATTTTAAAAATACGGGTTTCCATGACAAAAGGTTTTGAAGAAAAAATGAGACACTACCCAAAAATGAAAAGTAAATATACAGAGGACATATACAGGATAGCTTTTAAAATATATCAGTTGTCAGAATTTAGTGGAGAGCTAATAAAATGTACCAAAATATTGTGGAATGTTTCGAGAATGTTCCAGGTTACATAGACATTAAATTTTATGACTTTGAGTAGCTGTAAACACTCATGTAAGTTTAAAAAGTATCTAAACAAGAACCGCGCAATGAAAGTAGAGGTAAGAATAAAAAAGAGGATTTTAATTTGCTGAACTCTATAATCAATTGACAACCGCGGTCAGTTAAACGTACGTTTGCTTACCGGCTGAAAAGTCACCATTCCGGTTATCGGCAAGACGAAGTTTAAATCACTGCGAGACTGTGCTGTCAATGAATGATTAATATGTTAATTTTTTACGACCAAAATACATTGCCTTGTCTCTCGCATAATCGAACCATTTCCAAACCAAGTTTTTATTGTTAACTTAAACTATTTCAACTTAAATATTGTTGGCAGAATACTTTTGATTATCGCAAGTAGGTACTATATTGAAATAATAGTTGACGGTATTATAATTCATAAACAAATAATTTTACAGTTTTCGATCATTGAAGACTAAAAAATTACTTCTTATACATCAGAAATTTAAATCGTAAATTAGTTATGACCATGCACACAATTCGTGTTCATTAAAACGACAATTATATAGACTTTTTAAATTATCTTTCAAGATTTCGTAATAAATATAGCAATATTTTCTTCTATAATGATAATAATAATAGCAATAACAACAACGATATCATTAAATAAATATAGGAAACAAATATTCTGTAAGAACAACATGTTAACATAAGTGTATTAATAAAATCCGTAACAAGAATAGCAATAACAACATCTTAAAATAAATATAGAAATTGAATCTTCTGCAAAAACAGCAGCAATAATATTTAAAAATAAATATACTAATAAAATATGCTACACCAGCAAAAGCAACAACAACAACAACAAATAAATATAGTTACAAAGATTACTGCAAAACCACCAACCTCTTTCCACTAAATGCAACTCAACATCTGAAATAATCTCTTTCCGAAAACATCTTTCCACATTTCCATAATTGAATCTTCCCCACGAATGGGTTCAACGAACCCAGTTCCCACAGTGGAACGGTAAATTAAATAAAATGATTTTCGGTCCGATGGTTTGTAAGGAGGCGACGACTGCCTCGGCGAGAACGATGCAAATAATTATTACGAAATGATACCGGGTGCTTCAACCTGTTTCCCGATTGCACAACCAGATGCGCCTCGCGTCGGTTATTACCGGCGAGTATGACTAGGTGCGAGAGGTACGAGCGTTACAACCCGATCAATTCATCACGGGCTCAGGATCCAACCGCGTGGAACGTCCCGACGGTTCGTTAACGTGAGAAACAGGACTAGGAAACTCCGTGGCTGTGTCATTCCGTTTTCTTCTGGTCGAACAGTTTCTCTACCCCCTTCCCCGACAGTGTGTTTACATAACGCACCAAGTAATTCTAATCATCTGTCCTCGTTACGCAATCAAGCTCACCTTTATCACTCGGAAGAACTTTAGCTTCTTAATGAAATTAGCGGACGCGGGCAATAAGCTTCAGGCTGCCGAGGTTTGGTACTTGGATCTTGCATTGAGGATCAATTCCGGATCACTAGGTGTACTGGAAATTCAAAATGGATTGGTAGACATTGAATTTCATCTGTGGTCTTGGTAGTTATCTAGGGCATTTCACACTAAAACTACCAGATGGATCAAGAGAGGCCATGCCTGATTTCTTCATTTTGTAATTATTATAAAGGCAACAGATGTTTCTCTGAGAAATTGTTATAGAAAATGATCTAGCAATACGAAAATTGAACTTTAAATCTTCTAATTTAACTTATATAGGGGGATTTCAGATATTCAGTTTAACTATTCGATGGATTTAGTGTTATCTCCTTATCCTAGGATTTACTTCTCAGGTATATATTCACAGGATTTTTATGAAAATTGGTATACTTATATTTTCAGAGTTGCTAAATTCGAATATTTTATCAAAAATGGCGGATCCAACGTTATTGATATAAACACAATTTTTAAGTAAATTTTTGTGAAAATTGATTATGTTTCAACTTTTGAACAAATTTGTGCAGTTAAAACATCAAATATAATAGGACGATGTCAATTTGAAAATGTTTATAGACTGATTTTTTACGCTTAAAAGAATTACTGAATTAATAGCTACAAACCAAAGCTTTGTCAAGTCACAGTTTCGAAAATATTGTTAAGTAAGGCTGTATATATGATGCAACTAAATTTCCTTATCTTACATTCAATTTTTACAAATACATTAACATTACTAATGCCACGGGTGGCGTCAATATTAACGAGACAGACTGTACATACTCATTAACACTTGAAATTTAAATATTGCAACACAGTACAAATTCGTGCAATTTTCTTAACTGCATATCATACCAGACATGTCACTTGACATCAGGAAACTTGTCCCAACTTGACACCCAGTGACACTCGCCTGTTTTCCTTCCGGTTTATCAAAATATGACTAAGAAAGAACAACGTACATTGAGAAAGGAATTACAAGAGTAAATTCAAAGATACTTTGCATTAACTATACGACTACTATATGTTTACATCAATCTATTTTAATAGTCAAATATTTCAAATAAGAAATTCCTAAAGGGAAATTCCGACAAAATAAATGATTCATCGTTGGAAAAGGTAGTGCTTCTGCGTTTTTTCTCCTATTGTACTAAAAAAACAATATAGAAGATCAACAGACGAATGATCGTGTTCACAGATAAAATAATTAATCGATTCTACGCCTACCAAGGGAAATCTCGCTAATCTCGAGGAAACATTCCACAACGATATTAGTTAAGAAGCTTGATATTTCATTAATTTTAGTCTATATCTTAGTCAATATATTCAACACTAAACCTACCGAGCAATTAAATTGATTTTTC
Organism: Nomia melanderi; assembly: GCF_051020985.1. Classification (NCBI taxonomy): domain Eukaryota; kingdom Metazoa; phylum Arthropoda; class Insecta; order Hymenoptera; family Halictidae; genus Nomia; species Nomia melanderi. Next base: position 2,659,100 of record NC_135000.1, read on the forward strand.
GAAACTCCTCTAGAACAACTCCAAAAGCGCATTTATCGAGGTTTTAATCGATTTAAAATTCAACTTTCATATTGTTAAATCAATTTCCTTAATAATGCCTCAAAGAAATATTTGTTATCTTCAATTATTGCAAAAGATGAAATCGAGAATGGGTCATTTTGACCCGTCTGTTAGGTTTAGTATTGTTTCAAGCTTCTACTTTCGTAGTCTTTAATCTATTAATTTCTTAAGATATTTTTACATTATATCCACATTTATATGGGTAGAATCTCCAAACTCCAATTTGGTTAATGAAAAATCTGTTTGACAGGAAATTACGGTTCAGAAATAGTTCAAAATGACCAATTCCCAATTTCTTCTTTTAGAATGACTGCAAAGGTACAGATACTTCTTGAAGAAATGATTAAAGCAGTTAATTTAGTAGTACCTAAACTGAAGCATCAATCAACTGAAATGTTATTAACTTCACGCGTACAGCTTTTATAAAGAAATGTTCGGAAGACGATTTAACTGCTCGGTAGTTTTAGTGTTTATCAAATGCGTGAAAAAACAATTTAACTAGTTAACTGTGGAATTTTGTTGGAAAAACCTCTGGTTCTGCGCGCAATAAAATTAAAAAATGAAGCGTGTACTCATCGAACGCAGGACGAATGCAAATAGAGTATATTTTAATGAAAGATCAAAGCGAAACGAAGAAGAACTACATGTTTATGTAAAAAAATAAAGAATTCATTGCTGAAAGAATTAGTATCATGTCAAGCTTTACGATGACGTGTACACTCGTCAAACACAGTTAACTGGTTAACACTAGATTTACGGAACGCGTCAATTTGACGCAGATTGAATTTTATAAACATTTCCAAAATCTAAATGAACGAATATCAACTTCCCCAGGAACAATAGAATAAACTGTACAATAAATGCCCGTAAACCTAGTGTTAAGATATTAACTGTATGCGATAGATCTGCTACGCCAGAAAGACGTTGCTGTGAACTCCAAAAATTGAATTATGGCCAGCTTTTCGTCGAAAGGCCCCACTGTGAGGCGGTCTCTCTGTCCAAGGTCCGATTCATTCGACCGCAAACGACTTCCTTCAACGGTGCCAGGCTTCTTCCTCCTTCACTTCACGGCGAGGATCGACGCCTGAGAAGATCCGTTCACTTTCCATAGGAACTAATCGTTTGCACTATAATTTGGCATTTTAACGCATTCGCATCGGTGAATGTTTGCTAAAACTTTCATAGAAAACAGGGTACTTTGATGATATCAAAATATTGGGGTAAAAGTGAGTTGAACATAGAACTATGGAGAAGTTAATCGTCTTTTTGATCTTCCTCTATAGAAACACTACACATGCATCTGTTGAGAGTTTAATTGATTTAAAATCCAGTTTGCGTATTGCTGATATTTGCTGAATGAATTTTAGTAATTTCTCAAAAGAAACATCTGTTACCTTTTCAATCACTGCAAAAAGAAGAAATCAGGAATGGGTTATTTTGACCTGTCTGGTAGTTTCAGTGAAACTGCGATATTTATTTTTGTGATTAATACATGTTATTTTAATTTTTAGGAGTTGTACGTAAGGGGTCTTAGTATTATTTTTTAAACTAAATAAATCGTATGTAATAGACATATCAAGAGATACTTTGATTAAGTGAGATAGCTTATCTGCAAGACTATATATTAAAAGATTACGGATTCTCAGGCAAATTTACGTAAATCAGACAGCTGTTGCCGTCTCTTTGAGAAGTGTGTATCTTTTTCTGGCATGTGTACGTGTTCGTATTTACGAATAATTTTTTCAACAAATTTTCCTTTAATATATATACATACACTAAACCATAAAACTGGTTGCTTCGAAAATGAATATTCCCTCAACCAGTTATAGTGAGTCACAAGAGTATTCGCACATCCTGAACTGCCGAATTTAACACTATTTATATTACACATTTATTTTTAATTAATTTCTTAAGTTTTAATCATTTCTCCTCAACTGTATTTTGGATACTTCATACAGTTAATTTTATAATCGTCATGGGAAATGTCGACAAGTCAATTTAGAATATGCTAAGGTTGGAAAATAATTATAAGTTAAAATTTCGAAAGCTGTCTTTTGACACTGGTAAGAATAGTGTTAAACGATTGATACTCGTTGACGAAGAAAGATTAAAAAACAAAGAGTACAAAATACAAAAAACAATTCAAAAAAATGTCAAATGCACAGCGTCATAAAATAAGAAATATTAAAACCGAAACGTAGCAATAAATAACTAATTATATCCTTAAAATATTTCTAATTTCTAAAGCCGTTTAAATAAAAAACTGACAACCTCTGTGCAACTGGTAGAATGTCATAGAAATACCTACAATCCCAGCAATGAATTGAATTAGACCCTGAAATTAACAATTTATTTAATTACTAACCAAGGTTCCGAGATACCAGAAGCTAATAAACAAAAACGACTAAAAATATCATTTGAATGTTCAAGTGGCATCACGATAAACTGCAAACGTGTTAAAAATTGATAATCCACGGTCCGCGATGACAATTTGCCAGTCGAGGTCAAATGAAAATCGGCGAGCGAGCCGATAGACCGGTAAGATGATTCAAAAAACGGGTTCCAAACGAGCGCCGGGCAAGAAGACAGTCAGGCACGGAAGGGGCCTCGCAGTCCAAGGCAAAATAAACATAAAGAACGGGCAGAATGACTCGCAATCCTGATGATACTGGTCTTTCCTTGAGTCGGCCGGCGAGCTGAGTTAACGATCGACGGTTGATTTTTGAGCGACCTCGGCAGCAGCTTCAAAAAATCATTTCTCGTTAAACGATGGTCCCAACTGATTCAAATAATCATCGAAATTAATTATTTCCAACGTTCGAGAATAATAAAAAAGATACTGGAGATCGTTGTTGACATGTGTTTCCTGCCACTTGTAGTTGCACAGTTACTTTTACAATAGAATTAAAAATTATTTAATTATTCCGGCTATTGAGTTAAATAATTCTAAGTAAAGAAATTGATTTTTAGTCGGTTTTTGTGTAGGTTCGTTGAACTGTGAAAAATACTTAAATGGAGAAGGAACATATTGGTCGGTGATTTCTTTGATAATTTATTGGACTGTGGAAATACTGTATACTAAGAAGGTAATGAAATTATATAGTTTACTGATTTCTTCGTCAATTTATTATATTGTGAAAATAATCAATACTAAAAAGATAAAGGAAATGTATTGTTTACTGAATTCTCTGTTAATTCGTTGCAGTGTAAAAATAGTTTACATTAAAAGGAATAAATAAATACATCGTTTATTGGTTTCGTTCTCAGTTTATTACGATGCGAAAACAATTTATATTAAAAACCAAAGAAAATACGTTTCTCCAGTAATATCTTTATCGCTTTATAGCATTGTAAAAGCAATCTGTAGTAAAAGGAAAAGTAAATAAACTTAATGATGCCTCTATCTAATATAATTTTAATAACACTGCAAAAACAGTCAATACTAAAAAGAAAAGAAAATACATTTTCCAGTGTTATTTTCGTAAATTCATAACACTCTAAAAACAATGTACAAAGTGAGTCATTTAACTGTGCCATCTGACTTTATTTCTAAAACATTTATTACATAAAACGAAGTTACAAACGAAAGTTATTCTGTATCAATCAAACCAACCGTCTTGTCATCAATAGTAATTTGAGCCATATATGCCAAACAACTTCTGCCTCGACCATTTTTCTACCCAACAAATAAATTCTGCTGGTATGATTAAACCAATTAAGTGTGGAATTTAGTTTCAAAAATCTCTCCTTGTGCGCGCAATAAAATCAAATAATGAAGTGTATACTCGTTAAATGCAGGCCAAATGCATTTAAAATATATCCTAACGAAAAACTAAAGCGAAACGGAGAAGAATTACATGTTTGTCTCAAAAAATAAATAATCCATCGTTGAAAAAGTTGGCACTAGTAAGAGTTTTAAGATGACGTGTATACTCGTCAAACACAGTTAACTGGTTAAACGAATCACTCCATGTATCAAAGATGAACAAATAAGGAGGTGCATATTCAAACTAGAAATCTTACAATCAAGTAACCTTAGGACAATTGTTAACTCGTTAGGGAAATAAAATTCTGGGTTATTATTTCCATTCAACTATGATCTCGACACTACTTCATTATTCATAATCTATTCTTTTTATTTTCATGTTATTTGTTTATTTAGAAAGGACAAATTTTTGATGGTTATTCAATGTCTACGTTTAGTCCAAAAGTTAACGAGTAATAATAGAAAAGTAACATATCATTTATATTGAAAAGCAATAAATACCATTCAGATTTCTTAAATTCAGTTGAAAATTTTTATCACGAGTCTGACACGATATTGTAGGTCGAGGAGTTAACACTAGAACTACCAAATGGGTCAAAATGACCCACTCCTGATTTTTCTTTTGCGATTACTGAAGAGGTACAAGTATCTCTTCGAGAAATTATTAAAGAAGCCGATTAAGTAATACCCAAGCTGAAATTTAAACCAACTCAAATCTTAATGAATCCACGTTCATAGTTTTTCTAATGAAATTTTCAAAAGTCAGTTTAAACGCTCGGTAGTTCTAGTGTTAATTCACCGAATCTTCAACTGGACAAATTCTAAAAATTCCTAAAGAGCAAACGAAACAAATCTCTACGAAAAACTAGAAACAAATCACATCAACACTAAACGTACCACAACCGGTGAAATAAGCGATATAAAAATTCGATTAATTATATCACCCCACGAATTAGTTCATCAATTTTTGTCTTCTCTTCTATTTCTGCTTCCATTAACCAATTAAGTGTGTTTGACGACTATATCCGTCATGGAGATGTGGCACAATTTGGTGTCATGATGATTATATCCGTCATGCGTAAAATTTTGTTACAATTTGATATTTAAATTGTAATTCTGGCGAAAACTAAATTATATTCGTAAATTTTAGTATGTTTAAAATGTTTAGAGGTCAAGACGAAATGAAACAAACAAATGAAAATTATAAATAATTTGAGTTGGATTCATAACTTCCTGAGAGCTAACTCGTAAGCAGTGCAGTAACACTGGATCTTTGATTATCCCGATTTTCATCCTGATGTATCAAAACCAAAAAAAAAGCATATTAGATTCTCTAAAGTATATTAAATTTTTAACTTCTATAAATATTTCATTTTCTTTTCTAAGTTTTCCGTTCATTATGTATAAATATATGTTCATGTTGAGCGACTGTGTAAATATTACTAATAAAATAGTTCATTTTCTGAAATAAAGTCGTCTTTTTGACCCAATATTTCAACAGTGCCACTCACTCTGTGTTTGACGACTATACCCGTCATCGCTTGATTATCGCGACACACACTGGTGGGCGCTTTGCAAAGAGATCGCCACAGTTAACTGGTTAAAAAAAATCGATCATCTAATTCGTGCATTTTCACTTTGCAATCAATCATTCACCTCGTCACTTTAGAAATAGGTATATACAGAATACTAGTACGCTCAGCGTTAATTGCTGAGTAATTTCACCGTTGGAAGTAACGAACAACAGTATTCTCCGATTATTGTCTTTCGAAAATGAAAACGTGAACAAGGAAACTACGGAGGCCAGTGGACATTGCTCCCCAGTGAATGAAAAGCGAAACTCCGATGCTCCCGCTGTTGCTTCAGCAAGCGAGACACACCGTGGCACAAAGTTTGGAGTCAATGGAAGCTCCAGCCTGAAAAGTTCGCCCGCCTCTGGGGTCATAAAGAGAATAACTCGGCCAGGCACGTGAGACAATGCCTCCTCCGCCTTGACTGGATGTTGCGAGACGGCTTATGTACACGCTACACCGAGCAGAAACTTCAGTCTACGTTACATAAGAGAAAAGCCAGCCGGTCGCCTCCGCCCTGCCTCCCTCGCCCGTCAAACTTGAATCACCTTGTACACGTCTAGACGCATTTGATTAAGCCACCTTTGAACTATTTCTGAACCGTAATTTCCTGTCAAACTGATTTTTCATTGACCAAATTGGAGTCTGAAGATTTCACGCATATAAATGTGGATGCGACAGAAAAATATCTTAACCTTTTGCGCACCTTTGTCAGCGTGATTCGACATCAGTTTTATTCGCAGGTGTGATTCTTTGTTAATATATTTTTCAAGTAGATTATATTATTATGTTATTTTTGATATTATTATAAGAAGAATCTGTTTACACTCATCTCTACGAACTATCTGTTTTCTTAAATGCATTTCAAATAAAATATCGTAATGGTACAGAGTTATCGAGGAAAAAATGCAAAAGAAATTCGGAGTGCAAAGGGTTCAAAAAGAAATAGATTGAAGACAACGAAAGTAGAAGCTTGGAACTCGAAACTAGGAGACGTGTTAAAATGACCCATTCCTGATTTCCTTTTTCGCAATTATTAAAAAGGTAACAGGTGTTTCTCTGAGAAATTATTAAAGAAATTGTTTTGACAATACAAACATTGAATTTGAAATTAATTAAATGTCTTAATAGATGCAACCTTCAAATTTCTATACAGTAATTTCAAAAAGTCAGTTTGACTGATTGGTAGTTTCAGTGTTAAAGAGGAAAGTTAGTGTTAAAGAATTAGTTAATACGATTTTGGTTTAGTTTCTTGTTTTGTCATTTTGTTGATAACAACAATTAGTAGTTATTACAGATTTCTTAATAATCCACGTTCATTTGGTTTATTCGCCACTGTTTGAAGATTTATTGCCATTAATTTTCATCGTTTCTTGATGAAAATCAGGGAAAATCTATTAATTACAAATCAATTTTCATGAACTAAATTATGAAAACAAAATTCTATTACTATACAGAAGAAATAGACGTAGACCAATTTTTATTAACACGTACAAACTAGAGATCCAAATGTTCTCATTTTCAAAAATTAATTGTCGCGAACCAAATGGAGAAAAATAAAACAAATCATCACCGAGAAAATACATTCTCCAAAACAAGAACAAAGAAACACACCTAATTTTTATAAACACATACAGCCTACGAATACAAATTACAAATCCAAATAAAAGTACCTCCTTCCTAGTATAAGCAAAAAAATCACATCTAATTTTTTACATCCTTTGTTAAGTCGGACATGCATAAATGCATAAGGATCGGCGGTGCAGCGATCACACACGAAATTACAGAGCGCAGGGAGCGGAGGAGTCGATAGAGCATCGTCAGTTAGCCGCACAGACGCCGTTAGCCTTTATTACTTTCCAGGTTTTCAGTCGTGGGTGGCAGCTTTCTCAAGGGAACCTTGTAACACGCGTTGCACATCGCGCCCGGTTATCTAACGACCGAAAGAAACACGCTCGACGGTAAAATGATCGACGTTGGCCGGTCATCGGTTGCAATTAGAGCCGACAGACATCTGGATCTTGACGGTGACCGAATAAAAAGATAATCGATAAGCGCCGCGACGACTGGTTTTAATCAACTTCCGGGTTTTGTGTTGTCCGAGGGCCGGTGGACCTGTTGCGGAATAATTGGAGCTGTTACACAATGAAATAGGGAAATATTGCATTTCTATGAAAATTGATTTAGTTAAGGTTATGATACTGTTCAGTTGTGCGCAGGGGTTTGCAAATTCACCGTGGAAGCAGTTGCTTTTTAGAGGGTTTTGTAATGTCTCGGTTGAATAGAGTTTGTGTGAAACATAAGTAAGTGTAACAATGGAATAAAATAAAAAGATAAGTGAAAATAAAATAAAAATAAGATAATGAAAGTAAAATAAAAATAAAATGAATGAAAATAATATAATAATAAAATAAAATAGATATAATATAATAATAAAATAAAATAGATCCAATATAATAATAAAATAAAATAGATCTAGTATAATAATAAAATAAAATAAATTATATAATATGATATAATATATAATATAGTAAATGTTTTAGAATATTTTTGACATATCCTTAGAAGAAACAATATATAAATCAATGTAGCAAAATGGTTAACATTCTTTGCAAATGTAAAATACACAATTTTCTACACAAAGATATAAAAATACATAAGTATTACACTGTTATTATTTATTCAGTATGTCGAATTACTTCCTTTTTCAATTATTGATTTCAATTTTAGAGAATCAGTGAATCTTCACTTAGCAAACAGTACTCAATGAACATCTCAACGACCGACGTCAAAATGAATAAATCTCATTCAACAACAGTAACAAAGACATCTCAGTGCATCATGATATCCTAAAGATTTACAAAAATTCCTTATTACATCAATAACCAAATTCCAACCAACTCATCAATGATAATTGATAAACAAATAATCAATTCAATGAATGTTTACCAACAAAAAGGAGTTTCAAACGTATTGTTTCCCCCATTTAGAAGCGCGAACACAAATTCACACTTCAAGAAAGAAATAAAAGAAAAAGAAACTAAAACTAATTAGCAATTTCGAAAATCGTTAGATGATATCTACGAATAATTAAATACGACCGTGTCGCCTCCGTATTTCGCGATGGTTTCCTGCTCATCGCGATCTTGCCCAAGCATCGTCGGAAAAAGCATTGAAAAACTACGCTGCTACCATCCAGCCGTCAACCAATGAAATTTTTTCTCTGACGTAACAACATTATGAAACGATCGAGACGAAGATAACAGAAGTGAATCACGTGCACGTGGGTGTGCGGCGTTATTCTTTCTGTTCCTTTTTTTTTTCGTTTCTTCTGTCCATTTCGAGAACTTTCCATGCTACAAATACTAATATCTGAACGGAATATCTGACGGTTTGGGTGTACGGTTAGCGAACACCGAGAAACGATATTGCAAAAATGAAAGCTGTTACATATAGATCGAAAACGCACGCCCCTGATTTTCTAGGGAAACTCGTGATCCACATTGCCATTCTAATTTTCTCGGGGCCTATTCATGTACGATGCTTTCGGTTTCGAACGTTTTCAACTGAAACATTTCTGATTTGCAGGATGCAAAAGGATATTTTATAAGGAAACTAACTTTAGCTGTATTTGCTGATTTGAATAATATTAATACGATTAATGGTGTTTAATTTTAGAGAATGATTGTGTTCGAGTATTTTACACATTTTATGAGGAAACTTGTAGTACAAATTGACGTTTGTATTTTTAGGACTCTTCAGAAATTTTTAATAAGAAATGATATATTTTCTGTGAATATGTTATGGTATAATGTAGTTAAATATAATTAAAATGTATGTTTATTTTATTATTTTATATATCGTATGGAAAACATTTTAATTTAGGTTGAAGTTCATAAGCTTATGTAGTCCATTACTGTAACTATCTATTTAACGAATTTTGAAAGTATAAAATTGTGATACTCACAAGTAATTTACGGATATTATAAGAAACCCCATTGTGCGCCTTGGTTTATATTTTTCCCAGATTATTCATATAGAATCGTCATTAGCTCAAACTACTTAAGAAGCACAGATTTTCTTGATAAATCCTTAATTTACTACACTTATGACTAACATGAGAAGCATATGCTTCACAGTTAAAGTTACAAAAAAGTTAAAAAGTTATAATTTTCCACATTTTTGAAGAACGTATCCAATGAAATGAATATAATTTAACATTTCAATTATTGTAATATAATATAGACGTACATATATATTCAATAAATCTTACAATGAATCTACTTATTCGCGTGGTCGTTCCTACTATGTTAGATTCTATTAAAATAAAATTGACCTAGTCAAGAATTATTAATATAAAAAAATTTTAATTTAAACAATTACATCGTACAGCGAAGTAACAGTATCTTTTGAAGTGCAGTAAAAGTATGTGGCCACAAATAGACCAATAATAATTACAGCAACAGTAAAAGTGCATTATTTATGATACACGAAAGCCGCAAACATGCTGCAAAGAGAAACTCTGGTCATATACGCCATTTTCTAACGCCACGGATCCAATGTGTCCTCGATTTGATGGTAGAACAATGCTGCGAATGCAGGCAGAGTGTTTGGGAGATCCTCATTGACGGTGATGATTCACAACGATCGTCCGTCTTTGAATTATAATGTGCACAGCCAGATTACAATTAGATGCAATAAACTGAATATAGTCAACATTGTGTACCACGATTGACTATTGTGCATTACATTCCCTGGCGAAGCAATTATTGCCAGTACAGTTGATGGACTTAATGCCTGTTCTCACAACACGCGTATAATTAAATTTATCTGTGCTTATTTTGATTGGTTTCCACTTAATCAATCTGTATCCAGCAGAAGTAATGGCGAGTGAATGTAGATCTCCGAGTGCTTCTGAAAGATTTATTAACCAGTTAGCCGTCTTTCGCGAATATAATCGTCATGAAGGAACGGCGAGGTTTTGTGGTATGACGAATATATTCGTCATGAAGAAATTGTGAGGTTTTGTGGTATGACGAGTAGACTCGTTATGAAGAGTTGGCAAGGTTTTGTCGAGTATACTCGTTATGAAGAGATGGCAAGATTTTATCGAGTATGTTTGTCATGAAGAATTAGCAAGGATCTATCGATTATACTCGGCATGAAAAGATAACAAGGTTCCATCGAGTATACTCGTCATGAAGAGATGGCAAGATTTTCTGTTACGACAAGTATACTAATCACGTCGAACTGTTTTGTCGAGTATACTCGTCATGAAGAGACGGCAAGGTTTTTTGATACGACGAGTATACCGGTCACGTCGGAAAGGCAATGTTTTGTCGAGTGTACTCGTCACGTCGAAATCTCAAGGTTTTCTGTTATGGCAAGTATACTCGCCTAAAAGCAGCTAATTGATTAAGGGAATATTCACTTTCCAAGCAACCAATTTTATAGGTATACATTACTTGAATCAAAATTGTTGAAAAAATTAATTGCAGAAATGAACTAATACTCATACTAGAAATAAGATGTACACTTTTCAAAGAAATTGCAACAGCTAATTAGTTAAGCCTGACCACGACTGTAACTAGTTACAGAACAAAAGAGAACAAGTTAAACGATAAATTTTTCTACTGCGAACAGAAAGAAAAGGAAGAATAGAAACTGAAAAACCAATTAATCGGACAATATAGAAATTAATATAAAATTCAATGAACAAAAGAAAAGCAGAATTTTAAGTCCGACCATTTGACCGGTTCCCCGTTCGGTTAGCATTGACATAAAATCTACCGAACATTTTATATGATTAATATGTAATCCCTATAAAAATTCTAACAATAGATTATTCTCAGTGTCTTGAAATACTCGTTACAGTATTCAAGTGAAAATACTAATTTTCGAAATCATTTCAAATATTCAACGTTTTCAAGGTATCAATAATTACGAAATAAGAAACCGAAACCAGTCGTTTCGACTAACACGGTAGCTTCAGTGTTAACGCTACTGAAGGGTTGAAAACTGTAAAAAACCTTCCTGACGTCCACAGAATAAAAAAAACACAATATATCCGGTATCCTTCAAAAGGTTCAAGCAAGACAGACCAGTCCGCCTCCTAAAATAGTCCGTTCGCCGGCCTGAAGTGCCCGCGACTGTTCAGACCACGTGTCTCTGAACCCGTCCTAAGGTTACGACCTCACCTGACGGGTGTTGTACCGGGCATACATCGCCGGGGAGCCTCCGCCGAAGGGAACCGGTATTAAAGTCAATGAGAACTGGTTCGTGAAGAGAATATGATGTCACTTTCGTCGCGAGGCGGCTCGCCAGAAAATAATAAACAGGGGCCACGCGCTGCGAATGGTAATTGAGGATTAGATACGATTCCGGTGCACGATCCCTCCCCCATTTTTCTTGCGGAGAGGCTCTCGAGTTACTTCGAGGCGCGTACGTAAGTATGTATACTTGTCTCGCATTTTCCTTGGCCTTATTCCCGTTCCATCGCGATACATGCGTGTTCTCTTTGCCGATGTAAGGACAGTCATCAAGGTCCCAACGCCACGGTGGATTCCCGGACGAAATGGGACGGGAATAGGGAAGGAAAATTATTTTGAAAGTGGGGAATTCGAAGGCAGTTTGATTTATTGTGGTCTGGGTTTTATGCAGGATAGAAAGAATGAATTGTTTCGAAGATGGAGAATTTTTCTGTAATTTAATTTATTATAGATTGGGTTTTATGTAGGATAGAAAGAATGAATTGTTTTGAAGATGGAGAATTTTTCTGTAATTTAATTTATTATAGGTTGGGTTTTATGTAGGATAGAAAGAATGAATTGTTTTGAAGATGGAGAATTTTTCTGTAATTTAATTCATTATAGGTTGGGTTTTATGTAGAATAGAAAGAATGAATTGTTTTGAAAATGGGGAACTCTTGTGTAATTTAATTTCTTATAGGCTGAGTTTTATGTAGAATAGAAAGAATGAATTGTTTTGGAGATGGAGAATTTTTCTGTAATTTAATTCATTATAGGTTGGGTTTTATGTAGGATAGAAAGAAAGAATTGTTTTGAAAATGGAGCATTTCAATGTAGTTTGATTTCTTGTGGGCTGGGATAGGTATGGGTTTTAGTCAGAAATAGGAAAGGAAGATTGTTTTAAAAATGGAAAATTTTTATGTAATTTGATATATTATGGCCTGGGTTGGATCTGAGTTTTAATGAAAAATAGAAAAAGAAATTGCTGTAAATATGATCTGGGTTTAAATCGGGAATAGAAAAGAAAATTATTCGAAAAATAGAAAATTTTTATGTAGTTAGATTCATTATGATCTGAGTTAGGTCTGGGCTTTAATCAGAAATAGAAAAAGAAGATTGCTTTAGAAATAGAAAAATTGTGTCTAATTATTAAACTGGGTTTTAATCAGAAAGAGGAAAGAAGAATCAGTTCACAGCAAGCAGAGTCGTTGGAACACTTCATGCCATTTTCCTTTCTACAAATGAAAATCTCGAGTTTCTACCGTCCAATTATCAGGCTCGTGAATCGCACTAAGCTCGTCCGGGAACGCTCTTCCGCGGCGAATCGGCTCGGGACACACTGGATATTCGAAAAACAAACGAAAGCGATTGCGTAAGCATCTCCTTTTCGTTCTTCATTGCCGTTCTCCGTTCAACGAACCGCGATAACAAACTTGCAGAGTTCATTCACTTTTACCCTATGAATTCCAGTTGGTCGAGGTATATAGCCTTCTTCAATTCCTGTATTCACTTTCTCCATAAGCAACCAATAAAAATAATATCCAATCTCAAAAATATAAATTCAAATTTTCCACATGTTAAAGTTAATATTATATCAGTAGCACAGATGATTTATGCCGCCAGTGACATAGTTAGTCTACAACACAAAGCGGCACGAATTATTTGTGCACAGGAGAAAATGGAAATTAATGCCATTTACTTTTACCCTGCGAATCCCTCTCAGTTCAAATATATATTTTTGTCCGCTATCAAAATTCACCCTCGCCACAAGCTACCAATCAAATAACAGCATCCAATCCGAAAAGTATAAATTCAAATTTGTAATATTTCAAAGTTCATGTTTTACCAGTAGCACGGATAGTTCGTGCCGCCAGTAACACGTACGGTACATGGGAGCAAACGGCACGAATCATTTGGGCACACAAGCAAATGAAAATTAATACCCCAAGGCGAGTCGGCTTTGGAAACGTAATCGAGGCAGGTTATATCGAGTCACAGCTGTTCACCTCAGTCGCCATAATCCATTCCCTGACTTTCCTCGTTGTACAGTTACTTCAGGGTGAAAGGTGAACCCGTGTACCTCATCCCCCCTTCTCGCCCCATTCCCTTCGTGATAGATACTGGAGGAGGATCCGCGGCGCAGTGCTCGTCAAAGGTGATTACACCACCATCGAGAGCCTTAGCTTCATTCTGCTTCGCCTTTCGAGAATGGATGTATCATAGGAACGATTTAGTGATCGCATAAATGTCTCAATGATTTCGTTTGAGAAACAGTAACTTAGAGGATCGTTAAATTCAGGAAAAATATGCTTATGATTTATAAGTTGTGTAGGGATGTATCTATAACTTTCGCAACGTTGGGTATTCTGCGCGATGAGTATGGTAGAAGTAATGTTAAATTAGATTTTCAAATGATAAAAACTGTAGACAAGATTTATTTATGTTTGGTAGCTTATGGCGATGATGTGTACTTTAAATGGAACTTTCGACAGATTCTTAAGTAATCTTCTTATTAGTCAAGGAGAGTTATAATGGATGTTATGATTAAATCTGATAATTTTATAGAAGATAGAAGTGAAAATTAAATTAATGTGTTTAATCTAGATACTGAACTTTATTTAGAATAATTACACATGGTTTTGTGACAGTCCATAGAAACTTAGTCACACAAAATGATATATATTGATAGATTATACATTATCCATAGTATTTTTTTTATATCCGCAACCTCAACTAAAAATTTCTATTATATATTATAATATATAATAAATAACTATATATTACAGCATAAACAATAAAGCTGTATATTATTAAAAATCAATATTATACCTTATATATGGTAATACGTATTAAATAATTATGTATGTAACGTGTCGAAATTTTAACTTAAAATCATTTTCTCAGCTTAACCGTTTTTGCTCAATTGAATTTCTGACGTTCAGTAGAGTTAATTTTATAATCGTTATTGGAAAAATCGAAAAGTTAATTTAGAATATACGACTAAGCTTGGAAAAGAATTTTTAATTCAAAATTCAAAAGCTGTCTTTTGACACCTTCGATAGGAGTAGTGCCAAAAATTAATACAATTTAAAAAATTGATAAATCTAAACTACAAATACACAATTCAAACAAAACAAATGATCACCTATTATAAATTTTAATATTACAACATATATAAATTCTAAATTCAACAGACAATTCCACAAAAATAACAGTTGAATACTAATAATTTTAATGAATTATTTCAATCTATTAACCGTAGAATTCAGTTTCAAAAATCTGTCGTTTCGCGCGCAATAAAATCGAAAAATGAGAGTACATTTCAATGGAAAAGCAAATCAAAACAAACAAGCACTACACGTTTATCAACAAAAACAAAGAACTTGTCGTAGAAAGAATGATTATCATTCCAAGCTTTAAGATGACGTGCACACTCGCCAAACACACTTAACTGTTGAAATAAAATACAGAAAAATTCAATCCTTCCGTGGAAAAGTTTATAAGTCATTTTAAATATAGAAACCGATCTGGCTCACGCCGATCAGAACTCGAATCTGTCCGCACGGCGAACGGTATTATTCGCGCAAGAACAATTCGATCATGATTCAGAGTGCAGAGCGTGGGCGTACCGCGGATAATCGGATCGAGAAGGGATGGAGGGCCGCGGATCTCGAAGTGAAAGTCTTGAATCGGCGTTTAGTCGCGCCGCGACCACGGTCTTGAGCGGATTCGATCGCAAACAATCAACGACTATCGCTCTACAATCATTTCGAATTTACAAAGAATCAGTTCCATCGTTACTTTACAAATATCGTATCAGACTCGCGTGAAAATGAATAAATGGTGCAGTGAACACGTGATCCTAGTGGATTAAGGATCTACGGTGATCTATGGAATAGCGAGGATCGACCAGAAGCAAGGTGCAGTTTTTTAACGATTATTTAGGATCATAAAGGCTCTTAGAAATTCATTTAAAAAGTTATGATTTAGAAGGATGTACAGTTTGCGAAGATTTGAAACTGTATTTGTAAAGTTAATGTAAATTACAAAATTATTCTATCGACACTACCGAGTTGAATTGGATTTTTGAAGTGTATAGAAAATCGAAGATTGAATCCATTGAGACTGCAGTTGATTTACTGTTCAGTTTGTGTATTGGTAAATCGAATTCTTTAATAATTTATTTGAGGAACGTATGGCATTTTATTAATAATTGGAGAAAGGCATCGGGAATGGGTCATTTTGACGTGCCTAGTAGTTTCAGTGTTAGAAATAATAATGAAGATAATATAATTGATCGTTTTTAGTAAAAATAATATTGAGAACAATATGTGTTATTTTTTGTAAAGATCATGTTAACAGTAGTAGTTTTTCTGCCTTTGATGGGATTTATTGGGGTACGAGCTGTCCATCGGTTACGACGTATCGAAATATCTCGGATAATTCTCAATTACGAATTGCACAAGATTGTTTTAACGACTTGATCGGGGCTAATTGTACGATTATCTTTACAGTATCGGTAATTCCATTTAATTGTTACTTCATTTTTCATTCTGTGTCTGGTATCTCTGTGAGGATTGAGGGTAATGACTATGGGTATACATTAAGGATATCCGTGTACCAGATATGGAGTTCATCGATTACGACAATTGCAGAGAAGGAAAGGAAGCATTGTTTTAAGTGGAATTGTCTCTTCCGAGAGAGAAATTGTCGGCGCAGTAGATTTATCCGTGCGAGTCAGACAAAGTGTTCCGATAGCTCGAGAAATTTTTCTTGTTCGTAATTTTCCTGCGTTCTAATTTCTTAAGAAATGAAATCAGATTTTAGGTGAAAAACGATTTTACATATTATTTATATTTACTTTATTACTATATCGTTGTCTTAAAAAATGAAAACATATTTAAGATCAGATACAGTGGTAAAATTTTTATTTTAATATACAATTTATTTATTCTTTTGCTCACGTTCAATTTTACAATATTTTCGTGTTAAAAAATGGAAAAAAGTTTTGTATCAGACACAATTTTATATGCAAATAAATTTTCTGTTTTCAAATAGAATTTATTCTGTAAGTGAATAATGTATTTAGACGAGACAAATTTGACTGTTATAGTAAAATACGATTAAAGAAGAACAGTAAAATGTCAATTTAACATTGGTCAATTGAGTCAAACAATTTAATGGCTAAATAAATAGGAAAGTAAGGAGATCCAGTGGATTGGTACTAAATATTTAAATAATAAATTAGAGCTTTTTTGATAGCAAAAACATATTTCTGTTTTATCGAGATAAATGAAAATTGCAAACCTAACGAATTTAATTAAAGGATTGGACACAGGATCGAGCTCGAACAAATTTAACTGACCGGCTTAGAATATCGTGCCAGTCTCAGAAAACATCAAACGGAATTTAATGAATGTTGATGTATAATACAAGGCAGTTAATGGGTTTCTTAAAATCTGCTCGCTGAAAAAGGAGACTAATCAATTTCCATCAAACGATAATACTATGAAATATTATTAGCTTATATTATTTAAGGAATATTTTTTTGTTCCCAACTGTGATTATTATTATCGTTGAGAAACTGATTAAGAGGTTCTTGTTATGCGTGCGTGTTAATACTTAATCCTTCGCAAAGAGACTCGAAGTTCAGTTCATTATAATTACTCATACTATAATGATGATATGAAATACTGGTACAAGTTTAGAATTCCTAAGTATGTTCTCGAATAAATAAATAATTAATATGATCTACATCATTGTAATTAAATTATGTAAATCAGTGTAAGTTATAATACGGAAAATCTACATCACATTTATTTTATTATTAATTATTACGTAATAGAAAGAGAGAAACTTAGAAGTGACATCGAAATGAATTATTCCTCATTGATAAGCAATAGTCGAATTTAAAATAATGTACTAAATATTATTCTTCTATTACTTACTATTATGTAACGTTCGATAAAAAGCGTGTAAATATCGCCAAAACAAAATTCTGCGTCTTCACCAATGAATAATCAAAATATATAATAAACAATTATAATATGAAATAATTGAAATAACTAATATAAATTCATTAAAATACATAACATAAAATAATCAAAATACATAATACAAACTAATTAAAATAAATAATATAAAATAATTGAAATAAATGGCATGAAATAATTAAAGCAAAAGAATATAAAACAATTAAAATAAATTATGAAACATTATTTCTCTATGAGCATTAATCACACCCACGAAGAGGAACACAGAACCAGCGACAAAAAGACTTGCTCCCTTTCTAAGTGAATGATTAAAGTCCAGATAAAATAATAAACATTATTGTTCCATCAGAAACTATCATGCCTCAAGAAAAAATCACAAAAATAACATCAAAGCGGAATTCCCTCTTTAAAATGATTAACGTCGAAGTAATTGCGAGAGGTATCACGAGGCAAGGGGTTAAAGAATTCATTAGCAGCGTTTAACAGGATGATTAAATCATCGATCAAAGCCGATCGCCAGCATCATCGAAGGAAAGCGACGGATCAGAAATGAAAATGCATGTGTCGGTGGATCACTGTGATGATCATTATTATTATTTCCCTGTGTGAAAGGTATAACCTCGGTGCTCGTGCGCGCAATAACGGAAATATTAATGCACGTAGCTCGCTCGAACTTTCGACCAGACGCCGTAACGAGCCACGAATCGATCGTGCCTGTACCCCGTGTCCTGTTCACTTCGATTCACCATGCGTGAAGGCTCTCTGTCGGCTTACGGTACATTGCGGCGTTATTTCGTACGTTGATAACCGGCCGCCGCTTGATTTTCTCGCCGGTGATAGGGCAGGAACGATTTTACTCCAGTTACCTGAAATCGTATCGAACTGGTTATTGCGTGACAATTATTGGGAATTACGGATATGCGGTTATTCAATTGATTTGTGAATTTGTATATTTAATATAAATATGGAAATACGATGTTATCATATAAATATGCGAATATAATATTTTAATATAAACATATAAATAGAATACTTTAATAAATATATAAATATAATATTAGAACATAAATATGTAAATATACTATTCTAATATAAATATGTAATTATAATAGTGTAATATAAATATATAAATATATTCTAGTATAAATATATAATCATATTATTATGATTACATAAAGTCATTACATATTTACAACGAGATTTAATGATAAATTGTGCCAGTAATATTTACGTAATGATAAAGTACGGTGATGATGATAAACTATTCACTGATAATATATGCGCACTACCGATGCAAATGAGTAATGATAGATTTAAAGAGAAATACCTGTTTCTGCAGACTGGAAGGATCTTGTGATTAATTATATTAGCTGTAATCATTAAATTAGAATATACACTTTGTGTTATACAAATCTTTCAGAAGAATAATAATGATAATATATTGAACTTAATAAGTTTAATTAAGTTTCTTCTCACTCTTCTCTTAATTAAGTTTCTTGCAGAAAAACGTTTTTCAAGGAAATATCTCATCGTATCAAGAAACGAATGAACTGCAGTTATCAGTTCTAACTGGTTTGCCGCGATATAAATGTTATCCAACGTTTTTCAAGCTTTTATCATACAGCAGCTATCTACTAATCTCTTAAAAAGGCAGTGATAAGAGTATATACAATAAAAAATTGATTTATAAAATACACTCTCTCGACTCTAACTGTAAGATAGCTCTAATTAATTAACTACTTAATAGAAGCAACTTTCCAACCTTGATCAATTATATTCCCAAACTGTCCTTAATACTAAACAGAATGACAGTATATTAACCGAATAAAAAAAAGTTGAAATACACAATTCGATAAACAATGAATATTGACAGTTTGTTATAAAACGAAATAATAAACCATGAAATCACAGTTGCATATAATTTCAAACACATCCTTAAATGATATTACAAATATTTCTTGTGTCCACGGAAAGTTACTAACAAAGTAGTGAAAACTATGGGGATCCGTCAGTGTCATAACTGATTTCCAGACAACAAGACATTCATCTCGTCGGATTTCATGCGAACAAATTAGCCGCAGAAGTTGCAATTTCAGTGGCCTTGAGATGACTCGACGATAAAAGATAAAGGATAAAGAAACCGGCGAAGAAATATAGAGATAGGTAAGATAAAACGAAGACTCGTTAAAGCAATATCCTTGGAAGAAAAATTTCCTCATGATCTCTCATCATGCTTCGCTTGTTCCAACTCTATTAACTAATACAACAATCCGAGAAAATCGAAGTAACAATTATAGTCACTGACCAGGTGAATATTCCTTTACAACCAGGCGGACAGTGGAGATAATAAGAAAAAAATCGGACACAACACAATCATCAATTAAGTCCGATGGAAACGAGCAGCTTCGCTGAACAGTTCTGCGAATGGGAGAATAAACAAAAACGTGCCAACTAGCGGACGCCCTGGAAAATATACAGCGCATGATGAAGCAACGTGTAAATCGAGAAAAATAAGAATGCCTCAAGCTCGAAGGCACGGAATAATTGAGGATGAGTAGACAAAATGTGGAGAATTATTGAGCCTAATTCGTTTGCATTTGAATAGTGATGCTTGTTTTTACTTACAGATTAATTCGAAACTCTCAGCAGAGAGTAATGAATCTACACTTGAAATTTAGATAAAGTATTATTGCTGTTTTATCGTAGAATGCTATAGAATGCATTTGTTTACGACAAAAAGTTTTGAAATTTTAATTTTCTACTTACGTGTAGAATACAATTCTCATAATGATTATTATTGTTAAATGGAAGTTGTTTTAGTTCTATCGTTATTTATTATTTAATAGATAACAGATAGATAGATAAATGATATATCTAATGATTTTTCGTTCAATTATTGTAAATTTATATTGGTGTAAGAGAATAACAAAAAATATTTGCTTCTAAATACACGATACTAATGAAAGCTTAATTCCAATTTTATATTCTACATACACTTAATGATGAGTGAATTATTAATAATATAGAAACATTAATAATGTGAAATAAAATATATGGTATCAAACAAATAAAGTACTGTATTAATATGGAAGGAATTTAATATTTTATAACAAAAATATGGTAATAAAAAACTTATATGTTCTTTAATTGTTATATAAAATTGATAAAAATATCGTTATAAATATAACGCGAAAGTCAAAGTACATCTTCAAAGAGACATTGGGAACATTTGTGGAAGAATTGGTAAATAAGAACCTATACTAAATAATAATAAATAATAATAAAAACAATATATTACAGCACATAAAGTTGTTGAAAATTAATATTGTTAGTTCCAAAAAATCCTCGTTATTCCGAATGGATTACTAAAAAATTCAAAATAAAATATTGTAAATTCTTATCGATTGAAATACTTCTCCCAATGAAAGGGTAGAAAACGTGGGAATCTAGCGACAACGAAGTTATGCGAGATTCGTCGGCTCAAGAGCAAGTCTTTTCACCGAGATTACTCCACCGGCTAGACTCATCCATTAAGCCAGTGGAGCGTGACTGCCTATCGTGCCTCTCAATAATTTATGATCACGCTTAATAATCGTGTAATAGCACATCGTTGCCGGACCAGAAACCTGGCTTTTTTTAGGCTAAATATTTGCAGGACAAATTGTGCAAACCGTAACGGGCGAAGTAAATATGTATCAGTAATTAACCGGTTGATATTACATAAATATAAATACGTAACTATTAATATGAATATCTTAAAATAAATACTTAATAATTGAGAGAAACATTTGAATATAAATACTTAATAATTAAGAGAAACATTTTAATATAACGTAATAAATATAAATATTTCAATATAAATCTTTAACATAAAATATTTATTATTTTCTATATATATGTAGAAGTATATTTATAATTAAATTTATATATCTATAGTTATAATAAACATATTTGTTGTCCTTATAGACTTAACTGGTTAGTTATTATTACAGTTGCTTTAAGGGAGTCCTTGAAAATCAAAGGATATTGCTGAATATAATTTTCAAAAGAATTTACTTCATAGAAACTCCGGTGTTTCATAATCATTACTCAATGTATAATATTAGAACGGGTTATAAAACGCTTTTCCTCGATTTCTATATGCGAAACCTGAAAGGGAAGTTAAAGGAAACTTCCTCGAATAATATTCCTGTAATACCATTAGATAACACTGGCCATATTCCACAGACTGTGATTTCTCCATTATTGTATAAACGATTTGTTAACATTATTTTTACCAAAAATCATAAAAGACGTTTTCCTAAAAATTGAACTCAAAATTACTTTCGAACTTTAATCATTTACCCATAATGGACTTTTTGAATTCTTTCGCAATGATCACGTTAACTTAATTCAAATAAAATATGAAAATTTAACTTCGACTTGTACAAAACACGAAAATATAAAAGTTACAAACTAAAATTATCAAAATTCTTGGAAAGATAATAATGAAACATGAACTATCAGAGAACGATTCTCAAAAGTTAGAAATTGTGCAAATGTCATGAGCAGTCTACTGTTAACAGTTTCCCATACAAGGTAAATTGCCAAACACTGCACAAATAATATCTACACGAAACTGTTCGATCATTATCATCTTTTAAACTGACACACATCAATAATTTTACACTTCAAATGACACTACTAAATGCAAAAGCAAGTAACCTAATACATCGTACCAATATCGATTATCGTAGTAAACATGTTCATCCTAACCAGGTAGAAAACAAAAATTAGATAACCTTCATATTAACATTTCAAGCCTATTATTATGTGTCGTTTCACAAAGAATGATGTTTTCATATTCCTTCTACTTTTAACCCTTTAAAGTTAACATAAGTCTGATGTTTAACACTAAACTTTGTATAACGCGCCACTGTGTGAAATATCAAAGTAAACTAGCTTTGTCTTTTAATTTATCGATTAAATTATTTACATTACTCTCAACAAGCATCGTCTATATTTTATCGAAGAGTGTTGAATATTTCTAGTTAAAAACTTTCGAGTTCAAAGGGTTAAAAATAAAGATGAACAAATCTGTTTCCAATCTAAACTACATTCCCCTCCATTATGTACAAATTATCTATTTACACCTTACAATTAATTTTTAAAAAATTTCGTTTACCTTTAACCCTTTAAAAACGAACGTCGTCATTCTGACGTCGTGAAGCTTTCATATTTATAGTACGAAGTTACGAACAAACAATTGATTTGTTCGAATAACAAGAGATGAACGATTAGTTTCTCTTTTCCACGGCACTTAAGACTTCGATGCACAATTCAATTTGTACAATTCAATAAATCCTCGTCCGCAAACGCTCAATTTCAGAAATAAAACGAATATAAAACACCGCATTATTAATAGAATGACCGAGTACTTCAAACTCGACATGTATTTATTATTAACCCTTAGCACTCCAGATTGTTTTATAATCTATCAGCAACTGCAACTAATTTTTATAGTATCCCTAGCGAAAATGAGAAATGCTATAACATTTCTTCGATCTCTTATTTTCCTTCTTAGTACAAAATTCGGATATGTGGAAAATCTAATAATTTTAGGGTAGTTTCTTTGATTCATTAAAATATTTGATATTATAACTGATGCGATATTGGTGCCTACAGAGTTCAAAGAGTTAACCCTTTACACTCCAAAGGTGCCTCTCAGTCACCACTCGATTGGTGCATCAAAATTGTAAAATTTCGTATTTAACATTAAGTCTTGAGTAATCTGTCGATACGTGAAATGTGCAAATAAAATAGCATTGTTCCCTTTATTTTGTGAATAGATTCCTAGTTAAGTTAGTTTAAAAAAATGTCCTGTATATCTCATAGAAATAAATTGAATATTTCTAGTGACAAATTTTTGTAGTGCAAAGGGTTAACGCAGTATTACCAAAAAGCAAATATCAGAAACACATTGAAGAAGCAATACCGCCCGAAAAGTACAAAAAGAATAATAATCAGAACCGAAAAGGATCGCGCTCGCTGGCATTCTATGAATAAGTAATTGCCCTCACTGGCAGGCAATTTAACAGGGTTTTCTGTGTCAGTACGGGAACTGGTTCTCCCTCGGACCCAGTGAAAAAGAGTTTGCGCGCCGGTGCGCTCCGCTCTGATATCAGACGTCGATAGAAGCGTAATATAGCGTTTGTATCGGCACCGGGACACGACACGCCGCGAGAGGAAACGAGAGGAGCGGTTTACCTGGGCGAAACTGGCTGCCTGGCAACCAGGCTCGCCACCGGCCGAGCCGCGTTATACTGTTCGCTGGTTGCAAAAGCTATGGAAATCACTTTATCGATTCGGAACTGGCCTCGGTCCTCGCTCTCCGCGCTCTCGATCGAATGCCGGAGTCCTTGCTGGCTACATGGATACGGAAATGTGTGTTACAATGGCCGCGCGGTACGTCGGCCTGCTATTGTGTGAGCGAGTTAATAAGTCTGATGGGATGGAGCTGGCTATTGGACCGCTTTTCTCTTCGGTTTCTAGTGATTTCTGAACAGGAATATGTTAGCCGGTTAGCTGTGTGATTGATGAGTATACTTTTCATGATAAAATGCCAATGTTTCGTACCATCATGAGTGTACTCGCCATGGAGAAATGGGGATGCTTTGTGGAATGACGAGTATAATCGTCGTAGAGAAGTATCAAGATTTTGTGTTATGACGAGTATACTTAGTTAGCTGTGATGGATGAGTATATTTTTCGCGATGAAATGGCAGTTTTGTGCGATCACGAGTGTACTCGTCATGGAGAAATGGTGATGTTTTGTGGAATGACGAGTAAAATCGTCATAGAGAAGTATCAAGATTTTGTGTTACGACGAGTATACTCGATACGAAGATGTGGTAATACTTTGTATACGACGAGTAAAATCGTCACAGAGAAGTATCAAGATTTTGTGTTGTGACGAGTATACTCGCCATCGCTTAATTTTTGCGACACAATTCAGGTACACAGTTCTCACAGAGATTGACACGAATAACTGATTAATTTTGAAGCTGATGAAGCGTTTTTTATTCTTTTCTACAGGTTATATACATTGTATTTAGTTAGAGAAGATTATTAGAATTCTATAGTGAGGAAAGAATTATTGTCATGAGATCATTTGTGTTTTACCATTAATCTACTTTTTGTTCATTTTTGGGACTTAACCAGTTAACCGTGGAATTTAGTTGGAGAAATCTCTCGTTCTGCGGGCAATAAAATAAAAAAATGGAGCGTGTGTACTCGTCGAACGCAGGACGAATACACGTAGAGTATATTTTAATGAAATATCAAAGCGAAACAAAGAAGAATTATATGTTTATGTGAAAAAATAAAGAATTTGTCGCTGAAAGAATTAGTACCATGTCAAGCTTTACAATGACGTGTATGCTCGTCAAACACAGTTAACTGGTTAATATAGTGATTTTCTAGGTAGCATAGAAGTGTTCTTTAAGTTACCTTTATTTAGAATTAGTAGTAGTAACGCCTCGGGAAAATGAATTAAATAGTAAATGAATAATAATTAATAATAAATACTCAGGGGGGAAATTTGAAAAGTTTGACTAAGTATAGTTAACAAATAGGATTTAGTGTGTTCTATTTAAGTAAATCTGCGATTTAATTACTGCCAAATGAATTTTTAATAATTCCACACATTCTCTTCAACACTTATTCAATATAATGAACAATGAATAGTTTCGAGACACTAACTTTAACAAAGTAAAATTTGATTTATCATTTCCCTAAGGAATTTGGCATGATTTCTTTGGTATCCAGATTTTAAGTACTTCCATACCTAACAATAAGAGACAATACAAGAGCTACGCATTAAAAATTGAATTGCCTTGTTCTACTTGATAAGCATTTCAATGCAACCACGGGGCTATTATTACACTGTTCCTACATTCAGAATAGGGAAAGAGCACTTCGAACAGCACGCTAATTGACTAAGTACAATTATCCACTGCATGTACTATAGATCTCATTATACCCCATCCCTAGCAATCCTCGTAGTTTACAGCAGAAAGAAAATGAAATAAAAGACTGCAAACTACTGTATTATAATGCTAACTCTCGAGTTAGACGTATAAACTTTTCACTTTTTTATTTTAATCTAAAAACGAACGTCAGCGATCATCGAATACATCCAGAATTCCCAAAATATATCTGATGTCATTCAGAAGGTAAAGAATAAAGTTCAACACTTTGTATTCAAAAATTGAATACAAATTTATTTAAATAATTTACTGAACCAGTGTATCTTATGCATAATAGTATAAACTATTACTGAAGTATAAAGTAATTCACACTGTGATCATAACATTCTTCATTGTGTTCTATAGTATATATTTAGTTTAGTTTTGCATTATTAACATTACAAAACATAACACCACACAAAAAAAAAAAAATAAATTAAGAAACAAGTACTAGTAAAAACTACTAACACTATTAAGAAACACTACTACAGTATAGTATTTAATGAAAAATTACTGATTTGCAATTACAGTTATAATTCCTATCGAAAGATCTATAATTTATTACATTCACGAGATTATCAAGTAATTACCAACAGATCATTATTTAATAGATTACTATTTTGTAACACTATAATTTTTGTATTTCTATAATTGTAATTTCTATTAAGACACCAATAATTATCTTTAGCTACTAATAATAATTAACAACTATTCTTAGCCATTAATAATCAATAATTAACAATAATTCTTAGGAATTAATACTAATCATCAATAATTAACAATAATTCTTAGCTATTAATACTAATTATCAATAATTAACAACAATTCTTAGCTGTTAATAATAATTAACAATAATCCATGCCTATTAACAGTAATTAACACTAAATAATAATCCCAAGCTATTAATTATTGTTTACTAAGTACCAATATAGCGTTAGCAAACAGCAACAAATGACGAATAATCGAATAATTGTTGTCTCGGTAGAAATGACAATTACAGAAATACTAGGTAATAACATTATAAAACAATAATCAATTACATAACCCTAGAAAAAGATACAGATTTTCATCTATCAAAATGCCAACTTCCACTGTGAACTTGACTAAACGATCCCAATCGACTACCAAGCAACAAGTAACGAAAGAACCAAACAAGTTAAAGTATATATACGTACACAGGACTTAACCACGTTGCTCCGATGTTGAACGAGTGGCCGAAGAAAGCAACTAGAGTGAGGCGGGCGATCGTTATTGGAGCATTAATAAAAAAGGCAGGCGGGTTATTGTACGCCGATAAAAGCCGCGGCAGTTACGCGATCCGGCGTGGGCCCGGCGAAGTTTGATCCGTCGATCGATAACGCGAAATCTCGCCCACGTTTCCCTCGGTGCACTTTCCATCTGTGTCGTGAGAAACCGCTTTATTTATACCCAGAAAGTTCTTTTTCCATCGACGACCCACGAGCAATAGTGCACCCGCGCGAGCGCGCCGATGCATTTTAACCAGTTAACTGCGTTTCACGAGTATGCGCGTCATCTGGAAAATGTAATTTTTATTTCTTCGTACATTTATTAATTTTGTATCTTAATTAATATGATGTATTCATTAGTTTTATATTATAATTAATTTCATATAATTATTAGTTTTTGAACTAACACAGTTATTAATTTCGTATATTTACTACTTTCATATTACAATTAATTGCATATATTTATTAGTTTTATATTTTAATTAATTACGCATATTTATTAATTTCATATAATTCTTAATTTTACATTACAATTAATTTCATGTATTTGATAATATCACAGCCTAATTAATATCACGTTTTGAAAAATGAAATATTAAAATAGCTGTGTTCCACAATCAATGTCTAATGTCTCGTCAATCAAGTTTCGATAATTATCGTCTACGACACACCAGAAAAATCAAATTAAATACTAATTACCTGTAAAATAAATTCTTTTATTCCTACAAAAAGAAAACGTTTATACAAAATTAAGTACTCTCAAATCAATAGCATCGTGGACATTATCAAGTTGACTGACATATGTAAAAACTGGATTTCCCTGGTACACGTTCGAAAACATAGAAAATGGCGGCCGCCTACAAAGTGTTAATATGCGAAGCGTAGGCGCGCGTTGCGCCCCGAACACTAACTGCCTTCGCTATTCCGTACATCCTGTCGCGAACGGACATTCCGAAAAGAATACAGGAAATTTATTGTTTCGGAATGAAGAAGAATGGAGAGTAATTACTTTGTTTCGTTTCATTGGGGTATTACTGTCGGTGCATTTTTGTTAAATGTAAATGTGTGTTCTTTGTTGATCCCTTTCACTTTGCGTCTGCTATGGGCGTTCATTGTTCAGATAGCTGGAATTGCAGTTACACAATCGTAGTGACCTTTCTAAGTAATGATAAACATTGTGCTTAAAGTATATGAGAAGATAATGACATATATATACATATATGTATGCATGTGATATTCTAGATTCATGATAAGGATCTTCTATGGATATGGGAACGTTATTTTTGTCAATGGATTTATGTATTAAGTTGATACAGGTGCATTTTGAACTGAATAATATATAACTAATGAGAGATTAAATTATGACAGTGCACAGACAAAATGTTTTATTCTTGAGGACTCTTTCAGAGGAAAATGAAATGAAATATTAGCTTCATTCTAAAATGGTCTTCAATAACCTTTTCCATAATAAAATAGGCAATGACTAGAATATATTTGATAAAAGTTCGAAATACATGAAAAATTTCTTTGGTCGACCAAAAAATTCTTTCTAGTGAAAGTAGCACAAAAGAAACTTAAAATACTCTTAATATACAGGTATGTCTCCTCAAATGATAAAACTTTGGAGATACCACGAAAATATAAAGCTTATCAATTTTACATTAACCTATAAAACGAAAAAATTATCAACATTAATAGCAGTATAAGTTTATGTTTAATTATATATTTCTATATGAACTATTAATAAAATAATGCACAATAAAGATATAAAAATACAAATACACGTAAGGAAACTCCCAAAACTACTGTGAAACAAGCAAGACATTATTCACATACTCCACTACTTTCTAAACGCCAAATTACCTTAAAAAAAAACAAGATATTAACTCACAATACGTAAACTAATGAAAAACATAAATGTATCTAAACCAAAGAACTCTCAAAGCAACTTAGCAAGAACCTGTACAATATCTACATACTCTACCTGCTAAACATCAAATTACCCTAAAAGAATAAACAGGATATTAACCCTTTGCACTCGACAATATTTTTCATTAAAAATATTCGTTACTTTCTGATATAGATTAAGAGACAGAACTATTTTACTTCGATGTTTCATGTGCTGATACATTGCACAAGGTTTAATATTCAATTGAAAGTTTGAAAGTTTGCTGCGTCGAATCAGGTGGCGACTGTAAGGCGTCCTTCGAGTGCAAAGGGTTAACTCACAATACATAAACTAATAAAAAACGAACGAACTTAGCAGGAACCACTACATACACTACCTGCTGAACATCAAATTGCCCACGAAACACAAACGAATAATGTCAGTTACCAGAAACCAAACATAACTAAATTACCCTTCGACGTGAATTCACAATTTATCGATTATCCAACCCGCCCACAGAAGGTTACTCAATTTATTCTCGAAAGCAACATCTCCGCAAGGAACACTTCCCAGCTGAACGGATTACCGGCGACGCAGCATTGCGTGCCGCCTTAAGGGAGGCGGGGGAAAAAAAACAAAGTAAAAGCGCATGTGTCGTTGAAACGGGTAACCTGTTGCACCTAATAATTAGAGTACGGTGTGCGTGCGGTTTTCCAGGCGCCGTTAAATTGCGCGGATAATATCGGATACGCCTCGTCACGTTCCCGTTACAGTAAATACAAATCGTCGCGTCGCAGCGCCGCGGCGTTTCCTTTTCCAGCGGTCCTT
The DNA here is from genome assembly GCF_051020985.1 of Nomia melanderi. NCBI lineage: Eukaryota > Metazoa > Arthropoda > Insecta > Hymenoptera > Halictidae > Nomia > Nomia melanderi. The sequence continues at coordinate 2,688,707 of NC_135000.1, forward strand.
TTAATCGGCACCGGGAAGAAATCGAGTGGCCCGACCGGATCCCGAGGCTCAGCCCGCGGAGAAGGGAAAAAAAAGGAAAAAGATTCACCCTCGACGACGACCGGACCGTTAGACCGTAATGTCGTAACGAGTCGACGACACTCGGGGACCGGTAAACACGGTTTCCTTTTGTGCCTCTTTTTCGCCTTGAGGCCCATGTCTGAATCGATCTCCCGGATCCTCTGAGAAGGGTTCTTTAAGAGGACCAGATGAGAAAATCATTTTTACTCCTTGCTTCGTAATGGTGCGCGAGACAGTAACCGATATTGGATAGAAAGAATGAATGGCTTAACCCTTTGCACTCGGATGTTTCTTACTAGAAATATTTGACATTTCTTTACGAGGCGAAGACGATGTTCTTTGAGACTAATTCGAAGAGAAATCACTAGTACATTGAAGGACAAAGCTGTTTTATTCCAATGTTTCACGCATCGAGGCATTATACAAAGTTTAACATTAAATATTACATTCTATAGTTTTACTGTGTCAAATCAAGTGGTGACAGAGAGTCACCTCTCGAGTGCAAAGGGTTAAAACTAGACAGTGTAGATTAACCCTTTACACTAGGAAGTTTCTCACTAGAAGTATTTATCAATTTTTTGACGAGACAAAAACGAGATTCTTTGAAATTAACTGGAACAGAAACCACAAGTACATTGAGGAACAAAGCTGTTTCATTACAATATTTCAGGTATCGAGGTATTATACGAAGTTTAGTATTAACCCTTTGCACTCCAAGAACTTGTCACTAGAAATATTCAATTTATATTTATGAGATATAGATGACATTTCTTTCAACTAACTTAACGAGGAATCTGTTCAAAAAATAAGGAGAACGATGGTATTTTATTTCTCCATTTCACGCATCGACAGATTACTCAAGACTTAATGTTAAATACAGAATTTTACAATTTTGATGCATCAATCGAGTGCTGACTGAGAGGCACCTTTGGAGTGTAAAGGGTTAAATGTAAAGATTTTACAGTTTTACTGCGTCGAATATAATATGGCGGTATAAATTATGGTAGTAAATAATTGATGATTGTTCCTTTTTATTTTGGTTACAAGGAAATTTGTGGAACATAAAACGCTGCAGGTTTTGGTGGTAGTCAAGGTGTTTACCTCTTGACATAATATCATGACAGACTATAATATCATTAGAAGATTTTAAACAGAATTTAAGAAACGTAAGTATTACTGAGGTTTTGTGAACACAAATTGAATATTACACTTCTGATATAAATTATTATTGTTTGGAGCTAATACAGGTACAGAATATGCCCAGAATTTTTCTCATTCCTCAATAAATTGTCAATAACAAAGTAATGTATCGATCATAGTTGAGAATGAAATTATAGGGCAAGGGGTTAATGAAACACTTAGTGGTTGGATAAAAATGTTAAAATGGTATTACAATATTGTCATATTATGTACGATAAAAATATAAAATGTAATACGATTATGTCTATAAATATTACACTTTGTGTAACAGAAAATTATATAATTGTGTAATACGGTATTATATAGAAGTATATTATACTGTGATAATATATTAATTACATTTGAACATTAAAAATACATTAATGTTATTCTATATATTATTAATGCAATCTTGATAAATACAAGCTGCTACATAAAATAATAAATAGTTTCGTCACATAGAAATATAAAAATGGTTTTTCAGTATCTCAAAAAAACTGTGAAAAACAATTTGAAACTTATGGAAATGCTTCGTTTAAAGTTAAACTGCGAATGAGATTTAAATTTGATATTGTCGATACACTGTTAAGTATTTAAAACTAGCAAAAAAATGTCAACAAAATAATTAAAGAACAGATAATTCAGCATAGATTAACAATAAGATATAGTTAAATAATTGACAGAATGAATTAAATACACTCCTTCAATTTTGAATCACTAAATAGTTTTGTTGTAACAATACTGCACTGTGATCACTGTAAAAGCTATGTCAGAAAACGACAATCGTACGAAGATAATGACTCCGCGACGGCGCGGGTAAGACTGCAAGTCAACTTGGATTTCGACCCAGAAAAATCGCAGATATTTACGAAGCTCGCCGAACCTTTACGACTCTTACCGATAAGATTTTCGAATTTAGTATCGTTTCAATCCATTATTCTTTGCTTCGTTACGCATCAAATTTTGAATAATCAATTCGAGTATCTGCTTTCTACGTACACTGCCCAAAATAAAAAATATTAAACATTAATATTATATAAAAATTAAACAAACAATTACTGAATTAGAACAAAATACAAAACACACATTTAAGGTACAACTTACCACGAAATAAATAATGCAGCAATCTTCCTTTATTATTAAAAATAAATGTTTTCTTAATTCAAAATAAATTCTACTTCGTGATTTACAGGGGACGGAGTAAAGCAAATTTTCGATTAGAAGAAATTTTGTAGATCTTAATATTAAAAAACGAAGCGCAAGAACCATTATTCCTTGAATCAACCAATAGATTAAGATTCAATATTCTCTTACTTAATCTTAATCTTAATTCAATATTATAATATCTGCTATTACTTAACCTTAATATTCCCCTATTGAAATGTCATTTAACTACAATACTCTATTCTTAAAATAATATTCAATTTTAATATCATATTATTTAAATATTCAACAAATATCAATTTCTTCTCAGCAGGTCGAGAAAATCATCAGTCAACGATAGGCCTCGAACAGCGCAGGGAAAAGATGGCAAGGCAGCAGACAGCCGACCGGAACATCCCTCACTTAAGGGATATCTTCGGTTTCGGTAGCAAATGGGAGAACACCCGATTGCAGGCCGAGGAGAAGGCCGCCGGTCACGACAGCGCGGTGTCCGTCGGCTCGACGTCCGGCGAGGAGGAGAGCCCTAAAAACAGCAAGAAGAAGAAGTCACGTCGCCGTGATAACAGCAAAACGCTGACGGAGAGCGACGTGAAACACCTGGAGAGACACCTGTCCATGAAGAAAACGATCCGCAAGAAGATCATGCGCGACCTGCAGCAGGCGTTCGTCGAGGACCCGAACGAATTCCGCGTGGACGATATACCGCCGGAGCAGCTTAAGGCGGAGATCAATATTCAGAGCCTGAGCTTCGGTACACCCTCGCAGAAGCAGGGACGCACGCGTGGCAACGCGGAGAACACTTTCCTCGATATGCTGCGCGCCGGAGGTGGGCAATCAAGATTATTTGGTTGTCTCATAAATAATTTCACTCTTGTTTCCTTCCCTTTTCACTCTATAACTCCAGGTGTTTGATGAGTATTCGATGAGAACGCGACGAGTATACTCGTCATGGGAAATGCTGAATTTCGGTGTAACGACGAGTATACTCGTCATGAAACAATGACCAATTTTTGTGTAATGACGAATATACTCGACATGTCAAAAAATTAATTACCTTTCAGCTATGAACGTCGGAGTTACTGGAACACTATTTAACCCTTTCGCTACGATGGACGAGATATCTCGTCACTATGATTTCGTCGTGCAACACTGTGAGCAAGGTGTCTCGTATACCTTCATTATTGATATGAAGTGTTTTATCTGAAAATTTGACACAAGTAATCGATTTTTAAGACATTTCATCGTTGGTGGAAGGTGCTTAAGTATAATAAATATAAAATACTCTGTATTCTACACGGACATCATAATGACGAGATATTTCGTCCATAGTATCGTTTCTTCGACGTCGTGGAACCGAGAAATCTCGTACACTATAGCAAAAGGGTTAATGGTGGAATTTCATTTGAAAATACTTTATTTGCGTGTGTAATTAAAGGCAATGACGAGTATATTCGACGAACACCGTTAAAAATAGATGGTCCATTCTTCTGCGACGAGAATTCCTTTTACGACTCTTTGTGAATTATTTACGAGACTTCAGTGAAAATAACCAGCACAATTATGGAAGAATGATTAGAAAATATTTTTTCTGGATAATATTTAAAATCGGTTGTCATGTAGTATATTAACCCTTTGCACTCGAAAGTTTTTCACTGGAAATATCGAACATTTTCCGACGAGATATAGACGACATTGTTTGAAGCTAATCTAACGATGATTTACACGTAAATTAAGCAACGAAACTATTTTATTTAAATACTTTACATAGCAATACAAAGTTCGATTTAAGGTACTAAACATTCGACTTTATAGTTTTGTTATATGAAATCAAGTGGTGACTGAGAGTCACCACTCGAGTGCAAAGGGTCAAATTCAAGTATGAAAAACAAAACTGGGCCTCTGGTTGCCATGATTTCAGGTGTATTACTTATCTGTAACAAAAGGATCCAACTGATTGTCAGACAGTATGAAACGAATCAAATTGTTAAAGATACAAATAATTTCATCATACGACCATCTCGGTGAAAGAGATACATACTTCAAAGTACCATTAAAGCATAAAACATTTAAAAACATTAACGCAACACACTAATTTAAGCCTAAATAATTAGACTTCTTTTGTAGAAATAGATATCTATTCAAAAATAATTAAATTTTTTTATAAAAATAGGTAAGTTTTTTGTGAGAAATAATATACTTCCTCTAAAAATAATCAGGTTCCGAAGAAAAATTATTATTACTAAATAATGTTCTATTTAAAAAAATATAAACAAATTATTAGTAGAGAAGGTTCTCTTTTTAACCCCTTGGCCTATGATTTCTTTCTCAATTCTGATCGATACGGCTACTTTGCCATTAATAATTTATTGGAAAAAGAGAAAAATTTTAAGCATATGTTATGCCTATATTTCCTTTTAAGTATAATAGTTGATTACAGTGGAACAATATTTACTTCGAATTCGAATAAATTGAGTAATATATATATTTGTTGAATCATGTTGAGGATCTTCGCTACGAGTCTGATTCGTTGTAGGACAAGGTGTTAAAGAAATAAACAAACAATTACTAGAGAACGTTGCGTTTCTAAAAACAAATAAATTAATACTACAAATGTTTATTTCAGGATTAGAAAAAAATGTGGTAGACGGTGACAGAGATTCAGGGCACGGTGGCTCGCCAACGAGGGAGACACCAAGTGCCCAAGACACCGACGAAGAGTCCAGCTACCCCTACGACACGCCAGTGGCGACGCCGTCGAAGAAGAGCGGCAACTTCTGGAGACGTTTCACCATGAAGAACCGGAACAAGCGGTAAACCGCTCTCCCGGCGACCGATTTCCCTGATGTGTACCGACACTCATTCTATTCCCGTTTTTCCGTAACTGTACCAACTTCGTTATTCGAGCAGAGCTTGCAACTGTGATATACATAAAAGAAAAAAAACAAGAGGAAATCGAGTTTACTATACCGTGTGAACAGCGCACTTCCCGTATTTCTTCTGTTGATCCCGAGTTTGCTTCCGGTTCCAACGCCGAAGGAGCAAGGACCAATAATAAATAACACTTAAGAGACTCAACGAAAATGGATAATCAAAAAGTCACCAACACTGTCAAAAGCATATCATATATTTCGAATGTTTTCAGGCTACGTTTAGAAAGAGAACTTTTGTAAACACTTTTTACACGAATTTTTGAATAACAAGACTTTTTGTAAATACATGCGTTTAAAATTAAACAACCCGGAAGCTGATTCGGGATCCTGTGGTCCCGCGACGTTGCATGGAACGTTTCGTGTGTACTTAATTAATTGTTAAGAGAAAACAGCGAACACTTAGTATACAATATATTTAGTCTGTAAGTATAGTTAGTTTTGAGTCTCTTTTCTTTTTGTAATTTCTAAGAACGAGGAAATCCCGGTGGAGTAATTTCTATGGATCGTTAAATGTGCACACACACAGCTCTCTTTCATCATACCTTGTACATTGTTAGTATTAGCTAGTCAGCAGATTTTACAAATAATTGAAGAACAACAAAGCAACAATTCGATACTGATCAATCCTGTGAATTCGACCTGTTCATTGTGTAACGAATTTTCGAATTATTTATTTAATGAAGTGCAATTACGTCTTTCGGTGTGTCGATGAGAAAAAGAAATCTGTTCGTTAATACTCCAAGTGGGTGAATCACGACGAGGACAAAAGCGAAAAGGGTACTGCGCATTGTAAGTTTGATATTTATTGTACATGTTGTCATGAAATTCCATTGTTCCTACTGTTCACTTCAGAACGCTTTAACAGAATCACCGTAACTAACTGTTAACAATAATCATTCACCTGATGTATCAACTGCAATGCTAACTGTAAATGTATCATAATTAAATCACATGAATGTAAAGATAGCGGTTAAATAAAAGTTCATCTCGAAACAGTTTTTATTCTCCTCTTTAGAATAAGTAGAAAAATTTATTTGAGATAATATCCTCGATAACAAGTGTATATTAACATTTATCTGTAGGTACAAAAAAAGTGGTAATACAAAAATAGGATCACTTACACAATTATACCCCAATTCGAGATAACAGTAATATCGTCTATTCGTTTGTAAATTTGGGCGGTCTCTTTTCGATAAACGCTGTCATCCCCTCTTTCCTGTCAGCCTGAAATTTGCATTGGTAATTCGTAGATATTATAATTACACGATAGCAAAATAAATGCGATATGCATACCGTTGCAAAAGTACCATGGAACGTTCTTTTTTCAAAGTGGAGTCCTTCTTGCAAGGTTGTTTCATAGGCTTTAAAGAATAGAATTGAAAAATTAGAAAATATTAGAACAATTGAATTAGTAAGAAATTATGATAATCACCAGTATTGACAGCTTCCTTGGCCATGCCAACGATCAACTGTGAATGAGAGGCAATTTTTTCACCCAACTTGACTGCCTCTGTAACTAACTGATCCGCTGGGACGACTTTACTGACAAGACCTGTTAACAAACAATTATGTAAGTAAGAAATAATATTTGAGATTGGTCATTTTCATTTATGTCGACGAATGAACCTCTTTTTTCTGCTTCCTCAGCAGTGATCTGATTTCCTGTCAGTACCATCTCCATTGCTTTGCTCTTGCCAACAACTCTGGTTAATCTCTGAGTGCCACCAGCACCAGGAATTGTTCCAATGGCAATTTCTGGTTGACCAAACCTAGCCTTCTCACCAGCATAGATTATGTCACACATCATAGCTAACTCGCAGCCACCACCTAGCTGAATTTTGATACTAATTTATTAATAAGTCATACGATGATGATGTACTAAGAAAGTATATTTCCATTTTATGTTTTACAACATACAGCGTAGCCATTCACTGCAGCAATTATAGGCTTTCTAGCCTTGGATACTCCATCCCAACTAGTCAGGAAGTTGCCTCTAATTGTCTGGGAATATGTGTTGTTCTGCATCTCCTTTATATCAGCCCCTGAATGATTGGATTGCAATGAGTTCAATTTCAGAAGAAATTGTAATTCCAACAGAAGACTCACCAGCTGCAAAGGCTTTCTCGCTGCCTGTAAGTACAATGGCCCCAATGCTATCATTCTTGTCGAACTTGGAAACAGCATCATTCACCTCAGTCATCAAACCATCACACAAAGCATTTAATGCCTTTGGTCTATTCAGGGTAATCAAACCAACATTGTTTTTCTCCCCTGTTGTCTCAACCTTGATGAACTCATAGTTTTTAATGTGACCTATATGCAAAATAACTTGGTCAATATATGATGTCAGCCTTTTTATAGCCCAAAATATTTAATGCTAGAGAATTTATTGTAACAAAATACAAAATTTACTGTGAATTTATTGTGCTACTGTATAGTACTTATATAACATATCTAAAGTAGGCAAGTAAGTGAATGTATCAATAATAGAAGCAAAAAGTAATAAAACTTAATACCTTCATGAATAATTATCAAATAATTATCAACTAATCAGTCTTTAATATTTAGTGGGTTAATGGGTACTCTAATATTGCGTATAACATATAAATTTATATAATCAAAAGCTCTTAAAAATATCATGACATTGAAGAAAAAGATAACGAAACTGATAAACTCACTTATAAAGTATGAAAAGAATGTAGATGCTAAAAATCATAAAAAAAAGAAATAAAACGAACTCTACTATATGGAATTCATGAGTTCTTTACATGCATAACATACAGTTTCAAAGACTATAGGAGGATGTATTTTGAAAAGTACATAATATTGAATGAAACAGAAACAAAAACAGTAATGTACAATAATTCAATACAATGAAGACCAATTAGGAATGTTCAGAACTCGAATAGAGTAAACACAGTCTTCAACTGTGCACCGAATACGAATACCAATACTTACAACAATAATATCTAATATTGGTAGAAAATTGGTATGGTTTTCTGACACTCTGCAGGGTTGTGGAAAAAAGAATTTGACCGACTCGTGTAGATGCCATGACTTTCTTTTCGGTAGACCCTGGAACTGATACCGGCCTGAACAATCTCTACGCAAAACGTCCGATGAGTTCGTCGGTGACTGATAGGCAATCTATTGCCAATTGCCACATATACACCGGATAAACAGGAACCTTTCCACGCGTACACTGGAGACAGTGGTGTACCTAAGAACCTGAAACCCAGTCCCTAGATAAAATTGAATATTAAATGCAAAACATATACAACAACGAAACTACTTATTTCATAACAGCGTATAATTATCAAAAAATAATCGCTAATTATTTATAATTTTAAAGAGTCTCCTAGTGATTACAAAATAAATACTGATTAAAAATCAAAGCTGTGTGTAGGAAACACAGATATGGATATGTGTACGCCATCAAACGGATAATGCTATAACGCGATGGCAGCGCACAGCTGATAAACTTTCCAGGCAAAGAAAATAAACATATCACATCCAATAATAGAAAAAAATATGTTGAACAAATTGAAGGATAATAAATGGCAATCAAAGAAATTTGCTTGGTTCGGAAAAAAAAACGAACAGAATTTCGATCATCCTACTGCACTTTGGACAGACTAGGGTCGGTGACACTGTTCATCCTGAAGGTATGCAACCTGCTTGGATTTATATTGATAGTATGTACTATATTGTCGAATAATATGTAATGGAATATTTAAGAAAATGATGAATCTATAATTAATAGTATGTCTAATTTAAAGTTATTTAATGTTTAAATTCTTAGTCTAATCCCATCATTTGAAGAAATCTATAGCCCCATGAAATGATAATTAGGTGAACAACAGGGTATTCAGCAGACAAGTGGGAACCGTAAGAACCAGGTAACAAGTGGGACTACAACCAATGGATGAACTTGACTCGTTGTCAGTTCACGGTCGATCATCTGAAGATGACCTACGCCACGCTATCAACACTAGGATTCATCCTACTTATTTTAACACTCACGTTGAAGCAACAATCGGCTGGTAAATGAGTATACTACAACCCATAAGATTTCCCATATCCTAACAATTCATAATGCCTCCGAAAATTATTCTTATTAATTTACAAATATATAAATTTGATTTTTACTAATGAATCTCATTAACACAGAAATATAAATTTATAAACTTTATCTTCAATAATTAATGTCACTGATATATAAATATAAATTTATAGACTTTATTTTCATTAATTAATATCACTAATTTATAAATATAAATTTAGAAATTTTATTTTCAATAATTAATTTCACTAAGCAATAAACTTTATTTTCAACTAGAAATTTCGCAAGGTAAATGGAACATTTCTTAATAAAGATTAAAAAATAATCGCGATATGATTGCAAAAACATATTCAGCTTAAACACGAGACCATTCTCTAATCATCGCAACAGTATTTCGATGTACAGGCCGCCAAGATATTCTATTTTTCTGAGTTCACGATTCAAAACTCAGCGTCGTGTTTTTCTCGCGTATAAAGAGACCAACTGAGTGGCAAATAAACACCGTAAAAATGTCACGAAACGCATTGAACGTTTTTGCAGAAGAAATATGGCAACAAGACTTATCCATGGACATGCAAATAGAAGCATCCACAGATGGATTCGATGGAGTGAATTTGCGTTGCGGGGCTGAAAAAATGGTGGTGGATCTGAAAACCTCTGACGATTTTTCTGGAGTGATATACACACAGGGCAGTTTTTACTCTAGACAGTCCCCATGCTTCCTAGATTCAAATCACGGTGGTAATTTCACTATAAACATTCCATTTGACCAGTGCAACACACAAAATGTAAGATAGTCAACATTTTCAATAATCTCTAAATGATACTCACTAAATATACTAAAAGCAAATTGAAAATGCATACTCCTCTATAAATACAGGACAATAGCAAATACAAAAACATTCTGGTATTACAAAACGACGACGATCTAATAACTCCGGGCGATGCAGCCTTCATTTTGGAGTGTGATTTTTCGAAATCCTCGAATTTCACTGTATCAACTGAACTAGGAGCATCAGAAAGAAGGCAAATAACTAAACACGAATTAATCACAAATATTCGATCTTAGAAAAGGAATCATACAAATACTTTTCTCTTCCAGAGGAGTGAGATCGAGCATATCTCTCGTGGATCCTGACCCAGGCAGAGACATAACGAAGATGGCTGCTCATGTGGAAAGCAACACTGATCATGTCAGCTATATACCTAATTCAATTCCCAAGATCAACGACGAATTATGACTATAAAGTGTCTCAGCCTGAATAAACGATAGCAACATCTTTATGTCCGTTTAAAGTCTTGCATACCCTAACCCAATATAAGGTTCCAGAAATATCCTCCAGCAAGAAGCTAGTGCTACTGATAGATCTAAAGGGCTAGCGATTTCTAGTGTATATTGTACATGAGGAAACGTGTGTAAGCACCAGCGCCGATTAATATATAATTAATCTATACATTGATATCACCATAGCACCCGGTAATATTCCAGACCTGTCTACGCTACAACCATTACGCAATCGCGATGACACTACTCCCATTCGCAATACACTTGTATACAACAAGGTTATCAAAATATCGGATCGCGTATCGTTCCCGAGATAGAATAAATGGGCAACGTCTGACAACACACCCTGAACATGTAATTTGCGTCACAGCTGATCATCAGTCAATCCCTACCCAGACGGCCGGCATATTTGTATAAAAGAGCATACCCGGTTACACTGACTACTAGCTTGACAAACTTGAGGGCCGTTCGTGTACAGTAGCATCAGCAGTACCATGGCAACCGCAAAATTCAAAGACACCACCTCGCCGTTTGCGAGAAAGCAACCCTCACCACCCGCCCAGGATTTCCTTCATCAACAGTGAGTAACATTACCAAAAGTAACAGGAATCACGCTGTTGAGTCGCATACGTAAGTTATACGTTGACACTTGACGATCGATAGAAAAATTAAATTCTTTAATTAACACTAGAACTACCGAGTAAGCAGGCAGAATATTTATAATTTCCTTATAAAAATTATAAGAGTTCATTCACTGAAATTTCACACAAGGAATTTATTTAATAATACTCCACAAAATCATTTGCATCTCTCTAATAATTCTTGAAGTAAACATTCAAAATTAGTCATATTGAACTGTCTGGTAGTTTTAGTGTTAAAACACTTCTGAGCTGGTTAGATGCATAAGTGAACTTATTTAACCCCTTGCCAAACGATTTCTTTCTTAATTTATTGAGAAAAGAGAACTATCTGGACATATTCTATGTCTGTATTTTCTCCAAACAATAATAATTGATATGAGAAGAGTAATATTCAGTTTGTATTCACAAAAACTGAGTAATACTTATGTTTCTTAAATTCTTTTCAAAATCTTATGATATTAAGTCTAACATATTATAAGGCAAGCAGTAAACACGTTGACTACCACCGAAAACTGCAGCGTTTTATGTTCCACTAATTCCCTTGTAGCCAAGATGAAAGAGAATAATTATCAATTGTTTGTTACTGTAATTCTTAAGCTGCACTGTCTAGTTATTTAAGCTATTGAACATTTCTATCCGATGTCGGTTACCTAATTATAGTTGTATTCAAGTAATGTAGAAGCTAATGTCGTTAGTGATTGTGGCAGTCAATGTGCTAAATAAATGGAGAAGTTAATACAATGAGTTTTTGTCTTCTAATGGACAAGGACGATCTTGTAGAATCTTCGAGCAACTGAAGTCTTCAAGGTCCTTGAATATGGTTCCTGGAGTTGTGGAGCTCTGAAATATTCAGTGTTGCGTTATTGCAGGCATTTGGAGAACATCAGTTTGAAGACAGATGCACGCAAAGAAAGGGTAAAGCTTGCTTTGTTCGGCGTCGGTCGAGCTGGCAGCACTCACTTGTCCAACATCATCGCCAACCGCAGGATCCAGTTACTTTACATCGTTGATGATGTAGAATCGAACTGGGAGAAAATCAGGGAATACTGGCATCTGAACGACGTCACTTTCTTGAACAGTAAACAATCGTCTAAGGTGTTCCGAGATCCCAAGTAAGTTTCTCTGGAAGATGAATTCAATTTGAGAGTATGCATAGCTAGAGTATGAAGGCATATATAAATCTGTGGAAAATTCTGGAAATTTTCTCAAATTTCTCTGGAAAGTAATACGTCATTTAGAGAAAATCTATTTTATAGAATAACTTATGAATGTAAGAAAGAAAATTTGTTGATATATTGGGATATCTGTCATAATTTGAAAAAAATAGAAATCTTCCTAAATATGTTAGATACATTATAGTTATTATAATGGTTATAATTTGTGTTATAATTGAAATTACTTCCATTGGACGCTAAATGTTTCTTAAATGTTTTCATTATACCTAGTCAGCAGTAAAAGTATTACAGAAAAATGTGCCTTACTTATTATTATACAACAACACTTTTGCATATAGCTAAATTACATTAAAGAGAACATGAGAAGAGAGAACAGAATTTGCCATAAAAATTATTATTTTTTAATAAGATTTCAAAGTCATAGGTATATTTTTAATATAACCGTATTATTCTAATTAGTTAATCTCCAGATTTAATCTCTCAAAACTGAAATCAGAATAATGAATATTATTAGAAAGAAACCTATTTAATAAATTCACTAATAACCAAAATCATTCTTTGAATTCAGTATAGATGCAGTTTTAGTGGCAAGTCCCACATATACTCATGGATCAATCGTGAGACAAGCTTTGGAAGCCAAAAAAGCAGTCTTCTGTGAGAAACCAATTGCAGAAGACCGCACGACTACTCTGAAGTGCTATGAAACTGCCCAGAAAGTTGGGAAGCCATTGCTCAGTGCCTTCAATAGACGTTTCGACCCCAGTATCGCTACAATTAAGCAAAGAGTCAGGAACGGTGAAGTTGGGCACGTTCATATCATCAAAACTGTTTGCAAGGACTCTCCTCTTCCTTCGATGGAGTACTTGAAAACGTCTAGTGGTATTTTCCATGACTGCATGATTCATGACATCGATACAATCACATGGATTCTTGGGGAGCTTCCATGCAAGGTAATGTATCATCGAACTTGCCACATTATACAGCTAGAGACAGGAAACAAACAAAATTATCCCAAACTGATAGCATATAATCTAAATTATAATATTACAATTACTCAACATAGTATATGATACTTCGTCTGACAAAAGAATGAGATCAGGTTTCATAACAATATTATTCCAATATTCAATGAAATTAACTCCAATCTTAACAGATACTACTCTATTAATTTCGGATGGACCCAACGTTAGGAATTTTGACACTAAATTTGAAACATTATCTCACCAATTGCTTCACTGAACTGAATATATTCAACAGGTTAATACCTTTGCCCACGCACACACTCCAGAAATCAAAGAAATGGGTGACTTTGACACGGTGGCAGTAACCCTTTACTACCCATCTGGCACCATAGCAATGATTGATGCTTCCCGCACTAGTGCCTTCGGATACGATCAACGTCTCGAGGTGTACGGTACCAAGGGACTGATCAGCTTGGACAATGAACGACCTCTACACGGCGTCACTTCACAAATTGGCCTCCAAGGAATCACCCAATCTCCGATCCACTACTCATTCCCTAGTAGATTCAAGTATTCCTACCAAAGGGAATTAGACCACTTCATCGACGTCCTTTTTGGTAAGACTGAATTAGCTGTGATGCCAAAAGAAACTTTGGCTGCCTGTAAGATAGCCACGGCTTGCGAGGAGTCCGCCAAAACCAACAAGGTGGTGGAAATTAAATGGACGGACGACGAGTTGCTAACAAATTCGCAGAAAGTATCTACTGCGAATTAATTCACAGATGTATTCTAATTACGTTTATAGAAAGCATAATAAATTCGATAATACTCTTTATTAAAATCATGGTTTGTTCATTATGCATCCCCTAACGTGGTGTAAGGAGCCAATATTCATCAGAGAAAGCAGACCGTCATATTCTTCTTCGAATTTTTCATCTTTTAATATGCAATAAAGAAAATACAGAAAATTACCAAGTACCCTAAATCGTTATTAACAGTACAAAATGCATGTCCATCGTGTAGGTTCAATGATGTTAAGTGGGTACGGTCACCTCGCAGAAGGTAATAAGAAGAACGAACTCACAGAACCTTTGGTCCGGCAAATTTTCAATAAATTATGGAGGCACTAATTCTTCAGTCCGCAACGTTCGCGAAACAAAACACCCCTACCCTCCATTTCCGGAATGGATCTAGTACAAAATTTCACTTGCTTCGATCTACCACGTACCCACGAACGGAACATTCGAATGTATTACTATTTCTTTTATCCACTTTAATTTTCCTTACGCTGCCCTTAAAATTATGTGTATTGCGATAATCATATTTAGATAGCGGAGCACACAAGGCCAGTCCTTACCATATCTGCGCATGTAACAAGGGAGAAATTGTATACACATGATGCATCGCTGCATTTTGAAACCTAATTGAATCTGAGCATCGTTGGTCACCCGGTGCATCGAATGTACAATTGTCGACGATAAAAGTCACTACGAAAAAAATGAAGTACAAATCCTCCCGTTCCATTAGCATCTTTGCCCCGAGTTAAAAATAGTTCCCTGACTCATCGTCGATTTTAAAACTTCAAGGATTTCGCGAACAACGCGGCGAGTGCTTGAGCTTTGTCGCCGTTAAGTCTACGCAACTCAGCGATCACTTGAACTCTCGTGAAACCCAGCGCCTCGAGCTCTATCACCGTCTCCTCTGTGAACGGATCAGTTGGCAGAATTGTCTCAACGGACGCCGTTGTATTAGAGGGCACTGCTGGTGCATCGCTAGAGTTACTGGTTCCTTGACCGTCTACAAAAAATAAATTAAAGAAGGAAAAGACATAAAGAATGTACTTATTCTGTTTATTGGGAATATTGACTCGAGCAGGTAACAGGATATTCTTGTGACTAGGATTCTCCTAAAAGAAAGGACAACAGGTTTAGAAAGCATGGGATCTGCAAGGAACTGTTTTCAATTATGAAGAAGTTAGGATTAATTATATTCATATTTACCAGTCTGCTGACGTTGTTTCTTTGCATCTCTAGAACTGTCCTCCAGAGCCCTCTGAAGTTCCCTGTCATCGAACACTTCGTCGTTGTTGCCACTTAGCCTTGCACACTCTGGCAAGTCACCTGATACAAAAGGTCTAAGGTTAATAGCAAGCATAGGAGTTATATTAATTATAATATAGACTTTCTATGAATTTATTAACTGTTAAGCTCATCAAAATATAAACATTTGAAAGGATTAGTTCGCAAAGCAAAATAGGATAAGAATTAAAAATAATAAATTTGGACTTTTGCAAACATGTTTAAGTCAATAATGTGCTATTTAGGTTTTATGAGACATTCACCCTCTGCCAAAAACGTCGTCTCAGTGCCAGTAGTACCAATCTTCAGGACATTCTTTTTAAGGTCTATGCAGCACTGGTGCCTCTTCAGCATGTCCAGACCAAGCAACATGTCCATAGGTTGCTCTTCCAGGACGCTGAACGATGTTGTCAGATGATCATTGCCAATTTGAATTTGTACCATGTGTATGCGACCAATGATGCACTGGACTCCAACACCCTTAGCTACACCAGCCCACCTGGTGTCCACGAGTCTCATGATGTGGCACCTTTCAGCGCAGGCGGCAGACATGATGGTGGTCTGCGCACCTGATTCATAAAAGCAAAAGTGATTCCGTTAGGTGCGATGTACATTGCACCATTGGAAGAAACATCAAGATCATTTAAAAATACGAAAATACCGATGAATGTCTGCAGACGCAAATGTCTAAAATTAAACCGCTCCCTCCGTGAAGAATCACGCTGCAAAGAATGACTTTCAAACTGCAAGAATTTAAAAATAGACGTTCTGCCTCGTGCACGGTCAGGAAAAAATATTTAAAAATAATCTTGGTTTCCAGTCCAATATCCGTTTCGCAGATTCAACGCAAATATTCATATCATATTAGCGCTCACCGGCGAATAATTAATGCAAATGGAGGAAAATTGGTACACACCTGAATCGATAAACGCTTTAACAGGGAATCCATTGACTTTACAATTAATGTACAACATAACAACTGTTCCGAACGTCTCAGGGTTATATTCCATAGCAGCCTCCATGTTGGCCTCAATATTCTTCTCTCTTATTTCCTCAGCTATAAGTCTTTGAGCTTCAGTGTCGAATGGATCTGCATTCATCATCCTCAATCTTTGAGCCTGACGTTCTTCCCTAGCTTTAATTTGCTCTCTAAGTATAGTAGAGAATCTGTCTGGAGAAGTCAGGAAACTATTCAGCTACAGAAAACACTTTAATACTTCAAATGCTGGTATGGAATATGTAACCACTCACCTAGATTCCCTGACAACAATGCGTCAGCCAGTCTAGGATTATTCTGTTCCAGCAATGCTAGCTGATCTGGATTAGCCAGGAACATGTCCCGTATCCTAGCTGGATTATCATCGCTCCTGGGAGTCTGTACTCTGGCAGCATTATTTGATGATACCCCTGGTACTCTGATGGAACTGCAGTCCAACATGGGAATAGCTAGAGTGACGTATCTTGGAATTTAATACATTCTCTTTTTTACTATGCAGTATGCGCTCTTAAATAGCTCACGGAACAAGCGCATTGCAGTGTACAACAATTAAATCAATAGCTGTGCGAAGCATATCTCATCAATTGTTACGATAAGGACAGCATGCACAGATCTTACGATAAGATGAAAGCACTGGCTGTTCGAGGATTCCAATCTGTTGCCTCTCTACGAAGCCTGCCAATCGATAAAGAAACATATAATCGTACGATCACAACAGCATGAGATATGTACATCGAGATCAAAAAGTAAAGCAACATCAGCCTCGCACAGCCAAAACCTCCAGACGCAGCTGAATCCTGATCAAAACCTTTCATAGATAAAGCGAAAACAGACACAGCGATGAGTACAGGTAGTTACAAGCTAGCCAGCGCAAGCAAGGGACAGGTTCGTACCAAGGTACATGTGCATGTGACAGGGTCCCAGGTGTGCGGTGAGACCAGTCAGAGCGACGGTGTACAATTACAGAGTAACTGAAAACGTAAATCGAAGCCGAAAAGCTAACCTCACGACCCGCCTCGATCGCCACGTTAAATAATGGAGCGGTATTGAAGCTGACCTCCGTTAAAGGGGTGAAGGTTCATGTCGGTGCCGCTCTGGTGCATGTGCTGGAGGATCACCGCGTCACCGTCCCGGATCCCGTAATCCTTAAGGGACTTCTTATCGTCCATCAGGGGCAGGCCATTGAAAGCGATCACAATCTCGTGAGCCGGTACACCGCTCTCGATCTCGCAGAACGCTTTGAAGTTCTCCAGCTCCAGGTCCTCGCTGACGTCCAGGACGAAGATATCGTCGCTGAGCGTGGTCACGGTTACCTTCATCACGGCCTCACGTTTACCACGGTTATCTGCACTGTTCAAGCGATCAGGAATCACTGATGGGAGACTGATAGTGCCGTAGGGGGGCCAGCGCGACGAATTTCACAAGAAATTTTCTTTCGCCGCTCCTCTCCGCTCTCTCCCCGGATCGCTGGACGGACAGCGGCTTCGGGATGTAAACAACGATTGAGCTCAGCAAAAATACTGGCCGGCCTCGAAGAACGAGCTGAAGGCCATCTAGGCGACGAACTAAGTATTCAGAAGCGCTGACGTCGACAGACCGCGATTTTTCAATGCTGAAACAGACGACAGTCTGAACTTTCCTCCGTGATTGTTACACCTTTCAAATCGGGAACTCGGGTGTATTTGATTCTTCTCACATCTCGTATCAGATGAAAATGGTATTGAGGAACTAGACTGATCTCGATTGATTGAATAATTCAGAGGTGATGATTTTGCGATACTACTGAAGACAGATGGATCTATAATCCGAATGCAAGGTCGAGCATGAAATTCTGTGTCATAGGTTCAGTGTTTGTTTTCAAGAGAAATTGATTTGAGCATTTGCCCAACACGGGCAAATTAAGCTCGTAATCTGCGCGTTTGCTGGCAGGTGGCAGCAGCAGCCAGTTTACTACGGAACAGGGTTACGGATTGAATTACCCTTACTAAATCAATTTCACACGTTTGCACGAATAAATAAGTACACAGATGTATGCTACTAAAACAAATTCAACCGAATCGTTCAAAATAAAGTGCACACGACTTCTGGAATCACTTTGCAATTCAAAACTGAAGTACGAAACATTCCTCATTTACACTCGCGGGCAACGGTAGCCGTAAATTTCCATAATTTCAATTGTTCTCGATTTCGCATGGATTACATGAATTCCTCGCGAATCACTTCCTTTCAATATGCAATTCAAACAATCAAGAACAGATGTCCACGTACGAACACGTGACCAGTTAAAAAAAAAAGACAGCATTATTGGATTATGATGCAGCAGAGGGAGGACAGAGTTGATAGGTCGCAAGATGAAAGATCAGTGGCATTGCATTCAGCCACTCAGGAATTAAACGATCCATTCACAGCGTGCAGATCGCTGGACAGATATTTCCGTCTCCCTATCACACTGTACACGTAGATCTCGATCTCTCCGAGCGGTGAAAATAATTCTCGGCTTATTCCTGCGCTAGGAAATTATGCGTGTTTGTGCGTCAACTTTTGATCCACCCCAATATGCATCTGCTGAAAAAATTCCAGGTAGCTGGAACACGTCTGCCGATAACGAAAATCGATCTGATGGCAAATCGAGGGGCGAAGGTGGCGCAACTGAACCATGGAACCGTTCAGGGGGTCGCGGTGACACCGCAGGGGGTAACATCCCCCATGCATACCGGAAACGGATGCGAGACTGAATATTAGACAGGTGGCTAGGAATTCGCCTGGACAGGCTGATGGATAAATTAGCCCAGGATCCGAACGGGTCGCTTGATTACACCTTAAATCGTCCAACGGATGTGATAGGACAAATATTGCGCAAGGTGTGCTGCCCGCAACATAGTACAATTTTCCGCTTCGTAGCGACACCGTTCGCTGTTGCTGGAACATTCACAGGAAACGCGGGAGTGCTTTAAAGAAAGTTTAAAGCGAAATTGCTGTAATTACATTCGAAACTGTTGGTCGCCACGAACAGTATTATGAAATGAATGGAACTTATTGGGGAGGTAAATTTCAACTTACACAGAGGGAATAATAAATGTTAAGAGATAAACTAAATGATAGGGAAATGGTTCATTCTTTGTGAATTAGAATTTATGCTTACTCGATGTACATTGGGGTCTATTCGTTAGAAAAATAATTATATTGCTAGGAATAAGGACTATTTCTGTTGAAGACAGACTTTCCGAAGAATTTTGTGACATTAAGGTTACCGAGTTAAATTCACATTTTGAAATTAGTCTATAGAAACTCTAATATTGCATCTATCGAAGCTTCAATTGACCTGTAATTCAGTTTGCAAATTGCTAAATTAACTTGTTTAATGATTTCTCAGAAACATCTTTTTAACCGTTTGAGTGCTAAATAAATTTTTGTGGATATATACCAAAAATGCAGAAATTAATAGGTGTGTATGAAAAAAGTTAGTAAAAGTACTTATTTAATTAGATCACAAATATTATTACAAAGAAAATATAAAAAAATAACATTCATTCAAATAGGTTTACTTCTATTTATTTCTTGAAAAACATAACAAAAAAACTATAATTAACACAGATAAATAGAACCGCCCCGTAATTTTGCCACAACACCACTCAATACCTAAACAGTTAACACTAAGACTACCGAGTATATAAATTGATATTTTGTAATTTGTGTATAGAAATTACAAGAGTGCATCCACTGAAACTTCAAGTGATTTACAATTTAATTTGTGCATTACTAAACTAATTTCTTTTATAATTTCTAAGAAAAACATTTGTTATCTTTTTAACATTTGCAAGATTTAGGAATCAGGAATGGGTCATTTTGATCCGTCTGGTAGTTTTAGTGTTAATAACTGTAAACAGAAGGAATCAGTTATTTTGTCCAGTCTGTAAGTTTTAGTGTTACAAGGACCAATATTTGGTTCAGGCTAGTTTCCGTTTACAAATTTAATTTCTTTAATAATTTCTAAGAAAAACATTTCTTATCTTTTTAACATTTGCAAGAAGAAGGAATCAGGAATGGGTCATTTTGATCCGTCTGGTAGTTTTAGTGTTAATAACTATAAACAGAAGGAATCAGTTATTTTGACCAGTCTGTAAGTTTTAGTGTTATAAGGACCAATATTTAATCCAGGCTAGTTTCCGTTTATAAATTTAATTTCTGTGAAATTTCTCTGCATTAGTATCAGTATACAGCGTTGAATTTTGTTGGGGCTGAAGTGATACATGTGTACAGCACGGAACAGAGGATAGATTAAACCCCAAAAATGAATGAAGAGCGAGTATATAAATCGATTTCACACTCCTGCTGAGTATAAATTAATGGACACTTAGGGACCGAACTCCGGTTCGAGTGGGCATATACCAGGATGTTCACAGGGACGATCCGACTACCAGGTGTTAGACACGGAACCACGCGTGCAAGGATGTGCCATGGAAAATCGGTTATACACGGGGCGGGTGTCCCTTCCAGGAGAGATGAGCATTGTTGTTATTCATTGCTGGATTTTTTTATTTCCTTTTCTCCAAATAGAAAATACAGGAACTGAAAATCACTAGTCATCACTTTCCAGTTGAACCTAGGAGCACATTTTTATAGTAAAAGATTCAGCGGAGAAATTATGTTAATGTAAGTCTCAGGGGGTTAGAACAATGACAATCAAAACATTACAATTTCGAAAATGAAGAAATAAGGATTTGAGAATTCATAGAAAGATAAGAGTAATACAGGTTTCTTTGTGAGTTTTAAATAGATGAGAATTATGGAAATAATTTCATTATTAAATAGACGATTCTATATTAAATGAAATAGATACGAGGAAAACCTTAGTCCTTTCCACTCCAGAGGCGCTTCTCATACGCCAATTGATCTGACACAGCAAAATTGTGAAGTTTAATAATTAATATTTAATATTTAAGATAGTTTAATATTTAATATTTAATATTAAACTTTATATAATGCATCAATATATCAAATATTGAAAGAAACTAGTTTCCTTCATCAATATACGTGCAATTTCTTGACAAGTCAATTTCAAGAAATGTCATCTGTATCTCATTAGAAAGTATTGAGTATTTCCAGGGAAAAACGTCCAGAGTGCAAAGGGTTAAACCGTTAGCTATTGTTGGCACCTAAATGCACTTGAAAAACTAGGTTTCGGTGTGTTGTTAGTGTCTACAGGCGGCCGTAAAATGTTACTGACAATAGTTGCAGCAAAACTCGTTTAGATCAGGCGTGAGAGAATTTTTCGTTAGTCGTGTATTATATAATTATTTTATAGTGGTTTATTTTAGTTCAATTCAGGATTATTCATGATTTCAGTACACTTTCTTAGGAATGCGCGATGACGCAAAATCCTGTCGTAGCCAAATGAATCTGCTATCATCGAAAACCTTCGACAAACTGTTCACGTGATAAGTAAAGGATTTTTCAACTGCAACAAAATCTTTTTCAATCCCTTTACAGTTAAATCTTGGACAGAATCGATCGGAAGCTCGCACACGTGGCTCAGGGATTTGCCATTTAAATCTGATCCCCTTTAGTTATCTCCGGATCTCGAGGATCAAAAATTCTCCGGCGTACAATGGACATGTCCCCTCCAGCCTCTATTTTCGTTTCGGATTAAATGCGAACAGGCTGCGGTTTGAGATCTGCAAATCGATTTCTCGCAATCTTCTGCACCTGCAGACTGTGATAAAAAAATTAGGCTCACCCAGAGTTTTCTATAGTTTTCGCTGTAATCTGGTATTCAAAGTCTGAAAACGTGGTTTAATGGTAACTTTGATTAACTATTAATACATTAAGCGCCGGCCCCGCGATAATGCGGGATTTTTAGTCTATGGTTTAATTGCTAATCCCACGTTCATGTAACATTTTAGATATGTTTAACGCAAATCCAAAGTAAAATTTACAAAATCGAATTCCTTATTTTCTTCCGTAAGTTCGAAATTTTCGTTTAATCGATGTTTAAAAATGTATCAACATAATCACCGACGCTTACGTTTTTAGTAGCTGAAATTTAGCTCACTCGACAATATTTTTCATTACAGATATCCATTATTTTCTGACGAAATGCTAACAATATTAGTTGCAACTTACACAAAGAAACACCATGCATAAATTATGGGGCAGAATTGTTCTGTTTCTATGTTTCATGTGTTATTATCTTATTCAATATTTTATATTGAATTTCTCATTTTATGATTTTACTGCGTTCAATCAAATGGCGACTGAGAGACTCTGCTTTTATTAAAGTATCCATTTTTTTCGATATACTGTACATTTATTTGGTAATCGTGTCTTCGACTTTTTGGTTTTGCCAAATTACAACAACTCTTACTTTTAACGGTAAAACTACTGGACAGGCCAAAGTGACACAGTCGAGAATTTTTACTTTACAAGTATTTAAATCATGAAGGCATTCTTGCGAGAGATTTTTAATACTTGTGTATTTGTACAGATGCAAGAGTAGGAGTCACTTCGAATGTCAAGAAATATATTATTCTGATTTAAAAAAAAAATGGAAATATTTTACACTAATTGATCGTTACTTTTAGTGTTAAATCTTCTACTTTAGTTGTAGCTGATACACAAGAGTTTTCAGTATACTCAAACATTTACAATGGGGTTCATATGAAGAAAATATAAAAATAAGTTTTACTGCTCGCACAATAAATTGTCAATAATAGAACATTATGAATAATAATATGCATATAATTACTATAGAAATATGTGATACACATGTATATCTATAAGTAGTTAATCAGAATTAATACTAACTACATTTTGCCTGTTTATTTCCATGATTACCCTCAGAAAATTATGGAGAACCTTAATTTTTTTATTAGAGACTGTATATATCGTAGACTAGTAGAAACGAAATGTTGAAAATAGAATAATCGTTATAATGCATAAAACATAAGTAAAATGGCGTTCAAGATTTTCCAGCCAGATCGTTTTTGGAACTTTTCTTACACAATAAAAGCTTTAAGAACTTTTTATTAATACAACACATACCGGAAATATTGTAAGAGAAGTTGCTGTAAGAAAATCAACACAATTTATTCTTTATACATATCCTTTTATAAATAAATCATTCAGCATGTTCAAAGTTTTTCGGCCACAGTCTTTAAAAAAGAAAATAATGCTTGTTTCCTATTGTAATAACAATTTAATGTATAGAATACACTATATACCGGCAAGAAATCTCGTTTTTATATAGACACTTAGTTATGTACCTTTGCTAATTACCACAGCATTTAAAAAAATCTTAAATTTCATTAGAACTGAATATATGTTTAAAATATATTACATAACAATATGATATTTGAGTTTTCCGATATATAGTGGTATAAGTTGATCTCACTAAAAATCGCCATGCGCAGAATTCAATTTTCTGAGAATTAGCCGGCACGCAATGTGTTAACATATTAACATTTAGTATTTTATGGCCATATCCTTTGCATTAATGACAACGGCGCATCGACGTGGCATGGACTCAATTTAAAAAATGATCAGACTGGAAAATTCTGAACGCCACTGTATATTCTGAATGTTAGAACTCGGTGCTTCGTAATTATTAACGAAATTAGACGAATATACTACATCTGGACGGGAATAAATTTTTCTCATGGCTACATCATTTCGCTCGTGTCTATCTAAATTGCATCCGTGGGAAACAAATCTCCTACTGGATTTCCACTGCAACATAACACCAGATGGAGCGAATAATTCACCCCTGCAACCCTCCTAATTACCAGTGTGTTAATTATCTGGCTATCACGGACGCTTAGGATATTTTCTAGGGGAATCGTTAATGGGAAGTACTTTATGTCCAGCCAATAACATAAACGAAGCTGGAATAATTATTACATGAACTTAGGGAACAAAGAATGTACCTATAAAAATTGAAGGAGTGCATTTCTTATACAGCGTTAAATGAAGGAAAAGTCGAAACAAGCACAATACAAAAAGAATAATAATTTCAACAAATTAAGTGAAAATAAAATTTTTATTGTGTCTTTTAAACGTTTCGACTTCAGCAATAAGAATATTTAATACAAAATAAAATGTTCTATTTAAAAATGTTAACGTGACATTTGCAGGTGATTCTAAAGTTGTCTCAAGGTCAAAGAAATAAGAACATGATATGTTCTAAATACTCTATAGTTCTTCTTTGACGTACTTTTCTATATCACGCATGTTTTTCAAGAGAAGTAAGTGTTCTCAGCTGGCTAGTGTTCAGTACATTAGCATTACTAACAGTTTGAATAAAAATTCAGAACAAGGATAAATCATCGATTCAAATGATATATCAACTAGTTAACCGTGGAATTTAGTTTAAAAAAATCTCTCATTGTGCGTGTAATGAAATCAAATAATAAAGCGTACACTCGTCAAAAGTAGGGCAAATGCATCCGTAATATATTCTAAGAACCACAGCGAAACAAAAAAGAATAACACGTTTATATGAAACAAATAAATAATTTATCGTTGATAAAATTAGTATCATTCTGCGTTTTAAGATGACGTGTATATTAACTGGTTAATATAATTCATTATTTACACACCAGTTTATAATAAAATTAATAATAAAACTAATAATAAAAAATTCCTTATGAAATTCTCAAAAAATATCTGATATATACATAGTTACAAAAAAGGTAGTCTCCATGCGTGACAGCGACACAGAGTTTCAGCGAGCATATTGTTGCGACAGCAGAGTTCAATAAATAATGCAGGTTCCACGGAACATAATAATGCACCAGAAATCAGATCGCCTGTTACAGGTTGCGTAATTACACGTTGCGGCAGGGCCAAATGTCGCCGGAGCGGTTAACCCTCGACGAACCCTTACATTCCCAGCGCACGTGCTACGACACGTGCCTCCAATTTCTTTCGCTGTTACACCTTTGATTCATTCATGCTCTCTTCGCTGGCTACCGTGAAATTCTATTAGCCTTAAGTTTCACCCTATTTCCGTTGCAAGAATATCGATACCACAGGATGCATACATTAAAAAGAAATTTTCCTCTATTATCCTGTTAAAAAAAACCTGTTTTTAAGGTGGTACAGAATACAAAATTCGACATAATACAGATCTCTGTGTCTGAGTTATCGACATTTTTAATTAACCCCTTGCCATGTGATTTTATTTTTAACTTTGATCGATCTAAGAAAAAATTATTGAAAATAAGGGAAAATTCCAGTTCTATTCTATGGAAATGTGTACTATGAGGTGCAATCATTGATAACAGAGGAATAAAATGTAATTTATTTTCAAGCTGAACTGATTAATATTTATATTTGAAATCTTCACCGCGAGTCTACCACGTTATGGTAGGGCAAGGGGTTAAATATTAAGATATCCTTCAAACATATTTTTTTATAGTACAAATTTGTTGATCGCCGTCACAATGAGACATATTGCTCCTTAA
Source organism: Nomia melanderi (assembly GCF_051020985.1). NCBI lineage: Eukaryota > Metazoa > Arthropoda > Insecta > Hymenoptera > Halictidae > Nomia > Nomia melanderi. The sequence continues at coordinate 2,714,702 of NC_135000.1, forward strand.
ATAATTCCTTACGTTACAAAATTCATTATTGCATTTAAATAGCAGACAATTCGTGTACTTATATAATTAGTAATAATTACAGACTGCAAAGATTTAAACCAACATCGAAGTACACAACTAATTTCTTTACATAATAATACCAACCCCATTGCAATTGAAAACAAATATACCTTCTTGAAAGATATTTAACGGTGTGACAATTCAAAATTGAAACACTGTATTCAAAGGAGGAGTACAAAGATTTACATTCACATCGAAATACACAACTAATGCTTTTACGTAATAATACCAACCCCGTCACTTTTAACGACAAATATACTTTCTTGATAGATATTCAATGGTTTAATAATTCAAAACTTAAAAACCTGTATTCACTCTAGTAGAGCCTCCGTGTAAAAGTACCTGTTACAAATATACTAATACAGACAGGAACCTAAATAGTATCTGTCGCAATTAAAAAACCAAAACTGGTGTGTAAATAATGAATTAACAGTCAGCTCGATATACAAATTCACCGAAATTCAGATTACTAGTAGAATTACTAGTACTAGAGTACAGCCTCCCTGTAAAGTACATGTTACAAATATACTAATGCAGACAGAAACCTAAATATAATAGTTGACGCAATTAAAAAACCAAAACTGGTGTGTAAATAATGAATTAACAGTCAGCTCGATATACAAATTCACCGAAATTCAGATTACTAGTAGAATTACTAGTACTAGAGTACAGCCTCCCTGTAAAGTACGTGTTACAAATATACTAATGCAGACAAGAACCTGAATAATACTTGTCGCAATCAAAAAACCAAAACTGGCGTGTAAATAATGAATCAACAGCCAGCTCGACGTACAAATTCACCGAAATTCAGATTATCATTCCACGACTTTTCCGCCAGTTATCCAACAGCGGGAGCCTCGCTGTTCCTTATCAGATCGATGAAGAGGCGGAACCGACACCCTGGCAACAGGGGTGGCAGGCTCCGCCAGCGTCCACCTCGACGAATGGGGTGGCGTTCGAGCTTGCAGCCCCGGGTATGGATTCCGCCTCCCTCCAACAGTTCGCTTTCAGTACTCCTGGATCACCCGAAGCAAAATGTTCATCCGAGGACCTAGGACATGAACCTATCCTCACTTCCGCTCTGCTGGATTTTCTGTTTGTCACATTCGCTGGTGAAATCCATAGAAGAATGAGACGGTTCATATCCAAAACTTAAATCCGTGGAGCTGTAAAAATGAAAGAACATTAAAGAGACACCATTTTCTGTGGATACTGAACTGAAGACAAGAAGAATACCTACCTTTCAAGTTCAAGCTGCAAGCAATGATCAAACTGCAGAAGGCCAAGGAAAATGAAAGGGAACTATTAGAGATATATTTTTTACGAAGTAATATTTGTCTAAACAAAGAATACTAACCTTCAGGATTGAAGTTGTACACGAGTGACCAAGTTTAAAGTGCTGTCAGAAGTAGTAGAACATAGAACAAATCTGTCGTGGAAAATTTAAATATTTACTTCACAACAATAATAATAGAAAACTACCGTCATCCCAGGTTGAAGCAGTAAACAATGAGTGAACAGATCTGAAGAAACATTGTGTATGGTGATTGTGAAGTCAGATGAAGCTAGAAATTCGTGGACCTAGTTTGAAGAATGAAGACCGGTGATCCTAAGTTCTCTAACTACGACAAAATAGGAACCAGAAAGACCGCTGGAATATTTCCGGTTCCTGTCTGTTGCTGGGCACTTCGATAACTGTTCCGACAAATCTGGACACGTGTCCTGGTCCTCGAACAACACGTGCCGCTGTTTAGAAGTATTCCCCGACACGCGGCGAGGGCACGTGTCGCTGATAGGATCAGTAGATCCTCGGGACGTGATCGAAGGTGTGTGGATTGGAATTCCGTTGGAAATGATCGGCTAATCCTTGTGCAATTGAGTAAACAGTGCGAGAATTGTTCAGCAAATAGATTCTAGTGTTAGGAAAAACTTTCAAACTCAGGTAATCCATCAGCTAACAGTTCTGATAGCTGCTGGCAATAGTGGGATAGGGATTTCAAGACTGCAGTGAACGAAAATACAGTGGGAATAATGTAATAATGATAATAATCTTCTGATAGTCATCTAGTCAACTATCCTAGTCAGAAAAATAAGAAGCCAAAGGCTGAGAAGTGTTTTTGTACCCTAACCGACGTGAAGACGAAGACTAGTTAACATGTATTCCATGGACAATATTGAGTTGGACATGATGAACCGACAGTACATTTACGAGGCGCACAGTTTTTTGGGGAACCCAGCGATCCCAGCTCTGCCATCTCACTGCGGGGCACCTATGACAGCTACTTTGCCTTCCATCCCGTCGCAACTGGCATCTCACCCTCCTGGTAGTACTGGAAGCTCCAGTGGTAGCGAGATCTTTTTGTGTGACGAGAATAGCAGTGACAATGAGAGTACATATAGTAGTGACCAGGAGAATCATGCTAGAGAGTAAGTACTAATTAATTGATTAGTAAGACGAATGGGAATCAATATTATTTTTTATTTGCTTTGTATACTTTGAGCATTTGTGTGAACTGAACGAGGTACTCATGGGTGTTGATCTATCGAAATTTCTTTGTAGTATAGTTTCTCTATAGTACTGGGTTATACTATATTATTATACTTGTAGACATGAGAAATGTAATATAATTTAATTCAAAATATATTTACACACAGGCATGTGAAATATAATATAACTTAATAACAAATATTTTTGCATACAGTCATATAAACCATAATGTAATTTAATTCGAACTATTTTCACACATAGACATGTAGAACATCAGTGCATTTAATTCAAATATTTTTCCACACAAACATGTGAAATACATTCTCATTTACTTTGAAATATTTTTACACTTAGCCATATGAAATACAATTTAATTCAGTTTAAAATGTCCTCACACATATTCACGTATTAATGTCTGAGACAATTATTTGATAAAAATCGAACAATTCAAAGCACAAAGAAATAAAACTAACCGTAATAACTCTAGAATCAGAAAGAATCAGTTCTAACACGTGCTAACCAAAAATGCCTCCCTTACCAAAAGATTCTAGTAACATAAATAATAAATAAATCAAGCTGGAAATTCTAAATTCCACTAAACTCTGTCCATCGAACTCAAACGAAAGAAACCGCAATGGTAAAAATGAAAAATAGAAACGCAATGATTATTTCCAGAAGAAGTCAGAGCAACAGACGCAACGGTGGATCAGAGAAAAGTCCAAGGCAAGCAGTGCAGCAGAGGCAAGCAGCGAACATGAGGGAAAGGAGGCGTATGCAAAATATAAACGACGCGTTCGAGGGCCTTAGGGCCCACATACCAACGCTCCCTTACGAGAAGAGGCTGTCTAAAGTGGACACTTTAAAACTAGCCATCGGTTATATCAAGTTCCTGAATGAATTAGTCAGAGCAGACACTGGAAACGACACGTTGAATGGAAATGGAGGACTCTCGAGGTTGTCCGGCCGCCACGACGCAGAGAAGGTCATAGTTCGTGGTGAGGCCAATACCAATCGCACTCACTTTTCTCTTGACCCCTGTTCTATTCATTCGTAATAAGTTTAGAGTCCTTAGAAAACTGATCTGAATTTAATGATCTGAGCAGATAAATGGAAATATTGGAGAAAATATCATTAACCTTAAACAACTCTCAACAATAGGCAAATTTATTAAGAGTCCTTGGAAAACTGATCTGAATTCAATGACCTGAAAAGATAAATAGAAATATTAAAGAAAATGTCATTAGATTTAAACAACTCTTAATAATAGGGGAATTCCTGTGATGATTGAATTAATGATTATAAATAAATATAATAACTTTTTACGTAGATATAAATAATTAATGATTAATATTGGAAAAGTGAAGTATATTAAGGTATTTAATTTATTGGTGTAATGTGTAACTGATGGACATATTCTTAAATTTATTTCTCGTACAGAAGTGAAAGTGTTAAGGTATTCTAATGTTCATTTTGTTTAATATTCTATTTTACCTATAAATTTCTCTAAGTGAAATTTCTTTTCGTTTATCATAACACCTTTTTATGGGAAAGGCACAATACAAACACATACTGAGTTGTTAAGAGTAAATAAACAGAGTAATACTACATTGTCAGATTTGTAAAAACATTGATGACAGGTATTAGAAGTAGTCTGCAATGAAATATTCAATAATAAATATCGACAGCTACAAACATTTAACATTCAAGTATAAATATTCAAGATTGTTTGAAATTCCACATCTCAAAACATTTTGACTTTATGAAAGCTATTTATTCAATTATTTGACAAATTATGTAAAGTGAAGTAAAATTATATAAATATATAAACTGTTGTTGATATTTGAGGTCAAACTAATTTCCGTAGGATGATATGAAACAGAAAATTTAGTGGACTAACTGTTTGTTAACAATTCCAATAATTGAATTTCAGGCAGTGAGGGGAATCCCTTCATTTTCCATTCCCTCTCGTGGTCCAGGAAATCAGACATTTCCCCGAACGGAACAATGTACGCGAAAGTGTGGACACCGGAGGATCCGAGGACATCGAAGAACAGCTCGACGTTCGAGTAGACTGTTCAGGGCTTAACTGTTGAGTCCGAGTGTTATTTAGTATTTAAGACCAGATAGGACCTAGTCATTCTTCAATTATTTTCTCAATATTTCGAAATTAATTTAATCAACCCTTCGGATGAATTCGTTCAGTTGTCTCCAAACGGAATTAACGAGAAATTGATAATTTATTAGCGAATAATTCTTAGGGTGCAATTCTGTATAGAAAAGGTATGAATTGTTTTGTATCTAGTCAAATTATGGTCCACAGTATTATTATTGTTAAGAATGTGTAACTGCGGTATTTTAATGTTGGAAAATCGAGCCAAGAATTTCACTTTTCATTCCAGAATCGAAGGAACTTTTGATAATCATTGTAAATTGGAGGGAATTCGGTTAGGTTTCTCTTCTAGACAGCTCAAACGTCGGTCTACGCTTATGCGAGAGGAAAATATCAATTACGGAAATTCTGTCGGAATTTAGGTTTCCCCCTGGCAATAAAGTATTCTAGTGAAATATTCTTACGCCGACAGAATTGACGTGAACACATGTTACTATTGTAAATAAACATGGATACGATTAAGTAATGTAAGTAAGTATCGTTTGTACGTGAGAAGCAATGAAGATGGTGTCATCGTCGTTGCTCATAAAGTCAAATAAAGTAGATTCTACAAGTTTAAAATTGTCGTGTATAGCAATGAACTTTTCTCTGATCTCTTACCCCCATCATCAAGCTCTTTAATTAAAATCATTTATTTTATTCCTCCTATTTTCATTTCGAACATTTTTAGCGATCCTATTATAAATTAATACCATTTCTTTTATATTTGTTTTAATTTGATAATATTATTATTTTTATAAGATGAAAAGTTTCAAATTTTTTCCTTTGACTGTCACAAATTTTCGAAGAAACATGTCAATCAACATGTTAAGCTTAAAATTTCCCGAAAAACAGTATTAGAAAGAAACTCCGAAACTATCTAGAAAACATCTGAAAATGATAACTTATAAATCTCCAAAATTCTGCAAAAACAACGACACAACATAAAAATGTATACAACTCCAAAATTGTCGAAAAACACCATCTGAAAGAGAACACCAAAATCATTCAAAACGCAACATTCCAAAACAAAAACATGTTCGACTTCAAAATATTCGAAAAAACAATCTTTCAGAAAAGACTCATTCAACTCCAAAATTCCAAAAACGACAAACTCCCAAGAAAGACATACTAATCAACTCCAAAATTTCCAAAAAAAGACAAACTCTCAAAAAAGATTCATTCAACTCGACAATTGTCGAAGAAAATATTCCACGAGATAACGCGAAATGGTGGCCAGGTCGGTGGGAACAGCAGAGGGTTGGAGCTCAGCCAAATTCTATCCTACAATTCGTCCAAGAGAGGATCGAAATTGGAAGAGAGAAAGTGAGACGGAGAATAGTGGGCGGTACGTCGATATTGCGGCGTCGCGACGTCCTGCGACGCGGGAATAATGGCGTCGCCGGGTGCGGATCTTCCCACGGCATTCTGCTGCTTTCCCTCTACGTTCCTCGCCGATGCGAATTACCGGAGTTTCCTTTGGTCTAGCTTCCACAGTTAATAAGGAGTACTTTCTCGGACACTTTGTGCCAACAAAATTGTACCACGATTGGTATAATATTCCTATTAGTCACTTTGTGCTGAACACATTGACCATGTATATCGCAATTTTCTACTTGAACGGTCTAGGCAGGAACTAACAATGAATAATGCCCGATATAATACAATTGGAATTGTGGAGTAATCAACTGGGATTCCCAGAGATGTGTTCAGAGAATTTTAAGAATCCGGGGAAAGATAAGTTACAGTCGGTTAGAGGAATTAACCAGCGAATTAGGGAAATTTTTGTTTAATTAATTTAGCGACGAAGGTTGAAGCAATTGTTGAAGATGTATTTAGGTTCTAATGAAATTTTGAGTCGTTGTTTATATTGTGAAGTAGCAGAAGTTAGAATATTTATTATCGATTGTAAATAATTATGTAAGATTGTAAACTTCAGGAAACGAAGGTAGGAGAACATTGATATTAAATGAAGAGTAATTATCAGATGGATATTAGACAGGTAGATAAGACAATATAACGAGAAGTTTCGTTGCAGATAAAATAAAAAGTTAAAGTAAAATAAATTTGAACATAGTTTAGAATTGGGTCGATCATAACTGAAGCACATTCATAACATGATGAATGATAGTTCATAATATGTAATGTATACAATGTAATGAATATAATATAATGAATATGAAATAATGAATATGAAATAATCAATATAAGGTAATCAATATGAAATATTCAATATAAAGTAATCAATATAAAGTAATCAATATAAGATACTCAATACAAAATAATCAGTATAAAATAATCAGTATAAAATAAATCAGTATAAAATAATCAGCGTGAAATAATCAGTATGAAATAATCAGTGTAAAATAAATCAGTATACAGTAATCAGTATGAAATAGTCAGTATAAAATAATCAGTATAAAATAATCAGTATAAAATAATCAGTATAAAGTAGTCAATATAAATCAGTGAATATAAAATGGTGAATATAATGCGAAATTATGTACCGAACACAAAACAATGAATACAATATAATGAATATAATATAATGACAATTAAAAATAATTGAAACTGCACTGTATCGAAAGAACATGGAAGAACAAAATTGTATCTGTTCATTCAGAAAAGAGAACCATCAGGATTGTCAACCCGCAGACGAACGTGGGCCACTATCAGCTGTGAAAACAGCATTGTTTATAGACACTGTCGCACAATGAGGTGTAATTGAATCCATATTCTGCTCTGTTGTATCGAGACCCCTCGGCAGAGCTAGCGGAACGCCTCCGGACCCACAGGGGTGGTTGTACTTAACGGTTCGGAAATCGAGGGTGGCCGTCGATTTGTGGACAATTAGGGACGATACGCATGGCCCTCGGGACGAATTGAGCCCACGACCTTCTACCGGCGGCCTCTTGCTACGTTTCACCATTTTTTCCATACCCCGTTCTACCCCCATTGTCAAAATATTGAAATAAAACTATTTTTAAAAATCGAGTAGCTTCAATGGAGAAACCTCTATTACTATAATTGATAAAACTATAATGTACATATAAAAATAAACATAATTTCAATAATACATTCTGTTAATATATATTCGTGTTCGAAGAAATATTTTACAAGGAATTACATTTTGATCTGGATTCACGAAAGGGATATAATCGATATCAGCAAACAGAATGTTATTAGTGTAAAATTTACAATTTCTAAGGATAATTACTAGCGAAAAAGTGTTTCATTAAGTAAAATATTCAAGAGTATAAAATGTAAAGTATTAAATAGTGAAAATTATAATCAAGTAACAATAATAATGATGAATTTAATATAATGTGAAAAATTACGGAAATGTGAAGTATTAAAATGATTGAATATAAAATAATTTCTATTATTATGCTGATAATATTTTGAATGATTGTCAAGGTTTAGAAAGGTGTAAAATATCGAAAGTATGATAGCTAAGATATAGTGTATACGTAGGCGCAACGTGAATCAATAATATCAATTTACTTAATCATATCATTATCACAACAACAAGCAGACATTCAGAGAAAACAAATGATACGTGAAATTACTCAGCGATTAGGGGATGGACTTTATCAGTTCATCGAAAGTGGTTCAAATTTTATCTACGATTGACGCAGGTGTGTTCATACACCTGCTTTTATCAACCCTTTCCCACTTGCGGCACATAAATGATGACAATGAAGAGTGATATCCTTCCGCGATTATCCGTGCTAATATTTGCCACTCGCAATGACATCTTTCGTGTCCTAGTGACACAGATATTTTCTGGAAAAACTGGGTTTGTCAATCATTCGATATGGAAATGAAAATATGTGTTAAACAATATTTATTAGAAAACAGAAACAATTGAACCGTATACTCTGATTTTCAAATTAATGAATATTTCATCGAAAATCATTCGTTAAAAGTATTCAAAACCCGGGCCCAATTTCAGAACATACGTTTTACATTCTTTATTTCTTTCAGTAGTCGATGACAATGTTTATTTGTTTTAATATCGTTTTTGTATTCGGTTCTCAGAATTTACTAAAATGAACTTTACATACTTCAAAATCTAAATTTCTCTTGACATAATTTATTGAATGATCATTCAGTTATAGCAATTGAATTAAACTTGTTGAAGAAAATACTTGATTTTATCAAAGTATTTTGCAATTGTACATATTTAAGGAGTATAAACATATATACGTGTGTGTGTGTGTTTATTAATTTATATTTAATTTATATTTATTTATATTTTTATATATATATATTTATATTTAAGAAGCAATATACATAATTGTAATTATATACATATTTACAAAGTAATATAATACATTGTAATTCTTACATATTTAAAGAGTATAAATAGCTATTAAAGAGGAAGAATGTCTAACAATTGAATATAATTCCATTTTGTACGTGTCTCTTCAAAATACGTTCCACTGTATTATACAATATGACTGAATAATGGACATTGTGAAGTATCAATGTAATAGGATTTGATCGAGCGAGCCTCGGCCTGGAATTTTCACGCTGGATTTCACCGTGAATTTTAGATACTTATCCTTATACCTTCGCGTCCCATCTCCACTGCTCCAAAACAGATGGAATCGGTCAGTAACATTACCGTTCACCTAAAAAAAAGAAAAATGTTAGTATGATGATAAATTATAAAAATAATCGTTGCGAATTTATACTTGCCCTGTGTCTATATTTTTCATTACTACTTACAAATAAATATTATTCTCTCTGAAATTCTGCAGAGAACTTCCATTATATTGAACTCCTTGGAAGGTCAGCGTAATTATTATTACGTACATGTGAATTAATTACATACAGTACAATGAATGATTAACGATATTTAACAGAGTTATATCCACATTTTGAACTGATGATATTATTAACATGGAATTAAATTAATGAAGGAACAATACTAAAACTAGGAAAATAATCCAAGCTCCTGCAAACATAACAATTTTCCCAAATATAATAATAATAATAATTTAATAACGAAAATATAATTCTCTTCATAAGACAGTAGTGTGTTGCACAACCACAAACATTCTAAATAACTACTAATATACTGAGGATCTTTATAAAAAAACTTAAAATCCTTATAAAATATAGTTTAAAAAACAAAATTATAATACCAAACAAACATTACACTCCTTTGTATCACGATCACTCTGTACATTTTAGCACATGTCTAATTATTTTACATTTCACAACTGTAACAATAAAAGCTTCCAAAGTGATGACAATTAGCGGGGAAATTGCATAATTAAGAAGTTGGCGTGCAACAGTACAAATGTAGATGGAATTAAAGGTGTTACGTTCAAAGGTAAAACCATTCGGTTCCATTACACCCCGGCGGTACGTTCAAAAGGGTGCGGAGAGCAAAAGAGAGCATCGAACACCACCCTTCCCTCAGATCGCCCCCCACAAAACCCCGACGGGATGAAAATTGGGGCACGCAAATACCTGGGCAGCTGCGCCTAGAGGGTGTTTTCTGAAGTTCCGACAGAATCATCGACCCCTGGACCCCACTGGATCACTTCAACCGCTTGTAGTCTCCCCCAAACACTCCCTACGTTCAATTGCCAAGGGAGAGACAATGTAACACTTGATTTGATTGTCATTATCGTGCAACAGTGAGATAGATTGTGTGCCACAAATTACTGAACATTACTAAGCAATGAATATCCTTTATATAAGAAAAAACTTAGATATAAAGTTAAAAATGGTTGAATTAGAGATTTCAATGTTTTCAGATATTCACAAATTTCAGAACAATGACAAAACTACAAACTAGAGCAATACAAATTACAGAACTAAACATTAGATTGTTTCAAGAGAAAAAATTCGAAATCAGAAAATTACAACCTACAAAATTAAAAATTACAAATCGAGGAATAAAGCATTAGAGATATAAAACAGAAACTTTACAAGAACAGTATAAATATTTATACAATTAAAGGTATAAATGAATTCTCGTATTAATAAATGCAATACGAGCACGAAGTATACAAACATTATCCTAAAATCTACGAATAAACTATCAAACAATAAAGAATAAATTCTAAAGTTGCTGAAAAAGAGATTTCCAAACCCCATTGATACAGAACTGATGAGCCGTCGAGTGAATTAATCTCGCACGAAGACGAGTAGGTTTTTAGCAGAGCGTGTATATGGAGTATTGAGAGCGTTGCCACCATTACCACACGAATGGAGAATTAATACTTTATTTGTGTGTCACTCCAGCTGCGTGGATCGACGCAAGTGCCACCCTCGTGACAAGAGGGTGCTCTTAATGCGTCTCCGATACGCGAAAGGGGCTGCGCGCCAGCAATTCTATGGTTTGCTAATTTTCACGGTGCCCTGGCCCCGTGACGTTCGAGCCGATTAAGTTCTACCTCAGGTATTGAACTTTCGCGCCTACCCCTCTGACCGACGTGTCTCTCGATGGACAATGGCGGATGCAGACTATTCGCTACGTTGTGGACTGCAAATCTTCGTGTGGTCTTGATTGAAACACTCATGGGACAACTAACCCTCTATAGGCCGAATTTTTCTTCGTGACTATAAACAAATGTATGTAGTATAAAATTAACAAACACGAACCTGTGAATACAAATGAACAATGTACTCAATAGTTTTAACCCTTTGCACTCCGAAATTTTTCACTAGAAATATTTCAACATTTTCTGATGAGATGAAGACGATATTTTGTAAAACCAACTCGACGAGAAATTCACGTGAATTGACGGACAAAGCTATTTTACGTCAATGTTTCTCAGATTGATGCATTATATGAAGTATAATAATAAATATCAAACTTTGTAGCTTCACTGTAGGCAATCAAGTGGTGACTGAGGGTCACCTCCCGAGTGCAAAGGGTTAATAATTGTATTAAAACGAGTATACTCTATAATATTGAAATTATAATGACGTTAAACTTTCACGTGTAAACGAATAAAAGTTGAAGTTAAGTAATTAATTTTACTTCCCACTTTGCTATGCAACATGAAATAAATCAATGAGATGCCAATACGTTGGTATATGACTTCAAGGTCATACGGACTTGTAGAGGGTTAACACTAAACTTAAGGGACGGGTTAAATTGACCCATTTCAGAATGTTTATTTTGCAAGTATTTTATTTAAATTATGAAGGCATTTTTGGGAAAGATGTTCAATTAAAATTGTGTATTTAAATAGACATAAGACTGAGATACCCAGTGACTTTGAATCCCACGAAACGTATTGCTCTAATTTTTATCAAAATTTGAATAAGTCACTCTAATGGCTCGATAGTTTTAGTGTTAACCCCTTGCCTTACAAGAAAATGTGAGACTCGCCGTGAAGATTTTAAATAGAAATTAACAAACATAAATATTACTCAATTATTTTGAATGACAATTAGATATTATTCTTCTGTTATCAATGATAATATTGCAGGGCAAACGTAGACGTAGAATGTACATACAATTGTTCTCCTTTATCAATAATTCTAAGTGATGAAATTGTTGTATCGATCACAGTAGGAAAATAAATCATAGGGCAAGGGGTTAAATCGTGTATCACATACTTTGAAAAATAGATAGAGTGCAAATTGGATAAGTGATACCCAAACCGTATGGTAAACCAGTTGAAATCTCAGTGGCAACGATCTTACAGCTTCTATAGGAAAATTTTAGTAGTTCTAGTATGATGAAATATAGAAATCAACAAGAGAATGATATAAATGAAGCAATAAATTACAAATACAATCCATCAAGAGTAAAGGTTAGCCAACAATTTTGACAAAACGAAATATGTTTGAAATAAACATTATTTAATTATCTCAGTCTTATAACTCGATGATATTTAGCAAATTATGTTGAAAGAAGTAAATATTTCAAACAGACAAATTTCATTTCGAATCCTATTCAGAGGGACACAAACAGAAAGATGGTTATAAAACAAGTAATAAACACTTTGAACTTTCGCACGCTTTTCAAATGTTCTTAACAAATTAAAACAAGCATAATATTCTAAAAACTACAATATACCTATCTCCACTGTTCATCGAAATCTCTTAGAATAAAATTGACAAACTTCTATAAATTTCATCCGAAAAATTCGAAGTTATCCATAATTAATGAACGACTTCTGGTTCTTCACGTATGAGAAGTGACAGATACAGCAATTTGGAAAACATAGGTTTCACTGGACACGACGTTATGCACGTGAAACCTGTAGAAGCTGTTCGAATCGGGGAAACGTGAAGAAAATGCAACGTATTGGAAGTTGATAGGGTCAATTATGCATAACAAAGTTCCCTGTTGCTCGAGGTCAGTAGATTGATAAGGAACAACAGTGTCCTGATAGCAGAGTGGCTTCCAGCGTTATCCGTGGAACATAGTGTATTCGTACACTCGTGTAATATTGATTTGCCGCAGACGAGGTCGCAGGTGAGACTTCCCACGATGGTTGGCCGGCACCGAGGCAAACGCCACAGATTTGTCTGCATTCTTACAATTAAAAGCACCGGTATATCTTCCGCAGATAAGCAATCGAACTCTCTGAATCGTTAACAAAGTAAAATTACACACTACACACGCCACAGTCAGTTCAGAAGAAAACTGATGAATGTAATATGGAAAGAATAAGCAAACCGACGAGAATCGAACATTCAGATAAATAAAAGAATTTTTTAGGATTTAAATGATCAGTAGAACTTTATGACTCGTGTATTTAAAAAATAGAAGATTTTAAGATAGAGAAAAATTAGAGCGAAATATTTAATTTTATAAGAAATCATAGATATCGTTCGGAAAATGATAAAAGAAGAGTTCGAACTGTATCCAAAAATTAATAAATTTTCAATAAATGTATAACACACTGTACTAAATGAATAATAGATATTTGGAAAATCTTCAAATCTATATTTTATATGAAAAACAATCCACTTTGTTTCGAGTAAACATCTCCTAAAGATGATGAACCCTCTAAATATATAAAAATAATAATAGAAAATATTGTTTCGAGTAAAAGTAAGTGAAAGTGCCAAATACTTTAGTGTACCTAAAAAATTTGCTTCGAGTAAATTTTAAGAAAAATCTCGAATCGTATGGTCCACCTAAAAAATAATAGATTTTGAGACGAGCAATTTTTAATTAAAGTACTAGTTAAGTAAGTAGTCAGCTAACGTACTAGTCAATTGAATAGTTAACAAAAGTACTGGTCAACCAATGAGTCAACTAAAGTACTAGAAAATTAAGTCGTCAAGTAAAGAGGTAAACAATTAAGAAGTCAACTAAATAGTGAACTAAGTAGACAGCTAAAGTACTAGACAACTAAGTAGCCAACTAAAATAGTGAACTAAGTAGCCAGCTAAAGTACTAAACAACTAAATAGTCAACTAAAATAGTGAATTAAGTAGACAGCTAAAGTACTAGACAACTAAGTAGTCAACTAAAATAGTGAACTAAGTAGACAGCTAAAGTACTAGACAATTAAGTAGCCAACTAAGTAGTGAACCAAGTAGTAAGTTAAAGTACTAAGTAATTAGTCAATTCAGGTACTAGATAATCATCTAGTAAACTAAGTAGTCATCTACAGTACTTGGCAATTAAGTAGTCAACTAAAGTACCAATCACTAGCAACTCATACTACGGAAGGAAAAAAATGATAAGTTCGAACAACTCGGAGGATGGTATGATGGTTTAGTAATATCGATTTAGAATATGTATCTCGTCGTTTAGTCTTCTTTTATTACATGATTCCGTATGCACAGATACATTAAAAACGGTATCGCACAATGATTTACATCCCTGGATTCAGAACCGGTCCACGCGACTCCAGGACAACGTTTCTGAAAGCGTCGCGCAAGCATCGGTCTCTGATAAGCTCGGATGGAAGTTTCTATGCGTGATCAGAAACCATTGTCCTTTTCTTAGGGGGTAAGTTTCCATCCCCGTCCGCCCCCGCGCCATTCGTAAGGCTCCTTTCCCTTAATTTTACGGTGTAAACATGCTATCAAGATGTCAGTATAAAAGTGAAACGATCTAGGCATCCGAGACAGGCTATGATTTCTTGCAACTTATTCTGAGCCGGTGAGTCTTCTCTCTAAAAGAAACTGTACAGTTAAAATTAGAATTTAAGAAGAGTTTGAGAAGGTGTGAACATGTACTTTCATTGAAATTTAATCAATCCGTACGCACCGTTGGTAACTTTGGAGAAATTGGAATTTAAATTACTAAGTTACAGCGTCGACAAATTAGTTATTTAATAATATTTACAACACCAATGAATTAATTGTTAAAGAAGGTACAACTTCAAGGAGATTCGATAAATTACAACTCGAAAAAATAAAAAATTTAATAAGTACCAACTGTGAAAATTGATTTCGCATAAAAAAAACATAATAGTCAAGAAAGTTACCATAAACATTTGCAGAGTTTGCAATTTCAATTGTAAACATTTAGAAAGAAGAAACTCATGAACACGATGATTACGTAAATTATTAAAAACTCAATACAATAAAATCGAACAAGTTTCGCTAATAGCTCCAAACAAACTTAAAACCTAGAAATAATTAATAACTATTAAAATTCATCATTTTCTACAGACACAATTTTCAGAAAACTCTCGAGTCCCACCGACTCAAGGATAAGACCAATTTATCACCGAGAGGCGAACGGGGCGCGTCGAATGACTCGGTACGTAATCCCATTAAAAAACAATCAGCCTTTTTGTAGTCGATAGAAAATTGTCCCCTGTGGAAATACAATATGGCATTTCGGTCTGCACGGTTTTTCTTTTCTTACACAAAGGGTTACGACATAGACATACAGTCCCGACGGACGATTCAAAGATGGCGGAGCCCGATCACTTAGCTGCCTGTACCGTTTTATTATTTTTCTACGTTCGTATTTTTATTGAAAAATATACAAAAGACCATCGGACTGTATCGCGACCTTTGAACCGTCCAAAATATTTTCTCGAGTGAAACGCTCTCCCTTTTCCATTTATTCCTCACCTTTTTACATGAGATACCTAACGCCCTCTAAACGTTTGCAGGCTGTCCCAAAAGTGTCCACGTGGATCTCAAAATCGTTCTCTACAATGTTCTTTTTACAATTCTCGGTAGAAAGACCACGTGACTTTTGGAAAAACCTACAAAGTGCACTGCGGCGAGTGACCTCCGGCTCGAGACCCGACCCAGCAAACTTAGCTAGCTCTTAGCGCGACTATTTTACAAAAACGTACGCCCTCTATGGTTCAGAATGTTTTCAGAAGGTCGATCAACGCCACGCTAAATCGTAGAAAAATGAAAACGCGGTTCACAAACAGCCACGGTTGCGAGTGTAGAATTCATTACTAGACAACAGATCTTTATGCAAATTGCAATTTTGAAAAATATCATTGGGAACATAAAATTACAATAGAAAAAGGCTTTTCGTGATGGATGTTATAGAAAACACTATATTTAGAATATTTTATATATTTCTTTCTATCCTGTGCACTTTTGGGTGGTTTTGCAATTATAAATTTTCCATGAATGCATAAAAATCCGAAGTCTGTTTATTACTTTTTGTTCGACAGCGACACGCCGACCACTCACGAGTATCAAAATTTTCATGTGTTGTGTGCCAAGATTTCGATCAATCAAAGCATTGCTGAGGCCTGAACGAAGTTTTAATTGTTTCAGTTGGACTTATTGTTAGGTCTCGTTCTAATCAGAGAAATTTAATTTGTGGGAAACTATATTTCTTCGAGTAACATCCCTGTCCTTTAATCGTTCTTTCGAATATCTCGTTGTATAGATAACAGACTGTAAACGATTGTTTCAGTTTCATTAACATATGAATAATTCGAAACTGATTCTCAACTAATTAGAATACATGTGAAATTATCTGAAGTGAGATGAAGTTTATCAGAAAACTGATAATAAAATCTAGAAATATTGTTTTCGTCGATATAAATATTAGCTGAAACAAAATTTTACAAGAACACTGTAATATTTTATTACGCCCCAATTTTCGAATAACTGATCAAGGAAAACCAACTGAAATCCATGCACAAAGCAGAATTTAGCAGTACATAAACATATATGTACAATCTCAAAAATCCATGAACAGAATAAATTCACTAAAATTGTGATAATTACACAATATCACAAATATAATTTTCCAATTTTCACTTGAAACAAGTATCATACAAAATCTGATAAAACTGCCGTGAATATATGCGAAAATACAGTAATGTGTTCTAAATAAGATATTTAAAAAATGACAAAAAACAATAATTCAAAAATGTGAATACGATTAGAAAATACTTTGATCAAATCACCATGAACGAGCTCTATGAACCAATGGACGAAGACAATAATTTATTTGCGCAGAAAACGGAAATTGGGGAAAATACAATTCACAATGGCAGCGGGAACAACTGATAAGGGAAGCCTTTCAATCAGCACAAGTCGATTTTGATGAAATTTAAATGACACATAGTACTGAAGAGAATATTTCACACATGTTTCTTCTCATCAGCCAACATTCATTTTGAACGAGTGAAAACGCCCTTCAAATTTAAGGGCTGAAAATAGATTTTTTATAATATTACTGAACCTTTAGGGTATAGAAAAGAAATTCTTTCTTCCAATGGAATGAATTAAAATGAACAATTATTTGTACAATGAATATGTTTTGAAAACCATTTTTTGAAAATAATATTCCTCAAACTTCAATATCTTTTGAACTGTTTATTCATTTCTCTTATTAAATATTGTTCTATTGTCATGTAAATCTATATGTGAACATTATGGATCAAAAAAGGGATACTTGTTTGTGCAATTATATTTGCCTACCATTTAACTCCTTAAGAACGAAGGTTCTTTGAAATGTACAAAACCTTCGGCAGATGAAGTTAAATTATATATTAATTGCTTAAACAATAGAAAAAAAGGAAATTAGGTACTGATCTCTTAGTGATTCATTAATTAAATCATTTGCCGGCGTTTTAGTCTTCCAAATACGAAAATTGGATTTCGCTGAAATATCGCCATTTGTCAGCAAAGGGTTAATCATGATTATTGGATGTACGATTTTCTTTAACTTCATCTTCTTCAACTTTGGTAAACGAAGTTCTTCATTTCGAGGAGAACAATTTAAAAAAGAATTCTTTTCTACACCATCTAGTCTCCAGATATTATAAACTATATATCTCAACCCCGAACTTCGAGGTGTGTTTTCACTCCTTCAATTCCTTGCTTCATGATACTTTTCACAACTATGATCGATGCAACAACTTTATCAACAATAATTTATCGAAGAAAGAGAGGAATTCTATGCATATTCAACATCTACATTTGCCCTACATATAATAATTTACAACACAAGGATCATATATCTCCTTTAAATTCACAAGAATTCAGTAATATTTATATTTCTTAAATTCTATTTAAAATGTTCGTCATGAATCTCGCACGTTATAAGGCAAAGGGTTAAAATGGACGTCGATAAGAAAAAATACGTGTCAAATATTTGTTTAAGAAATATGTTTCATAGAACTTTCATCAAAATCGATGTGTACTGGTTGAAGAGGTTCTTTTGTGAGATACATTAAACAGGATTTCATTAATTAACAATGATCATGCTCGCGTGCGTTCCGGGATAAAAGAAAAGGCCCATATCGAAATCTTAAAACTCCAGTTTAAGAGATTCTCAATGATTCGATTGCAAAAATTTGGCACGGTCTGCTGTGTAAAAATATTATTCGCGTTGTTCTCTTTCTCTCTTTCTCTCTCACACGCACACACTCTATCACTCTCTCTACAGTTTTACTCGTACGCGGATTCTTTTTTTACCCCTGCCCTTCGTAATTCGTACACCTTAACGTACAGCGACACTACAATGAAAATGCATAAAATACTCTTCGATCGGTATAAACGCACTCTCGTCATCGACGAACATTAAGAATATTTTTTTCCCCGCCATTTTCTCTCATCCACCATTTTCATCGAAATCCCTTCGAACACGTTCAAGGTCATCGAGTCACGGTTCAACGTACCGCACTGGGATCCATTCAACGTAGAAATTAATTCTCTGCCCGGTTCATTAATCACTTACAAATCGATTTCAACCATTTAATTCGAATATATTAATTGTATTACAATTTGAAATTTTCTAGTTTCATTAGGATATCTTCGAAACTCGAATTTATATACTTGAATATTTAGAGAATTGGAAAATGTAATTGATGGTTTGTAGAGTTTAAATACACGTTGGAAGGGCACTGAATTAATTTCTACAATCAATGTTTCTCATATTAAAATATTAAATTAAATCGTCCAATAGTGTTTTTTGTACATGAAATATATAGTTCAGTAAATATTTTGCGATCACGAATCAGTATCATCGAATAAATTGGTTTACAATATATGTACAACGTTTATGAAGTTTTTATTCATTTAGCCTTCTTTTTTTTTTTGTTAATTTATTTGGAGCGGTTAAGTTTCGGTTGAACCAGTCTGATCATTACACTGAGACCCTGAGCACTGCTACCGTTGGCAAATCTGTATATTACAAAATAGCAGTATCGAAGAAGAGAACTCGACCGGATATCAAGTATAGTAAATCGAATTTCCCTGAGTGGTGACGAGCTACCTTCAATTTACGTCGCTCTCGTAATCTACCACTATCGCCTCCGTCCGTCGTTAGCCTAAAAAACATGTCCACCGAATTTACAACGTCACACTTGAAGACAGAGTTGGGCAAAATGTAATCCAATTATTATAATCAACGAAATCGAGATAGGAATAGCTACAAATAACAGTGGTGTATTTACTATTTCTGAGATATAATAAAAAGAATGTTTGTTAAGTAGTCTTGGATTAACTAGATACTAATATATTACCATGTCATTAATGATATCAGTCATTATTAAATATTGATATCAGTCATTATTAAATATTAATATTAGTCATTGTAATATTTAATATTTAGTTAACTTTGGAATACTTTGCGAAAGCTTTTTTGCATGAGAAAACAGAAATAGAAATTGGTCACCATTATCATGAGCCACTGATTCGTTGAGGTAATTTAAACAAACAGGGCTTAAGTAGAAAATAATTCCCTCCTTATCAAATCTTCATTAGTTGAAAATAAAGTAACATAGTTGTTATGTCCTTGTATATACTTCTTCATTCCATAATCTATGGACTGATAATTATGATAAATGCATAAAGACAGCAAGTCTACTGATTACATATTAATCCTTTTCACTTGTACTAATTCCGCTGGCATTCAGTATTTAGATCAAATTTTCCTTACAGATATCACACAATAAAATATTACAAACTGAAAAATGAGTTCATATTCAAATTTAATGTAACACAAAGTCATTAATAATCGAGTATCTCCATTAAATGTAGAAAATGCTACACAGTGCAAAGAGTTAAACGTAATCATTAAAATGCAAGTTTTAATCAACAGGAGGTTATTATCTGCGAATAGTATTCAAAACTTGTTTCAACCCCTCGCCTTATAACAACGTGTCAGACTCATGAAGATTTTAACCAAAATTTAAGAAGCGTAAATATGACGCAATCCTGTTGAATTCAAATAAAATATTATTCTTCTGTTATCAATAATTATAATTTTGAGTAAACATAGGCATAAAATAAATCTAATATTTTTCGGTTTTTTTAATGAACTAATTATTAATGATATTGTAACTAACTGAATTGATCATAGTCGACAAGTAAATCCTAAGTCAAGGAGTTAATTAATTTGAAGATTAGCAACAACACAAGATTATCGAAGACAATATGTTATCCAATCAATAATTACATTTGAACAATTACGAGTAATATATAATCAGATTACATTTTGCACATCTCAGTCCGAAGAGAGGCAAATCGATTTCACACATGCAATCTTGAATCGTCTTTCCGCGACATACTAATTAAAATAAGGAACACAACACGGTAATTGGTACCATTCATTTTTCTACAACGCGACTTCGTTCTTAACAGTGAAACAAAGTTGAATATAATTAAATAATTATAAGTCTAACAAGGCAGTGACGATAAAGAACAAAATGTAAAAAAAAAGGAAAAAAAAAAATGTCGTTATAACATTGGAATTCAACTCCGTTCGAAACGGAAAGACAGACTTCTGGCCGTTCCTCATCCTCCATTTTAATGTTCCATCATTCTAATCGAAAGTTCAGTTATAAAAGAGACAAACTACATTTTCCGTCAAATGTTGACATCTGGTGATTCTTGGTGTTCGCAGCTAAACCATGCTATTATTAAATTAGTACACAATTGTTGCAGCTTCGTTAGTTACATGTTCTAATTTCCAAGATCATCAAAAAATGGAAAGAAATATTCTATTATATGAAAATATCCATTATAATTCGTTATATAATGAATTACATACAGTTAGATAATTGATTCGTACATTTTTTTGAAGACTGAATTATTTATGGGGTTTTTTTCTCAAACGTGAAATTTGTTGATCAGCTTTCATCACCAAGAATCAGTGCAGGGTCACGATTAAGCCGAATTTTCGTAGTACAAATAGTTCTAGTTCCTTGAGCGAAAATACTATTGGCAAACACCACCAACAGATCCACGTACTCGTCTAACAAGTTTTGATTAACATGTACAGTTATTTCGAACTGCGGAAATGTATGCGTTCTCGCAATATCATAGACAAATGCGAAGCAAGTTGGAAAGCAGAATTCGAATACCAGAATTAATGGCAGTAATAAATAAATTGTAACATGAAAATTACAAAGTTAATAGAATGCAATTGTACTCTAACACGTTGACTGTCATTGTGGTCACTAATAACGAATACTTCCAGATTGCCGAAGGCAATTATAATGTGCAACATAATTGATGTCAAATAAAACTATTTAATATCGTAACAAGATAATAGTGTATTATAACAATAGTGACATCAAATAATGAATAATCGATTTTATGTATCTTCCCAGTGAAAGATAAGTCAGTTAACTTCACATTGATAATTTTCCAAACTCTATCCTTAAAGCAATGGATTCTCAAATTGTCGCACAATTATTACCGAAAACCAAACATTTCTGGAACAATACAAAAATCACAATAACAATAAATATTATTTCAAGGATATACCCTTCCATGCATTTTACATACTCGTTGCAATAAACAAATAATAGCAAATACATAATATACATTAAATAATATTCATTCAATTTCCCATTTATAGGAAAACTTTGAAAACCAGCGTATTCCATTACTTTTGTCAATTTTTGTTTGATGAAGTTAACCAATATTTCATTCCATTAACACCAAAACTACGAAACAGATAAAATGACTTCTACAAATTCTTCTATAGAAACTCCAAGAGTGCATCTATTCAGACTTCAACACATTTTCAATTCAGTTTGCATCTTGCTAACTCAATTTCTTTAACAAATAGTCAGAGAAACATCTCTTTAACGCTTTGCAATCCTACGTCAAGATAGATTCGGCGTTCAATTCACTGGATTAGTTAAGTGGTGGATGAATATTTGCTACAATTATGCACAGTATCATAATTGTATCATATGTAAGTAATATTTTAGTGGTTCTCAGATGTCCTCAAATAAATTATTAAAATGGTACATAAAATTACACTTGATTTAAAATACATTTATATGAGTTACCGAGTGAGAAGCTAAGATCTTTTCGGACCGCAAAGTGTTAATAATTGCAAAAAGAAGAAATCAGGAATGAGTACTTTCGATCCATCTGGTAGTTTTAGTGTTAAATGGCTGACACGAAACTCTCAGCATTGTCAACGTGTTAACTACAGTGCACAAAGATCCGCAGTTCGATGATCGTCGCAGCGATCAAAGGTCGCAGTCGTCGAGTGAAGTGTGCGGTAGCCATCGAGAGGGGCGCGGTACAACAAAACCGAAAAACGAAAACATTCAACGAACCTATATTACACATCACGAAACCAGTAATGAATTGCTCGCGACAGATCAGCTCCGTTTAACCAGCATCGCTAAACGGGCCGTGTGGAAGTTGAAATAGAAACAAATCACGTGTTCGCTATCGGGGAGGATCCACCCCCACACCCCTGTCAACCTGTCCCGCATCGAAACTTTATTGGTGGAAGGCAGTGCTCGTGTTGTACATTTAGTATGTTCTATGTATAAGATTAGAATATACAGTTGACGAGTGCGGGACAGGTCGAGTTTGCATTATGTTTATGGTTGAAGACTGTTACCAAAGGAATCTACTGAGATTGAACAGTCTAGCATTCGCTATTACGGAGTGTTTGTGAACTGGGACGTGGTACTTGGTACTCATTAAACAATTTTTCAAAATTAGCTAATACATACAGTGATGTGTAGGGTCTAACCAATGATGAAGAATAAATAAAGTAAACAATAGAATTTGGATGAAGTGATTTAGAGGATTTAAAGACTTCCCAAGTTCAATGTGTACCGTGTACTCTAAGTCCTGAAACTCACTCGTTCAGAATACAAGTCGGATGAAGTTGGTGAGTCGACTGCAATAAACGATTCTATATAAAACGATGGCTTGACACCGTGCCATCGGACTTACAAGTGATTACTTCCAATTAAAATGTACACCTACATGTAAATATTATTGCTATTCTCGTCGCGATAGATTAACTTACACCCTAAGATTTGTACATCTGCGTTTGCCGTTACTCTGCTCATTCTCGACGATGAGGAAGAGATTGTCTCAGACGTGCCTGACGACGCGCAACCAAAGAGGAACGAGAAGTCAACGACGTGACACGCGAAGCGATTGGAATCTTCCGGTGGCTACTGGCTAGGAGATCACTTGACGGCTAGGCTACAAGGTTTATTTTCTGTCGCCTAATTATCTGATGGTTTTATTCTTTAATTTCACTATTTGACAGTACGGTTATACTTAATCAAAACTGTAAAATTAGGAAGACCTCTTGATCCTACAGCTTTCTGCAAGACATCAAGTCATCGCCCAACTAAACCCCTAGAGAATTACTTGATGCCTAAGCTCACTGATCACTGTTCATTTTTTGTCACCCAATTTTCTGTTGGTTTTATTTTTTAATTTCTGATGTCTTCCATCGTTAACTTACACTTTATTAATACGGCTACAAGTAATTAATCGAAACTGTAAAACTGTAAGCTAGAAGCACACCTCTCGTACTGTATCAAGACCTAGGACATCGAGTCATCTCCCAGCTGTACCTCTATGCACCGTGCCTGTCGATTTATGTCATAGAAAACGTGCCTACAAATGTGTTTTACAAAACGACACGCTACAAAAGTCAATTAACCCTTTGCACTCGAGAGGTGACTCTCAGACAGTCAAGTGTAACACAATCGTAAAGCTTCAATCTTGAATTTTGTAGAATGTGTATACAATACATGAAATACTGAAAAGAAACAGTGCAGTTCCATAACTCCTTGCATAACGACAACGTGTCAAATTCATAAAGATTTAAATGAAAATTTAACACACAAACATTACTCAATCCATTTGAATTTAAATTAAATACTATTATTTTATTATCAGTAATTATAATTTGCGAGAAACATAGATATGGAAAATTCATAGAAATTTTCTATTTTTTCCATAAGTTGATACTGATAAAGTATTTAGTCGTAATCATCATAGTTGAAAAATGAATTATAAGTCAAGGCGTTAAATACTGTACGATTTCTCTTTATGCAAATCGCAGAAGATGTCATCGACATATCATTAGAAAATGTTGAATATTTACAAGAAAAAAACCTTTGAGTGCAAAGGGTTAACAGTCAATGCAACGGATGGTTCCTTCCAACGGTGGTACATCACTTTAGCCCTGAACGTTCTGCTTTAGGTGACGTTGCGGCTACCTAATCAATGGTCAATCGAGACAGAAGTCAGTATCAATTGATGTCAATTCGACGAGGCACGGGTCAACCTCGAGGACCAGGCGGTTCCATCGTTCGCGGCGATGAACAAACACGTCTCTCGGTCGATGATCAAGCTTCATCACTACCACGTCTTGCAACGGATACAGCACGCTTCTCTTTCCCCGATGTGTCCATCTATCTTCAGCTGGGCTTCCCCGGTGGTCCAAGGCTGGGTGGAGAAGGTCCATGTGAATGAAGGTTATGAACATTACCTACTTGATTACTTGAAAGATTCGACATAGTGATGGGTTGGTACATTGATGACATGTAATTGCTCGATGACTGTGGCACTGACCTGTAACAGAAAGAAGACAAGACTCTCCTAGCCTCTCCTGCAGCAATCTTCAAACCGGTATACTTTATATGATAATGAATATAAATACTATAGATAATAATTAACACGTTAATCGTCACGAGAATCTTGAATGTTTCATACATGATTTGTTCTTTCGTAGCGAAAGTACATAGGAACAATTATTAATTATTTGGAATCAGAATTTCTACATTACACTATTGTTAACCTATTTGTGCTATTAAATAGTTTCAGTTAACAGCAGTCACTTTACATATTATAATTTCTTTCAAACAATTCAGAAGCATCGGTCATCGATGACCGGCACAGCATTTAACGTGTCAATATTTGATATATGAATGGATAGTGGATGAAATACCACTTTAAAAAGTAAGTAGAAAACAATTCTATTTATTTTGAAGTGTGAGTATAGTTTCGAATATGCTGAGTTTCATTTGATAAAATCTCGTTCTCAAATGATATTTTTTTACTATAATATCTTACATGAAGAATACTGGAAGCATAGGATTTTGTCTTCAAATATTTTACTCCTTTTAATTTGCTTTGTTTAGTTTGAATATTATTACTAAAAATACTGATCAACGTTCAATAGATTTATGAGTAGAAACATGATCCAATACTGTAAGAAAGATTGAAGTAACTATTTTCATTTTATGCTTATTAAAATAAAATATTTTACTTTGTAATTTAGATTGCTGAAATGAGAATGTTTTATTCTTAGTTTCCCCTCCTTTGTGATTAGACTGTAATATAAACATGAAATAAAATACATCCGAAAGTATTCGAATGTTCACCTTGGTACTCCACGCAGCGGATCAGGTGTGACCGACGAGTTTCTGACTACCCCAGCGTTGCTAGCAGGTGCAGGAGACACTATATTACTTGGTTGACCCTGATGATACGCACTTCCGGCTGGACTATGCCTGAACATAATAACCAAATCGATAATTAAACCTCGCAGTACTTACTTTTAAATTATTTCTAGTGGTAGCTACAGGGTTTAATTTATGGGCGTACTACAATTTTAAAAATATATCTTCATACTATAAAAAATATAAAAGAAAAGATAAAACATATTCTATATTATCGATAAAATTGACAAATACGTATATACGTAACGAAAAATGCAACAATCGCTATGCAAAAATTGCCCCTGAATACTTTTCTCAGTCTGTATACGTTACCTGATCGTTGGACTGGGTTGAGGAGCAACTAAAGATGTCCTATGCTGGTACTGTGATATTGAAGCTGCAGCAGGTGGCGAGGGATCGGGAGGTAAGCCGTTCTCCAACGTCGTCGAATGATTACTGGAACTGGAATGAGGCATATACGTGTTGTTCACTCGGGGTTCCCGGTTCACTCGCGGAACTGGAGCAGCAGCACCTGGCGGGACATCAGGGTGCGGGATATTGGGGTGAGATGGATTTACCGTGGGGTGTATGTTGTTCGCTGAAATCATACATATGTTATTAGACACCAAGTAAATCCACATTTAGATAATTTTAAGAAGAAAACTTACCTGGATGTGTGCTAGGTTGACTGGTCAGTGGAATAGCAAGTCTTGCGTTCACAGCCAATAAGTGATCTCTCCTTTGTAAAAGACTATTTACATGC
The DNA here is from genome assembly GCF_051020985.1 of Nomia melanderi. NCBI lineage: Eukaryota > Metazoa > Arthropoda > Insecta > Hymenoptera > Halictidae > Nomia > Nomia melanderi. Next base: position 2,741,269 of record NC_135000.1, read on the forward strand.
TCCTCTAGCCTAAGGTTCTCTGCTCTTAACTGGTGAAGACATGAAAGTAGGGAAGCGACTGTAAACAGCAAAATTACGAATTGAGATTAATATCCTTCGATGTGTAGTTTGTAATGTTTAAACTCAACAAGCCAGGAAGCAACGCAGTCTGACCTCAATTAGGCCACTGAGTGACTCGTCTAATGCCAATTAGAAACAATGTAGAACTGTACATATATTCATGCAGACATAACTGGAAGTTTAAAATCCCCAATTTCACCAAACCCATGCGACTGAAAGCATGTTTTTCCTTGCCGTACACTCACTGTCAAAGTGCTGGGCCTGCTCCATCAGAAATTGACTTCCTTGCTCCCACTGTCTCTCTAGAAGTTGGTCCAGAGTTTGAGGTATTGCTCCACCTCCTAACGCAGCACTACCACTGGTGTTACCCATGCTGGAGTTGGTATTCGTATTGGTCGCGGTATTGAAGACCGAGGAAAATGATGTAGGCGGTGCACCTGCCTGATTCGATCGTATCTGCTTGTTAAGCAAAAGAATGTGTTAAAACATGTAACACTATCTACAAACATTTTGTATAACAGTATTTTTTAAGAAAATAATGCACATTTCTCAAAATACATACAGATGCAATTACTCGACTATGCAGCTGTGGACCAACTAGGTTCGTCGTGGAATTACTAGCTTCAGTAAAAATAGAATGTGCCTCGAGTTCTTGCGAAAGAGTGTCAGACATTTTTTGTGCCATCGTAGAAGTTGGATTCAACTGATTGCCCAACATATGTGGTGCACTCACGCCATTCTGAAACCTGTATCAAACAGTAAATAAGTATAAGTACATTAAATATTCACACAGAAAATAGCAAAAATATTTCAATTCTTACAGCTTAATATCCTTTTCTTCTTTAGGATTTGTAAGTGTTGGAGTGCTGGAGGCAGATGGTATAGGTGTTGTAGAGGCTGCGCTGGCACTCTTCCTTTTCCGCCTTCCTGGTCCACTACTGCTCATACTTTCAGAACCAGGACTGCTCGGAGGAGATTCTTTAACAGTAGGACCCATTGTATTCGCCGACCCAGCAGTAATACTGCTAAAGTGGCCACTGGATAATGTAGGCCCCTGAATGATGGATGGTACTGGTGCCACAGTAACGGCTGGTGGAGGAGTTTGATGATTATTTCTACCTCCTCTTTTCGATGTCGTCACAACAGCACTGCTGGACACAGAGGTCACCACTGAGGAAGCTACTGACTGAGGCTGCTGTAGTTGCGCCTGAGACTGTTGCTGTGGCTGTTGCAACGCTGGTTGACTATTTGAAGAGCCTCGCTTTGGTTTACGCGACTTTTCCTGCTTGTCCGATGACTGAGAACTAAGGAAACAATGAAACTTGAATTCTACCGATCAATGATAACAGAAGTCTTTGCTACACTTAATACAGTATAAAAAGTAAACTTTATGGCACACAGGAAGAAAACAAACACAGTTCACACATTTCACTTTACCAAAATCACTACATGCTAATGAGAATACCGATTACGCAAAGGAAATATTTTTCGAATTTAATTCTTTAGAAGAAATTGTAGAAACGGACCGTTACAGACTAACAATTAGAACGTCACGTTACTCCTTTCCTTCGTTCGTTGCCCTTGAGGCCCCTTGAGGCAGAAGAAAGAAACATAACCTCAAAGTGTCCTTAATAATGTGAGCGATTCACGAAGTGTTTGGGAAGCCTCCAGTTTTTCACAAAGCTGAACGTCGTTCAATGTTTGTAAAAACAGACACCTCACAAAAACAATGTTTCTAGGAATGTTGGCCTCAGATCATTTGGCCACCTCTTTAAGTATTATGTTGTTGATTATGAACACCATCCGATTATCACCACTGGTTCCGAAAAATTCCGAGATAATTGTCCGATCACAAAGAAATCAAACTTTTCTCAGATAATAGACACTCACAGACCATAAAAATTTTCTACCTGAGGAATTTTTATTATGCGCGTGACGAGGTTAGGAGCAAAGTGGCTTGTTTATCCAATGGGACAGCCATTTTGATGCATTCTGTTTTGGCGCGCGTTTGGAATAGTAAATAGAACTATATGTACTGTTGTACTTCGGTAACTCGAGGCAGGAAAAAATCCAATGGCTATATATTCTAATTCGTCAGTTCAGAGAATATGCCCTGGACGTTACAAATTAAATACGAAATCTCAACAATGGGCACTGAACAATTGAAAAAATTAACCAACACTTTAGAAGAAGGATAAGAATAATGATGATAATTGAAATGGCACAGTGATTTATTTAAATACCTACCGAGATCTCTTAACAGGAGCTTCCTCTGTATTAAATCTCTCAGAATTGGGTACAGCACTTGTTCTCGGCTCAGTGGCGGCAGCTGTGGTGATAATACTCTGCTGCAATTGCTGGTACAACGTTGGAGCACTGGTCACTACGCTCTGCACGGTACTAGGCAGCGAAGTCGCAGTCAGTGGTACGGACACGACTATACTGTTAGAAGTAGTCGTTGGTGACTGGGTTACAATTGAGGATTGGGACTGCGTTACTGCCATTATCACAGGTGTGGTAGTCGCTTCCGTACTGACTGGAGTGTTCGATGACGATTGAATGGGACTCTCAACTTTCAACTACAAAATAACAACGAAAACAAGAACGCGTATTGGTCCTTGACTCCATGGTACAAAAGATACGTTGTACAACATCTCGAGGAAAATGTGTATATACCTTTTTTGATTTCTCCGGTTCTGTAGTCGTGCTCAAGCTTGTAGCTTCCGTTATGGTAGTCTGTACATTATTGCTGGACACAGCTTGCTGCACGACCGAACTAACAGCGACCACAACGGAACCGCTGGCTTCAGAGCTGACCGATTGGTTCGAGTTCTCGTTCCCTATCACGGTCGGCGTACGGGCTCCGGTCTTTCTCTTTTTACTGTGGCTGGACGTCTTGTTGGACGTCGACGAATTCGATTTCGTCTGCCCACTGTTTTTGTGGCCCGAGCTCGCGTTCGATCCCGACTTGATCGTCGCGGCGGCGGTAGTGGAGGCAGTGCCGTCGTGCCCGAACACGCTCTCCGATTGGGTGACGATTGTCTCTACGAAGTTGGAAGTTGTGAATTTACTGGAATTTGTGGTGTTCTCTTTGGGTGTATTACGACCGCTGCTGCTTTTGTCGTCAGCAACGCCATTTATTTCTAGGCTTGGACTAGTATTGGATTTGTTTTTAGAATTGGTAGCGGATTTGGAACTTGAACTCTTTCGTTTACCACTTGACGAAGACTTTATCGGGGTCTCTGCTTCCTTTTCAGGAGATGAGTCTGACGAGCCATTATCTGCTGGTATTGGCTTGTAAGGTGGTATCGTCTTAACGTTACCACCCTTTTTCTGGAAATCGAGCAGACATTTGGTATTGAGTGCATTGGAATAACGAAGAATGACTCCACGAGGTAAAACGTTCACTTACCAGTTTAGAGTAGTGATGCTGACAATATCCACAGTACTTAACGTTATCAAGATAGTTGCCAGCTTCTTCGCAGAGCAAGCCAAGAGCCTGAGCACATGTGACATGAAATTGCTGCCTGCAGCCAGTTTTGTTGCATTGCATACAGGCTCCCACATTTGCTCTACTACCTCTGCCTTGTTCCTCGCAGATATAGCATGACTAAAACAATCATTACAAGTAATACTATGCTGTAAGGCTACGAAGAACAGTGGTTCAACATCGAGTACTCTACCTTACTGAACCTTTCGGATGGTATTAATTGCAAAATAATAGGCTCCATAGTCGTCACGTTACCGAAACGTACTTCCGGTATGTACAGCGCACAAACCACATGCGCCCATCCAGCCTGATCTGTTCTCTTAAGAGCTCCATCACGGCTTGGACATAACTCGCAACGCTGTCAAACACATTAATAGAACATAAACTGACAAATAAATCAGTGAATCTTGCAACGGTTTTAGATCTTAACTGTACTGTAAGTACATTACTCCAATATACTCTTATCTTCCATCGATTCCCACCTTTATAATATTCGAACAAAAGTACATAACAACATCATTTAACTCACCACACGTGCACTTCTTTCCTGTGATTCACACTTTCTGCAGTACCATGGCCCTGTCGGTACCGTAACGATACCATAACAGGCTGTAAAATAATAAATAATCAGTACCATTCCACTCCTGCATCCAATTGAACCACATCACACACCGTACGACAAGACTGATCTTAAAGAGAGCATGTACATACGAACAACACGCTAGTACTGTCTGACATAGCAACAAAACCAAAACATTACGATTCATGGATGACAGTGCGCCAAACTGACTGAAACCCCTTCTCTATAATCAAAACATTCATTCGCATGGCCATCAAATCTACAGAGTGGACACAAAGTGCACCGCTCTCTTCAAGATCGAATCTTGCCTGCCAACAGTGTTATTACAGCGTAACAGTGAATGAACCTTGGTGTACGGCAACAGTGCAGCCCTGGCCATCACAGTAAACCAGCGGATTCTCAGTCCAACCCCTCTCGTCAGAACACACGCAGCACCCTCCAAGCATCTCCTTCATGCTGTGCTCCAAGCAATTCGGAAGACGAGACTAGCATGAGGAGCTAGGCGAGCCGTGGGCGAGGACGTGGCACGAGAGTGTCTCGCTTTCGCAGTTGCATCCTGGCGACGGTGGTCCTCGGCTCGGCTGGCCTCGTAGCCGCGTACCTTGAAACTCCTGCACGCGCGTCACGCATTCAACACTGGTGCGAATCGTGGCCCGTGAAACACCGCGGCGATACACGGGCACTACCGCTCGATCACTGGGTCCGCGTGACAGATCACAAGAACCAACGGCACCGAGGCGATCGCTACACGCCCGGCACCACGTAATCACCACAAGGATTTCTACGCGGAACGTGCTCGGACGGTTTGTTATTTACAACGGCGCTTTATTTGTTTCGCTGGCCGGCCATCTTATTTTGGTGTCGCGACGGTTATGCGCATGCTCTGACGCGCGCTCCGCCGCGAGCCACGGGAAGCGTGTTCCGAAATGCGGCACCTGGAAACGGAATTGTTATTTCATACACACGCTGCCACCCGGGCATAATATTATGAAAAGAAAATATATGACACTTGCCGCGCTGCCGGTGACTCAATGTTGCCCGTGTACCACTGGCGAATCAGGTGTTCGGGACCTGTCACGGGTCACGAATGATGCAGTATTGTAAACAAAATGTTTATGTACACGTTGTTAATAAACACTGAGTTTAGAAATGAATCTTGGTGTATTTCTGATGGATTCTGGATGCGATCTGTATCTCTGATCGTGGGACCATGAATTGTCCTTTGCGTAACTGTCCATGTCCTAGAAAAACAAACATAATTAATACAAAATGAATTCCTTAAATTGAATGTATCACGAGATTCCTGAAGCGATTATTACCATTAAGATAAGTTAAGATGCGCCTGTATTTTGAGGTGCTCTGATTTCTTGGACCATAAGGGACTCTGATTTTTATTCTTAATTAACCTAATAGTGGCATATAGAGAATATTGATGTACACTGACATCTTGGCATGAATAGCGAGAGTAATAGACTCGGCAATATTTTCTATTGGTACACATGATGGTTAATCAGAAGTTCTGAATCGCATCGGCCATCAATGAACCAGCCAGGGTCGCGTACGTACGCAGGTCGACCAATCAGGGGCCAAACGTAAGCCTCTACTACTTAGGCAAGGATTCCAAGAATTCATATAGAAGCAGCGGGAAACCACGTAATGTACCAGTATTGTAACAAGAACCGGAAGCATTGGCACGCTGTTTTGATGCCCAACTGTATATAACTCGCACGCCAAACTTACCAAACAGTGGCACGAAAGGAAACAAAGTGTACCATTCGCAAAACAATTAGTAAATTGTGCAGAGGGACAAGGGACGGTAAAGTAAAACCCTGTATTACTGATAACAGTAAAGAGACCAACCGAGCAGTACACCGCAAAATGGAATCGATCCCTTCACCTTACACGACTGAATGGTCCAACGAGTCCCACGTGCCAGAGATCTTATCGTTCCTCCGGGAAAATTTCGATAAGGAAGAGAATATCCTCAGATGCATGAAAAAGCATGACGTCACAGGAGAAGACGAAGAGTTAATGTGGAAGGACCACGAGCAAATAATAAATGTGCTGATCGCAGAAACACCTTGCCTGATCGTACTGGATGTGTCTACGAAGAAAATAATCGGCGCCGGAGTGATGATCGTCGATCGGAATCCAAAGATCGATGAGACAGCCAATGAAGGATCAGTGTTCGACAAGAACCCTCCTAGAACGAAGCTGATGAAGACATATTTCAGTTACATGTCGCAGATTATCGATAAGGCCTGCTTGTTCGACAGGTTCTCGGAAGCTAAAGTGGGTGTCGAGCTGTATGCTGTGGCTGTACACAAAAATTTCCGACGGAAGGGCCTCGGCACAACTATAATAGCAGAAGCTATATCCTTCGTGAAAGACATTGTCGAGGATGTCGGATTTATTTTCGGATTGTGCACGTCTATGTACTCGAGAAAGGCGTTCGAGAAACTGGGATTCGAATGCGCTTTGGAAGAGGATATGCTCGAGTACAAGGACGAGTTAGGAAGATTTATTCTTCGGGACACGTCTCCGCATAATATAGCGTCTGTGTTGACTTTGAAAGTGTGAGCTTTAATTGGACAATGTCTCTTCGACTATCGAATTGTAATAAATATTTCAATTCTTTGTTTAGATTATTTGTTCAATGATTCTACGCAATTAACGAACTCGCATCTAGCTTTTGATAATAGATTTAATAAATAAAATATTTTAAGACTAAATGTACCATGTAGTGAAGTTTGATTTAAAATTCTGCGTTTCCTCTCGTTTTGAATTTTATATCGGTCCCTATACTGTTTGATTAAACGGTTTTTAAAATTTTTGCCCTTCTCTGGTCTTGTTTCCAATAAGAAAAATGTATCGTCTAACTTGTTTATTTTGTTTTATAACTAATTATTTGACTGGTTCCGGTGGGAATAGGTATATACAAATTATCGGTTCGTTTAGTGTTAACATACCACTTAATATACAGCAACATTTACTGGTTCGAAAAAAGTTGTGTTACGTGATAGAAATTACAGAATTTTTCCAACGTCACTCAAAACAGTTCTCTAATTAATCGATCCAATTCCATGAATATGTATATTAATTGTCCATTTTTAAACGTCTCAATTCCAAGATCCAAATGAACAAACATCAACTTCTCTAGGAGCGATAAAATACATTGTACAATAAACACCCGTGAACTCAATGTTAATTAATTCTAAGTTGACAAGAGCGTTGTGCACGAGGAACCATTCTTCTATGAATTACACCGTAAACACATTGCTCAAGATCCTGGACTCCCGCCATTTCTTATGCTGCATATTGCAATATATCATGTATCTAAAATTGAACATTCCACGTTATGCAATTATCTTGTTGAACAGCCTGGTGCAGTCGGCTAGACCAATGGCCTCGTCATGTTCATAGGAACATTTGCAATGAGTATTGTTGCACAGAATGGCACGACGTGTAAATCTAGTGAAGTCCTATTGGGAAGCACCTTGACACATTCGTATCAAAAGTACCGATTGAAAAAGGACTTCACCAGGCGATAGAGTAGGACAAAAAGGCAGACGCAACAGCGTATCACATTGTAAAACGTCCGACTGTTCTCCAGAACATAGTCGTCACGCTGTCGACCGAGTGTCTCTGACCAACTGTCATTTAAATAAACAGGATCGTTGTAAGTAATTAATCGCAAATTGTCAATACGAAATTCTTGCCAGTATTTCCGTCAAATTCAATAGATTCGCATTTTATTCAAATTCTAAGAATAGCTTGGACTGGTAGTTTGACAGGCGTAGGCTTCGGTGACATTATCGATGCCAAGTGAATTTATCAGCGACAGAGCTTCCCTTAATCTTTTTAAGACTACACCTGCGCGACTGATAGAGCGGTAATATCTAGTTCTAGGAATTATGCAGCTCGATAATTCTACAATCCTTTTGATTGCACTTGAAGTTTTTGCACTTAGAATCAAGTAAAATAAGATACCATAACTGTTTGTGCTTGTGTAACCAAAACGGAGCACGTTCAAATACATTTCCCGCCGCGACTGGGTTCAGATTAGTGTTTTGAAATTGTCTGCGCCTTATCGAAGAAAAGATTTGTCCTTATCTGCATATAAAAGATCATTTTAGGCCAGTAATGAAGTCGTTAGTTACGTCTTATTTAAATTGAACCGTAACAAATTTTTAAATACCCGGCACTCAAGGTAGTCTTAAAGTCTGAGCTGATTAAAGCCTGAACATCTTTAGAGAAACTGAAAATAATAATAAAATCTATATCGGTTGTAAACAAAACAATAATCAATCAAAATATTGATATAATGTATCGATATGGCATAAACAAAAATAAAACATATCTGTGAATATAGAGTAAAGTACAGATTTGTATGTATTTATGGGTGAAAGTGCAAAATTATACGGAATACATAAGATAAAATAATTCATAAAACGTCTATTATAATTTTCATAATGCTTCTTAGCAAGAACCGTTCTCCACTGTCATTGTCTTTCCATTTATACATTTCAAGATTCAAATTTGTCAAAAAGTATGCGCACAATCTAAAAGTGATGGTAAAAACGATAAAAGCATTTCCATTAAATAATGTTTTCTTGTAAAATGAAAAGTAAGTTCTTCGAGGTTTTAATTATCGTTTCGCTTCGCACTATTTATACCTTTCGAAATTGAAATTTGTAACCAACTATGCGCACAATCCCAAAGTGATGGTAAAAATATCAACAGCATTTTCATTTAATAATGTGTCTATATCACATGAAACGTGGGTTCTTCGACATTTTACCGAACATGGCCACACCATGCGTCATCCGACAGCATTGAATGAAGTGTCTGTACTATTAGAATGAAATTAGTGTCCCACGAACCTGGTGGCCTGTACAGCTCACTATGAGATAACTATATTTATCCATGTTGCATTTCCACGCTCTCTCGCGTTGCCGTGGCCTTCCAAACGGCCACGTGATGCAGTGATCGGCGCTTGCCACATGCGTATCGAGTTTCTGTTTTACCGCTCTTTATTCAACCGTTTCGTTATCTGCCGATTGTTAGCCATCACAATGGGGTCATTCGATCCCATGGAATGTTCTCCCTTTCTTCAGCCATGCCTCGCAGGCAAATCAATCTTGACGCCTACGAAGATAAAACGTATACTAAAACAGTAGCAGTAAAAACACAGCAGATAAGGCTGAAGACCAAGAGTTCGATGATACTAGAGTACATAGTAACGCCAACAGTTGAAATTCACTTGAAAATCGTTTACGTATAAGACACTCCGTGCTCCAGTGATAGCACACTCACATAATCAAAACCTCCGTTCGATACACGTAACTCTTGTGGCTATAGTCAGTGCTGAATTACTCATAATGATCAGTTGACAAGTAACCGTCAGTATCTGAAGACCTTGCTGTAAACATGAGGTGAAGATTTACGTTAATTTCCGTGGAACTAATCCGTTAAGCAATTACCAAAGATTACAAAATAAAATGGGTTCAATGTACCGGAGTATCGGAAATACGTTCTAGTATATGAAACAAATTTTCGTTAGCTGATTATCTTTATTCCAGGGGAGACAGAATGTCACCGTACAGGCTCTGGGGCTCCATAGAGGATGGGGCTATAGAGTTCGAGTCTCTGACGGAAGACACTCTAGAAGGAGCTTTGGATGTCATCAGGAAAAGCTTCTTCATCAACGAAAGCGTCTGCAAAGGTGTAGCTTTGACCGCAGAATTGGGTGCATCGAAAGAACTTGAGGAATTGTGTCTGGATGCTGCCAAGGATGGAGTCAGTGTCGTGGCCACAGATTTTACCACTGGGGAAGTCATCGGAGTGGCATTCAACAAAATTCAGGTACTAAAACAAATAATTTGGAAAATTGATTATGATAATATAGAAAATCTGTGGTAGCATACAGTTGTATAATGGTTATTATTGATGACGATTTCTGTTACTGAAATATTAATTTACTGTTATACGTTATATTACATTATATTTTCACGCTTATTTTAAAATGTATTATATCGTAATTTTTATAGTATATTAATATTGACACAGAGGAAAGACAACCGTAGTTTAAGATTGACTTGTTAAGTATGATCGGTATAATTACTTTAATGTTAGTAATTTATTAGGAGAAGGGTACATTTTTATGATTACTCTACGTTTACATTTACTCAAAAGGTTAATGACGGATAATAGAAAATTATTACTTAATTTAAATTCTCAAAAGTTAAATAACGATTGGTTTCATCAAATTCAATTTCAAATTTTCGTCACAAGTCTCACAAGATATTGTAGGTCAAAGACTTGAAACGCTAGAAGAGGACATTTCTATTACACTTGAAATGATAATATAGTACGTTTGCTTCTGCTTTGCACGCGAGATATAATATTATCAATTTTTACGTTGAATAATATGAGGAACAAGAATAATCGTAGATTAGTCAATTCGAATGATCTGATGAGGTTGTGGTTGTACACGAAAGAAGTTCACATCCGTATCGACGTGACAATATAAATTATACTATAGTTATAATATAATACACAATAATAAATTAATATTTTATTAACACAAATTGTAAATCATGCATCTAATATTAATATATTATACAAACTATACACAATTATTATAATTATATTAGAATAATTATATTAAAATATCAAGCAAATAAAATGTAAGTGAACAGAAATGATATAAATACTAAATATACTTCCTTTTTCTTAAGGTGCTCAGAAGTGCATCAGAGAAAACTGCGTTCGAGGTCTTCAGTGAAAACTGCAAGCACAAGGCGTCCAAATGTCTAGTGGACTTCATGATCAACGTGGACTCCCGAATAAACCTATTCAAGCACTACAACACGGACTGCATCTTCGAGATCATGTTCTTGGCAACGCTGCCCGACAAGCAGCAGCGAAGAATAGGGGAGACGCTAGTGACCACGTCGATAGAAGTAGCGAAACAGCTGAAAAGAGGGAAACTAGTCAAGACACCAGTCAAAATCAACGGCAATGATGACATACACAACCTGTCCTTGGTGCCCAGTATAGTGTCCGCCATCATGACTTCCAATTACTCCCAGAAAATCGCTAGAAAATGCGGATTCGAGAGTCTGGCTAGAGTCAGCTACCAAGAGTTCCATTTCGATGGAAAAACATTCAGCGAGAGGATAGGGGACGAACATCCTAACTGTGCGTTAGTAGCAAAGACACTATAGGATCCGAACTGACACTAACCATAATGTACACTTCTTGGCCTAAAAGACATTTCAAAAGAACACAGCATTGCTAGAGAATATTCGATCCAACATTATTAATGTTGTATTCAGAAACGATTTAAAGAAACGCGATGAAGCATACTCTAAGAAATAACAGTGCAAGTATTTCATACACAATGCTCCATCAACTGAATTGTACAATATTATCATAACCATACTTATTAGTTGTATAACTAAAATTGACATCTCGCGTGTAGTCTGCAGTGATACGACCTTGCCTTAACAGAGTGGCCGATTGGATGGTCAAGATAGCGTCACGAATAATTCGAAAGAGCGTGATTACGTGTTCCAGATCCTGGTTACCGCGAAAGTATTGTGAATAAAGAGATTATACTGAAATCTATGGAAATTTGACTACCTCCCCGCCGAACAGCTCGATCGATAGAAAGGTGTCCGAACTACGTGAACAGTCTAAAATTAAACGGACAACAAGGCCGAAGCACGGAGATAGGAGACCGCGTAATCGCGTTTCAACAGATAACACAGACGGCTTCCTAATATGCGCCGGATGCACCGGGAAGATCTTATTATCAAAGACAGCGACAGCATCGACGCAGCTAGATAGTGTCTGTGCGAGTGCCGCGTGCATTAGCCGGCTCGAATCTAGTTCCATTGTGTCGCGGAATAGGCGCGCAAACGGATCATCGCCAGTCCAGTCGCATACTAGTTGACGCCGGGAGAAGTTGGCTTCTTATTCGGCGTCCATTAGCGAGCGTGGTCGGTCACACATAACAAAAGGTAACCGATACCATGGGGCGAGATTCGTTTGGGTGATGAAGCCGTCGATGCCAGTGAACCGAGTGATTTATGTTGACATAACGAAATGTAATGCGGACAGGGAATTATTAGCGAAAGTCAGAAACCAAAGAACGTAGATGTTCATTTAATTGATGATATATTGATCTAGTTCTGATGGAAGTTTTTGTAACTGTTATTATAGACAGTTGACATTTCGATGGTTTTACGGATTATTCGAATCAATTGAGATTTCAACTTTTCTGGCGATGATAGAGGATAATTGTAATTTTAATATATCGACAAATTACTTGAGGTAGTTTCAATTTTCACAATGATGAGTGAAGGGAATTGTAATTTCAATTTTTATAATAACTCGAAATAATTGTAATCTCAAATTCACTAATAATCGTAATAGTTAATAATGACTTCAATGTTCCTAACCATCATCTAAGTGCAATATAATATTACGTTTCCAGTAATTAATTAATCTACAATTTTAATATTTCTAATAATTATTTTCAACTTATAGTCAATTCCAATTTTTCTAATACCCATTGTTGGTAATAAAAAAATTTCTTTTAATATTTAAACGAATTTTCATTATATTAATTAAAGTCCCTTAAATCTCTTAATGGTAACATGAACATTCACAGTACAATCCGTCATGTCCCAAAATGACTGTCAATTGGACTACAAGTTAATGACCAAGGACAAAATCCAGGAGGCAATGATGATCCAGGCGGAGACCATGAAGCAGGAGTGCCTAGCGATAGGAATGGGGATGTTCGAAGAGCCAGGTGCTCCAGAAGAGATCCAGTTACTCTTCAGAGAAATCATAAAGGACGGTTCCACGATCGTAGCTGTTGACAAACAAACCGGGGAACTGGGAGCTGTGGCATTTACTAAGATACATGCAAGTCCTAATTTACTTCGAACCTAATGAGAGGATTAGTTCTGACGAAATGTTCCTATGCGATTGAAGGCTAGACCGAGGGAAGGTGTTAAGGACCCACTGGATGACTTTATAGGAGAAAATCTAAAGAAGAAATCGTGCCAGGAATTAGTGAAGTTTCTCGGTGACGTAAGTGTCTCACGGTTTAATTGGCTAGATTGATGCTAATTGACTTTTTACTGTCAGTTAATTGAAATTGTATGAGGACACAGTAGTTTTCGAATGATTTCCTTTTGATAATCAATAGAATGATATAGACTGGAGTCTATCTGTCAATGGATTGATCTATTGTCAGGAATCTAGTGATTGACAAATGATAAAGATAATAATGTAAACTATAATGCGAAGAAATAGGCTAACAGAAACAGTTATACAGTAACACGAACGATAATAACGACGTCAACAGACGACATTCCGTTATCTAACTCTGGAAAATTTTAAACTGCTGAAGAATCAACATTAGATATTCATAGTAGTTCTTGTCTGACAGTTTCTTAGATAGTGCTGTGTTCGCATTATTCAAATGGACGTAGAAATTCTATAACGGAGAATGTAGCTTCATTTATACGAACAAAATATTAATATTTTTTACCTTTATAAAATATTGTTCAAAACCGTATTTTCCAATAAGAGAGAGAACAATAGTTATTCAAAGAATTATTAAATCCAATTGAAATTGTTTCGCTTAGAATGCAGCTAATAATTATTTTTAATTTCCTCTAATAATTTCGAACGCCATACTTCATTTTGCCATATTTTTCATTACAGTTGGAAAGCAGCGTCGACATTTTTGAGAAGTACAATGTTGACGGTGCAATGGAATTATTTTATTTAGGCACGAATCCACGGTACCAAGGTAGAGGAATCGGTTGTGAGATCGTGAAGAAATGCATAGAATTCGCTAGAGGCCTTGAAAATGGCACCACGAAGAGAAGCCCTATTGACAATGAGACCGTCAATGAGGAAGTGATACCAAAATTGATATTCGGCGTGTTCTTGTCAAACTACAGTCAACGAATTGCCGATAAACTAAATTTTGAGACTATACGCGAGGTAAGGTACGAAGATTTTATTATTGGGGGCAGGAAACTCTCTGAAAGAATAGGCGACACCCACAAAACAGCCAGATTGCAAGTTTTGAAGTTGTAAGTATTCAAGCTAGAAAGGAAAATGTTGAACAAGTTATTTTATAACGTTATATATAATCTACACTATAAGCACTTGTAATATATTACCAACAATGTTAACCTTTTGCGGACGAAAACTCTTTTAAAGTGCACAAAGCTGACAACATATGAAACTAAATTATACCTCGAATACTTAAACAATAGAAAAAAAGGAAACTATACAGTGATCTCTTGCTATTCAAGTGAGTAAATCATTCGTTTGCAACTTAGTATTCCAAATATTAACATTTCATATCACCAAGATGTCGACGTTCGTTCGCAAAGGGTTAATAATAGATTCACTCCATTGTATATAAGAAATTTGTATATAAATATTAATGCACTATCATATATGAAACACTAGAACTTTAGTCTAACAGGAAGATAATTAATATTCCATATTATTAAATACTTAATATAAATATTAATCAATATTTCAGAATCTTGAGAAAATCATTTAGACATGATACACATGTCTGTTAAGTAACCTCATCTTTTTATGCGACCTTACATGTTGTTAAATTATTAGTCTGTAATTTCTCATTTCACGCATCATTAATTATATTGTGTACACAAAAATGTATAAACAATACAGAACTGTACCAAATAACAATTCCTTTCTGTACTAATTAATAATCCTGTAAGAAGAACACAATGTAAAAGAAAATCCACTATATTGGACAATGGTTTTTATGAGTTTTTTTCAAAAGTGTGTAAGTACTCTCCAGGTATGCTTAACACGTTTGGCTGCACTTCGAAGTTTCTAGTGGCCGCAGCTTAATTAACTCGTGTACCCTCCTCGAAGCCAGTGGCTTAAAGGATCTTGTTACGACACGAGGACGGGATGAGAGGCGGATGGGTTTTAATTAAGAAACACCTCCTTTTATATAAGTATATATATGCACGTATTAACACATTTATAATCCGGTACATAATAGTTGAATACAGTATGTAAGTATATTGAGCGTAATAACGAATCCAAATACCGGCGACGGCAATGCGCTCGTTCTACAAACATTTTCCATTGTCACTCTACAATGAGGTACTCTTTGCTCTTGGACGACTCACTTTGAGCTAACTTTTAATCACTCGCGTGTCCGTACCGCCAACCTAAAGCTACACTTGAACCTCTAAGGAAAACTGAAATCAGACTAGAAGAATCACTTAATCTAATCACCTGCAAAATACAGTTTTAATTCGGTTCAATAAATACAAACGAAATGAACATACATAGAACTAAAGGTGTAACGATTAAAAAATGAATTTATTTGTTCCCATGTGACACACATGCTCTTAGCCTACATAGTTCAGCTTGGCAAGAAAGTAATCCCACCACTCGAGGAAATTCAACAAGAATATTCACTCTATTAAATATATCTATATCATGTCAATAATATATTAACCGTCAATCATCTTAACTATATAGATAAACATCATATTAAAAACGAAACGAGAAGACTCTCTGCACAGCCTAATAAATTGAATGACTGATATATACGTATTACATACAACATACTTGTATACATATTTGCAAACTACATATCATACGTCATATAAAGTAAATATATAGTATATCCACCATATATACGTATCGTTAAACAATTATACAAATTACGTACGTTACATACGAGTACATATAACGTTAATGTACATTATTATATTCTACACGTGTGTCACGTAAGTACTAACATTTGTAGCTTTCTCTAAAAAGGAAGTAAAATAAAGAGTAAAATAAAAATAAAATGGAAAGAAATAATAAGTGAAATAAAAATAAAATAGAGTAACGATAATAACGGTACAAAATAAAAGAAAAGGAAAAAGAAATTACAAATAGTATATAAGTAAAATATAAATATTCGTCCTAACATCCGGGAAGACGCCCAATAGAATTACAACGGCACTGCAGATCGCTGGTAAATAGTATTCAATGTTTGTAAAGCGTCTATCTGAAAGATACGCGGGAACGCTTCCGCGTGAGCATCGCGGCCCAGCTCACGTTGTAACCGTTTGGGACCGCGCTACGGTCCCATTATAAAAATATTCCACTGCAACCGACCGGGATGTTGGCATGCAAAATACAACGAGGAAAAAAAACGAGTGACCCGGCCGGTTCAGATGGGACGATCAACCCGCCGAGGCCCACCGATAAAAAAATAAATTGCCATCGGAAACGGGGACGTGGCCCGCGTTTTCATGCGACCGGATATTTTTCTTTTTATTTTTGGCAATAACAACAAGCGCGAGATTGAACAACATTCTGTGAAACAATGTCGACCGGGCCTGGGTGACTTGACCGTCGCGTGGTACGCAGTAAAAACAGCGGGAAAGACGCGCGGAATCGCGACGCTTTTCTTTAAACCCCTTGTCCTATGATATCTTTGACAACAGTGTTCGATGGAATTGATTTGTTCGTATTAATTTAGTAGATTGAAATATAAGGCTTCTTCAGTGTCCATGTTTAGTGAAAGGATTAATACATAGATTGATAATGGGTCAATTAAAATATTAATAATGAATTAATGGTAGATCACTGATGGGATAATGATAGAGCAATTAAAAGATTGATTAGTCTAATTAATAGATTTCAAAATGAATAGATTAATAATAAAACAATTAAAACATTGACAATAGATAAGAATATTAAAATATGATATGGATCAAATATATATAAATAACAACTGAGTTTGTCGAATGTGATTGTGGCACGATATTATAAGAGAAGAGGTTAACAAACAAATTGCTACGGCTATGTATTTATGCGCGCAACTCAGAGCTGTTAAAATACCGGCTTTTCCCGCTTCGACTTTTAATATATATAAAACTTTAGAATTTTTTCCGTTCTGAAAAAATCCTCGCTACATGTTGAAACAGTTTAGTATATATAATATATAGTTTGTTACCATTTGCTTACATTGTCTCTCATTAATAAATACGATTATATGTTGAGACTATACTGTTGTTAATGACAGCGGTAGTAAGTTTACTTACGTTTGTTATTGTTTTCTCGTCATTATCGTAGCCTCTAGTTAGTTAAATGGAATCGTTTACAACTGTCGTAAAAAATTGTGGACGTATAGCTTTCCCCGAATAGAATATGATTGACGTTACTTCCAACAACGAATATTCATTCTTTTCTGGTTTCTTTTCACCTTTTTGCTACGTTCCTCGCTCAACAACAATTCTACGTCGACGCGACACGAATATAACATTCAATTACGGTTATCATAGGGCTGAGTAACTTAATGGCTACGGTCGAGTTCGGCACTCGAGTTTATTTGGCACGAATTACGTTTCGTTCGTTCATTGCTCTGAGTCGTTACTTTGAACTTTTGATTTCTTGTATACGCGGACAGTTCTCTTCAGCATTGGGTATACCTTTTTTTCAACCCATTCGCTACCAGCATATGTTTCGATAACAGTCTCCACTGTTACAATATTGTATTAACACGTTGACAACCACTACTGATCAGATGACAGGAACTTCCAAATTCCTCGAGAACAGTTATGATAAGAAAAATTGACGTTGAATAAAGATGTTGAGTAACATAAATAACTACACTATAATGTAATATCTGTACTGTGACATAAAATCGTGAATAATTGTTTCTAATGTCATTTCATCATTGTCACAAAAGGATATACATATTATAGAAACTAAAAACTCTTGTGGTAGTCAACGTGTCAAATAAAGTACATTTTTTTTTACAAAATATACATAATATTCAAGAGAAGAAATCTCGAGTCTCTGCACATTGTACTACGCGTTACAATATTAAACGGAAGAGAATTAATTGTTCCTCGGAACAAATTTGGAATAACAATTAATAGAACCACATGACGCTGGCAGCGAACGTGTTAAATTTGAAATTGTATCAGACCGGGGAGAAGGAGGAGCAGTTATTTGAGAAGTCGAGAAACGATACACTATACAGAAATATGCTCTTAAATCGTCTACCTCGGATCTACAATAGCGGAGCTACCAAAAATTAAGGAAGTCTTAACAGTTCAGAGACTAAATGTGAGACGTGTGTGGATTAAGTATTGACTGATATTTATATGTTATGTTCAATAGTGACACGATTAATGAAAGATTACTCCTGAAATATGTCTGTCACGTTGGACACGCAATTCGTTGAATCAGCAGGGAAGGAAGCAGTTGGACAATTAAGCAGTATTAGGAAACCATAATGAACCACAAGCACCAAAAACACACACAAACACAGCACACAGTAAAACAAGTCTCCATGCAGTAGGTATAAGTGGAACCCAAGAAAACTGACCCAATCATGCGCTACTCCCCAGTGGTTCAGAGTCAAGTATAATCATTCAGTCAGTAAAACAAACAAAATAAAAAATAAAGTATAGGCAGGATGATCCAAACCACATGGACAATAGTCAACTAACATGCAAAATATCACCACTAATTTCTACGTTTTGCTCAAGAACTGCATTTCCAACAGTGCCATACTGTTTCAGAAACATCTCTTAATTACGAACAACGCTAGAGTACACAAACTAATTACGACAAAAACCTCATGGTATAATTGGCATTAATAAACACCATCCCCTAAACAAAGAAACTAAAGACCGCACACGTCCCCGAAGAAGGCTAGAGAGTTTAAAGTCATGAGTGGCCCGCCAGAAAGAGGACTGTTACGACTTCTCGATTGGCGAATGGAAAAATTGCGCCTGTACCTAATACGCGATGAGCGTGTCCTAGCCACGTGTACAAAATATTCTCTGTGTCTCTGTATTTTATTGTTTCTCTCCCTCGCACGCACGCGCGCTCGCATACACTAACACGTAAGTTGTACGACATATGTAATCCGCGAACGGCCTCGAAAATATGAAATATATCTCGTTATCAAAATAAAATATAAATTGGCAATAACGGTTCCGGCTAGACGGATTGATGTTCGCGCCTTGGCAATACATAGGAAACATCGATCGCGTTTCTCCTTCCTTCTCCGCTCCCCTTTTGTTCTGTTTCGTGTGCAAGAGATAATCAATATTATCGTCGCCTCCAAACCCCTCCTAACCTACAAGCGCCACCCACACGACCCAACCGCCTATCACCTATCACAACTTTACAGGAAAGTTTTCCAGAGACGAAACTTCGTCGACGGGAGTGAGCGAGACGGAGATCACCGACCGGAAAACTAGTCCAATCGATTCAATCGAGCAAAAGCTCTCGCTTTTTTTCGTCCCGCTGGCTCGAGACCACGTCTGAGCCAGCGGTTGCATTCAGAATTAATTAGGTCAGCTCCCAGTCAACTTCGATCATCTCTGAAAGCGTCTCCACAACGATTTTTCCAGTGGTTTAATCTTGGAGCTTCGATCCGATTGCATGTCTTTGTCTCTTTTCACCTTTTCCCTCCTTAATGTTCTCTTCTATCGTACTTTCTATAAAACATTGACATCAGACCAAAGAGAGCATAAGTGATGTCGAGGTGACTGTAAGCTCCAGGATTAGACACTTGTAGCCAGCGATAACGTTGCTTCAGAAGAATCCTCAAGGGCGGTGACATTGAGATCTTCGGTTGATTATCTCTTGGAGATTCATCTCTGAGATGGCTCGTACTGCACGTCCGGTGGCTGCATTGTTAGGTAACATGGCTGGGAATCTCGGAAGTGCGACCTCACTAAGAGGCCAAGACCCAGGAGGACCACTGGCAGACCGAGGAGGGCGCAGATTAATTCTCCAGTGACCCCGGGTGACCATGAGATGAAACCTGAAGGATTTCTCAAAATATTAACATAATGTTCCATTCAAGTCAATTGATTTCTGTAAGACATACAGTGGTGAGAACAAGCTTACCACCGTGAACACCGATATCCATTTTGTAAATACTCCACCAGATGCCAGATAATGGAAGAGAGACTGTGGCTGTGGCAACTGTGAAGACGGCACTCTCGTTCATTGACAGGAAATTCAGCGCAGAGATGGAAAACACTGTGTACGCGATGAGAAAGGTCCAACCGTGGGTTGCTATATTGGAACAGGACTCGGGATTCTTGAAATGGCACGTCAGGCCATGCTCTAGTGTTTGGTAGAGTTCCACTGGTGACAGACCCTAGAAACAACGAATAAAATTATATTTGTTGTTCAATAGAAATGTATAGAATAAGTAAATCTTCAAGAAAAAGCTGGGAACCATTAACCAATGAAGAAAATCTGACTGAATTTATTTATTAATATTATTTAGTATTTCTTTTTTAATATTATTTACTTTTTATAATATATTTAAGATAATATATTATTTACTACAATATATTTAAAATGCTATTTATCAGATCATTAATTTATCTTTAATATTAATGTTAGTCAGTTTTTAATCAAACGTCGTTTCTTTCATCAGACAAGGGTGAGCAACAGTTATAACAATGACTCACCCTGCCTATTCCCGGCAATGTGTCCAGCCAGCACATGGACAAGATGGCGAAAAATGCAATTAGATGGATGTAGAAAAGGGTCTCCAAAATTGGAGGCTTTGGAATGTGTTTCGGCTTGATGGTGGGGTCAGGATCTGTCACGTGAAGCAGGCGTCCTCCTTCTTCCTCAGAACCCCGTCGTCTGATGTCCCTTGATGACACCAGACGTGACACAGTGTAAAGAAAGGAACTCTGCTGACTCGCCACTATCTGACACATGTTTTGTTGCTAAAATGAGAAAACAATTTCGGAATAAGATTATTGGTAACAATGAAGAAGTATTTTTATAACAAAAAATGAATAATGTCCTTAACCAGTTAACTGCGATGGACGAGTATACACGTGATCTTAAAATGCAAAATGGTACTGATTACTCAACGGTAAATTATTTATTTCTTCTGATAAATGTGTAATTATTCTTCGTTTGACTGTAATTTTTCGTTAGAATATATTATAGATGCATTTGCCTTACTTCTGACGAGTATACATTTTAGTCTTTGATATTATAACACCCTCTGTTAGAGATTATTCAAACTGAAATCCACAGTTAATTAGTTAACACTGGATTCGCTGAACTCGCCAATCTGACGGACATGAAACACTATAACCTATTGTATATAGCCGATTGCAACTACACGTATCCTAATTCTTCGCTCTTAAATCTCTAATTTTCAGCACCTACATGAGCATCAGTTCACTGAGCACCCAGTTACACTAGAAAAAAATCCAAGAAATTCTACAATGAACGTCTATAAATCTAGTGTTAAAGAATTAACGAAAGATTCATTGTGAACTTCAGCATAAAATATTTTCTAAGCGACTCCTTACTTCGGTAGTATAGTGGCCCTCCAACAAAGTGAAGAACATAGCGAACGCAGCTAGCGCGCCCACATAGACGAACGTCCAAATGGCCCTGACGCCCCATGATCCTCTCACGCTGGCCGTATGAGCGGAAACTTCTCTGCCCCTGCAACGAAACTCATCGCAGAGCCCGTAGTCGACGCTTATGAACAGTCCGACAATTATCGTGGTGCTCGAGAAGATCCGCTGCAAGCTCATCACTGAAACAAGCGTTCCTTATTATGACTACTTGTCCCGATTCCCGAAAGCCAGTCGTTAGAAGCAGATAAAGACAGATCGATCGCTCGTCGTCGTCGAAGAGAAAGATAATAGCTTCTACGGGCGAAGAATTAAATAAAAAAAGAAAAACAGAAATTCAAGCCAGGGGGATTTACTTTTTCGACAGAAGAAGAAATAATAGACCAGGGAGAAGACCAGGGTGATGCCTTTGATGGGGTCCTGAAGATGACAGAGCACCCTGCTCTGGTCCAAGCAGAGGGTGATCAGGATACCGGAGAGGGCGTAGACGAAACTTATTTTGAGCAGAGCGCAGCGGGGTATCTTGATTCTCATACTGTTGGGAATTAACGCCGGCGGAGGCGATACCCTTCCCACGACGAAACACGCTATCCCCAGAATGCATGTGGAGCTCAAGGCGGTAAAAAGGAGTCCTGAAATTGCAAGAGTAATGGAACAGGTCAATTTTCAGTGAAATATGGGTATCGTTAATGTAGAGAGATTAATTGTACTCTATCTGTACCTACGAATAACAATAATTTTGTCATTATTATTGTTGTGAAATATTATTAACATCCTACTGCTAGTGATATTTGTAATATTAATATATAAACAAATCGAAAAGAACTAATTTTGCTATAGAGAAATTAATTCAACTCCATCTATATAAACAAATAATAATAGTATTATTATTACTGTAATATATTACTGAAATATTATTACTATTTATATTTAGAATATTACCATATAAATAATTTGCACCTTAAATACTGAATAAATAATATTATTATTACAACGTAGTAACAACATTGATGCCATTCCAGATAACAAAATTATAAATATAGTTTATACATACACCAAACTATTAACACTAGAACTACGTATCAGTTAAAATGGCTGGTTTCCAGTTCCCTGTATGACAATTATTGATAACTTAAAAGCACTGAATATTCGAAATGACCTTGAAAATAAATAGTTTCACTTCAATACTGTAATAAATGTCCAAAAAAAGCGAAAATAACCTATTGCTTCAATTTCTACAGGCATTACATATCGATCATATTAAATGTTCGGTAGTACCAGTAAATAACTAATATAATGAAACTTTAAGTCCTGTAAATATACTTAACCAATCGCAAGTGACAAAATAATAGTTCTATTCATAATCCGCAATAAATTCCAAGAGAATTGAAATAGTGCAGTTGAACAATCGATACAGATTGCATCAGGGAATAATTAACGTAGGTATTGAACGAGTACAATTAAAATTATCAGGTGTATTCATGCTAGGCACCTGTGTACGCGCTGGAAACGGTGCTGACACTCTCCAGATAAAGGGGATAGGTGATAATCAAAAAGGTAATGGACACAACCACGGCCAGGAGGGTAGCGACGAAGCTGAATTTTTGCCATGCCACTCGGTCCGTATCGAACAGCTTATCTGTGGTCTGATAAGCGACATATGGCGACTCCTCTGTGTCCGTGTATTCCTCGATCTCGACGTCGCTTCCTGTGCAACGGAGTTCCTCTTGCTCCTCGTCGTCGACCATCGTCGATACGCAACCCCCTAGCCCCGCCATCATGAAGTCTGTGAGTTTCACTCTGGCTAAAAGTGAAAAAATCAAACAATGAAAATATATGAAGAGATTAATAGAATGATAATTAGTACAGTGTTATTTGAATATTTGTAGCTTACAGAAATCTCTGATGAATAGCAAAATATTGTACAGCAGCAAGTTAGTATAATATTAAGAAACAAGTAATAATGAAATACTACAATGCTTAACACGTTAAGCGCCATGTCAGCCACTGGTGACTGACGTTTCTGAATGACTAAAAAACAATCGTGACATATAAGACAACCGATTTGAAATAAAAATGTTTAATAAGGCAACTAAGTTGATAATAGTGTAACGCAAACGTAGCAACGCCAAACATTTCATAATAATTCCTACTTTTCATTGCTACAAAAGACAAAATCTATGAGAAAACGCTTAAGATTTTCGTGGCGCTTAACGTGTTAATAATACTTAGGTATTATTATATTAAAGTGAATTAAGTTTTGTAGCTTATAATAGGATTCGATCAATAGTAACATATTGGTAGAGCAGCAAGTTACTAAAATATTAGTAAAATAATTTATGACTAATAATTTATTGGTAAACGAATAGTAAAAGATTGTATAGCAATAAGTTGTTGTAATATTAAGTAACAGAGGTATTGTAAGATTTGTAAACTAATGATTTTGGAATATTTATAGCTTATAAAAAGTTCTGACGAATAGCAAAATATTGCACAATAGTAAGTTATTATAATATTAAAAAAGGTAATAAAACAGTATTTAATAATACCGAGGTGATATTATATTAAAATAAATTAAGTTGTTAAAATATGAAAAAATATTGAACTATAATATTATAAAACAATTAGATAGTACAACGTATAAAGATATTGTCGAATTTCATGTTTATATATAATATTATACTGTTACTTTGAAACTTTCCTAAATAAGTATAATATACATTTAGTCTATTTCGTATTCATTATATTATAGTTACAGTCAAAACACTATCACAAAATATAATCTCTGAATAGACTCATAAAAATGGGAAACAACCTAAACATCAGTAGTCTACTTAATTAATAATTTAATCATCTGATTAACAGAGTGATTAGTTACAATAAAGATCCATCATCCAGGATGACACAGCATGGAAACCAGACTGTTCAGAATAAATACGGACAAGGATAATAAACGAGACGCGTTGCCCCATTAATTACTGCAATATTAATTGTAGGAGTTAACGATGAAGTATTTCTCTAATTACTTTCTCAGTTACAACAAAAAAGGAGGAACGCTGCAGAAACGACCTTTTATAATTCCTCTACCCATCTTCCGTTTGCGCAACGAGCAGATCATTCATTTCAATGGTAATTTAATCATTGCTTGAACAGAAGCAAAACGAAGATTCATCATTGGCAAATGCACCGCTCCTAAATTGCATTCATTAACCATCTTCTATTTAAACTGCCTGCTCCTAATTGAAACGTGATTTCACTACTTCATCCATGTACAGAAGAAACGTAGCTAATTCCTTGACAAAGGGTTGCTCAGACAGATTAACTATCCATTCTTACTCGAACTTTACTGCTCTTACATTATTTCATTACCATCTTCATATTTAGGTCAAATGTTGCAGAGAACCGACCTGAGCATCGCATCCGAAAGTTGAAACAATCCGAATAATGAAAATGAAATTCACGAGAAGTATTTTAATCCTTCCAGATAACACTCGGTGTAATTATAAATTAGTTAGTGAAATATCTCGTTGGGAATCCTATTACAATGAAAACCTTGGAATCCAGAATTGAGGAAGAAAAATCAAATTCTTGGCATTTTGATATTACTTTCGTCTGTTGTATATCTTAAAATTAAAATTGTCAGTTTAATATTTTAACATCAACATCATATATTCTATATTTCAAAATTTAAATTATCTATTCTACATGTAAAAATTTAAATTGTATATTCTATATTTAAAATTTTAACTTATCTATTCTATATTTAAAAATTTTAATTATACAATTCCCATGTTAACATTTCAGCTAGCTATTTTCTATTTTCAAATATAAATTATCTATTTCCTATTTTAAAATTTAAAGTATCTATTTTATATTCTGGGATTCAAATTGTATACTTTCTATTTTAAAAACTAACTGATGAGAATTGTCAACTTTTGTTAAATATTTTCAAGCTACTTGCTTCTGTAACAACTAAACCATTAAAAATCTAAAATAAATGACTTGAATCTCTTGATATCAATTGCTATACACGTTTACAAAAATTTTACTTCAACTACTGTCACATTTGAAAGTATACATTGACAACTCAATTGATTTAATAATTTGTCAGAAAAGTACACCTGATCTTTCAAAATCTATAGTAAAAAATATTTGTTACATCCATTCAGTATTTCTTAACATTTATTCATTACTTCAGAAATATTAAAAAAAATAAACACGAGTTGCATTCTTTTCACGTAATTGACATATCAAATACTAAATAATCAATTTCAAAAAGTGCTAAAGAATTATATAAATCTTTAACAGATTCAGTAACACAATTTGTCCATAAATCTTTATCTTGTTAATGCCAAAAAATATCCACCCACTCAACCGTGAACTGTTCATCAACAACGAAATTCAATTTATCGGCGAAACAAGTTGCAGAAACCGCTAGAACTTTTTGCAGGATAGAACTAACACGAAACAATTTCGACCTGGATTTGTTTTTCATTCCGCGCTGTTTTTCCGACCTTGCTGAAGACGATTAACGAGCCCGTTGCATGCACACGATCAGCCGTGCACCCTTTTCGCCCCGCTTTGCTTCCCGCGCCCTTTAGATTAGATAACTCGCACCCTTATCGATGCAACCGGATCAGGGAATTCCCAAAGCGTTCACACAGCAACACTTCAGTACGAACTTATTCGACGTGTCTACAATTTAAAATGAAGAAAGTCAGAATTCAAAAAAATTTTAATTGCAATGCAGAAGTCACCTAACAAAGAAAATTGTGGTTAGCATGAACATATTTAGGAACAAGGAATTTTTTCTATTAACAGAAGAATTTATGAGCAAATGGAAATTATGTTTGAAATGAGGATCTTTAGAAGTGAAGAAAATCGTATTCAAAGTAAAGAAATTTATGCGTAAGGAAACTGTTTCTTGAATAGAAGAATACACGGTCAAATGTAAATATTTCTTCAAACGACGTTGTAGATAAGAAAAAACTGAACTTAAAATAGAGCAATTTCGGAACGGGGGATATTTTCTTTAAATAAAAGAATTTATGAGCAAAAATAGTTTTTTCTTAAACGAAGCAATTTAAAAGCAAAGGAGGTCGTATTTAAAGTAACGAAATTCATGAACAAGGAATATCTTCTTGAAATAAGAGAATTTAAAATGAAAAAAATTTTTTTTGACGACGAAGGGTAGAAGCAAAGGAAATTATATTTAAAATAAAGAATATTATAAACAAAGAATATTCTCATTAATTAAAGAAACGTATGACGTAAACGAATTTGTTGCAAAAAATATCTGCAAAGGCAAAGAAAGTAGTATTTAATATAATAACGAAATTAAAAGGTAGAGAAAATTTTGTTTGATATAATAAAATAAAGAGAGCTTCTCTAGAAACAGATTGTCTAATCTCAACAAAAAAAAGAAATACTAAATAGAAAACTTCCAACCGTAGGTTATAAATCTTGAAAATAATAATTGTTTACATTACAGTGTAGGAAAAGAAGAAAGATGTGCTACTGAAGTCAAAAATTATGGAGTGTGTGTGTGTAAAGCAGTGGGCGATCGACTAGTGTAAATATTTCCTTTAATTAGTGGCTCTTGTGTGAGTTTCCAGAAAAGGAAATAGAATAAAGTTTCCAGAAGTGAATAGAAGACAAATAGAGAGAAACACCGACGGGGCACAAGCGCGAGCAACGTCGACCAATTTATCACGGAAACGACGACGATATCTTTGATAACGGTCCAATCTATATCAGCCATCATAAGCGCAACGATATATGTGAAACGGCACGGCAGAAACAGCGGAATTTTAGAGACAAGGTGTAATCTAGTGGATAATCACGTATGAATTTATCTCACTGGTGACATTATCAAGTTATTACGGGCGAAATGACGGAATTCCAAATAGAGATCACTTAAACAGTGCTCCACGCTCTGTGAAATGATAGTCCAAAGGCCGTGATTTATACTTGAATAATTCACTTCGTTGAATATTAGCAGATGCATAATAATTATAGCTCTAATACGAAATTAAAAGGGTCGAATTATGATAGTCAATTAAACTGAAGTTTATAATAGCATGTACTATATGTATATAATATTTATATCGAAATATCTATCTCTGTGTCCTACGTATATATGTAGATTAATAATAGCAAAACATTTTAATGTATTAAAATAAAAATACATATATTCAATGTATAATGTTTATTTATATTTAAAACTCATATAATAAATATTTCAATCACAACATAGATTTAATATAGATACAATAAAATGAATATCTCGGACTCAGTGAAATCAGAATTGCAAAAGCAATTAAAATAAAGGAAGAGCATTATTTTTAAGTCAACAAAACGTTTAAGAGAAACATGGAACCTGTGTCGAGCAATTACACAGCTAAATTAGTTTTTCCAAATAAAACCTGATTACAATGCTTACTTTTTAATCCCCAACTCCAATTACAATTAGTAATTTTTTAATTAAGCTTAAGTACCACTCTGACGGAAGTCATTTAAATCCCTGGCAATATTTTTACATTTTGCCCTCGCTGCGATTGTAATTCCGACAATTCATTTATCTTTGAGTCGTAGTGGAAAAAAACACATATTTTATCATTGTTTCCAATTTTTCAGCGCGTGCTGCAGGAAGAGATTTATTACAGGGACGGTCTTCGATAGGGTAATCGATTAACGCTTCACCTAGTAAGGGTTATTTAATAGTCTTTTAAACGTCAGTGATTAATGGCTCGAGATTTCTTAATGAAGGTTTGAATGCACATCACAATTACAGCCGTGAACCGGTATATAGTTGCGTGTAAGGTACTACAATAATTTATGTAATTAATGCTGAATAGAAGAAAATAATGAAGTAACTTCTATTAGCGAGAAAATGTATTAAGAATGTCATTAACAGAATATAATATCCTCACGGAAAATATATCACTTATAGATTCATATTACAGACAATAATCTTTATAGGCAAATAATAAATTTATGTAACTATAAAACTCCATAAACATTTATGAAGTTATTAAATATACACAGAAAAATGATTGACTTCTTGCTCTAATATCATAAAAGACTAATAAAAAAATTTTTAATAGAATGTAACAAATATAAATGCGATTTAATTTTTTCGACTGGAAATTTTCTGCTTTGTCTATCGAATTATGAACAATGAAACAATTATGTTTACGATGAAAGGAAAACGAAAAAATTGTTAATTTATCGTTGAAACAATTAGTACCGTTTTGTGTCTGAAGATGACGTGTATACTCAAGAAACTCAGGGCAAATGCATCTACAATACATTCTAACGAAAAACTACAACGACAAGAAAAATTACACGATCATTTGAAAAAATAAATAAACCATCGGTGAAAGAATTAGTACCATATTACGTTTAAAGATAACGAGTATAATTAACAAACGCGAAGGAAATGCATCACCAGTATATTCTAACGAAAAACTACAGCGTAACGAAGATGAATTAAATGTTCCCCTGAAAAAATAAATAATCCATCGTTGAAAAAGTTGGTACCATGTTGCGTTTTGAGATAACGTGACACTCGTTAAACGGAGTTAACCAGAGTTAATACGCGGAAACGGCCAGACAACAATCGGACGGCTGATTCACTGCTGAGCCTCTAAAAGATGACATCAATGCTGGCAGTAACTTTTCGATCAACGATTGTACAAGTTTGAGTTATCGGGGTTCAACTGTGCCATACGTTATATTCGTTATACCAACTGTATGCAGGTTCCTGCGACGACAGCGAACGTGACAGAATTAAACGGACTCTTTCCGCGCCAGCATTTAATCACCCGCTGCTTTACACGTTCCGACTATAAAGTGGATTGCCACCCGGGCCCTTATGCCACTCGAGAGCCATTTACGAAATCTTTGATGTGAAATGAACCGTTCCAGTGCTCTCCGCGTTCATTTCGCTCGGTTGACCATTTAATAGTAATTGTAGTGACTTTCCTCTGGACTAATTTAATTTCAACAACTCGCGAGTATATTCTGCGAATGATCAAACTATAATTGGTAGAACTGTTAACGGCGTCATTTAATGGACACCGAACTCCTTTGCGGGTAACAACGGTGACGTTCAATGGCTACGTTCCTCGTGTTAGTCTCGGATAGCATTAACAGAGTAACTTAACGCTAAAACTACCGAGCAGTTAAATTGATTTCTTGAAATTCTTCTGCAGGAACTTCAGGAGTGGTTCTATCGAGACTTTTCGTTGACTCATAATTCAGCTTTTATCTTTTCAATAGTTGAAAAAAGAGGAAATCAGGAAAGGGACATTTTGAATCGTTTGGCAGTTTTAGTGATTCCTGGAAATGATGCTAAGCCTTTGCTAAGGGAAGCAGCCGTTTTGGTAATGTTAAGGATTTGTGTTTAGAATAGGAAAAAAACCATGCAAGATAAATTATATGTATTTGTTTTCTTAAATAGAATTTTGTTCTATTAATTATAATATATTTTCAATGTTTAGGTTTTATATGTAAATGGATAATTGAAACCTTTGCAATTGAAAGTTAATTACTATTGACCATCTAATTTGGTGCACTCTAATTACAAAGTTTAATATCCAATATCAAGTTTTGTACGATTCAATAATAAACAGAATATTCCAGTTCTCTGATAAACGAATGACTTTCTTTCAACACAATAATCAAGAAATATCATTGCATTAAATCTTAGAAAATGCTTAATTATTGATTAATGATCTTTGAGAAACCACTCAGCAGATAATATAAAAATTAATGATTAAGATAATACATAATTAATAGCGATAAAAGATAAACAATAACTAAAAGAAAATAATTAACAACTAGAATAGATAAATTCGTAACGAACAAAAAAGGTGAAAAATAATTATCACTAAAGGATCACCGGAATAGAAAGTGTCAAAACACAAATAAGCAATTAAGAAATAGAAGAACCTCAATTTACAACGTTAGAGGTACACTTTAAAAAACTTTTGAGAGATCGGTTCACTCAGTTGCCTAGACGAGACGGTCTCTGTTGAATGCTTAAAACACCGAGAGAAATAGAGATAGAGGAGTAGAGGCAGAAAGTAACAGTTATAAGGGCGGAACAAAAGAATCTAATTACCGGCAACTTTACTCGTCACAAGTGGCCCGAGACACAGCGTAACTCTGGCCACGGAAAACAATGGAATAAAGTGCGACGCAAAGCGGTGGATTGAGCTTTCTTCCGGAGTTTAACCCATTTCTGGGATTTTTCATCGCTTCAGTGACCCTGCGGAATGCCGGTGAACGACAAAGGGAAAACGCTGAACAGACGAACACGTTAGTATCGCTCAAGAGAACAAGGGATTCCCTTGGCGGGTTTCCTTCGCGTCGATTGAAAGTTAAAAGTCACGCCATACAAAATCCTGACAATGTCAAACCCTTGCAAGCTTTCGTGAAACTCGGCCTGAATACGTTCACGGTTTCCTTATACTATTTGTATCGTTTGTGCAACATTTCTGGATTTAATCTGGGTAATAATTAAAATTCATGGATATTTGAATTCTTAGATTATTAGATAGCAGAATCCTTAAATTTTCGGATATTTGAATTTCTGTATATTAAAATTCCTAAATTCTTGAATACTTGAATTCCGAAATTTGTGTATATTTGAATTCCTAAAATTTTGAATATATGAATGGTAATATTCTCGAATATTTGAATTGCTAAATTCTCTGAAATCTGAATTCTTATATTTTTGAATATTGCAACTCCAAAATATTTTAATATATCGAAGTATAAATTCTAGAACAATTGAATTCTTCGATTCTATAATAATTTAATTCTTGCATTTTGAAACAACAATTTTTGAATAACAATTGAACACTTGAGTGATTAAATTTTAGAATTCTTGAACTTTCTAACTACGTCTGCTCGCATATGTACAAATAATGAAAAATGCAAAAGAATCGTAATATAATTTAACGGAATTATTTAGTGTATATATTCTGACGAGACCAGTGATCGAATGAATAAATATAAATTGAATTACAGAGTGGAACAAATATTATTCGACATTTCCTCGTTCATTCATATCGGAATTACTGGAAAAGAATTAGTAGTAGAGGAAAAACTGACGAAAAATTACTAGAGCGTCCCGCGATGTTAAAAAATCTCTTTGACCACAAAAAACCTCGTGACTCTCGAGTGGCAAAAATACCAACGAGTGCAACGACAAGAGCAGAAGTATGTTAGAATTTTCCGAGCGAGTTATTAACAAATGTTAGTCCACGGAAGTGTAAACCCCAGTGGTGTGGAGCTCCGGAACGAGACGCTTTAACATCGAGTGTGCTCCAGGGATTATAACTTAGGGCATCCTTGTCCGTATCCAGGGGAAGGGGGGAGTAGAAACTTTCCAACAATATCTAGGAGAAGTTGAGCCAGTTTTATCAGAATTTACGCCACTTCGGAACTGCCAAAGAAACTTCCCCATTGATTTTTCAACGCCGGACGTTTACCAACAACCCGACCACTACACAAGATTACCTCATTATTAAACCAACAAAGTAAAAATGAAATAAAATAAAAAACATTCTTAAAATAACATCAGTATTCAAGTAATATTCCAGCAAAAAAATTCTAAGCAATATTGGAAAAATATTCGATCAACGAAATTAAATAAAAGAAACCAATGTTGACTAACAAGAAAATTTACTGTTGAAGCAAAATTGACGTAAGTATTAATTGCAATCGATATATTATAACACAATTTTAATGAATATTTGCCAACGAATATTCGATCGAAATAAAGAAAATCAAACAACGAAATAACAAGCATTTTCGAGGATCAATCATACTAATTTATTTATACTGGCGACAGTTTATTTATTTATATAGTCAATGATCCTCGTGTATTTATACACTCGCAACCCCGTTATTTATAGAGCGCCTCACCCCATCGCCGACCGCCGCCAAACAAACATTAAATAACTCCGTTAGATAATCCTCTAAACAAACCCCAACGAAATCATGACACTGCATCACCCCGACGACACCCCCGAAACTGCGACCCCGTAGCACCAGCACAACATGAACGCTTTTTAATATATTCACTCTTTCCCCGACGTAAACACCCGCCCACGCATCCAGCCAGAGCACTCGTAAACTTCCTGTGCCCACTTCGCAGCTGGCCAACCATAGCAACTTAATTACAACTCCGCCCCAGCCCGAGCGTAACCAGCGAGCAATATTAAAAAAGACCAAACAGCCACCGACCAGTTCGAACAAGATAAACAAACGGCTGGCAAACGTTTTATTGTCCAGCGATGAAAATTTAGTGAAGATTCTCGGGGAGCTAACTTGCTGGAGCTAACGGCCATTAAAAATAGGATTAACATTCGCCTAGGGGATGGATCGATAGGGGTCAACAAAGGGGGCAAATAAAAACGTTTATCGAGGTCTGTCAATGAACCCTACTGCGACTTACCCTAAAACCTAACCTGACACCGCCCACAGTCGCACTGGCAGGCACCGTTTTTCGGCTGAGACGCTGCTCCGACGACGATGTCCTCTAACGGCGGGCACCAAGGATGGTCAATGATTCGAGTCCGAACACCGGCCCGCTGATGACTCGTCGTCGTTCGCCACGGGGACCGCGAAAACCGAGGAAAAACTGCGACTTCGTCCCATCGTGAGACGAGCACTGCCTTCGATGCGGGACACAAGACTCTCCGAGGGCCAGGGACGGCTAGTCCGGGTGTCTAGCAGTCCCGCGCGGGCCAGGGATGCCAGGGAATCGCTCCTCATGAATTTCTTAGCGCCCACTCGCCAACGGCTGCTGGCGTCTCTGCAATATGAACAGAGCTTGGAGAGTTGGACTTTTTCTTTGCGGATGGTAATGAGAGGAATATAATGGAACTCCGCCGAGTGTAGTGGGCATGGTGCAGACTTTAGAGCTGCGTGGTTTTTGGAAACGGTTTTGTTTGGGCTGAGTTTGGGAAGATTTGTTTTCGTAAGTTCTTCGATTTTGGGAAGTTGTATTTTTTATTCGTGATTCTCGGAAGTTTCGGTACGGAGGTAGGAATTACTTCGGTTGCTGTTTTTCGGATTTGTGAGAAGTGGAGTTTCTTTTGTATTGGATGTGAGAGGATCGAAGATATTTTTAATAGAAACATTCGATGAATAATCGAAATTTCAGTGGAAGCTTTTAGAAGATAGTTTTGTTACTAAGACTCTAAATGGAACTTTCGTTTTTGAAAAATAAAATAGCAGAGGTGGAATTTGAAAGATTATTGAAGTTAACAGTGGATACACCAAATTTGATAAATAATGTTTGAAACTTTATGGAGGACGTTTGAAATTCAAATGGGCACGAAGAATATTTGGAGGCTCCAGGGCTCTAGAGGAATAGGTACAGGCGTGCAGCCTGCACATGCGTACTAGAGCATTTCGCTGTTTCGCACACAAAGCAATGCCCCTCACTCTCATTCCAATTAGCAATGCAATTTCTCAATTATTCGCGACGGATTTGCAAATTCATTCGTCCCTGTGCGGGGACACGATACTTTCTTCTCTTCTTTTAGAAGTTCACTGTCGCGGCAGTGTTCTCTAGGGAAAAAGTCAAAATTGAAAAATCAATGATTGGCTCTCGGAGCCAGCAGGAAACCTATTACCAGCTGAAAACTGGTACCGGCATGCGTTCAATCGAAGTTTGATTAGTTTGATTGTTTTCAGTTTTTCGGTGATACTGCACTCCTAGCACAATGACGTTCAATTTTGCATTCGCTGTCGGCACGGTAACAAGAAATATCATTTCCTTCTTTTAATGGTGGATCGACTGCTTCGATTCTGGAACTATTTTCTACTCCACTGTCGATAATATAATTCTTTTGGAATAATTTCGGGTAAAAGGAGGAAACGAAAACTTGGAAAATATTTTTCTCAGTTGTAATATGGATTTACGATTGTTTAATAGAAAATAGGAAACAAGCACTTGGAAAATAATTACTGAAATATTTCTCTCATTTCTAACATTGTTTTAAGAGTGGTCAGAATTATACAATAAAATGAACAACTGAGAAACTGTTGGAATTGTTTTCCTTGTTTCTAATATTGTACAAAGATTATTCAATACAAAATAAAATCCAATTACTTGAAAAATAGTTATAAAGATATTTTTCTCAACTCTAACATTGTTGTAATACCGATCAGTGTAATAAAATGAAATAAACAATCTGGAAACTATTGAGTTTTTCTTATTTCTAGTATCGTTTAAAGAATATTCAAAGTAAAATAAAAAACAAATACGTGGAAAAAAATTGAGGAAATATTCCTTTCATTCTTAATACTACTTATAGATTGCTAAATTTAAAAGAAAGAGTAAACAGTTGAAAAACTGTTGTAAAAATAACTTTCATCCTTCTGATGTATTTAAAAGTAATCTTTCAATGGGATTTATATGTATAAAATAATTAATAATTAAGGATTAAGAAGAATAGAAAATCTCACTATATTTTTGAAGACATTGACAGATTATTTATTTACAGTTAATTTCAATATTTATTTATATATAGTTTCAAAATTTATTTAGTAGTAATTTTAATATTTGTTTCTAAATAATTTTAGTATCTATAGATAATTTTCTGCTAATTTCATAAATATAGTGAAATATTCCAAAAGAATATGTCAAAAAGGTATACAATTTTATAATTCATTACCAGTTCTCATAAGAGAAATATATACGCCAAATAGTTTCCACTGTTCCACATCCTAATGGTAGTTTCATGCAGCAGGAAACTTTACGTGAAAGTTCCACCAAAGATTTAGCGATGATCAAAGAGCGTAAAGCATTCTCCAAGTCTACCTGGGCACTTCTGAATGGATTATGGTAATACGTGACGAATTGGAGCATACAATAAACACGTCGGTGGCTGAAACAGACTAATGGCATTTTTTCGAGACACAGTACGACAATAAAACAAAACAACATACGGAATTATGGAGAATATATACAGCAATACACATAAAAACGAAATAATCAGTTATATAATAACGAAATACAAAATATTCAATCAGACTGTGGATACCTGCGGTGATTAAATTATTTTACGCACGCGTTGAAATTAATTTATGGAAGTCGGAATAAATATGAATTTTCCAACATGTATTTGCATAATATTCATATGAAAAAATAATTAGAAAATTTAATTACCGAATTGAATTATGAGTTATTCATTGCTAATAGTATTGATTGAAATGAAAAAAATTCATCATTTTCTGTATATTAATGGTAAATAATTTCTTACTTGTTATTTATATATTAAACAGGCACAATACTCGAATTACTGACGCATTAAAGGATTTGACTTTACATTCTCGTTTTACAAACTCACAGGATCCACAGTTGAGACTGAACAAACAAACTATGTCAAATATATATCACAAATAAATATTGACAGAATAATAACATAATATCAATGCTCATACAGTCTGACTGCGGATTATTGAGATGAATTTAATATTGAAGATGTGATATATTACAGACGAGTAAATAAAAAACATTTTCAAATATATATTTAATATTTTCAACGCGAAAAAATATTTATTGAGCCTACTCAGACATTCCAGGTAGTAAATTCTATAAACAATTGAATGATCAACAAAAATGGTGATTTTGGTGGACATTAGATGAAATTAACATTTTGCTACAACTTTATCATGGGCTCATATTTATATTACTATATCACTAATATATGAATTCTAATTTCATTCCATCTATATAGTTAAAAAATTCAGTGGTATCAATGTTTCACCTTGCAGAATAATTATATAATTTTACTGGAATTTTATTGTATAAATATAGATATGTATTATATTATTATAATTCAGTTGACGAATTCATTGAACTTTATGTATATATATATATATATATATTTGTTGCTTCTGCTCTTTATCAATACACAAAATCCGCAACCAAGACGCAATACAAATGAATACAAGCACATACCAGAAAATCAACATCGCTATAAAAATCCAGAATCCATTCATCTCCAATGCAAAAATTAATGGCACCGAATAATTTCCTGATTAGTTAACCATTAATGAAGTAGTATCAATATTGGTGAATTAATCGAGTATTCCTGAAACAGTTTAACCAAACATTTCGACGAACAACAAAACAGACCGTCATTGCCTGTGTCACGTGCATACCATTAGATACGATAATGAAAAAAAAAGAAAAATAGAAAACAAGAAGATAAATAAATGATAAAAATAAACTGTTATTATCTATGCCAAATATACACGGGTAAATACAACGGAATAAAACGTTGAAAAAATGATAAAAATGAAATCAATAATTCAGGTGACGTGATAATACACGACACTGGCAGCTGACGCGAGTATTCTAGGTCAGGTGCAACAGTGAATTTTTCTTCGTTCTGGTAGACAGTGTTCGCTGCAACAGGGAGCACAATGGACTGAATAGGCGAACGGAAGAGATCAGTAGCGAACGGATAAGAACTGGGTTAATATGATCAGCGAAAGCGAGCAGACTTCTTCAACCCGACCGGTCCAGACATTATATTTAGAATAGGAACACACCGACAGATGATAAAGTGAACGGCCCTAGGAGACACACGAGACTTTGTATTTTTACTAGGACACATCTGTCATTGGCTGTCGTGGATCACCCTTTGAATGGACTATCTATAGACTTGTGGGTCCTTAATTATCCCTTCAGTATCTAATTACGAGTTGAAATCACTATTTCCTAGGTGTTCCTTGTTTTAGCAAAATACGTCATAGGAATTAGAATATTTATAAATAAATAATAGAAGAATGTATATAAACAATATACGAATATTCTACTACAAATTAGCTTCAGTGATTATTCTAGGAATTAATTAATAATTCTAGAGTGAATATTCTGGATGTTCGATACGAACAGTGAAGCCTGATTATTGAATAACTTCGAAATTATTATGACAATAATTTTCATTGAATAAGATCCGTACGTCAATATAATTGCAGAGTGATTACTTTGAAAATTTCTCATGATAAATCTCCTGCTTTAAGAATGAAATTTCCAATGGCTGCGCCATGCGTGATTTTTGAAAAACAAGTTTTTGGTTTTAGGAATCAGATTTTGCGCGACAGTATTATCAGGGAACGAAGAGTGACGAAGTTCAGCGACAATCGAGAGGACAAGGAGGCCACGGGGTGTCAAGGAGCAGCCACCGAGAGCTAAAACGACCCCTGAAGCGCCACGTTTCACGATGCTGTGGCTGATGTATGCTAATGTATTCTTGTCGGTGACAGTGGTTGCCGAGTGAACGCAGAGACATTCCAGTTAACACTCAGTGCCTGTATTAGCGTCACTGTTAGACATGGAAATGAAAAATTGAATTGGCACCGACGAAAACGGTGATTTGTATTTGTCAATAAGAAGAACAGCCTCATTAACAATGCTGCTGATTTTAGAAAAAACCGTTCAATACATAGACATTTCTGCCGGTGACATTAAAATGACATTACGAAAAGAGTGTAAAACTTCTGAGTTCTAAATTAAAAATATATTAATAATCGAACATTAATAACATGTTAAGCCTGTTATTTTTCTAAAGTTGTTGGACTATTAATTACTTTTGTAGTTTAAATTAATAGTTTAATAGTTTTGATAAATAGCTCATTGAAAAATTAGAAGTACAACATTCTCTCTGTAATGTCATTTTAATGTCACAGACAAAGGAGTTCTGTAGACTGCTATATCTGTTTATCTGTTTAGTTTATAACTAATTATATTTAGCTCCAATTAATACAAAGTACAAAAATGTAAGAAACGTGTCAATAATCTTTTACTCGAAATGCCGTTGTCCATTTTCAAAATTAAAAGCACACGTAAGATGACAATATAATAAAAACAACACAACAGCAATTCAAATTGACACCGAACACCGAAGAAGCAACACGCAAACTCCTGAATCGAATTTCTAACGTCGACGAAACGAAACATAGGGGTAGATTCGGAACAGTCTCATGTGCTCTTAGGGGCACCGGCGCGATCCGCAGGAGCCCTGCGCGTCGGACGCGTGCGTTAACTCGCGAGGGAACGCTTCCCGAACCGAGGCTTCAGTCTGCGCGCGACACTTGTCGGAGGCGCGTCGTGGCATCCTCTAAGTACCGCATATTCGATCAAACTCCGCGACCCAACATCAAGAACATTAAAAGAAAAAGAATTAAAAACATTATAAACAATAAAAAGACAATACATCCAACCTCAAAAAATAAACACAAATATTCATCCTTAAAAGACACCCTACAAACATCAGGCTCAACTGGCGTAACCTTTGAACGCAGCTCTATAGAGTCCACAGTAGATACAGACAGTGTCTGATCAAACATAGGGTATCCACTATGAAGGAGTCAACGAAGAAATGTAATTTATTCAAAGACCAGTGCAATTTCCTTGTCTCCAAAGTGAATGGACAAGGCGTTCCTCGACCTTGAAAACCAGAAGAGCATTTCCGTACCTTTTTTTTGGACGATAAGTTAGAGTTCGGAGTGCAAGGGTACACGAGGATGAAGCACAAAGCTGGGAACAGTGGTGCGACAGAAGTTCGTCACGCGTGAAGCTGCGGGTAGTTTTCGTGCGACAGGATCGGTGATGCAGGTGAGCGACCGCAGGTGAGATCATGTGCAACGCGCGAGGAAATTGATCAGCGATCACGGAAAAACAATGGCAGTGTCAGGGCACTACTAAGGGACACAGGAGAATGCCAGCTGTGAAGGGATTCCGAGTCAACCGAGGTAAGCTCAGTTGGGATTTACATTTGATTTGCGTTAACGAGCAGTTAACGCTTTATTTAAAGCTGCTAAATACCAAAGCAACCGCTCACTAACTACCGATACGGTTGTCTTCATCGTGCAGGAGTCTGTGCTGTCAGTAGCTAAAGTTTGTCATTTTCAAACCGAAGAATAGAGGACACTCGAGATGTTCTGATTTGTTTTATTTTAAACCAGCGCAGTTTTAATTGGTCACCCATTGTTAAGCATTCGAAACTGACAAGACGATTAATAGGCTTACGGTAGATAAAGTGGTAATTGGCCTTGGAACCACCGATGCACGGTAGGTCTTTGAGTGTTATTCAGGAAGACATTTAAAAGAGGCAATCAGAAAATTTTGAATTGTTTGGGGATGACCTGTTGATGAATGTTGAAATGTACTTTTGTAGGTCCGGGTTTGCAATGGAAGGAGAAGATCTCGAAGCTTTCAATTGGCAATGTACTGCCATTTATTTTATTTATTCTGTCTTTTATTACTTTCTTTTGTTACTTGTGAGTTTTGAACTGGAGATGTTTGAAATTCAGTGGATACCTTTCTCGGTTTTGTGAAATACCAATTTTAATGAAATATGTTAAACGAGAACGATAGAAGCTAATGAGAAAGGCTATAGCGAAAGCTTTTGGTAGATGATTGTATAAGTGTTAATATATTGTTGCTAATGATAGTGAAAATTTGGGAGCGACTATTTTATTAAATTTCATTAGCACAGGAGACTATTTATGATACATAGTCAACCTGTTGATGAATGCTGATGCGTTTTTACTGAATTGAATTTTTATTCGGAATAAAGTTTGTTAATTTATTATTGGAAATTGCTCGTTTGTATTTAATTGGGTATTTATAAATGAACTAGATATTTTGATTATGTTTTTCTCTAGTTACTGTTGAATATTGACATATTTGAGCGCAACGAAATTTTCCTTTGTACACACTACTTTGATATATTACTGTCAAATGAGTTTGAAGGTAGAAGTTTCTATGGAAGAATGAAATAGTTTACTGTCAGGTTAGCCTATACCTGTTGAAGACTATTCATAACCTCGTTTGCAATTTAATTTTAATTTACCTGTAAGTATACAATAATTTCATTTATTCGTCACTGTGATTTATACACATATGGAGAACGAAAATATTTAACGAAGAATGAAATAATTGAATTTCAATTTTCCTTTAATATACTTATAAATATGCCGGTGTTAAACTACGTTCCATATTGTACAGTATACATAAATAAATTAACAGAAATATGTAAATAACTGAAACAGAATTTTTCAATACGAACCGAAACAGACAATTATCTTATATTTAAAATACAATTCACTCTTACGTTTAATATTGATGTACGTGTATAGAATTTAATTTCTGGATGTACTCGATGCATTGATATTTAAATTTAAATTTAACCGTAGCTTTCGAAGTGTATAAAAGAAGAAAGAAATTTGTGTTTGTGTTCAGAAATCTGTTGATAAGCATTAAAAGCATTCCTTAAAAAAGTACTTCTGAGTTACATAAAATATTTTATAATGAATGAATGTTTCAGCCGAGGAATTAGAAAATATTATCACGTCACCATGTGAAATACGTTCATTTCGCCCGATAATGTTATCTTTTAAAATACAGAGTTCCATTTCACGGATTTGCGGGTTGCACATGTTAAAAATCAGATAAAAACGAACTATTTCACGACGTATAATGGACATCGATTTCTCGTGAAAGCTCAATCAGCAAGGATAACTGCAGCAAGGTACACGACCACGATTCGCGCGCGATAAGGAATCGAAAATGTGCATCGAGTTCGTTTCGCCCGCGGCTCCACTGCCGGAAAATTCGAAAACGAGGGAATACATGCATTGACGCGACATTTCCGGAAATGAGAGATCTACGAAATAAACTGGATGAATTTTCGAACGCTCAAATATCATGTCAATATTTACGATCTGAAAGTTACAATCAATGCAGTTTGAAGATTATTCTTCAGATTTTCATTATGCAATAGTTAATAAACACAAAAACCTTGCGTTGAGCACTCAGGAGAGATATATCATTAACAATGAAGTTCCATTATTTTTCAAGTATTCATTAAATATTAGAGAATAAATATAAAAATGTTAGATCGAGCATTCAAAATAATTTATATGAGTATAAATAAAGATTTGAATAAGTAAAAAATATTTTTGGTGACATGGAGTATTAGAATAATTATTTAGAGTTATATAAAATTGCGTGGAAATTATGACAATTATTTGATGTATAATTTAAGTGTGATTATTCGAGTCTAGGATTATTTCTCTTATTCCGTAACTGATACTAATAACTGAAGTAGGTGTAAAAGGGATTCGGGACAGATTTTCAACAGAAACACAAATATTTGTGAATGTTTTAAAGTATATAACAGTCGGAAATATGAAATAAGATTTCACAAAATCGAGATACAAGTACGATCAATATTAAATGTATTATTTTAACGTGAATACTCTTCTTTACTAGCAATTATTTTTCTTATACTGCTATAATTATTTATTACTCTGGACTCTGATAAAAAACATGTATCCAATTATTTCGAAAAACATATACAAAAAAATCACAAAAAACATATACAATTAATTATTTCAGAAAACATCTAATTAAATATTTTAAAAAATATATTCAATTAGTTATACCATACAACGTCCAATTAAATATTTCAAAAAATGTATTCAATTAATTATTCCAAGAAACATTCGATTCAATATTTCAAAAAGTATATTCAATTAATAATTAAAAAAAAATATACTCAATACATTGTTTCATTTACAAGAACAACCATTTGAAATTCTCTACAATCGTCTAATAAGTGCGAGTAGTACAAACTGTACAAATGAAAACTAATTATATGGCGCATATTCATCACAACCAAATACTAATTAAATACCCTATAATACTGTGTCATACTCCCGCTGACAATTTCCAAATGAATTTAACAAATCCAAGTATTACGAAAATGTTCCTAAAATAAACTAAATGTCAAACTGAATATCTACAATTAACAATCGTTAACCATTAAAGTAACCGTAGAGACTCAAGAACTATCAAACTCTCTTCTCCTTCCAATAAATTCTGCACAATAAACTAACTTCCACCAAGCACAGTTGCGAAATAAATCATAGAACAAGGGGTTAATTAATACACAAGCGCATTTCAATATTCCTAACATCAAACAACACCGCGGAGTATCTAATTAAAACGAAAGTAAATTTGCGATCCCATCGCAGCGCATTTCGTACGATGACTGCAGCCGTAATGCGGAACTTTGTTTTATACGGTGATACCGCGAACGCGACTGGAATCAATTCGATCTGGGGGCGTCATTCAGACTGTGGGCCAGCGGCTTTTCTGCTGCAATTGGCAACTGGTTACACAAATCCGTGATTACAATGGTGCCCGAGCCGAGGAAGACCGTGCGAACTCCCTATTATTGGAAAATGCACGAGCCCTTTTAATAGCGCTACCACCCTTCTCGCATTTATTGCAGGGATAAATAATAATGACTCTGATCATACGGAACGAGGGATAAATTATATGCTTCTGTTACAGCGAACACGTGATGATTCGTCGGTGAATCGGTAGACCGCATTTTTCTGGTGTATGTAATTAAATAGGGAAATTTTATGTATGGCGTTCTATAAATAGTATGAAATATTTATAATATAATATTGATGGTTTTAAAAATATGTTTTATGCTGAGACTATTTTCTTAGATTATTTAAAGAATATTGATTTAAGAATGTATATTTGAAATATGTTATGTATGTATAGTATAATGGAGATATGGTTATGATTTTATTTTATTTTTGATATTTTGATATATTGTATGATGTATAGTAGAGTTGCGATTAATAATTTAATTTTGTTTTGAC
This sequence comes from Nomia melanderi, assembly GCF_051020985.1. Lineage (NCBI taxonomy): Eukaryota > Metazoa > Arthropoda > Insecta > Hymenoptera > Halictidae > Nomia > Nomia melanderi. The sequence goes on from NC_135000.1 coordinate 2,784,578, forward strand.
ATTTAGCGATACAACGTTACGTTGATACGTAATAATAAGCACTTAACTTATCATATTCAGTTAGAAATATAAAAATATCTTGAAATGTTGTTAAAAGGAATATTGTTATCATTCTAATAATAATGTGAAAATGATACTAATATTAATAATAATCAATAATAATAATAAAGTTAATATTATTTATAACACCATATGACATTCGATTTATCAGATTAAATTAAAAGTATAGATATAAACAAGTCTGAAAATACAAAAATAATTCGTAGTATTGTTCAAACTGACATTATTACTATAATACCAATTATAACATCAAATATTGATACACAACAACATATGACCTAATATATTATAATTTATATACTACTATACTTCATTATTCGATACCATAGTTAATATCCAGTAACAATATTACTTTCCCCAACACCACAAAACATTTCCAATTTCCACAATTTCATTGAACCCACTTGATCCATACAACTGATGTCTTTTCATCCTTCACTTACAAATTCTAATTAGGAAACGAGTAAGCCAGAAGGTGCATATTAATTTCACGAATCATTTCTCGTAGCAACAGGCAATCTCAGACTCATAATTTTTCTCTTATTAATCCATCAAGCCTGCGGTCTACCGATAGAATCACCGTGCACTGTTTCTTGCGAGGATTTAACTGTGAACGTCGGTTCTTAATTAGCGTAGCCTTAGGCGGTTCGCGAACTTGAGCTCTGTGACTCGCGGCACAGTGCTTGAGGAATGGCCCGTGTCAGTTAATTAGAGTTGCAACGCCTCGTGCCAGCAATTCCACCGTTGCTACTACCCGGTTGATAGGAAAAGCGCCTGGGATTCAGAGATCTGAATCACGGGCAGATTGAACGTAATCGAAATAATGGAAAAAAAACGTATCACTAACTGAGAAGGAAAAATGCATCGAAAAATGGAAATGACGGTGATACTTGCATAGGGAATAGCAGCGGCAATAAGAGTGAAACAAGAAATATCGGCAACGATAGAAACAATTGAATAAGTAATAATATAAATGAGAGGTATGAACACGGTAACAAGGGAAATGACGTATATAAAATTAGACTGCGGATTGTTGCTATATTTATTTCGATTGAAGTGATGATAGAAAAAGAAGATTGAATTTGATATAAATTTAATATATATATATAGAATTGATGGTATGTACTATTTCGTTTATGGACTAGCCACTAGTTTGTTCCAAATTAATCAATTTGCTTATATAAATACAAGAATTTTATAAATATATATATTATTTTTCATTGATTATAAGTATTTGACATTTATATGTACTACATTTTTATAATAAATTTATTAACTTCGCTTTTATATATGATTTGTACTTCTAAACGTTTCAAAAATACCATTATTTCCGATTCATAATCATTTAATTTCAATATTTTTGATTTATTTCTGATGGTATTGAATATTTATTGATTAATACTAGTCAATAAATAATTTATAGTAATTTACCATTATCAGTTTGTCATAATACTCGAAATATTAATGGAGTAGTGAATACATAGTATTTCTGGAATCGTTAAATCAACAAAATCCGCAGTTTAAACAGAATACAAATGAACACATATGAAAAATTGTACAAAAAAGACACTCATACCAGCCATAACACATAGAAATGCCAATATTCACATAAATATATGTTCGTATACCTGTAAATATATTTTTTATAGAAGAATGGTGATACTGCAACAGAAAATAAAAGGATTATACAAACAACATATTAAAAGAGAACTGTAATTACCACAATGTAAGGTCATATGTCTTCTGAATAATCATTTGATACAACCATCACTAATTAAACACTAAGTATATACATATAAAATCTATATGTATACAAAACTGAACACCAACTGCACTGAAAAATACACAAAAATATGCACTTCTCAGCAAATAAAAAAACCTTCATTAAACCAATGAAGATTACATTAAATTCGCAAAAAAGGATTCAATGAAATGAACCAAACCGCGAATTCAAAAGAAAATTAAATTAAAAAGTCACCGAATGTCAATAAAACGAAACAGAAAAATTATCGTTTTAATAGAAGAGACAATAGGGCGCCCAAAAGCAGCCGCGACGAAAATAACGATAAATAAATCTACAAATAGATTTTCATAGGAAGAACATTAATACGACAACACAAAATCGAATAGTAAACCAGTAAATTTAGATAAAAGTAAAATTATCAGAGTACGACTCTCATTCATACAATCAGCCGCAATTAAACGCAAGCACATACACGCAATATATATCAACACAAAAAATCACCACACTGCTTTGAAGAATATAAAAAAGGTATATATTCCTCAGCAGGTAGAAAACATTGTAAGTGTAAAAAATCAACTCCCATCAAACGAAATGGAGATGAAATTAAACAAACCTCCTCGTAAAAAATTCAACGTAACAATTCAAATCGCAAATACCGAATCAAAATACGATTAAAAAATTACCGGAAGTTGATAAAATAAAGTAGAGACAACGATAACGAGGAGAACTAAAAAAAAACATAGTTCCGACGGGATGTTCGACGACAAAAGAGAGAGAGAGAGAGAGACTGAGAGATCATTGCAATGTAATTCTAATCAGATATTACATGCACCAATTTTGCAACAATATTTGTGAAGAAAATAAACCTAACCACCCGAGAGAGAATGTCACGTTCCTTTCATCGTAATTCCATTGAGAGACAGAGACTAAAAGTTCCTTAATTCCACTCGTAATTGAGTTCCGTCCAATGGAAGACTTGTATTTGCATCTCAGCGCAAAAATTCAAGTACTGGCAATCCTGTTCCAGACATTAAAATCGGATTATGTTGGATCGATTCGATGCATCCACAGATGAAGCCAGTTACAAGGTCTCCGATTCGAGTGAGAACTTCGTGCAGACGCTTTCAGAAATTTCCCTTCTTGAAGAAAAGTGTCTCAGAATACGAAATCGACGGAGGCCATTGGGAACCGATTCCATCGTTGCGGTTGCTTCATTGATCCCATGATGATGGGGAACCTGTAAATGTACTAGGCCGAACAAAACGTCGTATATTGTAATAACATTAAAAATAAGAACAAAGCAGAACTGGTTTCTGAAATGAAAATATCAGTATCGTTTCCAGTGAAAATGAAAATAATTGTAATTGATTAGGGAGAAAGCATTATTTTATAATATTGTGCAGGAAATATTAATATTATGTAATATTCAACAAAATTGTGCTATTTCAATAAGTACGTGCATCATTGAGAAATAATATCGTATAAATTTAAGAAAATATTATTGCAACAGCAGATTCGAGATGCATTGAAAACCAATTATAGTTTCCCATCAACAGGGATTGTTTTAATTAAACGTCACCCTCTTCAGAGTATTTTTCCAGTATTATTGGACATATCCTTAACAAGAATTTAACTGAGTTTACGTTTCATTTATTGTGGTCGAGATGGAATGATCCTTCCGATGAAAGAGAAACTTCCTGAAGAGGCGTACAGCAATATCAATCAAGGAAAATTGGGTCACACGTTATCGCCCATCGAAAATGAAAATTAGTACAATAGACGTTTTGTGTAATAGCTTAGTACCTGGGCATATAAGGGGCAACTGAAAAACATGAACACTTGCCAAACTTCAGAGTGCATACAATAAACTCTCAGCTGGCTGCATATTCCACCAACAGTACATTTTATGTACTTTATTGTTGATGATCGTAGAGGGGAGGGGCGTTGAGGGGTAACCTGAAAAAGAAAAATAACCAAGCAATTAGAGTATTTAACTCTGACTGCTGGCTATATATGCCACCAACAGTACATTCGGTACCCATACAATGGGCACACCCTGTAATACCTGTTGGTTATTGGCCACTCCACTGCACACTGCACACTACTCCCATCATGCACACTTCACATATTCTTGTATATGTAACACTATATCATATTATCTATGACTGCATGCTTCTTCTCGTATATGTGGCACTGTGTATTTTGTTGTATATTAATCAGAGTATATAGTATAGAATCCACTGATATTTGAGTAGACCTAACTGCTGTCAGTTAACTAGAGAGTATATAGTAAACCTGTTTGTTTTGATAATAGAAGTTTTACTAATGGTGCAGTCTTTTTGAGTTTTACACTCGTTTTGAAGACAAGACTACGTTCGATATAATAACTATCTCAAATGAATGATGTAATATTGAAACAAATAAATATCTAATATATAATTTAATGTTGAGGACAATATACTAAAAAATATTAATTTTAAAATAATTACGAGCTTGAATATAATATACTCCCTCATAAGAATGATCTATTTGAAGATGATATTCTATTCATTATAATGATAGATCAGAAACTATATTCAAAAAACATATATAATCAAATTTGAAGTAACGTTTTTTGTTAAAATAATTTTCCCTAATAATATACTAGAAGAAGGTGGTATAGATAGGCATAATACTATTATATGTGTAATATTTTGATTGTACAAAACAATATATCACAATGTAATGCAATGTAATGTTATGAAACGTAATGCAACACAAAATAACAAAATACAACAGAATACAACGTAATATAGTACAGCACAATACAATTCAATACAATACTATAGAATACTACAGTAGAACCCCCTATACACCATAATTTAATGCAATGTAAAACAATATAATACAATATAGTGAAATATAATACAATATAATAAAATACTTCATACACAGAGTATTCTCCTTCATCGCCATCCAGCCGAATCCAGTGCAGTTCCTCGAAGACCTGTAATACATGAAGAAGTCGTCCTGAAAAAGGACGCGTGTTCCACGATGGGGCCCAGCTCGCAATGCGGTCCACCATCGTGGCCCTATCCTTACTTATACTAAATTCTACCCCTCGAATACTCGTCTAATTACGCGACTATCTAAATTCGAACCCGTACGCGAGACTCGACTTCAATTCAGCATGCAAGAGAAAGGTTAGGTTGGTTCGTTTAGAACGAACTGTCACAAAACAACGGCGGTATATTTTGTCGATTGCAGGGTAGGTTGGCTCGTTTACAACGAACTACTCAAAAATCGCGCCTCTACATTTGTCGGTTATAAGTTACGTTGGCTCGTCTACAACGAACTGTTAAAAAATTCCTATACACTCGATATATACCTGAGATACTACACGCTGATTAGAAAGGGTGTACCCGAATGAATCTACTGTGGTCTCCATCCTGCCAGTAGTCATTTTGGTCGCAACACTAATTGGGGCAGTTGATTCTAATCAACGCGGTAGACACGGTTGACGCGGTTGATGCAGTTCAACGCTGTTCGATGATCGAGACGCAAAAGAACATGCATTAGGAGGATTTAGCAAGGACGGAGGGCTTCACTGAACTAGAGAGAGCTAACTTATTCCACCATGTCACAAGTGACATGTCTTCAACTAACCGACTGCGAGGATTCGTGCAAGCTAGTGATTCTAATGGCAAGCGAAGCTAGGGTATAGCAAGGTTATAGTAAAACCAGAAATCTTCGCAGTCCAGTTAATCGGTAAACAGCAAAAAAGAATAAAAAAAAATAAGCACCAGGAGGAATTAACCTACGACTGGTATAGTGGATGTTGCACCACACGCCATTCATGCTTGTGATGTGCAACGAGAACCAGGATGAACTAGTCATCGATTGGTATAGATATTGCTGCACCATCAAGATGATGCAGCAATAACCAGGGGAAATTTATTCACCGACTGCTATAGTTGGACACATACCCTATTTAGGAGTACGGTGCAACGAAGAAACAGGAGGAACTAATCCATCCACTGGACTAGTATATGCAGGCCGAATGCCCTTTCAACATTGGCCAAGCACAGGTCATCTCTCATGAGCACAGAGCAATTCACATTGAGTGAATTTGTTGATTGGTACGTAACAAACGTACCATTTATTCGGCCCTTTGGACACTCCGTCGAAACGTTCTCGTTTGAGCATTCGACAATTAATGTTACTGTGGAAAATAATTGTTCCAAATTGAATTCTCCTTGCGAACAATCAGTCTAATTGTGAATGCAATTGAGCTTCGATTTTCGAGTCGACGTTGTTTATGCTGTGCGCGCGACACGCGATATGCATTATGAAAAATATCCTGCAGGCGAGTTGTTATTGGCTGGTCAATCACTGTGATTGATGCACAGTGGGAAATTGAAGCAGGAAATGTACGTGACAAGGAACGTGACAAAGAAAAAGCCCGTTTAGTCGCCTCTTACGACAAGCAGGGAAACACTGTAGGGGTATTCTGACCCGCCCCTACACGGGTGAGGATAATTAAGGGAATCCGAGACTAATTATAAATGCTACCTTCTATAATGAACGAGAATTAAAAATTCAGATATGGTAGATGGTAAAGCACACGTTGTAAATCATCGTTATTAACAGTATACATGTACTGACGCTTGTCTTCTCTTTACACTGTATGCTTCTAAACAGAAAATTTTATGTTTAAAATCTACGACATCATTCTCTCATGTTGAAGTTCTTCATCGTCTTTCATCGTGACTTGAAATAAGAACGTACATAGAATAAAAATGAAGATAAATTAAGTTGGAACTATGTTAGCAACGTTTTTCACTGAATTAGATATTTGAATATGGCGAGACAATTGAAAGGTGAGATATTACTGAGATAAATTAAATATTACGTGACAATATCAATGAATTCTGCATATCAAATTGAAATATTTTTTAAATTAGTACGCACCACATCACAGCTGTACAATCAAATGATTTTAAACTTGTCAAAGATAAATCAATATCATCTACCGTAATAAATATATTCAACAAGATTTCATATTCAATCGTTTTCATAGAAATTATGAACCTTTTCATATATAAGTCTTTGGAAAATGAAAAGTAATTAATTATGCGGTTATTTTGATATGAACATTTGAAAGAAAAGGTGACATACATAAAGCTGAATACTTCTTGACTGAAATGCAATATATTATCTTTTATCGGCGAGTAGAATACGCGACCTTTAATCAGACGACGCGTCACCGACCATGAGGGTACCTGCACTTTCGTTCGTTCCATTCGTCAATGATTTTAATTGCACCTCCCCGTAGGAAGAATGCTACGTGAACATGAATAACTAAATAACTTCCAACTAGTAGCTTACACCTGCTACGATAGTCTCATCGATTTTTCTTTCGACAACCATGGAATTGTAAAAATATTACGCTCAAGGTTTGTAACAAGTTGAAAAGTTTGAAAATTTTCAACTGACAGATATCGAAACTTACACTCGACCTACTTCCAAATTCACGCATGGTGTATTCAAAATTTCCTTAAACAACTTTTCAAAAATATGCACCAGCAACATGTTCAAAAAGCACCCAAGTTATCTTTAAACATTTTCAGATGTCTCATTATAAAATATTTACACAGCATATTTAGAAAATCTTTCAGAATATATTTGAAAAAGATTGAAAAATTATGGCACAAGGTATTAGGAAACTTCTGTACTGAAGTATTTACAAGAATCGTTAGAAAGTCTCAAATAATATATTAATAAGATATAAATCGAAACAAATGATAAATAAATAATCTGCAGAAGGTGACACTCGTATGAAAAATGATTCCCATTAGTATATGTATATAGTAATGTTGTAGACTTTAAACGAAACCTATGGGAATTGTAATACGAAGTCATATTTTCTGATTCATTTGTATTTCATGGTAGACCCCAGCATCCAAAAGAATACAAATATACACATAATGTCTTCATAAATCACGTTCCACAAAATTTAATCGCACCAAGAGACAGTTCAAAGAAAATTCTGCCAGTGACAGAGAAAAAGTACAGCCGCAAAGTCAGATTTAACACACAACTCATGCACGGTCATTAAATATATTTTCCATCTTAATATTGTTCCTGAAGTTCAAAGCTTCTTCAAGAAATTTCAAAGTGCTCGAAGGAATTCAATTTTCAAGCGATGGCAACAACAAATCGGGACTCCGCAAGTTCATGCAAATATAAGCCCTCATAGAGATGCTTAAGGGAACTGACGTAAAATAAAATTCAATTTCGTTCGTAACTTGACTGAACAAACTGAAAGTATGGTATAAAATAAATTTCTCTGAGGATCGCATTCTTATTAACTTTAAAGTTTCCTCGTACCCTATAATTCCATAACATTGCGAATACCCAATTAATTCTATTAAAGATGATTCTTGTATTATATTATTAAACCAGTATCCTATTTTATTAATATTAATATTGTCGATGTTTATTAATATTATGCATTTAACCACTTGGCGTACCATTTACTTTCGTTACTAAGCTCGTGTAACATTTTACTATCGACAATTTGTAAGAAATACAACAAAATTTTCCATTCTACTTCAGGTGAAAATTTCATTTGAAGATAATACATTGATATTAACAAAATAGTTGTTTGCTTTGATCCGTGGGTAATGAACAACATTGATTCTCGTTAAATTAGGTTAGAAATCTTCATCACGAGTCTCACTCGTCATTGTACGGCAAGGGGTTAATTATATTTAATAATTTATATTAGGTTTTCTCGGATATTGCGAGATGCAATGAGGATGTTTTGAAATGTCCTGCAGCTAGCATTTTCTCAATTTTCAAGTTGCATTAATATTAAAAAGTTCGATTAACATTAAAATTCTATTATCGTCAAACTCCTATTAAATTCACGGAAGCACCATTTATACTTCAAAAGTTTGATGACCAATAATAAGAATTGAGTGGAACGACTTTAGAAGGAGGTAGTATGCGGTTTTATACAGGCAAACTATCGGTCGGACTTCGTTACGGTCTATCGATTACCGTTAACCGCAATCCGGATTTTCAGCACCGCAATTTCACTGTGTACAACAACATCTTCATCGATCTATGGATAATTATGAGACCAACGATGAATATATTACATCACTCGACGTTACGGAGTCGGAAATCAAACGTGGAAATAGTAACAAATAGCCCATAAATCTTTATGTAACTTCACCGTTACTAAACATGTATACATAACAAAATCAGTAATATGCAGAATCAATGAATTATTTACTGATAATAGAATGTAAAAGAATACACTATTCATGAGTCTATGTACCGGATTTCTTGCTATTCAAAAGAATATATTTGTAATACCATAATATTGAAATCACTCTTTTACTGATATATATATATATATGATTTTGCTTAATCAATTCGACCGAATTAGTATGAAAATAAGCGCAATACTGATTTCAATCTATTCTTGCACATATACTTTTGTCTGTAGGTTGGTACGCTTTAAATTTGAAGTGCTATTCATCTTTCACTTATTTAAATTATGATGATGAAAATTATGAATTATATATATATATATATATATATATATATAGCATTCGTGGAAAAAAGGAATACTACATTGATAAGAATATATCTCTGATAATATAATTAATTAAAATCCTTATCTGACTAATTTGTACATACCATATCCTCGACTAATAAATGTTAAACTTAATTTTCAGTTGAATTTCTCATTCTACCGTCATGTTGAATACTAAAGTAATGAAAAATTAATTTTTTAAAATAGAATCATTGCGGTGATCTATAGAGAAACAGGAGGCCAGTGAATTTTTCTAAGAACAGTTTATACATCCGTGACATGAAGAACATTCATCGGGAAACCAGATCCGATTCGATACAATAATTAGCCCAATTTTCTATAATTTTTTCATTGATCCCCGACAAGGTAATAAGAACTGTATGGTGAGCCAGTGCGTCCCATACTCTATTATATAATCAGCAGAGATGGATGCGGTTCTGATTGGTTGATTGTGTGGACACACTTGTTGCACGGCAATAATAATAAATCTGTCTAATTAAATTTTTTTCCTGGCCGCAGCAGATGTGCAGACTATTTTAACTTATGACAACCATTGCAACTTCTATTTAATATCTATACAATAATTTGTAATAATAACTTCGAAACTAATAATTATAACAAACAAGATCCGACAAAAAATAGTTCATACTAGATGATGAAAGACTTCTTAATGCAGAAGTGACGAGAAGGAACATCTTAATGTAATGAAATTGTATTGAAATACTGCTTCCGTCATTTTACCAGAATAAAACAAGCAATTATTCAATGGTGCATTTAAAAAAATCAATATACCTAAAAAAGCGATGTATCTGAAAAAATACACCAGGAAATACAGAAGCTACAGCTATATTATTGTTAAATATAACGACGGAAAAGTCAAAGATATTTTCCAAAATAAAAATATAAATTAGAAAATAATAAAGAAACGTTCACTGCGGAAAAATGATAAAGCAAATGATCATGTATCAAGTGAATTATTGTTACTTTCTTCTGATAATACAATACATAGCATAATACATCCTTTTCTACGAAATACGTTTTATTATTATATGTATTGAATGTCAGTCGATGAAAAGAACAGTAACATATTACTTAGAATTTTTCGAGATCCGCCACGTACATGCTGCACGCCCTTTATACTCCGAACTTCTGCTCGACATCACGAATATTTTCCGGATCGATTAATTTTGTATTAACTTCTTTATAACTCGATGAACACTGCCAACGGCATTTAGCCCGCCCACTTTATCATACGAAAAACACATCCTCCTATGATCAAATTACCCCTTATACCTCGCCGAGCAAATGTATAATCAGGCATTGATTACGATAAAATCATACGTTCCCATTTCCTTTCCTGTATGGTTTTTAATCTTCTTGCGCAATGTATCTCTCCAGTAGAGTGTAAAAAATAAATAAATGAGCGGATAAATACAGGAAGAAATAAATGATTAAATAAAGGAATAATAGAATGAATAAGTGAACAAAAACGGAATAACATGTATAAAACGAGATACTGGAGTATAAATTCAAACAAAACTTAAAAAGCTGGTAAATTAAACCAACATACATTTTTCGCTTGAAACCCAAAAAAAAACAAGTGAAAAATAAAACAACGGAAAACGAGGGAACAAAAACATGTAAACGAAAATAAACTTGAAAAAAACGCTAAAACGATACAAACTAGAAAATACAGTAAAATAAAATCCAGTAGACGGCAAAAAGGATACAGAGAAGAGAAAAGTAGAATAAAACAAAGGACAAGTAAAATACTTGTATACCCACGAAAAAAACTAACGATAAATAAAATCCTTTACGACACCTACACAACTATAAATCCCTAGAATAAAACAGTCGAAAATCACCTTTGAATTTCATCAGCTGACAAAACCCTGAAAAAGAAAAGAAAAGAAGAAAAAAGAAAACGGTCACTCACAGCAAACGAGAAAACTAATAGAAAGAAGCATTTCCCCTTCAACAAACTGAGAAACTCGGAGACACTTCCGGGTCCAAGTTCCCGGTGAATTTTTCATCTTAGACCTCGCCGGATCCTCGACCGTTCTCGAAAACCGTGAGAACTTTCGTGAAAAGTTCGGTGGAAGAGGCTCGAAACGGGTAACACACGGTCGGAAAATCGGCCCCGCGGTCGGAACGATTCGAAAACTCCGGAAATTCGCAGCGTAAGCCGGAAATGGGTCGCCGCGCGTCCACGGGGATCCCTTGGCGAGGCTGAAAAACAAATTCGAGGGCCAATTTCGCGGGCGATTGCCTTCGATGAAAAGCCCTGCCCCTGGCCGCTGAATTTTTCCAAGCGATAATGATCTCATTCCGAGTGGAACGAGCCACGTATACGTGGATGCTCTTCGAATGCCGGCGGAAAGAGGATTTTTCCGCTGGGGCACGGTGGAATGTGTTTGGCAAGTGATTTGGCCAATGATGGGTTTTTTTCGTGATTTCGTTTCCGACGAGGGAACTTGGAAAATGAGATGAAACGATCCACGGAGTAAATGAAAAGTCAATGTCAATTGCTGATCAGGCTGCTAGCTCAGCTTTTGACGGTATAGTGTATAAACATCGCTTGGAACTTGAGGAAATGATCCATTCGATTCAACAAACGCAGTTCCCCGTTTAGATTTAGCAAAATAAAGATTTCTTGCTATAACACTAAAACCGCGAGACGAGTCGAAATGATCCATTTCGGATTTCCTCTGATAGAATTACTGGAAAGGTAGAGATGATTTTGTCGGGAATTATGAAATAGATTGTTTAAGCAATGATTAATTAAAATATGAGCGAATGGGAATTTTAATAAATCAACTCTTGTAAGTTGTAGAAGAAAATGATTGTTTGCTTGTCAACTTGGAAGTTCTAGAGTTAATGTATTATTTTATTGTATTGGGTATGTTAATTTATTTATAATGTGACAATATAGATATAGCTGCGTGTCAGTGAAATCTTTTGGCAAAAGCATCAATGAATGCAGCATAGCTTGGAAGAAGTAACGTCCTATAAACAATCATTGCAGGAATAATATTCATGAATTAAGCTTAGCTTTTTCGTACAAAAGGAGACTTTAGATAATACAAATGAGACGAAGGATTGGACAAACAAACCTGTCTCACTGTGACCTAATTAAACACGCAAAGAAGCCAATATGCAACCAATGATTTACGGTGAACTCAATAGATGCGTGAGTATTTTGTTTACAAAATTGCAAATTAACGTCGCTAATACTGGAATTAAATTATTAAATATGATGAAGTGTAATTCTTGTCTCACAGAAACTCGTAATATTTAAAAGAAATATGGAACAATTTGTATATACATGCGAACGAATTTAATGTTAACTATTAGTCGCATTAGAAATAATAACATGTATTTGTGTATTTTTGAAACAATTGTATTCCTTCTTGTTTTCAATGTATAAAACGAGTACTTTTAGTTTTGTTTTTGAATATGTAAAGTAAACATTTGTTGCATTAGAATAAATTGAAATATCGATTGACATCGAACTTGAAGAAGACAGTGACAAATAGATGCAATGTATTAAATAAGGCAGAGACGTCACTTCTCGTGTTCAATAGGGGATAAAGTTAGAATGTCTAGACTTCTACAACACTCTGCATATTCGCCACGCGTGGAATCAGAAAAGGAAGAAGCAATATCGTGTTATGGGAGTATACCTTCAATCTGAAATGACATCTATGGATAGTTACATACGCAGACACAGAATTTTAGGAATTGAAGTGTATTCAGAGGTTGCGTCGCTATATGTAGGAACAAAATATCGGAGAATAGTAGTGTCTCGTAGAGAATGATGAGGAACGTGGTTTTAAAATTTTGAAAGTAGAAAGTGTTAACAGTAAAGAGAATTAAAAATGAAGAGAAAAAAGCAATTTATCAAAGAAATACTTAATGCCAGTAGAGTGAAAAGTAGATTCTCGGAATTATAATGGGAATAATCACAATTTTCACCGCTGGAAACACAATGATTTCAATTTTCACAGTTATAGGCACAATAATTTGAATTTTCACAGTTAAAAGATCAATAATTTGAATTTTGACAGTTATGAGCACAATAATTTGAATTTTCACAATTAAAAGCACAATAATTTGAATTTTGACAGTTAAAAGTACAATAATTTGAATTTTCACAGTTAACAGCATAATAATTTCAATTTTCACAGTTAACAGCACAATAATTTGAATTTTCACAGTTATACGAACAATAAATTGAATTTTCACAGTTAAAAGTACAATAATTTGAATTTACACAGTTATAAGCACAATAATGTTAATTTTCATGGTTGCAAGTACAATAATTTGAATTTTCACAATTATAAGCACAACAATTTGAATTTTCATGGTTGCAAGCACAATAACTTACATTTTCACAGTTGCGATCACATTAATCACAACATTCACAATCATAATAACATTACAACAATTGTAATTCCTACGAACACAACACGAACAATAACAGTTTCCATTATGAATACTTTCTGCACCATAATTCTCCTAAAGCAAAACGAACGTCGCGTAACTTCAAACACTCTCCATAAATATTAGCACAAGTGATCTCCCAGCAGACACAGATTTGAACCTGCGAGCACACTTTATGGCAAGAATATTTCAAATGACAGAGACGATAATGGAACAAAGCGTATTTGAAAATACTCGCCGCGCCCTGAGGCGAGGAAATTTGCATGGAAAATTTTCGGGGAAAGTTTGCTCCGCGTAGAACATCGCCGCCACGTTGTTCGAGACGTCGAGCAATTCTCGAGGGTGGAAACGAGGGACCTGCGTGAATCGTTATCGTTACTTTCGATGCTTTACTGCCGCTAATTGGGCCAAACGACAGACTTTGGGCTCCAATTATGACCGGGTCGACCCCACTTTTACATAATTCCGTCTAAATGATCGTATCGATTCGTCTTCGGCCACCCTCGAATGCATTCGAGAATCCTTGGGCACATAGTCGAGCAAGCAATTTATTTTCAAGGAACAACGGGATGTGAACGTCTCCCCTTTGCGTTATTTCTCATTAGAAATGTGACGTAATTATTTGTGAAATATAGACAAAACTATTGCAACTTTTTCAGGAGATCATTGCTAAACTAGAGCACTGACCTATTATTTATTTCGCAACTGCGAGAGATACAGTTGCTTTGAGGTTAACAATTTACTAGAAAAAAGAGAAAAATTGTCATTTAATTGTATACTTTAACTCTTTAATTTATTTCTGAACTGTGATCGACGCAATAAATAATCTACTGACAAGAAGAGAAAAATTAACTATGAATATTAACTGTCCAATATTTAAGAAAAGATTCATTAGAAACATGTGAAGTAAACAATGCGATGTCTACCGATCATTCCCATATAATTTACAGTTAAGTCTCGCGCAATAAAAGGAATAATTGAGTGATTTATTTTAAGAATGTCTCCGGACAAGTTTTTGTAGTACTAGCAAATCTATATATTTCCTTTTTTTCCTAAACGGTGTTCGATTTTTAATGAACTCATGCCACTTTCAGAACAGACAGCACCCTCAATCAATGGATTGATTGATTTCTTTAGACACGAACACTGAGATCACGGAAGTGAAAGGGAAAGAGGATATTGTACAGAATAGAAAATTGGGACAAGTATGAGAATCGATTGCGTTCAGCTGGCGACAGGCATCAATTTTTAAAACGTTCCGTTCTCTCTCGGTTATATCCATAACGTCTGGGTCGAAGACCTCTACACAATAGAAACACAATGAATGAGGAAAGAATAACTGAGCTATAGATTCACCTATCACCATACGGTATCAATAAAATTCAGAAATAACTTATTGAACCGATAATGCTATCATAGCAATTGTTGAATGATTACATGATCGTATATTTAGATACTTTTCTTTGGAGGATATCAATACTTCTTTAATTTATTAACTATTGAGGACAGTAGTGATAGTAATATTTTACTAACGATAAATTAAGCATTGTTTGGTAATTAAGTAAGGGCTGCGTGTTGTTAATAGGTGAGCTACGTGTTGTTAATAGATGAGCTACGTGTTGTTAATGAATAAGCTATGTGTTGTTAATAGGTGAGCTACGTGTTGTTAATAGATGAGCTATGTGTTGTTAATAGGTGAGCTACGTGTTGTTAATAGATGAGCGACGTGTTGTTAATAAATAAGCCATGTGTTGTTAATAGGTGAGCTACGTGTTGTTAGTACATGAGCTACGTATTGTTAGTACAAGCGCTGCGTGTTAATACAAGTGCAACTTGTCGTTGAACCAAGCGCATCTTGTTGTGAGTACAAGTGCAACTTGTTGTTGAACCAAGTGCAACTTGTTGTTGAACCAAATGCAACTTGTTGTTGAACCAAGTGCACCTTGTTGTTGAACCAAGTGCACCTTGTTGTTGAACCAAGTGCACCTTGTTGTTGAACCAAGTGCAACTTGTCATTCAACCAAGTGCAACTTGTTGTTGAACCAAGTGCAACTTGTTGTTGAACCAAGTGCAACTTGTTGTTGAACCAAGTGCAACTTGTTGTTGAACCAAGTGCAACTTGTTGTTGAACCAAGTGCAACTTGTTGTTGAACCAAGTGCAACTTGTCATTCAACCAAGTGCAGCTTGTCATTCAACCAAGTGCAACTTGTTATTCAATCAAGTGCAACTTGTTATTCAATCAAGTGCAACTTGATATTGACCTACTACCCTAAACCAACCAAGACCTAAGTAAATGCGCCTTGTTAATAAATTAAGTAACATTGGTTAATACATGAACTAGAACTTGTTAGTAGAATAATTACTATTAATACCTAATAATATAATCACTAATATAACTACTGATATGACGAATAATGTGAATAAACAGACGGCAATTTGTTAACAAATTAAAGACAGTAACAATAATAACGAATAAGCTTAAATAATGATTCAATATTCATCGATAAAAGCTATATTCAATAGACATTATTATTCAACAGTATAAAATTTAGAATTAAAATTGTTGAAGCAGTCGTAACAATCAACAAGAATTAAGCAATTGTTCCAAGGATACGTGTCGTCTGAAGATAACAAATTATATATTATATTATATATTAATTGCAAAAATGTTTATCACAGCTTAATAAACATTCTAAAAACTCTTGAAAACATTCAAAATAAAACCTCTCGCCACAAAAATACCGGGTTACAACGAAACAACAGCTCTCCAAAAGTGAAAAAGGAAATATATAGATAAAAATGAAAAATATCAAATAAAACACTTGAAAAAAATAATAAATGCAACAATGCTTCTAAAAAAAATCGACCAATCCGATTTAGCACACTCGCATCGACAATCAAGAATTCCCGATTTAAAAAAACAAGTGATGCGAATGATTAATCCCTTGCCCTATGACATATTTTTCAACTATACTCGATAAAACAACTTTTTCGTTAATAATTCCCTAGAAAAAGTAAAGAATTGTGAACTCACTGTATGTTTACGTCACTACAAATGTTAAAGATCGATAATGGACAAATAATATTTAACCCTTTGCACTCGAAAGGTGAATCTCACTCGTCAGTTGACCTCACAGAGTAAAACTATGAAATTGAATATTTAATATTATACTTCGTATAATGCACCAATTTGAGAAATGTTTAAATAAAACAGCTTTGTTACTCAACGTATGTGTGATTCCCCATCGAGTCAGTTTCACAAAACATCGTCTTTATCTCATCAGAGAATGTTGGAGTATTTCTAGTGAGAAACTTCCGAGTGCAAAGGGTTAATTTATGTTGAATATAAATAAGTGACATTGAGAAGTAACGAATTCAATTGAAAATTTTCATTACGAGACTGACACGTTAGTGTAGGACAAGGGGTATAATACCAGACTAATTTTTTTTTCTTTGGTGGGGAATGCTTTTACGCACCGTAGGAGAGGAATATCATTTTATGTCCCTCCCCTGCGTGTGGGACTCAACAGCACGATGTAATACCCACTAAACCCCCACCATGTAGCTAGGAACACCACTGGGCATAAGGCCTTTTACTGATCGAACATTTGTTTGTCAGGCATTGGATACATGGTGAGGCACTTAAAACCGGCCACCTGAATAACTTAGCTGCTATTGGTGATAGGAAAAAATGCATCAGGCGAAAAGTATTTGGTATCGAAGGGCTGATCATTCGATAATACTAGTATTTTTTATAGGTGGAGGCCTCAAGGAGATATGAAGGTCATCTCTGTTTTTCTAAATGGAACGGAATATTTTTTTACTTGCATTCTGACAGAGTATTTCAAGACGAATACAATGACCTATTGGAAAGGTCATTCGTGGTCTGGGTTAAGCCAATTATGATGGAAAATAATTCAATGATTTTATAATTTATTTATTTATTGAATAAATTATAATAAAATAATTTCATTATAATAAGCGTTATTAAATGTTTATTTCCACTCAACGACCCATAACAAGAGATTACGAGACAAGGATGACGTAATATCAACAACCAGATACGGCAAAGAAGTGTTCGACCATTTCCTCAAATTAAATTATTTTCCATTATAATCGGCTTAACCCAGACCACGAATGACCTTTCCAATAGGTCATTGTATTCGTCTTGAAATACTCTATCAGAATGCAAGTATAAAAATATACCGTTCCATTTAAAAAAACAGAGATGACCTTCATATCTCCTTGAGGCCTCCACCTATAAAAAATACTAGTATTATCGAATGATCAGCCCTTCGATACCAAATACTTTTGGCTTGATGCATTTTTTCCTATCACCAATAGCAGCCAACTTATTCAGGTGGCCGGTTTTAAGTGGCTCACCCTGTATAGTTTACAGGACACATCTGATTTTGTGAATTGTTGGAAACTGATTATTGAAATATATAAGTACCTCACAACACTGGATAAATTCAAGGTTGAGAAATTGAAGAACTTCTATCCATCCGCGTCCAGTATTTAAGAAATTTAAACTTGTTTTTGCATAAAATCAGGTGTAACTTATTTCAGTAACTTTCTTAACTTATAACTTGTAACTTATAACACTTGCAAAAACGAGTTAAACTTTCTTAAAGACTGAATGCTTATGGATATAATTTTTTGAATCTGTCAAGCTTGAATCTATCAAAAGTTATGGGGCGTGTTTACATTTTTGAACACGTACCAATAATTCCTGCAATCTACTGCAACTTAAAATGGATAAACAGTGGATAATTTGACGACAGAATAATAAAGATGCCTGTACTTTCACTCTGCATTAAAAGAAACTATTTGAAACAGTTCGAACATATGTAAATTGAAAGGAATATTTTTCAACAAATGAAAAGGTGAAAACTATTATAGGCAAATGTCAAATATTTCCAATGAAATTTACTGACTAATATGCAGAATATGGTTTTAGCTTGCAAATACATATTGCTTCTACAATAATAATATACAGGGAAGAATAATGTAACAATACAAAATCAAAAACTTATTTTTCTATCGAAAGTCTAGTGTTTGCCTACTGTATAAACAACAATCCACCAAAGATAAAAAAATATACATACATAAATATGTAAAATATTGAAAACAACAGTAGTACAAAAACATGAAATCAACAAAGCTTCCAATAAAAAAAAACTGATACGAATGGATAAGATACGAACTTACAATTACATTATAAACTAATTTCAAAAATGTCCATCCCAGCATAAGAAACGTCCTAAAACCTCTTTGAAAGATTCAAGATAAAACCTCTCACCAGAAAACACCGAGTTATAACGAAACAGCGCGCCCCAAAGGGGAAAAAGGAAATACACATAAATATGAAAAATATTGAGAAAAAAACAGTAATACAAAAACACGATTGCAATAAAGCTTCAAATAAAAAACAAGTGACGTGAATGGTTAAGATACGAACTTATAATGACATTATAAATTAATTAAAAAAATGTCCATTCCAGCATAAGAAACACCCTAAAACCTCTTTGAAAGATTCAAGATAAAACCTCTCACCAGAAAACACCGAGTTATAACGAAACAGCGCGCCCCAAAGGGGAAAAAGGGAATACACACATAAATATTTTAGAAAGAAACGAACAGCCCCGAAGGGAATTGCACGCGGTCCACAGTCTCGATTGGTCGTGCACAGAGAAAAAAGGATTTTCGATATCGAGTGACGGAGGCCAGTCGCCGTCGAGAGTTTTTCGAGGGCCATCCAAAGATTCCAATTCGTCCTTCGTCGCCTGCCCTCGTGTGCAGTGAGAAAAGTCGGATCGAGGATCTATTCTCGTAGATCACTCTGGTGCTCGACCCCTTCCAGCCGATTCGATTCCGGAGACAAATATTTGACAGTATTTCGTTGCACAATAGTGCACGGCGTCCGTCCACTCTGACCTCCCATTTGAATTCTCTTGAAAGGATTGTGTCTTCGTGTCTGACTTATTGCTGACTCGAACTACTTAGGAGACTGAAGTACGAAATTAACGTAGGATATAAGGGACACTGTGTTTGAAGAATGTGAGCTCATATTTACGTTGTCAACTGAAACGAACCTTGTTGTTCGCATAGTGTAAGTTCATTAATTAGTTATTGATAGGTACATAAACTGATTTTACGTTTCAATTTGGAATATTGAATTATGGGAATTGAATGGTTGGTTCTAGAATTGAAGTGTTAGGGAATTGAGTAAGAAATATAACGTCATTGACTAAGAAACATGACACCATTTAATGGTTGTAGTGAAGACTAGCACTTATTTTATACTGTACGAAGTAATTGTGTTAAATAATGCTCCTTCAGAATGGACAATAACATTATTTATTAAATTTTCAATGCAAACGCAAACCTATTTTCGAAAGTCACGATTCAATAACAAAAGAAATGACGAACAAAGAAATTACTCAATCAACTCTTACATTCATTTCCTCAATCTCTCCTGCTAATCATCAGGCACAGAATCTCATGTATCAGATAAGCAATGACGCACCTCACTAATCGGTAACCAATTAAACCAACTTGAAAACAACCTTCGAATGTACACTCCTACACAAACCAAAATCAATAAAAGCACATTCCCACCGATCAAGCGTAGCAAATAAAACCCCAACGCCACAAGAGCTCGCCAAAAGCACATTTTCCCTCAGTCGGAAATTCCGGGAAAGTTCATAGTGTCAAGCTCAACCGACTCAACTCCAAAAATGCAAAATATAATTCCGCCGAACCGTTACTATATCCGTTCTCACGTTCCGCGGAACCAAAAAACGGTGTCCTCGAGTTACGCAATTAATAAAACAGCGAAAAGCTTTCACGCAGTGAACAAATGCCTCAGAAAAAGAAGAAAAAATTGCGATTCCGAGGTAGTATTTCGTCGAGAGGTATAACGCAAGGGTGGTTACCACGAAGGAATAGGGATGGGAAAGAGTTTCAAGGGTGTCCTCGAGAAAAAAACACGCGAAAGGGTAGTGGAAAATAGAGGCGATGCCTGAAAATATTTTTCTGGTTGGCAGGGGGAGCATGAAGTAGCCGGGGACAACGGTGTTCCATTGGCCCGAGGGGCTTTTCCACCAGCGACAGCAACAGGAACAGGCTGAGACATGGAGAAATGCGGCGGGGAATTACCGAAGCACGAGTGGTGCCACAGGCTCAGCCTTCGTGCCAGTCGAAGGAGTCATCAGGTAACAAAATGAGTACAGTTGTCGAGGGGATGTGTGGATTTGTTTGTGTTGATTTCTGTAACCTTGAGTGCTTAACCCTTTCAGCGTCAGGATATTGTCATGTATGTGGGTATGGATGTATTTGAGTATGTGAATAAATATATTGATGAGTGATGAATGAGTGTGCAATAGATGAATGACGCGACTGTGTGTGTGAGCGCGTTTTGATTGAATGTTCAAAGCGTTAGAATATTCTAGATTATATTGATTTTCTCTATATGTTAATAATGTTCGTTTTTTTATGAAGCTAGAATATTCCAGATATATGTGAAGTTAATGCATGGTAATGAAAGAATGTCCTAGAAAGTGTGTGAGTGAGACAAGAGCATCTGAGTATATAAATAGTGTGTGCGATGTTTGATTTAGTTAGTGTTATATTGTGAGTTGTCAAGAAATAATTTTACTGCTTCTAATAAAATTCTCTTTCTCCTACTTATATAGTCGAGAAATACTAGAAAACTTCAACACATTGCGTACGTAATTTTCAGGAAACTGAATTGTACGGATGGCAATTGTCAGCGAGAACAACTTATATTGTTGTATATAGAATAACTGAAATATATTGCTATAGAATGTATTCTAAATAGATAATCCATTCGAATCGAATTTCATATCTTTTCAAACGCTGCAATAATTAGCAAAGTTGTATAGCTAAGTATCTTTATATAAACACGAGATTCTTTATTATCAGTACGCAATGTGTTAACACTAAAAATAGACGGGTCAAAATGACTCATTCCTGACTTCCTCATTTTGCTATTAGTAGAAGTATAATAGGTGCTTTTCTGAGAAAGTACTCAAGAAGTTGATTCAGCAGTACGCAAACTGAATTGTAAACTAATTAAAGTCTCGGTAGATGAATTCCTGAAGTTGCCAAAAAGGGATTTCAAAAAGTTAACCTAATTGCTCGGTAAGTTCAGCGTTAAACAAAGATGCATGACAATAAACAAAAATTGTGATTTATATTTCATAAAATTTGTACAGAATACTAAAAACATGAACTTTATTGCTGATATCGATCGTTGGCAGTCAAAGGGTTAAGTATAGTATTTTTAATTAAGATTAATGCTGATTATTATTTGATAGAGGTTCCGCTATTCACGGTGCACTTTCAAGAACGTTGCGTTCTCTTTCTCTTCTTTTAAATTTCCCACCCTTATTACTTTCCCAAACTTTTGTTTTCTCTCTAACTATTGTATATTGTTACAACTGTTATATCTTATTGCATTATAAATATATAAAATAAACTACTACTGTAACTACTACAATCATTTTTAAAAATAAAATATTTTGCACTCTTTTCATGGTGTGATCTCCTATTGATTTTGCTAATTATGCTTCCATAATATACTATTTTGAACTCTGTTTAATTATTGACATTCTTAATTAATGTTCAAGTAATTGTTACGTTACACAGATTTACTGCTCATCATTATAACCCTACTTCTCTTTAATCCTCTTGAAAATCTCACTAAAGATAAGAATTAAGACTCAATCAAATGCAACGTCTGAAAAATTGAAACAGTTTTATAGAGAATTAAACAATAATTCCTCTTTATAATTGCAGTTAGTTAAGATTACGTTTTAAAAACAACTCCTCAACACAACTTGATCTGCAATCATTGTACCAATTACAAAGCAAAATCTTTATAATATTTATTCCAATGAATTACAAACTTCTATCTATAATTAATAGGAAAGCATATCCGGCAGTAAACAAGAACAGTATTTCACTTCCGAACGAAACAACATTTCGATTTGAAATATACCAAGACTGATCGAATCATGTCCACGGCATTTACGAGTAATTGGATGCTGACGTCAACAAATGGTAACCAGGAAGAATTGAATTCCACAAAATTTCATAAATGATGAAAACAGCGAACAACGGAAAATATTACGAGTAATGAATATAATTGATCGTATTATGTTCTGCATAAGCGGAGAGCGTGGTAAAGTGCATTACAACGGCACAGCCGGATAAGGTGTTCAAAAGTGGAGCCGAATCAAATTAAATCCTTGATGGAACGATCGATAGCTCATCAAGAAAGAATATTTTGCGAGAAATTTCAATCCTCAGTATTGATCAGCGAGATAGTTATGGAGGATATCGGATTATCAGTGCTCGTTCTGTTTTCCCTGGTTAATTGCATGCAAAAATTCTGAGGGAATCCTGACGCGGCGCTGGTATCGCGGCAAATATTAGTTATTCATTTTAGGATACTTCAACTTTTAATCGGACTGGCGAAAAATTCATTGAACACCGCGAAACTGTCGAGAAAATTAAACTTCCGAGTAAAGTATCAAATTACCATTGCTTATGTATTCGCTTAATGTTTATTTATTATGTTCACAATTATAATTCGATGGAAAGTTTATATTACTTGTGAAAAACATTGTTGTAAGTAGAAAATGTTTAAAATCTTTGAAAATAGAGAATACAGTGTATAAATGAATAAAATGTAGAAAGCATAAGTAAATAATATATTTGGTTGAAAAAATTATTTTTAAGTTTAGTTCCAAAGAGAAAAAGCAATGGAGAAATATAAAATTACTTTAAGGGCAGTAACTATATTGTTATATGGCTGTTATAATTATAGAATGGAAGATCTTAATAAACTTTCATAATGACATTCAAAAGTATCTTAAATATTAATGACTTATATTTTTGGGTTCAAAAGTTGCAAACAAAAAATTGTAAAATATTGTACAATGTGTGCATTTGAAACAACGTACCAGGAGTTTTTGACAGTATTTAACATGAGTCTGCGGTCAAAAAGCAATAAAATCTGCCTGTCCAATTTCGCCAAAAGCTATCCCCTAGGTCAACATGGATGAACGTAACGCAACGAAAACATTTTTCCACGATAGAATCTACATTCCGCTTTTACAATCGTATCAGGTTACAGCCACCACGAAGCTTTAAAAGGAATTCCGAAAACTATTAAAATTCTACGAAGTCCTATTAATTCTTATAACAATTATATAATAGTTATAATAATTCTTATGACAGCACAAAAACAGAGTTTAAGAACTGAATTATGCTTAAAAGTGACAAAAAAAAGTTAATTAAAAGGTTTATGACTATAAGATGTAGTAAAATAAAAATCATTCTCAACTTACACACTCCAATTGCTTTCAATGAACGATAATTGCATTAGAAACTGTCAAAATATTTATAATTTGTCACAAATGAAAACATTAAGAATTTAATTTTATTTCTAAATGTTACGACAGAATAAAATTTCAGAAAGTATACAATTAAATCCAATGAATTTAGTAATTAACGTGAAGATAATACAGTTAACCTACTTCATAATAACCTTAATTATCACGATTAAAGTACAATTAACAAAAACTTAAGCAGCTTAATCCTCCATCAAAGTGACCAAATAAGATTTTTGTTCAAATTAAGGTGGAATATTAATTGAAAAGCGTTGGACTGAAGGATAACCGAACATTTGATGTGTGTATCCGTGTTCCAAATAACGTATTTCAAATTGAAAACATATGTTACCACGATGTGAGTTATGCTAAGCGTAAAAACTAATTATACACAGCTTTAATAAATATTCATCCGATGGGATATCAAAAGGCTTCGGTTCTCCCATAATTTCTATAAAAAGAAACAACAAACCGTGCCATTAAAATTATTTATATAAAAAGAAACAAATTGTTTTATTTGTCGAATTAATACTAAAAGAAGCAACAAGTCATTTTATTTATGCTGTTTGCACAATAAGAAATAGCAACTCGTTTTATTTATTGACGTTAGATAAAAAGAAACGTTAAATCGTTAAATTTTCTGAATATATATAAAATAAAAAGTCAAATCGTTTTATTCATTGAGGTTACACGAAAAGAAACATAAAAACGTTTCATTTATTGAATTTATATAAAAAGAAATATCAAACTGTTTTATTTACTGAACTTATTTAAAAAAGAAACATGAAATTGTTTTATTTACAGAACTTACATAAAAAGAAACGTCAAATTGTTTTATTTAACTTATACAATGACAAACGACAAATCGATCAATTTGCTGAATTTAAATAATAACGAACAATAAACTCTTTTATTCTATTCGTATAAAAACAAACGACAATTGTTTCTATTTATTATATTTATTTAAAAATACGTGAGAAACGTAAAAGTCTATCAAGTTTTTTCTAATTAACAGGCAAATAAAAAAGGAAAGGGACGGTGCGGGGCAGGTTATAACACCCTGTAGCCCCGTGTTGACACAGACTTTCATTCAAACCAGCTCAACGCAGCCTCATCCATTATTCAAAAGTTTATTCTAGCCGTGAAGCGCGCGCAGTCACAGGCTATTACATCGCGTCGCACGAATTACGGTGCCAGGAAAGAAGCGATAATCTCGTTAGGCGAAATTAAAATCGAATCCCTCGAATCTCCGCGAGATATAAACATCGCTTGACTTGGCGAGGAATTAATTGCTCTGAGGCTACGTGGCGGCTGATCGATTCTGCATTTTTCTACTTGAGAAAATATATATTAGAATTAGTGTAACTACTTTCTTCATTTTAATTATAATTAATTGTATGGCAACTGATCGAATTCAATTGAAAATTGGTTAATTTGGAAAAGTGATGTATGGTAAATATGCAGAATCGTTTGAGCAAATTTTATTATTGGTTATAATATATTATTTATGTATGATATGAATGGATATGTAATTGTTATGATATTCAATATTTTCATTCGGATACAAACATTTCTGAATTGAACTGATTCGAAGAATAATAATTTTATTATAAATTATTAGTTCTCCTTGAATCATAGAGGCTAATAATTTAATGCATTAAGTATATCAAAATATAATATTATTAATCCTTCACAATGTTTAAGTTCTATTACAGCACGGTTTATAAAATTAAATATTTTATTGAAGAAATTCGAAGAAAATTATTCGAGGGTTATTTAGAGTGCATGCAATGTCCATAAAAGGAAATAAAAATTCTGAGGAATTTTATAACAATATTTTCTCTATTTCTGACTGGGATACTGTGAAAATATCGTGGAGTAGTTGCGAGATTAATAAATCAACTAGACTGCTAAGGGTTAAATAATAATAATATATTAAAATTTGTGATGCAGGAAGAAATAATAATTTACAACATACTTATCACTATTTTTCGATTTAATTGTATTAAAAATTGTTTGTACCTCCATGACGATATGGTTTTCAGAACTGATGGTAAAAGTGCCACTTTTACAACTGAAAACATTACGAGATAATTCAATAGATTATACAAATGAAGATTTAAAATTTAAAGAAGAAATTAAAATGGGCATTTTTATACATAATTTTCACAGGAGAATGTAAGACGACAAGCGACAAAGGAAAGAGTTGCATCAGCATAAACTGCTGCAACTTTAAATTGAGTCGAGGGAAACAAATGCTGCAAAATGTAACTTAATCCGTTAATTGAGTTATTCGCGAATTAGTCAGGAAGTGAAACGTTCAGGGACGTTGAATTTCGAGCAGTTCTATAACACAGAAACTTCATGAATGTAAATTGCATCTGAAAATCAATTGCACTTCTTTGTCCCTCTATTACGTACAGTAACTGTTTCTGTATACGAATGTATACATACATTTCAAATGCACGTATTATTTTGCACAACTACCAAGAAATAAGACGAATCAAACTAACATTTTATTATTATCCTTACAAGAATTACTTTTTGTTCAAACCTTTTTTCGCTATCTCTTACTGCTCTCAAGATAATCCACGAGAATGAAAAATTTGCATTTTTTTTCGATGGGTGGTCTCACGCCTTGAAAGTGAAATTCCGCACGAAATTGCAATGTATTACAAAATGTTCTACTTAGACATGAAGTTTCATAATTGTTTGAATTTCCGAGTTCGAGATCATTCCTAGTAAGTCTAGAAATTACAATAAACATTTAACACTAAAATCAGCAGACGATTTACTTCATTTACTTCATCAAAAAGTCTTAAAAGCGTTCTGTCGTTAGTTTATCACAAAAGACGGGAAGGGAAACAATTGAGCAGCATGAAAATTGTGAAACAGTTTTATATATTCAAAACTTCAAATTCTATCATACTGCACAAAACAATGAATCAATATCAGGAGAAACAATTTAGCAGCATGAAAATTGTGAAACAGTTTTATATATTCAATACTTCAAATACTATCATACTGCACAAAACAATGAATGAACTTCTACACCACACCTTACCGATTCATTCTTTCTTATGCAAGCTTTAATACATTTTATATATTATTTCCAATTATTTTCTCCATTTTTTATTGCAGAATACCGAAATTTGAAGTCCCTCTTACTTGTCATAATGTTCCTACTTAACTAGAATTCTAAAAAAAAAAAACAGTGACAAGAGTCTTCTTTTTCACAGTTATGATGCAAATCAATTAACCAGTTAACTCTGTTTGACGAGTATACTCGTCGTGGTAAAAGGTAGTGACCATTGGCTACTTAAATTGTAATTTCTATGAAAGGCCAATGGTCACTACTTTTTACCGTGACGAGTATACTCGCCATGACACAAAATCCTGCTACTTCTCCATAATCAGTATACTCATCAAACACAGTTAACTGGTTAAAGTCTAAATAGATGCACTTTAGGAGTTTCTATACAGGAATGTCGAAACGTCAATTAAACCTGCGGTAGTATTAGTAGTAAGAAATATACATCCAGTGATATGATTCAACGATCAAAAGATTCGCGAGAGAATCAAACGCGAATCGCTTTGCCACATTTCACGCAGGACGCGGACACTTCTATCGAAATCGCGAGCGACGATACGATGAAATAGGATCACGTAGCCGCGGCCGCCGAGCAATTATTGTTGGTAGAATCGAACACACCGCGACACCGTAATCCGCGGTGAAGTTTGAGCCGTGTGCCCTGACTCCAGTTGAATGTATTTAATATAGAATTCAATTACTCGGACTTCTGCACTGGTCATTGTGGCGATAGTTCTGGTTACACTCGTACGGAATAAATAGCGTCCTTTGTGCGGTACAGTGGTGGGAATAATTTTAGCAGATTGGTGCGTTTGAATAGGCTACGCGGTAACGTGGTAACTATTGAAGAATTATTACGGAGCGATCATTTGTGGAATTGCAATTAATTAATTCTACTTCAAATAATAGATATAACATATTCTGCTCTACGTATGTTTTTAATGTATAAAATTTAGTGGATTATTAAAGATGTTGGATATGAAGATAATTAATTGAATTAGTAAAAAACAGTTGTTTTTTGTTAATTTGAATAATCTAACGCATGTAATACAATGCTTATGGTATTCCCCAGTCCTTGATTTATTACAATATTAAACCTGATGTGTATGAAGATAAATAATTAATTTAATATTGAATAATTGTTTGTAAAACTGGAACAATTATGCGATTCTACTGGAAATAATGTTTTTTTGTATATTTTTAAGTTTCCCATTTGCTGAATCCTAAAATTTGTTGCGTATGAAGGGAATTATTTAAATTAATATTGAACACTGATTTGTGGAGATTGAATAATGTACTGCATATAATGTATTTCTTTTATCATTAAACCTCTGGTTCATTAGAATGTAATATTTAATGTGTACGAAGATCAGTAATTAAATAAATATTGAATAACTGTATGCAGAACTTCAATACTTCAATCATTTAACTGCAAATAATAGATGTTTTATATTCTTAAGCCATTGACTTATTGACTTATCAATCAAATAATCAAAATGTATGAATATCACAGCTGCAGAATATGGACCTATCAAAATATTGATTAATACACTTTGAAATTTTAACAGGTCTGATGCTATTATTTCATTAGCTTCATATCAAATAATATACACACAGAATAATTGATAATAATGAAATAAACACACAAACTGAACTGCATATTGAAGGCAGTAAACATTCAAATTTCAGCCACTTGACACGACACACTCTAATACAAAAGTATCACAACACTAACCATAGTAATACAATACTGCATGATAATAATTAATGAAAACGAATGAAACGATCGATTCGACAAATCTCCTCATTTTCCATTAATTAAGTTTTTACGAGATGTTATACTGATTTCAAACGCATTATGTTATTACTAACTTATTAATTATTTTAATATCAACTGATCAACAATTCTATTGTACGTAACAAAATATTAGATATTAAGAATTTTTCGCTGCGAATAGTTAATTAACAAATTCTGAATTGTAAGGCAACGTCGAAATAAGGAAACCACATTCTCAAAAGCTATCGATAATCAATCTACATCTTATTAAAGTTCATCTATATCTTATCATTCAACATGCATTCACATATATAAAGTATTAAACAAATTTGACATTCATACGTTTAACAAATTTAACATACAAACGTTTAACAAAAATATTTCATCAAAATTGCACGCACACGTATAATACATGTTTCGAAGATCAAACGTCAAAATACGTATAAAACAATTACAATATTCTTGAATAAATGAAAGAATAAAAAATTAATCCAATTATATCAACGAACTGTCTATGACGAAATGCTAAATCAAAATGTAAGTGACGAGTTGTTGAAAATGTAGAACTCCTCCTTAAGTTAGATCATCTGACGTATCACAGATTTAGATCAATTACGATTAAAGAGACGCAAGATAATCCAGATTCAATAACAGATTGCAATTCGAGTAATCCAATCGCTATTACGGAACGCTGATTTCGGAGGCGATAAATATAAATTTAATCTCCGACCGGAACATATTCCATACCCGGTTGCAACGCGACCAAAAGGATCGAGGTAATCGGGAGTAGTTTCTGATAACCGTAAAAAATTAATGAAGCCCCCTCATCGATGGGATCATTAATAAAACATGACTGGATGATAGCCGGGAATCAAATGTAGGTCATTTCCAGAGGCGCCGGGCGATTTCTGGAATCCGATCAATTAAATCAGATGAATTATTCAACGACACTGAATGGGGAACCCTGAAAACTTCGGACAGGAAATATTAAGTCTTCCTTGGTACCTGATATTAATCCTTATGCACTATACGATTAAGCCACCATAAGGAAACGATAATAAATATTATAATAATATATTGTTTATATATTCTTTTTAGATGACTTTATTTCAAAATTTAAATGCGATGTTAGTCTTTATTTAACTATCTGTTTACTTTTGTATTGATTGATTAATTGTCTGATTGATTTACTAAGTATTTTATTTAGTACTAAATATTTTTTGAAAAATATATTATTATTATAGTCTGTTAATCAGTTTTATTTTAACATGTATCTTCTATTTACTTTCTTACTTATTTTACTAATTTATTTATCACTGGCGCAATTATATCGTTAATTCCTTTTAAGCTTACTGAATACGAAATCAACAAAACAATGAAAGCGCCAAACTTGATAACAGAATTAATTACTCAGAAGATACATGTGATGATCGCCACAAAAAGCAGATAGTACTTGTAATTACTACCAAGGGAAACTAAATTTCATTATTTCTTAACGTTACCTCCACTTTCTAAGGAAAACTTTGACACTAACAAACAATTAGAAGAAATGCAAAAACAAATTACACCAGTTAATTAAGGACTGTCGTCAAAGAAAATATAAAAACTTCCATTAAAATGATAAAGTAAATTAAGAAACTCTGTCAACGTTAATGGCAACAGTCTCTCACAGTTCATTAAAAAGTAAATTAAACTACGACAAACTGCACTTAATTTCCAACTTAACCAGCAATAATTCTTCTTTAGAAATATTCTCCGGCCTTCCATTAAACTCTTAGGAAAAGACTTCGGCATTGATTTAATACAGCGAACAATTTAACGTATGTCAATATTATACAAGTCAACATGAATCGAGGAGAAACATTATTTACGTTAACAAATATGTAAATTAGCCATTCCAATTACTATATAGTTAGAACGATAAATTACCAAACACAAATAACATTACTCCACTTCGAATCGAACTAAAATTTCTGTTTCTCTTTCAACACTCAACATTCTAAGTGAATATAGAGTTGCAATAATCACTTAATATTAATTTTTTCAAAAAATGATGAACAGTAATCAATTTCCGTGATTCTCAACGTAGTTGAGAGCGATGCTGAAACTTTAAAACTAAAGAAATAAAACAGTAAAATCGCTCACAGAACTGTTTATTTTTAATAGCGATAAATGTAATCATCAATGGAATTTCTCATATTTTCTGTTGAATTAAATATAATTATTATATACACTATAGTAATGACTATATAAGATATAAATATTAAATATATTAAATATAATCATTAATAGAATTTTCCAAATTTTCTGTTGCATTTATCGCAGTGAAAAATAAAGAGTCGCTGAAATTGACGCTGTCATTTTTTGGATAAGTTTCCAGCGTTGCTCACAGCGACGTTGGCACTTCAAGGGTTAAACCAAGACCAACAAAATTCAGTTAAACAAAAAATTACCATTCAAAAATAAACCAACTCCTACAAATCAAATAAACATCCCGAATCGATCAGCTAAACAATTGAAGCCAAAGATAAATTCACAAATGACAAATGAAAACACAAACATTATTATATAGAACAGTAGGAAGGTTTAAACTAACAATGAAATGTTCAGTTAAACAAAATTGCCAATCAAAAACAAACCAATGCGTCCGAATCCAATAACAAACACCCAAAACCGATCAGCTCAACAATGTAAGCCAAAGATAAATTCACAAATGGCAAATGAAAATACAAACATTATTATATCGAGAACAGTAGGAAAGTTTAAATTAAGAACAATGAAATTTCTAGTATAATAAAATTAACAATAAAAACAAACCAGTGTGTACGAATCCAATAACAAAAACCTAAGGATCACCTAGCTCAACAATTGAAGCCAAAAATAAATTCACAAATGGCAAACGAAGGCACAAATATTGTCGTATCCAGAACAATACCACGCTGCCAGTCAAACAATTCAAATCTCACTGTCAAAGCTGGTCATTCATTAAACACGTCCATTGTCTTCTCACAATCGTCCACGTCGTCGTCGTCGTCGTGGCAAGATAATATCCGCAACGTCAAAGCGAAATCGCATTTTCGTCAACAATTGTGAAAGCCGATATAAAATCACCTCGCAAACGGAATGCCCGGAATATAATGGGTGAAACGTGGACAATGAGCAGCCGAGAACTTTTTCATTCGCTACGAGGCGACCTGTGCTGCAGGTAGATAGCGAGACAGTTTGAAAATTCGTGACGTTGCGAGATACGTTATCGAGATTTAACGGGGGTCGAGGTGCACCCTGGACACACTACGTGAGAATTCGGTGGACAAGGGGATGCCGTGGGTGCTTTAAATTACTGGATGACAAGCTCGATTCACATTAAAACTACCGAGTACTTAAATTAACTTTTCTAAATTTTTTTATGAAAGCCATAAATACGTGGTTATTAAGATTTCAATTGATTTATATATCAATTTAGACATTATTAAATCAGATTCTATAATCCTTTGCGGAAGATTCATTAAGCAACGGAATCCGTTAGCAAATGAAGCTAGATTATGAATGAAATGTTTATGTAATAATGAGAAAGGAAACTATATACCGATCTCTTGCTGTTCGAGAAATGAAATAATTTACCTGCGAATTTATATTCCAAATACGGAAGTTCGATTCTGTCGAAACGACGACATTCTTTCGCATAGGGTTAATAATTTCTCGAACAAGTATCTGTGGCTTTTCAATAATTATAAAAGAAGAAATCGGGAATGGGTCAGTTTGACTCATACGGCAGCTTTATTGTTAAGAGGGACACCACTTAATGATGTGCTATACATAGATAAAATTCCTGAATTTTTCGAACACATTGGATGCCATGCGATTTCATAGAGTAAAATACACAAAATGAATAAATACAATATTAAATAATTTGATTACATTAGATTATTATCATTGCTCGTTGATTCAGTTGAACGTCAGAACAATGGGTAGCATTAGTTATAATATAGAAATGTTTTCGAATAATCATTGTTTAGTTGAGTGGACTATAGCAACTTTATTTGATTGGAGAGTTCAACACCTTAATGACTATCAATCAAAAATTTCTGACTCCGTATAGATATGTAATTATAACCTTCTGCTTTGTTTTTATTTTTCGCTACGACGAAATATTAGAAGTGGAAGGGAATTAATTTAATTATTGAAAATACTTTGTATTGAGTTACTTTGGAATAGAAATCCTGTTAACTGCAATAATTAAGTTGTTTGATTAGTTTGGAATAGACTGATTTTTTAATGAATTAAAGAAATTATTTGTGGAAGAAAATTTTTTGTAATTCGTAAAAATATTTTGTAAAGAATTATTTTTGATAGAGTTCATGAAAATATCTGTGAAACTAAATTTTTTGCAATTGTTAAGAATACTTTCTAAAGAATTATTTTCCGTTGAATGCACCAAATTATTTGTACAAGGAAATTTTTTACAACTGTTAAAAACATTCTTTAAAGAACCAGTTTAGAATGGAATTGTTTTTACTCGTAGTAATCATATTAATTGATAATATCTATCATCCGACCCAGTTAAACTTTATATCAAACAGGTATCTTACAGAACACTGTTTAACAATACTACCGAGTTTTGTTACTTTTAAGACAAACTTAAATAAACGTAGCCTAATGTAAAAAAAATCTCTATCAGTATTAGCATCTAACAATCGAATAAACCGTTCACAATTAACATGTACAAAAAAAAGTGCAGCTTATATACAAACCCAGTTAAGGTACACAAGATACATAATTTATAAATTAAAATTCATAAAATAAACCAAAATAAGGGAACACTTCAAAAACTGAAAATAATTTAAAGCCACACAATGCCAAAGAGAAATATCTAAAACCCCAATTAGGAATAATGATTTCAGCATTAATTGCATAGCAACAAGGGAATTCCATTAATTATATTAATTAACAGATTTACGTGAATAAATTTGCTCTAGAATCATCCTCAGAGGAAACAAATGAATAATATTCTCGAATCTTGCATCCCAAGATTCTCAATACAATCAAGCACAGTACCTCGATGCGGTTAGACAATTAATATTTAATGATCATCGGTTGTTGGTAATTAACACGCGAGCGGTTTACCGGGGTACATCGTATCCGCTAGCCAAATCGTTCGAAAGTGTAACCAATCCCCTCTGCATCGTTCGCAATAATAGCGTACTGCATTGCGATAACTAATGCGATTTTGGATTGAATACGTTCGACCAGCCAAAATAACGTTCACAACGAAACAAGTGTTTTAGAGCGGACAACAGAATTTGATACGAATTGAATGTTATTCAAATGACGTGTCATTAAGACACTCCATGGAATTCATGAATTCTCTGCCTTTTCATTAATTATTATTCATGTGTGAGAGAGTATTCGTGTCAAGTGGAAAATAATGAATGTTGAAAATGATTATAGAAATTAGAGGGAAATTTAAAAGGATCACTTACTACAATTAAAAGTAATTGTAAATTGAAGTAATTGATCGTAAAATAATTTTAGACAACAACAGAGATCCCTTCTTGATATAATTCAAACACTTCAGTCGGAAATAATTATCTTAATGTTGTTTTTCTTATAAAACATACTTGACAATAGAAAGGAATTATGATTTGTTAACTAATTTGTTACAGACATTTTGATAATGGTTCAAATAGAATACTGTAAAGTAAATAAAATATTTTTCATAATATACATACTAATATAATTATTTACATAATATAGAAAATTATAATATGCATGAAAATATATTATAATATATTTTAGAACATACAGATTATTTATTATTTATTATATAAAAAACAAAATATTGTCATTATTTTTCATTTACGTGTTTCATATTTCAGTAATTCATTTCGGTCATCACATACTAATAATCAATATGCAATTAAGTGGAACATGAATATTTAATATCGAGGCGTAAATATCAATAGAGTAACGTTCCACAATTCAATACATTATATAAAACACGTCGATTTATATGACAAGATGGGCTAAATAGAAATACAACGAATCTACCGAGAGTTGAAATAATTTCACTAATTACTTCCTACTTCTAATATTAGCACTAAACTGGATACATTTGAAAAGGAAGTAAATGTGAACTTCCAGGAGAAAACGTATTCCGACGTTACGTTTAAGGAAGATTATAAAGTAGCTTTCGCAAGTACGTCTAGAAATCGTATGCCAAGAAGATAACAATGACTTGCAACGTCGAATCATAATGGAGTTCTCGAACTATATGTCGAAGTGTTGAGTTCAAGGGCCAGGAGTCTTGACTAAGCTACTAACGAGTTAAGGAAAGTTCTGCAGGTGACTTCGAGACGTGTAATCACATAGCAAAGGAAGCAAGTTTAACGAATTTACAGAAAACTAGATTGTTCAAGAATCTACATATTAGATGAATCGTTAATTACTGTAACCAATTCAATCAGCTTGCATTACTCAGGAAAAAAATTGTAAGACAAATGTGAACACTAATAGAAAATAAAAAGTTTGAAATTACATCAGCGAATAAGGACACTGTCGTTAAAATGCAATTAATATTTGCAGTGGTATATAATTATCGATATTTGGAGATATTAATTCAACATAATGGCACTCAGTAGCTGGCAATCGTAATGTACAGTTATATGTGGATAATTTACATTTGCAGATTAATTAAGATTTATTCGAGTGTATAGTAAACATTTAACGAAATTTTTGTAATTATAAATAATTACAATATTTTGTAAATACTATCTATACTTGAAAATGAAAAAGGAACGAAAGTGATTTAATTAGCTCAAAAATGACTTTATAACTGTAAACCAAAATGCAAGATATTATCGTTTCAATTAACACTTTATCATATAATATTGTTTTTTAACTATAATCAATACAAATACTATATCGTTAATAATTTACTAGGTAAAAAATAAATGTTGATCCCTGTTCTATGTCTCTGTTCAGTCCGAATGTTAACTGATAATATTTAAATTATAATTTCAAGACATATTTAACACTCAGACTTTTCAAATTCAGTTTAAAATTTTTGTCACGAGTCCGACACCATATTTTATATCAAGGAGTTAATATCAGACCGATCTCAATATTAAATAATACAAAAAGAAATAACAGAAGTAGTATAATAATCTACCAAAATGGTACAAACTTTAAAAAGAAATAAATGAAAATACTCGACAGTATAATAAAATATTGCAATCTTAAGTGAAAAAAGAATGAAAAAAGGGGTCCATATTCCATATTTCTCTCTACTAAAAGGGCGAGAAGATCTGTCAAAAACTACTTTGACACAAAGAGAATGAATATCGTTGCGCTTCATTGAATCGAGGATGAGAAAGGACGTGAATTGGCTTTGCACCAGGTAAAGTCAAGAAAAGTAAGGGAATCCAGAGAAGGATAAGAAAATGAAATTCAAAAGACGAGGAGGATCCTGACAGGAGTGCGAGAAGACTGAATTAAATTCATTACTTAAACATTTCACTTTCAAACATGAATTTTGGTCAAAA
This sequence comes from Nomia melanderi, assembly GCF_051020985.1. Classification (NCBI taxonomy): domain Eukaryota; kingdom Metazoa; phylum Arthropoda; class Insecta; order Hymenoptera; family Halictidae; genus Nomia; species Nomia melanderi. Next base: position 2,821,244 of record NC_135000.1, read on the forward strand.
TAGAAATATGACTTTCTATCATGAAATTCTTGCCATTCAATTCCTGGTAATGAAAATTATTTGTTTATTATTATTTATATTAACTACTCTTTATATTAAGCTATATCTTGATGAAACTTTCAAGAAAATTTTATTTTCACGTATTCAATATTTCTTTTTGATGGTTTTGAAACGGTTTTGCCGGTTTTGATTCAAGGAAGTAAGAAATAGTAATTCGACATTTTGGAATTTTATTTCAATACTTTCAAAATTCAATTGTGACATTCTTAATATTCTATTATGACATTCCCAAATATTTTATTTTAATACTTTCAAAATTCTATTGTGACATTCTTAATATTCTATTATGACATTTCCAAATATTTTATTTTAATATTTTCAAATAGGATATTTTCACATTTTCAAATATTCTATTTTAATGTTCTGAATATTCAGTTGGTTTTTAATTATCAATATTTAATTCTAACGTTAACAGTATTTTACTTGATCAGCATTTTAATTTGATGTCTTGAAAATTTCACTTCGGCATTGTCAACACTTTATTATCACATTTTCAATATTGTACTTAGACATTATCAAACTCCTATTCTGACATTAACCAAATATTATTTTGACGCTCTTCAACTTTAACTCTTTGCACTCCGCACTTTTTCAGTAGAAATATTTGAACACTGTCTGATGAGATAAAGACGACACTGTTTGAAACTGATTTAACGATAATTCGTAGATAAATTAAGCAACAAAGCTATTTTATTTAAATATTTCACATTGCAATACAAAGTTTAATTTAAAATAGTAAATATTGAACTTCATAGTTTTGCTATATCAAATCAAGTGGTGGCTGAGAGTCACCTTTCGAGTGCAAAGGGTTAAATTTGACTTAGCAAAATTTTTCTTCGAGACACGTGAAACCGTGCGGAACTGAATGAAAATTCGACGCGGTAGCGATGACTCGTCAACCGCATAAACAGGGATAACACGGTTTATGAAAGTTTATTGATCAGCCAAGACAAGATTAATGAGATCCCCTCATTCCCGTCTCAGGTAATTGCTTCGTGTCTACCAAGGAGCCCAGGAAATTTGTGTCTTCCTCGATCGTAGCAAGGAGCCTGAAAGGATATTTACGTTCCATCAACTTGGATGGATGTCATGAACCAAAAAGGGCAGAGAAAAAAAGGTTCATGGAGAGTGAAGTGCCAACGAAGATTGAGAATCTGCGATTGTAAGGTCTACGAATTGATCGAGAGGAAATTTTATGGAATATGATAGTAATTAATGGAGATGTAGGACCTTTGAAGAATTTTGCTGTGAAGAATGGACCGTCAGATCTATGATATTCTAAATAACGTTGAAATATGTAACAAGAAAATTTTGAAAAGCGATTACAATTACAATTTTTTAAAGAACTCAAGCTTTAACTTGAATAATTAAAAAGAAAATTGTTGAGGAGCCCAGGAATTGACATGAATAATTTCAAAAATTTATAGGAAAACCCAGGTTTTAGTTCGAATAATTTGGAAAATTTCCTGGGGAGACCAGGTATTAAATTAAAAAATTTCAAAATTTTTCTTGAAAGGTCAGGCTGTAGCTTTAATAATATCAAAATTCGTTCACCAGGCTAAGCTTCAGCCGGAATAATTTGAAAATTTTTTGACGACGCTAGGGATAAGCTTCAATAATGAAAAAAAATTTTACACCAATGAAAGAAGCTTCAATCATCGCGCAATTTACTAATTCCGAAAATGAGAACTATAACTTAATTATAAACGGATTTGATAATTTTTAAGTGACTAAGACTAAAGATAAAGTGTTTCTGAAATTCTAGAAATCCTAAAGTAGTGTTGAATTCATCTCAGCATTTCTGTAGATGATCTGATTAAGCTTTGAATGATTCTGAATATTGATGAATGATTTCTTAACTATAAATGACTCTGATATTTACTCTGACACCTTTGTTTGTGGTTGAGAGAGCCTAATACTAATTAAATAATTTTAAATCGTACCAGATTGGCGATATACGCTTTTCGGTCACATGTAATGAATACAAATTATCCAATGAATACAATCTTTCAGGAACTACGAATGATGCTGAAATTTCATTAAAAATATTCATTTCTTCATGAATAATTCAAGAGATTATTTTCCCTCTCCGCATCACTTTTGAAAGGCCTTGAAGCGTCGTAGGTAATTCAAAGTTGATACATAATACTGGATACTTTGACAGAATCTTTAAGGAACAGTGAAAAATGAACGCAAAACTTTCCAGAAAGCAATAACTTATCCAAGCAGGATTTTTAAGTTTCTTATGGTCCTCTGACTTATCCCAAAATGGTCCAAGAACCTTTAAAAGCATCATGACTCAAGCTAGAATGTTCCTCGAACTTACCAGATAGTGTTCGACTAACTTTAAATGACCCAGAACTTTTTCAAGAATCGTAATTCTAAGAGTAATATAAGAACTTCATCTATACAAAAGAATTAAAACATTTATATGTTTATATTATCCACAGATTACTTGAACAATAAATTAGATATGTCACTTACAAATTGTAAATTACCAGATTACATAACTAAGTGATAATCAACAACATTGTATACGTTATAATTCAATCAAGTCATATATGAAAATATTTAAAATCGTGAAACGCAGTAACACGGTAGAATTCAATAATCGATTGAATAATCAGAAATAGAAGAATATCTGAATATATAATATAAGAATACAATATAATGTCGGTAATAATTAAATTATATTAATATTATACGTAGTGCTTAATATTTGATCGGTAACTCTGAATAAATGTTAGTAAATATGAATAAGTACTACTGAAAATTGATAAACATTAACAGATATCACTAAACATTGGTAGCAATTAATAAATATGAATGAAAGCTGATGAATATTACGCAGTATAGGTAGAAAGTAACGTTAAGAAAAATCTATAGCCATAGACAAACATTTAAACAGATATTAATAAAAATTGATAAACACTAACAATAATCAACAGGCACTGTTAAAATTAGTAAACATCAATAAAAATTAACAAAATTACTAACAAATATCAATAAACATTACTGATCATCGAACAAATCAACAGATATCAATAAAAATTGATGAACATTAACAACAATCAACAGGCATTATTAAAAATTAGCAAACATCAATAAACATTCAAAAAATCACCACCAAATATCAGTGAACACTGATAAATACTATCAAATATCAATAAACACTACCGAATATCAAATATCAAATTTGTGTTTATCACTGTCGAGTATCGATAGAAAAGACAAGGTACAGAAAAGTAGTAAACGATAAGAAGCATCTCAAAGGCAGAATCACGAGGAGAATGGAACACCGAGATAAGGTGTAGGAGGGTATCAATGTTCGAAAATCACTTCTGACAAAAATACGGACCGCACAACGGTAGCATCGTTCGCCTATTCTCTCTACAGCTCCGTAAAATCTGATTCACCGAGGCTGAGATTCTGCAACATTTAAAGGGGGAGAAAAGAAAATGTGAGGCGACGCGAGCGAAGACCATCCAGAGTCGGAGAACTCCATTCAGCTGCTCCGTCCGGGAAACGAAGGGTAATAAAATTCTGAAATCTGTTACGTCTATTTCCTGTAGAAGACGAGCTTGCACCACGAACACAAATAATACCGTGATTCGATACTGTTTCGTACCAATAGCAGATACAGAGCATGGACATAAAATTGTCGACGGAACGTACTAAACTATTTTAAAATATTGACTCGATGTAACAACTTTGACACTTTTTGTACGTGGTTAACAGAAGAATGTTCTTCCTAGAGACGAATATGTGTTTTGAAACTATTATAATGTGTATGAAGGATAGTTTTATAATTATAATGTAATTAAAATATTAATATATAATACTATATTAACCCTTTGCACTTGAGAGGCGCCTTTCAGTCGTCATTTGATTTGACCCATGGAAATAAGATTTAAAATTCAATATTAAATTTTTCTATAATGCATCAACACATGGAACATCGAAATAATATAGTTTTGTTACTTAATTTATGCAAGGTATTTCTTTACGTTAGTTGTAAAACGTATCACTGGCATTTTATCAGAAAATAATGAATATTTCTTGAGAAAAATATTCTCGAGTGCAAAGGGTTAATCTAATGAAGGAACAATTTTTAAACCTTCTTATTAGAAACTAAATGAAAAATATAATAATTGTTATATTATATTATTACTATTATGTATAAGGTTATCGTGATATTTGACTACTGTTGTATTTATCTTAAGTACAATTTAATTTTTGGATGGAACTATGGAGTCATTTACAATAAATATTATTATTACCAAGGTAATATTGCAAAATAGTTCCATTTTATCAACATTTCAATTCTTTTATTTATTCATTACATTATACTATCTTATTAGACTGAATTAATATCCATTACTATAATATAAATAAACATCGTACCCTTTTGTTTATTTATATTCAGGTATGTATTAAATATTATTTTGCTAAATTTATCTATTTGATATATTCACTTCTTTTATCATAATTTGTTAAATAAATACCAATCACTTATGAAAATAAGATAAATAAATAAAGTTTGTTTCAAACATACTTCGTTTCCTCAAATTGAAGAGCTAAATAAATGAGTGTCTGCTTGATTACGCCGGAGTAATCATCCTAATTTAAGGAATGTCCCACCAATGGGTATGTAATTAAGGTTATTTCGCTGTACTCTGCTCAAGAACTTTCAAAGAAACCCGTTCTGTACCAGGGCGACACGGAAGAGCAGCACTGATTAGATTTCTATTTCCTAATCAGTCGGGGAAACCCTGCCTGGTGTTCCTTTCAGTGTCGCTCCTTTCAACGGCTCATCCTCGGAGAGCCGTTCAAGGACATTTTATTAAACCCATCACAGCAATCGTGATCGCGGAACGCGAGGAAGTTCCATCGAAACATTTGGAAATGCAACAATGCACTGACAATCTTAAAATATCGAAAAACAAAAGCTTGGCAGGGAAATAAACAAAGTGTCAAAATTTATAAACACATCCTGATGAAGTTTAAATGGTATTTAAATGAGGTTATAGAATACATATGAAACAATCGTAAAGTTTTACTTAATATCATTATGAATCCTATAATAATCATCACCTAAAATTTTGAAAAATAAAAACTTGCAGGCAAAATAAAAGTGATATTTCAACATTTCAAAAATTTCCTAATGAAGTTCAAATTTAATCATACTACAAAATGAATATTAAACAATTGTAAATTTTATAGTAAATATTAATATAAATACTATGATAATTAATATTCTGGTTATTATTATGAATAACTTATTAAAGTTTTACCTTTCATTTTATCCGTAACAAATTATTACAGATATTATCGAATAAAAATTAATTTCCCGAAATTGGACTATTCAAAGAAATGATTACAAATATTGCCAAATAAAGTTTAACTTATCTAAATTCGAATAATACAACAATTCATCATTACAACAAATTAAAATAAATATTATCCAATCAAGTTCACTTCTCCAGATTTCAATACTCCAACGTTGATAAAAGAAAATAACGTTTCCTTGGAAAATATCTCTTGTATATTCAAGACTTTTTAAAATTCTCTCACCTTGGCGATATTCAAATTCTGATGAAATTCCCTTCAAGGGAGAAAGATTCATACGAATTTGAATATCTTAAATTATGCAGGTACCATTTTACTGAATTTTCTTAAGAATGGAGGGACGGATTTTCCTCGATCTTGCATCATCCCAGTGCAGTCGTTCGAATGGTGCAGGTGCAAAGCGAGCAATAAGAACGGCGGAATTAAGCGACCAGAACCACGATGGATAATGACGTGGCAGGTTAACAAGCACCTGTTCCATAGTTTCATTTCGACGTGCTTGATGATGCAATCGGAGAAACAAGAAATGCGTTGTTAACGTTCTGCAACGAACGAAACGTTGAATATTAAACTAAACATGAACATTTACGACACGAACTTCAAAAAGAAAGTATTTTCAAAAAGTATGAATATTCACGTGTCGAATTTAAATGAGGGATTTATCTGAATTGCTGGTTGTAAGTCTAAACTGAAAAATTCGGATGATATTGTAGAAGCTGTATGTGTTAGTGATTGTAGATAGTAATTACAGTTATTATACTAGGAATGTATTAGCACAATTTCATTAACTATATGAGAGTTACTAAAATGACTTATACAATTGGCAATAGTTTATACATCTTTCAATATTAATGATTCTATACAGTGTTTTAATTTCTTTCGCAAAAATTAAAGGATTTGTAGTCTAGTAATTCAAGAAACCTATTAACGAAATTGGTGATAAAAACTCTACTACCAGTATCGATAATAAACAATCTCCTAACAAAATCAATGACAACCATTGATTCTAACAGAATCAATAAAAGAAAAATGCTCCAACAAAATGGATAAGTAAAAATCAATGAACAATATAATTAATAAGAAATGCAGTATCGCAATTGGTACTAAAAAAAATCTGCTAACGAAATGAAATACAAACAATCCACTAACAAAATGAGTAATAAGAACAGCATATACTGTCAGAATTGGTAACAACAAAACCAGTTTAATACATTGCGCGCCGGCCCCGCGATAATGCGGGATTTTTAGTCTATCGCTTAATTGCTAATCCTACGTTCATGTAACGTTTTAGATATGTATAAAACAAATCCAAAGTAAAATTCACAAAATTGAATTCCTTATTCTCTTCCGTAAGTTAGAAATCTAGGTTAGATCAAAGTATAAAAATGTATCAATATAACCATCGACGCTCGCGTTTTCAGTAGCTGAAATTTAGCCGCCATTCAATGTGTTAAGAAACTACAGCCAAAAGATCCAATAACAGAACAAGAAATCCAATAAACAAAAATGTTTTCTGATCCACAGGGAGAGGTTGGGAACAGGCCAGTAACAGGCTCAGTGAGGAGCACAAGAAGATGGGCCAGCCTACGACAACACGTGAGCAACACGGAGGCCGGGAAGCCCAAAGTCGAGTTGCTCCTTAATCCTCCAGGATCGAAGTCCTCGACACCGTCCTCGCAGCCGCACACGCCTAACACGCCGCGAACACCGCACACACCGCTCAAGAAGTCCAACTGGGAAGTGATCGAGCACTTCACCGGTGCACCGAGGCCCTCCATTATCACGGTGAGTCACCGAATCGCTGGAAACAAACGATGAGGATGAAAGAATACCGTAAACGTCACGGACTGTCATGATCCCTTCGAAAAAGGATTTTGTTTTGATGGGAGAACGCGGTCGTTGACAGGCCAGATGGATAACGGGGGAGTCCTATCTCTTGGGGTAGGGTTCTGGGAGATTCGATAACTTGGGGATGATGTTTAGACAGTGTCAATTCCTGGGAACAATGTGGTGGAACTCGCGCGAGTATTTGGGGAATTGTTGAATCAGGTTCGTTGTTGAATGTGGATCATTATTGAAGTGGATTGATCGGTTCGTTTGGAAATTATTGAATCTGTTTGATTATTCATTTTCAGTGATTTTTGGATTACGGTAATTGTTGAATTAGTTTGGTTGGTCGGATTGGGAAATTGGTGAATTTGATCGATTGATAAATTTAGAAGTGGAGCATTTGGTTTAATTGTTGAGTTTGGTTGGTTTCTGGGATTAATTGCTAAATCTGGATTCTTCTTAAATTAGATTCATTGTTGAATTTGCATAATGAATGAATTGAATAAACCTTAATCGTGGTCTCACCGACGTTACAGAGTATATGTTAAAATATCTGGGAAACTCATCACAAAAGGAAGCAAACTTTCATTGACGTTATGGAACATATTACAACAATCAGAAATATAATTTTAATAAATGATGCTTCAATGGAGGGGCATATTGATTCTTCCATTACATTTCAATCTCTCATATTATACAATGAACATGTTTTATAAAGGGAGAGAGAAATAACTTCAGATCGTATAACATATTTTTCCACTTAGCTATTCATTCTATTTTTAGCTTTAATATTGTAAAATAAAATATATTGTATCTTTGAAACAGAAAATATTGAATATTTAATATTAAAAGCAATTTCGAGTTACTTTTAAATAACATTCATTTCGAAATAAATTTGGCACTTGCAATATTACAGACAATATTAAATATTAGAGAGTTATAAAATAATTTTCACTTTATAAGCAATATTACATGTACCTATAATTCCAGAAACTTATAATAAGATTATAGAATGAATTTGCAATAAAGCTATTGCCATAAATTTTAAACTTGAAAATTTAAACAAACGCTATACATTACTCAAATACAACAATCAGTCAACTTAAGGATAAATCAATTTTAATAGTCAATGTAATTTAATAATTTCCCACATTCAGTAATAAATGTAATTTTACAACAAAATGAATTTATGAATTAATGTAATTCAATGATTACTCGCGTTTAACGATTAAAGCTAATTAATTATTATCGACATATAAGAAATTATCCACATTCAAAACTGTATCTAACTTAACAATTACCCACGTGCAAAAATTAAACTAAACTTTCCCAGATTTAGCAACCAATCAAATTCAGTAATTATCGACCTTCAACAGTGAAACTAAAAAATCATCCCAATTCGACGATCAAACTATATAAATAATTCCTGGATTCACCAATCAATCCAATAATAATCGAGATTCAACAATGAATCCGAGTTTCCCCAAATACTCACAGAAGACCTACCCCACTGACTCCCATAATTCACAATGTCAAATCATCATCCCCAAGTTATACAATCTCCCAGAAACCTACCCTTAGATCTCTCTGTATCAAATCAATTAACGATCTCGGTGGTACAGAGATATCGAAAGGAAAATGGAGGGCATTAAGGGTGGAAGGGTCTGGTATCAGCAACACGAGAAAATGAATATTCCCATTTGCTCGGAGGACACGTAACACATCGCGCAAACCGCTGAAAGAGGAAACAGTGTTAAATGGACGAACCCTCAATCTGTCCACAGATGGGCAGGGGCTCGGAAGTTGGGGTTGGACTCACGAACGGAAGGGAAACAACGCAGGAAACCACCGTAAACACGTCGATAACACGACCGCCGAGGAAATGCGCGCTCTGTCGGTTTTTGAACTCGCTGTGCGCCTCGCATCGCTTCAAGAACTTGCAGGTAATTACTCGAAAACCAATTCTAACATTCGAACAATTCCAACTAACTTTTAGCACCCATCCAATATTGATTATAAAAATACAATAGCGAACAACACGCGTATTATATTAGATTATAATTAAAACTGTTGCTGGAATTATTCAAACATGGAAAATTTTGGAGCATTCGTTCTATGATCTGTAATTGAGAATATTTGTTGTTTGTACCGATTTGTGTCCTGATCTCTGATTTGGATAAATATGAAATTTCTTTAAAATATTTACTTCTCTTGAGACCATTTATTATATAATCTGCAAGTTATGAAAATGAAATAGTAAAATAAAGTTTATTTGAGGAAATACTTGGTTTTATCGAGAATAATCAGTTCAGCTATATTAATAAAAATATAACTTAGAGAATGTTTGAGAGAATATGATATAGAGATTCTATACACTCTAATAATTAATTTATTAATTAATTAAAGTATTACTTTCCCAATATAGTACATTCTTAACTAGAGTTGTGCACCTTGGTAATAAATGTCATTATATAATTTGTATATTGTTTACACTAAAATTAATCATTTCATCTATTGTACCATTTAATAACTCACCATGAACAATGTACTTCAAAAAAGTTAAATATAAAAATAATTTATTTAAACATCTACTTTTCACGTAATCTGCTAAATAAATACCTCACAATTATAACAATGGTATAATTGAATGAAGACTATTTTGAAACATATTTCGAATAAAAATATTTGATATAAAGTATCCTAACTGAAGGACACAGTAAATCTTAAACGTATAGATTACATTCTAAATAAAAATTTGAGGAAATGCCTCGATTCTAGTTTCTGTCTCCTATTTTTTGTAATGGTAATATGTGTCAATGTTTAATGGAAAAATAGTTTGGAATATCGGAAAGTTTATAAAATAAATTTTCATAACATTCTCATCCAAAATATATTAATTTAGAAGGATAATGGAAGTTATCATAAAGATAATTGAAGATACAATAGAAAATAATGAAATAATTGCTTCAACTTTGTCAAATATAAAAATTGGCAATACGCAAGATTATTACTGATTAATCTTAAAGAATCGCAAAGAATTTAACAAATTTCGAAGCCTCTAACAAACATTTTGTTCGACCACATCTGAATCAGACAATGAGAGCAGTTAACAATTGGTTAACTGAGTTTAGAACAGAACGTCTAATTACTTTAGCGAAGCTATCAAAATTGCTCTGAAGAAATATATGGTGAATGACGTCGACAGGCATTCTAACAGATGCGCCAGAAATATAACAGTTAGTTTCCACAGTTTGAATAAGGAGACACGAAACAGATACCAGATTCCAGTGAAACAAGCATTTAGAACTCTGGAAGGATTACGTTATCAGAAGGAACACCATTAATTAGGACACTGAGAATGTTCAATATTATTGGATCGATAATGTAACTTTGGTTTAGATACTTTAGTCCTATATAAATCATTTCGAAACTATAAATATATATAATATATAACATACAATAATAAATTTAATACACTGGGCACTATATTAACAGAACTTAAGCAGGAAATTTAGGATACTTGAAACTATTGTATCATGACGCTATTCATAAAATTATGGGAGTAATTAAAGCATTTATATCAGCACACATCAAGCTTTCACATAAACACATACCATCCCACAGGTCAAAATAAATCATTCCTGTTGTTTTCTTTTTGAAATAAGTAAAAAGACTACAGATATTTCTGTGAGACATTATTGAAGAAATTGATTTACCAATTTAGAAAGTGGATTGTATACCAACTAATGTCTGAAGAGATGCAGTCTTGTAGTTTCCATATAGGAATTTCATCAGAATCAATAAAATGACATCAAAATTCGGAATAAAAAAAATTCGCACCAAAATAACTAATTTACTGGAAATTGGTCAACACGTACTACAAGACCACACATAACAAAATATTCGAAAGTTTAGTAAGATGTCACTGCAGAAAAAATTAAACAGCAGCTATCAAAAATAAGGCATACTTCTCCCAACACTCTGTCAAGATCATTAAAATCATTAGAATTATACGAAAATGAAGAATAAAAAAGGATTCAGATAAATATAATTAATTGAATAATTAAAAGACCAAATATGTCAAACTGTTCCATAATCACAGTAATGTGTCATTGTAATAAATAAACCAAATTTCAACCATTAAATCAAGCACACTGCACTTAACATTGTATCAAGATCATCACAATCGCCAGAATCATAGCAAAATAATGAATAAAAAAGAATTAATGTAAAAATAAGTAATTGAATAATTAAAAGACCAGATACCTGAAACTATTCCATAATCCTAGTAATGTGTCATTGTAGTACATAAATCAAATTGCAACCATCGAATCAAGCACACGGCTCTTAATACTGCGCAACCACGTTCGCCTAATCCGAACAGTACAGCCAGATTCCAAGGACGCTCGATCGTCGTCGAGGAGCTTCGATTCGACAGGTTGGCTTCCTAATCACTGGCTCAACCTTCGCAGTATCCGATAATCCGGAGTGCATTGATCTGACCGAAACTCTATTCTCCGCACGCAAAACTTGACGAAACTTGATATTCCCTTGTCTAACTAAGACGAAGATTATGCTATTATTAGATACAACACGATATTCGACGATAATATTAGCGCGATGTAGATGAACTTGATTTTGGAAAATTATTAGGTAAATATGTATAATATAATTTACTATGGAACATCATTTTCTTGCGTATTGGTTCTTCTTTAGTAATCAGAATTGATAACATTATAAGCTTATTAGAAAAAAAATTACAAACACCGTGACAATAATAAGGAATAAGTGAAACACTATAAAAAAAAAAACCAAATCATATTCACCCGCATAATAGATATTCTCATATTGCTTAACGAAGTTCAGAATAAACTACTCCAAAAATATTCAAATGAAAAACATTCTAATAATACCAAATTCGGTTTTACATTTCATAAAATTAAAAACACCATAAACTTATTACAAAAACTGTTATCAATACAGTAACAATTTGAACTTAACGAAGTTCAGAATAAAACACGGCATCACAAATGTATAAATAACCAAATAGAAAACATCCTAATAATATAAAACAGGTTTTCACATTCCGCAGTATCAACGACACTATTATCTTATTACAGAAAATATTACCAGTACAGTAACGATAATAAAGAACAAAGTAAAGCACCATAAAAAAGAAGCACATCCTATTTACCAACCCAGCAAACAGAAGATCCCAGTCGCAATAAATAATTCCCAACGCCTCAAGCGACAACGAATCCGCGCTAACAAGGCAATTCTTTCTCCACTGACATATTGCCCCCTGTCACGAGTCATCCTCTCCATCATCCTGTCGCGTGCACCCCCGACTTCTTTAATTTTAATTTTAGTCGACGCTAATTCCGACTCATCGACCGAGTAAATTTAACCCGTAAATTTGAGCCGGACGCTCCTGGAACGCGAGACGATTCCCATCGCGTTAACACCAGGTTCACGAATATTTATTGTGCAATTTATTCCATTGGCCCCGCAAGGGAAGCTTTTCAACAACCACATGTCGATTTTGATGAAACATGTGAGACGCAGATCTGAAGGAATTATTTCATACATATTTTATCTTATCAGCCAACATTCATTTTGAAGGGGTAAAACCACCCCTCGAAATTCAGGATTGGAATCACATTTTTTACAATATCTTTATGGGGTGGACACGTGATGACTTTTTTTTAAATTGTTTTAAACATTAATTTATATGATTCATTCATGAGTTCATTTTATATTGAAATGGATAATTTGGATTTCTTTCGTACACCGCTTAGTTTCAGACACAATGTAAAAAATATATATCCAAAGACAAAAATTTGTGTGGATCTATAAATAGAAATATATTATCTAAAATTTTGCATACGTATTTTCCGATATCTCAATTATCTAATTTTCTTATCTATACTTGAAGCTAATTTTTGGGGGTGGAAGAGGTTTTTGCACTTGGAATATTTGACATTTCTATTATCATTAAAATTTCGGGAAATCCGTATGCAACATTTCAGATAATGTATTTCTATGAATAAATCAACAAAAATGTTTGTCATTGGATGTTGAAATTATTTATAATCCAGTCCACCAAGAATGCATGCTTTACAAAGCATTGTTATCAAGCTAGCAAATAACTGCAGCATTTTGCAATATTCTGATTCAGAAAAAATATAAGTAGAAAGCAGAAGATGATAATTACACATGGAATAAGAATCAGAAGTTTTCACTTCGGAGTTATTAAGAAAAAAATTCCTAAATCTTACTAATATTTCGGACATCTTTAGGTGGTGAGCTCCCTTAAATATTTACAAAATAACATCCATAAAATTCGGCATGCGTCGAAATGACGCGGTCCCTACACCAAGTGTTGAATTAATTCCCGAGCCGGAAACGAACCGCCGATAATTCGGAAGCGGCGCGTGACACGCGGAAAATTAGAAAAGTTGCGGCGACGTCGAAACAATTTTCCATTCAACGAGCGAATTGAATCGTTCGGGACGAATCGATGGACGGTCTCTCGATTTTCCCTTGAATATTTCAAAGGATATTCTCTGTACATTCTCACAGGCGAGAAAGTTTGACAGAAAAGGAACGATGCCGGGGAAGTTCTTAATTAATTCAGCAACTGGAGGAGAAATAATCTTGAGAGGTTGTTTAGTTGCGTTTATGCGAGAATTTTGCTTTGTTTCCCCGTGAAAAGGGATTCTATGGGGAATGTAAGTTTGTTGGAAATTTTTTCTTGAAAATTTCTGATGAAATGAAGTATTTTTTCAAATATGATTATATAGAAATATTTAGATACTTCGTTGTTATAAGGATAATGTTTATTTATTTTCTTAGTTATTTAGTTATTTTATCTAACAAATATGACGGACTTTTGAAGTAATAAATAATATAACAATGCAAAAGAAATTATAATTTATAACACATTTATAATATGTATTTAACGTGTTTTGTAATATTATTACGTTGTACGGAGTATTATACAAAGCTTTTATTGTCAAAAACACAAACTAGAATGATGAGTCATCAAGACTTGTAATATGTAATATTCAACTATTCTTCTTGTTTCTAATGACAATATATAACGAAAAATTTTTTGTTTCAACATTGAAAAAAGAAACAATATATATATATATATATATTCCTGTATATTCTAATTTGTAATATTATTTTCAAAGAAATTACATGCAAATTGACAAAGTAAAATTCGTTTAATTTAAAGGGGATTACTCGAAGGAATTTAAGAGATAGAAACATCACTGCAAAAGAACGAAGTTCCCAACGTTTAGTAAACACAAACTAAATTACTTCCAAACCTAGTAAATTACTTCTAAACTTTGCTGTTCAGTACCCGAAATTGCATTGTACGTATGGAACTACTTACAAAGAAAGTAATCTCAATACAGACGTTATAACACCAGGAAAATTCAGCGCCTGGTAATTTAAGTGACTCCAGAATTTTTAATTACATCCAGAACGCCGAAAATAATGAAACTTCCAGCACACATCAAAGGATACATAATACTGTAAAAATTCACTTGCATAAGAGAACGACAACGAGTATTAATAAAAAGAGCACGAGGACAGAACAAAAAAAGCTTTAAAAGTTTCCTACTATGAAATGGGAAATAAAAAGAATGCTAATGTGTCAGCAAAAACACAAATTTATTAAATTTCACAGAATTAAATAGAAAATAAAGAAAATACAAATGTACAAGCAAAATAGAATTGAAAAGTTTCCTGTAATGAAATAGGGAATAAAAAGAATACAAACAGGTAAGTATAAAATAATTAGAAATTTGCTATTGTGAAATAGGATGCAGGAAATAAAAGAAATCAAAATACACAAGTAAAAATTCGTTTAGAATTTCCTGTGTCGAAATAAGAAATAAAAAGAAAAGAAATGCATAGGCAAAAAGAACTTCAAAAATTTCCTGCTACGAACGTCAGTTCTGCGGAAATGAAACATTGCAAAAAATGTCCTTACTTCCAGGAGAATATCGAATTAAATATACACGCCCGGTGGAATTACCTGCGACGACGAATACGTTTTCACATGAATCTACAATTCCACTGAAAATTACATGAACATTTCAAAGCAGCAATATGTTAACAGATCCATTTTACCAGTTTCCACAAAATAAGAGGAATAAAAAGCTAGCCGAATTGTCGGAAACTTTGCAAATCGAGAATGATGTCGATATTATTCTCAACAAAAAAAGAAATTGACTACATTCAAAGGAATAAAATAAAAAAGTAGCCACTTCATTGAAAACTATGCAAATTATCTTCAATTCTGTAAGCTAAACAAATTCTTCGAAATATTACGAAAGGAAAAGAAAATTCACTAACATAAAGAAATTATTATGTGGAATTTGACACGAATTATGCAAGGATTAACTATTTATTAATATATTCAACATAAGGATCGACATTCGAATTAATTAAGTACTCATTAACATATTCGATGATAAACTATTTATTGATACAAGCAACAGAATATTCTATGATAGGATCTAAAAACATAGCTTTGACCTTGAGGGAAATTTCATTGCCATAAATTATTAATTTGTAGTGTAACTTAAATGAGATTTTCAGTCAAGTATTCATAAAATAATTGGTAAAGAAAGAACTCCTATGAAGTAATTCTCTTTGTTGGTAAATATTATTCTAAAGAAAGTAGTACTGCAGAATATTGATTTTTAACAATATGGAATTTTATTGCTTAGTTTGAAAATCGAAGGATAGTCATAACAACAAACGTAAACTTACGATAACCATCGAGAGCAATGCGCGCTGGTCATAATAGTGGCTGAGCCATGTATCGTTCATCTTTAGCCCCGTAATCGCGATCCACGGGGAATCCCATAACGCAAATCTCGGCTAAGCCAACCTGACTTCATTCCCACGCTCGTGGAGATCCAAGAATATTCCCCGGAAACGCCTCGCGGCATCTGTTGCTACTCCCATCCTATTGAAGATTGCAACATTGCATCCCCTATTCTCGAAGTACTACAAGCGTTTTCGATAATGATAACAATCAATCATGAAACACGAAAAGAATCCATGGGAGTACGGTTACTTCCAGTTCGATACTAGGGAAATTGAAACAGGAATAACAGTTAATAACACTTATAATAATATTAATGAAAGTTAATGTAGTAAACGTTACTCTAATAAAAATTAATATAATAGAAGTTCATATAACAAAAGTTGATATAGTAAAAGTTAGTACCGTAAAAGTTAATATAGTAAAAGTTAATATAGTAAAAGTTAGTACCGTAAAAGTTAATATAGTAAAAGTTAATATAGTAAATGTTAATATAGTAAAAGGTAATATAGTAAAAGTTAATATAATAAAAGTTAATATAGCAAAAATTAATGATAAAGTTAATATAATAATTTAATACAATATGATTTGATATAATAATTAACCACATGCAATATGATTTACAACAGAACAATGTTAGACAATATAATTTTAAACCCTAATAATGTAGTAGAAAAAGGAAATAAGCTTATACTTATTTTGCGTCTTCGTTCAATACAGATCTTACAAATTGATAATGAGGAAGCATTATTGAATTTATATTAAAAATAAGCAAATGACATTTAAAATTGACGAATTTAGTATGAAATATTCGTATAGCATTATAATAACAGTGGTGTAGTATTTTACGTAGTATTTTGAACCATAGCACCATTTAATAGTTTATCATATACAATGAAGTACAATGTACATATATACATATATATATATATATTCAATTTTACAGATGTGTAATATGTTATAAAATATTGCTTTACAATAGCAGGAAATATAATATCTGAAGGAGGTCATTTCTGATCCTATAGAAGTATCACTGTTGAAGTGATGAAACTCCTCATATGTGTCACGCGATCACGTCGCCGGTATTATCAAGCTTCGAAAGTGGGCGTTAGGGCTGAGTAGTTGTGACGATACGGTAAGCTCATGTTTCGATCAATGTCAGAGAGATTTAAGTGACAATATGTTGATGTTATTCTGATAGTATAGGTGACAGGATGTTTTCTTAACCTTTCGCCTTGCAGTATCACCTCAGACTCGCAACGAAAATACTAAACTGAATTTGATGAACCTAAATGTCACTCACTCTTCTAAAATCTAAATTAAGTGTTACACACCCGTTATCAATATCGATTAACTTTGAACTAAACGTAAATACAGAATAAATGTCAAATTTCATTCCTTTTATAATAAACTTGTATTGAATTTATAATAAACTAATCACACATACAATGCACAATGATGCACTTTTTTCCATTTTACACTTGAATATGCTAATCACGAAACTCATTAGCATCGACTTTACTAAGAAAGGAAGTATTAAAATAAGAATTTTCGTCGTTTACTTTTATGAAAGATTGCTTGCATAATAATAGAAACTATAATAAAGAATAAAGATTAAACAGAACACATTAAAGAAAGTAAGATGGTTAAATGGAGACTTACGGAATGAAAAGGGTACGACCAGGATAATTAAATTTTAATTTAATAATGTCTGATATTACTGTTAATACAAGCAGACCGTACCCAATCAAGGAAAGTTGGATTCTGTGTAAAAAGCTTACACCAGGAAACTAACTATAATATGTGCCAGCATAAAAGATCCCAAGGTCCAATTAAAATAATATGGAAATTATTAATGAACGAAGTTTAACCAGGAATGAATTTTAAACTCAGGACGAAATTGGTCGGATGTCTCTCAAATATAGATTCTCCAATAATTAAAAATTTTAACAAGATTCACAAAATTAATGCCAATAAATTTTCAAGGTTTCCCCCTTTTTTACCATCATCTAATATTTGTTCTTCTACTTTCTATCAACGAAATGGAAGATGTATTGCAGTATTTTATAATTAAGACACAGTGAACAATTATTTCAGTGCTTGTGTACTATTTTTCAATGTATTCAATGAATTGGTACCATTTTTTACCATTTTCTATTATATCATACCATTTTTTATTATTCTATATTATTTAGTACAATTTTTCATCAGTTGTTATTACTTCGTACCATTCCTGATCATTTTCTATTATTTGGTACCCTTTTTCACTATTTTCTATTTATGTTGTAACATTTTTGACCATTTTCTAGTACCTTCTATTACCTTTATAAGACGTGGAAAGTGTCATGGCTGTTTGAAATTGAAATTTACAGGTGGAAATGCTGTATCAAAGGTACTTCCTGCGAATGAACCAGAGCAACATGACACACGTACTGGGCCTGCTGGCGGGACTAGCAATTGCTCTGGGCCTTCTACTATTCCTTCGATTATTCTTCGAAGATAATCAACAATTTCTAGTCATGCTGGAGAGGCCTGAAAACCTTACTCTAGCCCTCACACTCATCCTTTGCGTCATGGTATATTCTGGTAAGCCAACATTAAACTTTAAATATTTATTTATTTTCGTATAAATAAAATAATATCAACAAATACTGAAGCATATTCTAAAATAGAATAAATTAATAGGGTAGAAGTACGTATATTACATTGAATTAAACAATGAAATAACTACAGGAATATAATTTACAATATGGACAGTAAGCAAGTAGTGTGGGTCAGTAATATCTAAGACATCACAATAATATTCGTGTTAGTAGTAAAAGTTCATCTCCATGTTATAAGAGAACTTATAAATACTCGCTAACACGAGAAAACTTGTATTAATAGAAATACCAAATATTACAAAAACATATTAAGCTTCAGTTGCAAAGATTTCTACTTTGATATTCACAATAAATAAGTAAATAATATAATTGTATACTACGTGTATATAACATAACTGCATAATACAATACAGATACGAATGACTCTATTGAATTTAAAAAATTGTTTACTAGAATGTATCAGTACGAGTAGAATGAATCAGTATATGGTCAGAAAGCTGCATCAATTTTCAAGATCTACACCAGAAATACATCATCAATAACTTAAACCATAATATTCTGTAACTTCCAAGGCCAATTACTGGAATGAATTGACAAAGTTTCCAAACTGACAGCCCAATGACAATTTCATCTCTAAGAAGGTAGCCATTTTAATACGTCGAATGCTGTACGATTTCATACAGCAGAATACACAAAATAGAAAAACCATAATATTTAATCTATTGTTTCAATTGCTCTATTATTATTGCACGTTTATCTAGCAGAATGTTACCGCATTAGGTAGCATTATTTCTCATACAGAAACGTTTTCAAATAATCATCATTTAACTATTTGCACTCGGAAGTATTTGGCTAGAAATACTTAACATTTACTAACTAGACACACACGATATTTTTTTTAAATTGATTCAAAGAGAAATCGCAAGTAAATTGAGAAACAAACGTTTTTATTCCAATATTTCACGCACCGATACATTACACACTCTTCAATACTGAATATCAAATTTCATAATTTTACTGTATCGAATCAAGTGATGACAGAGTCACCACTCGAGTGCAAAGGGTTATTCAATGAATTCTAATAATTTGACTCGATTCGGCGACCCTCATGGCATTCAACGTGTCAACACTTCGACTTCCAGGGTGGTGACTGGTAACCGGAGCTTCGAAATTGCCGAAGAACAATTACAATAAAATATTGATTTTAAATAAAAATATTTAGTAACGTAAAAAGCTAGCTCACAGCGTAATATGATTATTGTAATACTAAAGCATCAATAATTATTTTCAATACCATTTCCCTTTGTCATTAACCAGTTAACTGTAGAATTTAGTTGGAAAAACCTCTTGTTGTGCGCGTAATAAAATAGAAAAATGGAGCGTGTACTCGTCGAACGCAGGGCGAATGCACGTGGTATTATATTTGAATAAAAGATCAAAGCGAAACAAAGAAAAATTACATGTTTAGGTGGAAAAATAAAGAATTCATCGCTGAGAGAATTAGTGTCGTGTCAAGCTTTACGATGACGTATATACTCGTCAAACACAGTTAACTGGTTAAAGAATGAGCATTACTATTCAAAACGCTAGAAATTTTCATGGCAGTCAACGTGCTAAGAGGTGTTGGCAGCACTGAAAATCGCTATGCGCATATAACACAGCAGAAGCGCGCACAGATGCGTGTCCACGTTCTTCCGTTACGGTGATAGCTTCTGTTACCGTTTAGTGTTATTCGTCAATATTAGTTAAATAGTGTAGTTTATAACTTCAATATTAAACGCCAATAAGAGAGTACCCCACCGAGGAACGACATAGACATAATCAAATTCAAAGTTGTTGCGTACAAAGTCAATTTAGCCTCAGCTAAATAATTTACGTTTACCTTCCTACAGAATTTTCCCAACAAACGTCCCAGCAAAGTGGAGCCATATTTGATCGTCACTTCAAAACACGGGGCTGCAGCGTTGGCGCACTTTTATCCATTATTGTCCTATTCGATCTTGCGCGTTGCGGGAATGATAACGCTAGATAACGGGCCATTTTTATCAGAGCCATTTTATACCCTACAAACGTTCGCGACGCGAGGTTTTACGCCGTCGGCAAATGGACCGTCCCTTTGTCAACGTCGTTGCGACACGAGCGGCAGGAAGAGACTTAGCAACCAGGGATTATTTTCCGTAAGGCCGTTTCGAAACATTCGTCGCTGGGATTGCCGGCGATTTATTCTCATTTCGATTGTTCCTTCCTTGAGAAATAAAAGGTTCAGCTGCAATTTGTCGTCGTTACGATTTTACAGGTTAACACTAGGGTTACGGGCATTTATTGTACACTTCATTCTATTATTCCTAAAAGAATTGATGTTTATTAAGATTGTGGAAACTGGAGATTTGATAGTAGGTAATTGGGGTACACGTCAGTGTGACCGCATCAATCAAAATCGGCGTGAACATTTGCAAAATAATATTTCTAAAATCCAATATGCGTCAATTAGACGCGTTCTGTAAACCTAGCGTTAAGGATTGTCCCCACCTAGAGACTTGATGAATGTACGGAAGGTTTAGGAATTTGTTTTGTTAATAACTATCAACTGAAAACTTTTCATTCCTTGTGGATGAATAACTGTGATCCTCTGTGGTTTGTTTATATTTTTTCAAAGGCAAAATGATACAAACTGTCGCAGCTATTGCATTTTCTGTGAATTTATAAATTGAAATATAATATCTACAACGTAGCGTACGAATTTTTTGATGTTTCAAATAATTACTTTTTTACAGACATATGTAGCTAATTTTTCGGATAAACACAGGTTTCTGCGCTTTGAATGCTTGCCATTTCCATGATAATTAAAATTTTTGCGAATCTGTAAGCTAAATTTTAGAGTATTTATTTCTATTTGGAAACCAGCGAAAATTGTTGTCTTCGAATATTTCAGTTGTTTATAATGCACTCTGCTAAGAACGGAGGTTCCACAACAATGGTTTTGAATAACTGTACCATTTTGTAACATTCTGGCTAACAAAGAGTATAAATGTAAAAGAGAATGTAACAGTCATACGTCTACAGAAAATCAGAAATTGTCACCTCCTAAAATTCAAAAGGTGATGTTCTCCGGTAACACTAAAAGTAACAGACGGTTCAAATTGACCCATCTTAGAACGTTTAGTTTGCAACTAATTAAATTACGACGAGCCATTTGCGAAAAATTGTAAAATCAATTTATACATTCATACAGATACAACAATAACAAACTCATCATAACCCCAGAAATATATTCTCCTAATTCTCATAAAAACTCAGAAATAAAACAGCCCAATTACTTAGTGCCTTCAGAATCAACACTAAAATGACCTCATTCCTGTTTTCTCCAATTCAAAATTCTTAAAAAACTAACTGATATTACTCTGACGAAATATCAGACGATGTATCAATGCGCACAGTGACTTCCAAATCAATTAACCCCTTGTCCAATGACTCATTTCTCAACTCTAATCAGTACGGTTACTTTGTCGGTAATAATTAACTGGAAAAAGAAACAAATTCTAAGCATATGTTATGCCAATATTTCCTATTAAGTACAATAGTGGACTACACAGGAATAATATTTACTTAGAATTTGAATGAACTGAATAATTTATATACTTGTTGAATCATATTGAAAATCGTCACCACGAATCTCACTCATTGTTGTAGGACAAGGGGTTAAAATCTGAATACATGCACTCTTGAAAACTCTATAGACGAATGTCAACAAGTCAATTCAACTATTCCGTAATTTTAATCTTAACCAGTTAAGTGTGGAATTTAGTTTGATAAATCTCTCCTTGTGCGCGCTATAAAATCAAATAATGAAGTGTATACTCGTTAAATGCAAGCCAAATGTACTTAAAATATACCCTAACGAAAAACTAAAGCGAAACGAAGAGGAATTACATGTTTGTCTCAAAAAATAAATAATCCACTGTTGAAAAAGTTAGCATCATGAAGAGTTTTAAGATGACTTGTATACTCGTCAAACACAGTTAACTGGTTAAAAAAGTACTTGGTGTTAAGGCCACTTATAGCCTTACCGTTTCGTCCGACCCCTTAAAACCATCGTAGTTTTTAGTTTGTATACACTTTTTATGTTTTCTAAGGCTTATTGTACATTTGGTAGTTTTTTCGGAACAGTAAGAGCCTTCGTCCCGTTCACAACTTGCAATCGTCCTTACGGTATTACGAGAAGGGACCGTGGCAGCCATAAATCCCTGAACCCATAAGGCCCGCGATTCTAGCTGTAGATTTTCATTGTCTATTGTTCAGATCTGGCGTCCAGTCACCAGTATTTTTAACTCTCTTGCCCGTCTGTTAGCATGTGTTATTAAGGCCAAGCGTTTCTTGCTTTTTACCTGCCACGGTCGACGATTGCAAACGGGACGAATTAGTTATTAACTTTAGCAACTAGGAAGACCAGAAGGGAAGGGACTGTGTCTCCCTTCCACAACCATTTTAGATCGAAAAGGGCTAACCAGAACGTCTTCACCCCCGCGAAGACGACATTGCGGAGGTGTCGTCAAAGACGATTCTGGGAGGTCCAGCCAGTTGAGAATCATAGTTGGAAACAAATAGTCAGACAAGCAAATAAAGAGTATCTAACATATTTCGAGTCACTACATTGATTTTCACAAGTAAATACAGTCCACTTAACAAAACTAAAAATTCGCACAAAGTTAATTCGGCGTGCGACGTACTAATTTAACCACCGAACGTCGTCGGTGGAAAACAAGGTACACGACACTTGGTTTCATCAAGATCAATGACATTTGATGTTCCAGCTCTAGTAGCCGCAATCTCCAGGCCAGGAATGAACGAAGTCTGGTTAGCTGGCGTCAGCGGCATCATCCTGGTGACCCTGCTAGCCATGCAGGTGTCACTGAGCGTCCACTTAGCTGTAGACTCCAAGGAGCACCGAAGTGGAGGACCACTAGCCGCCGCGTGGGCTGTGTGCTTCTTCATTTACACGGCCTACGCTCTGCTCCCCATCAGATTACGTTACGCCTGCCTCGCAGGATTCGTCTTCTCTTTGGCACACCTGATCGGCGCATTCGTCCCGTGCATTCTGTATCCCGCCCATTACCCGGCCATGATGGAACACGTGAGTGCTATTACAAACACCAACTGATCGACCGTTCGCGTGACATTGTGATTTAAAGAACCATTACCCGCAGTCGGGACTATTTTACTCGCTTCGAGATTTATTGGCGAACACGGTGGAGATGATTATATTGAATTTGGTGAAAAGCCATTGTTTCAGTTGTTATGGAATTTATTAGGGGCGTTAGTGAGGATTAGGTTAGATTTGGAGAAGATCGTTCGTTCAGACGTGATTATTTCAATTGCTTTGAAATTTACTGGTGGAGTTAATGAGGATTATGTTAGAGTTGGGGAAAATCATTTGTTCAGATGTGATCGTTTTCATTGATTTGAAAAATATGAGTGAAGATTGTGAAGATTTGGCTGGTTTTGGGGAGAATCATTTGTTCAGAAGTGATTGTATTAATTGTGCTGATATTTATTAGTGGAAATACTGAAGATAACATTGCATTTAGATAGAAATATATATCCAGGTGTGATCAGTTTATTCGGTTCTAGATGAGAAAGTGAAAATACTGAAAATCACACAACTACTGGAGAGAATAATGTATTCAGAAAATCATTCGTTCGTGTTACTCGTTCTGAAATTTATTGGTCAAGACAGGGCAGTTTACACCAGATCTAATTATCATATCAGTGCATGTATTATTTGATATGAATATAGATTTGTTAGCGAAGACAGCAAAGATTACACTTGATCCAGGAAGAATAATTAGTTTAGAACTGATTATTTTATTCATTTTGAAATTCAATAGCGAAGTTGACACCGGACTTATGGAGAATAATTCGGTGAGAGCTCATTATCGTAATTATTTCGAAGTTAATTAGTGAAAATCGTGCACATTATATAGTCAAAAGAAGAAATCATTGCAAGTACCCATATTATTTGAATTCTGAAGAGATTTACTAGTGAAGACAGAGAAGATTACACTGAATCTATAAAGACTCATTAGTGCACCCAAGATTATTATAATTATCTCGAGATTTATTAATGAAAATAATGAAGATAACAATTGCCAAAAGAATAATTACGTAATTCGAGACTCCAATATCAACTTCTAGAGTTGTTAATGAAAACAAGGTTGTTTACATTACATTTAGAATAGCCCTATTACTTCTGGAACGATTAATTTATTCATTTCGAGATTCATTAGAGGATGTTGCACATTATTGTGTAATTTACAGAACCAGTAGTTTCATTAATTATAGAATACTTAAGAGACTAGGAGACTTTGAAATTTCAACGACACTATGTATTACTCTAACTTTTACGCGTATCGAAGGCTGGAAATACATTACCAGAAAGTATTCTAAAAAGTATACCAGCTGCTAGAAAGCATTCCAGTGACCATCCAGCTTCATGTAACACTCCGCTGACAATCTATGTCCCAGATAAATCGCGCTGACTAGAAATATGACCCTAGATAAATGGTGCTGACCAGAAATATGAGACTAGATAAATTACTCTCAATGGAAATATTACGATAGATGAATTATCCTCGTTATGAACTCGACCTTTCGTAAATTATGCTCATTAAGGATATGATCTTAGGGAAACTGGAGATGGTTAGCCAGGAATATTGAAGCGCGCAATATATTTTGCCGAGATTTACGAGCCTCGCGAAAGTAAACAATCTGAAAGTGTAGTTTGAAATCTCAGTAAGTACAAGTGACTATAGATGCTTTTAAATAAGTATACGTTACTGTAAATACTCATGAAGTGACTATACCTTGCAATAAGTGATAATGAAACGACCATCAAGGATTGTAAAAAACTGTGAGTGACTGTCACAGACTGTAACTACTTTTGAAATGAAAATCGAAGACTGTGAGTACTCATGAAATGACAACTGAAGACTGTAAGCACTTATGAAATGACTATCAAAAATTGGAAGAGACTGAATGAATATCAAAGATTGTAAGGGACTACGAGTAACTATCAAAGACAGTAGGTACTTCAGAAAAGTCTATCAAAATCCATAAGAGACAGCGAATGACTTATGACGACTGTAAAATACTGTAAATAACTGAAAATATCATCTCTCTCGATGAAATATACTGACCACGACATTTCTATTTTCGGACAAAATAACGATCATAAACACAAAGATACGAAAACAATATAACTAAAAGGACTATGAAGACACAGTAACATCTAAACAAAACACAGGGACTACAAGATCCTCAATACCATTAAAATAACAATAATAAACGTCAAACTAATAAAACAATATATATAATTAAAAACGACCATAAAGACAGATTCCAATTTCGATAAAATAAACAGCCTAATACGTTCATAACAACGCAAAACATGCTGACTATCAATACAAAAACGCTGAAAACTATCAACAGGACTACAAAATCAAATATCCATTTCGAGAATATTTTTCTCAACAAATATTCATTATTTTCTGATGAAATATCAATGATACGTTTTACAACTAACATAAAAAAATACCTTGTATAAATTAAGTGACAACGCTCGTTTATTTCGATGTTCCATGTGTCGATACATTATATAAAATTTGATATTGAATTGTAAATTTGACCATTTTGTTCGGTCAAATCAAATGGCTATTGAAAGGCGCCGCTCGAGTGCAAAGGGTTGAATTACCTTTCAAACCTTTAAACAATACAATTACCGTGAGAAACGTTAAAAACTACGGTGGCCCTAAGATTTTAATTAGGAACTATAAATACCGAATCACCTCGGACGGACCTGTAATACTAGTTACGTGAGATGCAGTTGCGTGCCGCCTGTCAGAGTCCCGCGACTACGAAAACCATCCCACAAGGGAGGAATTTGAACGCCGTTGCACCTTCGGCACGGTTATCGTTGCGCCGACGGAAACTTCAATGGCCGAACGTGAGAAGAGAGAGCGGACGCGCTGCATAACAGCCGGGGGCGTCGTTAACGACCCGATTATTAACCGAAACGGTGCAATCGATGCGTCGCTGGATCGCGATACCGGCAACACGCTATGAGGCAACGCAGCACCTGTTAATAATAGACCACTGGATCAGTAGGTGCCAATAAGATGCACTGCAGAATTTCCAAGGAACGTGTACCGTTGGCCAATAACTTGATAGATAGGGTTGGGCAATGGGGAATGGGGAATGGTGACAGATTGAACGGTTTATGTCTGCGAGATACCTTGCCTAGGCTGAAGAATAAGGAATAACTGCTGATTGATCAGTTTTTGACTGGGAGATCACTTGGCTAGGCTTTAAAAAGCGGAATCATGACTCCTTGATTAGTTTTCGTCTGCGAGATAGCTTGCCTAAGCTGAGAAATGATGAGTGATTGCCAATGGATCAGTTTTTCACTGGAAGATCAGTTCGATAGGATTTAAAAAGCGGAATCATGACTCCTTGATTAGTCTTCGTCTGTGAGATAGCTTGCCTGAGCTGAGGAATGAGGAATGATTGCTGACTGATCAGTTTTTGACTGGGAGATCACTTGGCTAGGCTTTAAAAAGCGGAATCATGACTCCTTGATTAGTTTTCGTCTGCGAGATAGCTTGCCTAAGCTGAGAAATGAGGAATGACAGCAGATTGATCAGTTTTTCACTGGGAGATCAATTGGCTAGGATTTAAAAAGCGGAATCATGACTCCTCGATCAGTTTTCGTCTGCGAGATAGCTTGCCTAAGCTGAGGAATAAGGCATGACTGCTTATTGATCAGTTTTTGACTGGGAGATCACTTGGCCAGGCTATGGAAAGCGAAATCATGACTTATTGATTAGTTTTCTTCAAGTAGAACAAATGGATAGGTTGATTAATGAAGAATGATGGCTGATTCATCAGTTTTTATCCGGCGGATCATTTAGCTAGGCTTAGGACTGAAGAAGGAGGTGTGATTTATCAGTTTTTCCCTCTTCTTATTACATTTTGGTCGATAACATGCTATTTATCAATATAGTTACTCGTAACTAATGAAAAGCTATACTCGAACAAACAAATATGCAATGATATAAGCAAACCTCTAACTAGACATGAAGTGATCTTTCAAGAGTAGCTACTCTCTGTTCGACTGAAGAGGGAAGTTATTGAATCTGGAGATTCAAAAAAATTATGAGTTTCTGTATGTAAGTAGACTAAATCGAGTCAAATACATTCCATATTTAACTATTTAAATTATTTCTTTGTTAATTGACTGTAACTTTTCAACGATTGCAGAAGAAGGAATAAACCAATGTATCATTATGTCTGATCTGGCAATTTAAACACATTGATCATCAGTAATTTCCAGAGAAAATTTATGCACTAGATTGCCTATACACATACTTCACTCGCATTATATTTTCAAGTGTTTAAAGCAATATAACCTCCTCATAGGACGCTAGCACCATCAAATGGGTAAAACTGAGCAATTCTGACTTCTTTCAAAATTACTAAAAAAAAACAATAAGAATCTACACGCAGAAAGCACGTAGAATGCTGCAAAAGTATAAATATTCCACTGTCACTTGGTTGTTAGTAATCTTCGTGAAGATTCACGTTTGTAAGTAAAGAAACCTACAAACAAAATTCAATGGGAAACCTATTCCTGATGTAGGAGAACATTTTGAAAAACAATCAAATTTGTTTGTAGCTTTCCTCTGCCTACCTTCAACCTTTTGCAGTTACCCATACAAAGAAACCGAGTTAGCAATACATCAAGTAAATCGTAAACAATCGAAAACTCAATATCTGTAAATGTATGAATACAGAAATTTGGAGATGTATTCAATCAAGCACCCAATATCATAAGTTACATGGAAACTTACTGAATTAAATCGGCATAAGATAAACCAATTGTCCAATAAAGGCAAACCAATTTATCGAGACCTTCAAGTGGACACAAGCACCACAAACGATGTACACAAAGTTGAACTTCTGCTCTGCGATTAAACAGGAGCACATTAGAGACAGGGAACACATGTGCTACGATTCATTAAATCCGCAACGCGCTAAACCCACGAGAATGGTACGAACGAGAGAAACAATGGATGAACGAACTAGTTAACGAGCTACAAAGCGCTGCGTATGCCAGGCTCAATGATCTATAGGATTAGCCAAAATCCTATGATCGACACAGGACATACGGATACCAGTTGAATAGAAGATTTCAACTGCTGCATAATGACGTTTGAGCCAGGCGACTCTGCGCAGAATCCATTCATATGGAAATGATTACGAATTAATTTGACGGACCGGTGCAATGCTATTGGTCAATTCAGGTTGAGGTGAGTTTTGTGTCTTTATGACCTGGTCACATTAAACTGATCAATTGTTTTCAATTTTCTTCGGTGGCATATTGAAACTTGTACAGAAATTTATTTAACTACTATCTTCGTATGTAGGCATATTTACAAATAATTTATTTTCTCTCAGGTACCTGAAAATATTAATAAGTATTGTCGTTCGAGTGTAGGTTGATTCTGCGTGAAACTTTTCATGTCCGTAATACTTTATATAATATTTTAATAATATTGTATACGGTGTGGATAATGTAGGTTAAGTAGGGGGGAGCAGACGGTTGGATTATCAAGACAACTAATAGTTGAAACGAAATAATAACTGACAATCAGAAGGAAATAATTGGAACTAAAAATCAGTACCAAATAATTGTAATTAATAATCAGAACCAAATAATCAGATCTGACAATCAAACCTCAATAATTACAAGAGTAAAATTGAAAAAAGCCTGAGTCGAAATGAACCCAACAATTAATACCAATATTCGATTTCAAAGGTAAAATTTGAAATTCGAAAACGTAGGTCAACTAACACAGCAGACTATAGGTACACACACCATGAAATCATTCCACATTGAAATTGACATCTAATTAGCACGAGTTGCATTACTCAGGGACGAGAGGTCACCCTGATCGTGTTTTGTTCGATTAATCCGGGACCTTTGTCCCGGAAGGTTAAACCGTATCAAAGGGTAAAATTGCTCGCGTATTCACGCGGGGCAGAGGGAACGTGGCCCAACACGACGCTCGACAAATGAGAAACTGCGAGACGACCCAACGCACCACCATTTTTCAACCTGCCACCCCTCCAGTCGCAGCGAAAATTTCAATTCGCTCCCAGACCTCCTACGCCCTTTCCATACCTTGAATTATTCAATGAGCGAAGCTACTGTAAAATTGTGTTTCTAATCTCGATGGAAAGGTAAGAACTGTTCGCCGGATTTGAATTACTGGAATCGTGAATTTCAGTTAGCAATTTCAGAAGCGATTAATTACTTGATTATATTGGGAACAGATAAGGTGAGAAGTGGAAGTTGAGTTTAATAGCAGGAAGGAGATTGAAATTCTGTAATTTAAACTACTTGAAAACGGAAAGGGTATTTTTGGAATTCTAGTTACCATTTACAGAATTAGAAACATTCATTTAAAATTCTGATCATGATAAGATTTTGATAATGCGTTTTGAAATAATTATTTTGTCCTGCTATTCAAGTTGATTTTCTTTAAACTTGAAATTGATAATCGATCAGCATTTATCGGAGCGAGGAAGAATATTTTTATCGCAAATATTCCACAATTATTTTCTGAGCCAACTGTGCGACTACAATGCTAGAATTCTAATTAATAAATTCTGCTTTAATTGCAATCTATTTTACTGTATACAATTCATCGACATCAACAATTACGATGTACTATGACTATATATAATTCATAACATCATAAAGACACATAAAACGATTATTTTCCTAACAAACAAAATTAAACTAATTAAAATAATCCATATCAAAATTAACCTCCTTTGCCAATTTAAAGAAAAAAAGAAACACCTCAGAATACTATTTTCCAAATAAAACAATTTGTAACAAAAATTTTTCATATCCTACTAACTCATATCACTATCAGCAACAACAAAGCAGAAATGAATTTTCCACAGCATTACAGAACGCTCGGTATGACTTCATCCCCTTCATACCATTTCTTAACCATTTTCAACATATAATAAAATATTCAAAAAGATAGCAGATAGCCATGCCTACAATCTTTTCTTAAAACACTAAAATTTCTGAAGTGGGTCAAACTGACTATATTGTCAGTACTTAGCCCTGACCAGTCGCGAGGGGACCGCGAGGGGGTTTCAATCAACACATGATACAAAAAAATTATAAAGTTCGGTGTCTAATATTAAACTTCCTATAATACATCAATATCTGAAAAATTGAAAAAAAAATAGCTTCGCTTCTTCAGTAATGTACGGTCTCTTAATAATGTAATTTTCAAAAGTGTTGTCCATAGCTTACAAGAAAATGTTTAGTAGCTCTAATGAAACCCTTTCGAGTGCAAAGAGTTAAATTACAAAAGCGTCATTGCGAAAGATTTCAAGTCAAAGTTCATATATTTGTACAAACCCAAGACTATAAGACTCTTCGAATCCCACGAAAAGTATCATTCTAATTTTAATCGAAAAACTAAAAATCCACTCGACTAGGACAATAGTTTTAGTGTCAAGCCAATTGTTATCAGAAAACTAATACCCTACCATATTTTATCCAAAACAATACATGTCATTACTGATATTGCATTGAACATCGATCTCTTGCCGCCATACGTGAGCATAATTTTCCAGGAAAATCAGGCGCGAAGGAGTTAAACCCACAGCGACGTCATGGATACATAGATACAGGCCGGGTGAGTCCATATGCGACGTCGAATGATAACAGATAAGGAAACAGGTCGATGCGTCGGAACACAGGGTTCCCGCTCTCAAATCTCACGGAAGCAGTTCGTCCTTATTGGATTTCCTAGCAGCTTTGTGTCTTCATCCATCAACCCTACCCTGCATGCTCCTCGCTGAGCAATTTATTTAAGTTTTATTACAGTGAAAGCCTCGGGAAGACAGTCGATACCCCAGCGATGGTTATTGATGCACAGGGACCTGCTTCGCGAATACCTGTAGCAACTGCGCGTTTTGATATCGTAATACCAACATTGTTCTTCAGCCGTTCGGTTCAATCAATTATTCCCCCCTTTCCGATGTGTATTAACATCGATAGAATAATGTGGACAGGGTTTCCTATTCAAATGCATTCAAATGGGATACATCGAGGACACGGTGTAATATTGATGTCCGGAGAATTTCCATGGAAATTCTGCGGAAGATCTTTTTAAATATATTTACCTATTTGGTATATTCTAGGGAAGATTGTAGGCAGGACTTAATCATTTCTGGTGAAATGCCGAGTATAGATCGTCACTGGGTTTTTATCTCATACAGCACGATAACTGGAGATTTTAACCCTTTGCGGTCCGAAGTGCTCTTGGTTTTTCACTTTGAGGTTCACGTCGCCGTTAGTTCATTCAATTATAGCTTAATATGACGCTCTATTTATTTGTTCAAGAATATTTGGGAGTCATTGAAATGTTACCTTTAAATGGTACAATTGTGATATTACATATAAATATAGAAAAAATTGTTAAAACAGGTAGAGGTTGCAATAAAATAGAATGTCGAGTCTGACTCGACATAGGACTGCTAAGGGTTGAAACAAATTAATTATTGTAGCAGTCAACAATAACTTTAGTCACGTGACGAGTATAGCTCGTCATTCGATTTTCATGCCATAAAGCACAATGACGAGCTGTACTCGTCAGGCGACTGAAGTCACTGTTGAATGTTGTAATAATTAATTTGGTTTAAAATTTCTAGTTCGTTCAATCTGGTAATATTGTATCACCTTTCGTTATTTGTGTAAATATCACAGATCAATATCACATATTGATTACCGATAGAACTGCTAGGTAGCATTAAATAAAATGGAACATGTCTTTTTTAAGTGAAAATTAAATGGTTATTTCATGCACAATTTTTCATGATTAAATCTTATCGGAAGGGGTTAATAGGTAGTTGCAGGGAGATGTAATTGGAAATTTAGTGAATTATTTTCGTGCCATTGGTACTGGGAATATGGTGAATATAGAAAAAAGAGGATAAACTGAAAATAACATTCTAAAAAAATATATATAATAATAAATATAATGGAGTGGTACGACAGTTATCTCAAAAAACACAAAATAATAAAATAACGTTCTCGAAAAATATAAACCTTTCTATTAAAAAAACTTTTCAAAACACTAACGCCAAAAATACCAAAACACTATAAAAACATATGAAAAGAAAACATTTTTTTGTATGCACAAGTTACCAACGAACAAAATCAAGTGAAGTAAAACAAAGAACAAAGTTTAATCAATTCCCCTTACTAGATTATCCTAAACACAAGCAACTCCACCTTCGCGAGTCAGCAATTTCTACGAAAAACGGTTCGTTCGAAGTCTGTTCGAAAACACGGAGGAAAAAGTAGTTCAGAACAGTGATCTTCAACCACACGTCCGTGAAAGCGTTCAGGACCGGGGGAATGATGGAGTACTTTAACAAATATACCTATTAAACACGTTATTTTTTGTAACGATAGAATAAACTAAAATTGAAACTGCATTCGTTTTTACTTTTAGCCAATACCGGTAAAAATGTGGAAGGTACATGCCGGTAAAACGGTTGAGAAACACTGGGCCAGAAATATATCTAATATATTTATGAGGTTAAAATTAATAAATAGAATTTGATCTACATAGGTCTATATTGCTGTCTGATGTCGGTCAAAAGGTGAAAGGTAACATGCCAGCAAAAAGTTGAGAAACACTCGACTAGAGATATATCCAGTATACTTATAACATTCAAATTAATAAATCAAACTCGATCTACATAGGTTTTTATTCCTGTCTCATGTCGAGCACAAGGGAAAAGGTAAACACCGGTAAACAAGTTGAGAAAAACTGGACTAGAGGTATACTCAATGAATATACCTTTCTTCATTACATTAGAGTTAAAAAATAAAAATCGCCCTACTTTGGTTTTCACGTCTGCATAATGTTTGTCAAAAGATTTAAGGTAAAAGGCAAACAATGAGAAAAAACTTGAAAAACACTGTATTTGAAATGTACTAAATAAATGTAGCTTTCATGTAACATTGGAATTAACCCTTTGAACTCGGAAGTATTTCACTGAAAATATTCAACATTTTCCGACGAGATATAAACGATGTTGTACGAAACTAATCTAACGATGATTCACAGATAAATTAAGCAACGAAGCTATTTTATTTAAATATTTCAAATAGCAATACAAAGTTTAATTTAAAGTACTAAATATTAAACTTCATAGTTTCCCTGCATCAAATCAAGTGGTGCCTGAGAGTCACCTCTCGAGTGCAAAGGGTTAAAAAACATGAGTCGATGGACACAGGTGTTTACTTCTAATGTTATATAAAAGGTAACGTCAATAAATAAATCATATTTCTAGTAGGGCGTTTCTCAATTTATTCCTCAGTGTGTACCTTCTGGTTTATAGGTTTTCGCTTCGATGTAATATCGGCCGAAAGATGTAGGGTAAGGTAAAACGTAAATGCCAATAAAAAAGTTGAGAAACACTAGACCAGAGAAGTCAGAGTCACGTAGCAAAGGAACACACGAGAAACGTCCCTCAAAACTGTTCATGGAACGACGAATTACTGGACAGTAAACGTGACCCTCGAACTCTGCCCCTCCCAGTCCACGGTCCAAAGGTCGCGCGAATCCGAAGTCAAGACATGGACAGCAATCAAACCGCGGTTAGAACGTGACGTACGCCCCTATCAGAGGAATCTTCTGTTCGTCGCTTCTACTGGGTGTCCGACACCCTTTGAACGCGAGTGTTCCGCACAGACGACGTTGTACAAGCTGTCAAAGCGTCGATTGCATGTTAACAGGGTCTTGAGTGACTGGCCACGCGCAAAAGGAATCTACTGGCAAGGGGTTGGGCTGGCTTCACGCTGAAACTCTTTTGAGTTTCTGAGCTGCCCTGGGGCAGGATGGGATTTGCTGAGAGTTTATCTCTGGTGTTTTGTTTTTCGACCACTTCATTGAACATGGATGGTGTTTTTCCTGATTCTTTATTCGTTTTTGAAAATTAAATTCAGTGTGCGCAACGAGTTTTTTGGAAAACTTTGAATAAGGTGGGGATCGTGTTTTTCGAAGGTTTGAAGTGATATGTTGAGAGTCTTATGGAAATTACTATGAATAGACTCATTGCTTCTTGAAAAATGTAATATGCAGAGCTTGTTTTCTGAAAATCGTGATTAATATGGGAGTATTTTTTTTTCAATTTTGGGTAATATGCACATGTCGCTTTTTGAAGGTTTCAGTTAATATCCTCAGTATTTTTTAAATGTGAAATTTGATATGGAAAGAGTATTGTTTGAAAATTTAAATTAATGTGCAGAATACTCCTTAAACATTTAATTGAACAAGCACACGATCTAGTCTGAAAATCTAATTTGGTATGCAAAGAATCCGGTCAGAAAATTTTAATTAATATGCTAAGATTTTTTGAAATTTAAATTAGAATGCAAATAGTAATGTCCCAAAATCTAAATGAACTTACAGGTAGTCATTTTGGAAAATTTCATTTATTATGTAAACAGACTAACTTGAAAATTGAAGTTAGTAAGCACAGAGTATTTTTAGAATCTCTGCTTTAACATATAAGCGATTTAATTTGAAATCTTCTTTATTCACCAAGAGTCCTTTTAAGACACTAATCTAATACACAAAATCCCTCTTTTTCAAATTCCGTTTATTATATTTAGAGTCTCAATGGCAAATTTCGTTCACCTCAGAAACAACCTCAGTTAGCGGATTAATTCAATGTACAGTGTATTTTCAAAAAAGTTAATATGGCACGATAATTGGTATCTTCCAACATTTAATTAAGAATGGAGAGATATTTGCAGCAACTGAATTCAGCTTGGAAGTAATCCCCGTTGCGAGATTAATCCACTATTTAAAGAATATTCGTGCAAAGCTCAACATGACAGGGAATGAACCATTTTTAAAAATTGAACCTCGAATAGAAAGGGCCTGCTTGAAAATTTAATTCGAACTGTAGTGAAACTTAACATTCTGACAGATTTATTATCAAAAACTCTGATAACGATGCGCGGAATTTAAGTTGTAATACATTTTGTGAGAAATGGATCGAGAATGAGATAGCCAGATGCAGCGAAAAAGAATATTGAAAAATAAAGGACTGACATGGGAGAGTTACCGAGCAAAGGTGAAAATAAAGTGTTAACGCTGTTGGTGAAGTTATTTATGACAGATGAAGGATGCGTGAATAATTTAAAGCAAGGAACAGTAATTTATTCTGAAAATTATAGCAGAAAAACATGACTATTTAAGAACAATTGAGTTCACCAAATAATATAAAATATTGAAATAAGAATTTGAATATAGAAACAGAAAATAACATTTTAAAGATAAACAAAAATGAAGTGTTGAAGATAAATATACAGCGAGTAATAATTACAATGGCAAAAAGTATAGAAATGTTTGTAAATATTGTCAATAACAACTTATACCGTTGTTATTAAAAACAAATAGAATTGAAAACTAATCGTGCATAATAACCATCATTCTTCTAATATAATAGTAATAAATCTACTAATATAATAGAAGTAATAATGTCAGTTCAATTATTACTTCTATATTATTACTTCTAGATATTCAATTAAGATTCCAAATTCCCCAGTGAATGGAGCATTCTTATAGTAAATAATTAAAACCATCTCATGCACAAATCTCAAAGTTAGACAATTACTTCTGTAGTCAAATATTATTATCATATTTAAATCAATTCCAAATAAATAAAGGAAACTAAATTAAACATCTCCGAATTCAAACAATTTAAACCAATTAATTACGAATCTATCAACATGAACAATATTGTGTCAATCATTGTATGCTTAATATTACTATTATGAATACCAATATAGTCTCACTAATTAATCTCAATCTTTATATCTATAATATTCGAATTATCAATAACAGTATCATCTGAATAAACCATTCAATTTGATCTATCCCAAAATATTAACCCCTTGGCGTTCTATTTACCTTCGCTACTAAGCTCGTGTAACATTTTATTATCAACAATTTGGAAGAAACGCTCAAAAATTTTCTGCTCTACATAAAGTGGAAATTTCATTTGAAGATAATAAATTGATAATAGCAAAATACTTGTTAGTTTTGACCCGGAAGTAATGAACAACAATGATTGTTGTTAAATTGGTCTAGAAATCTTCATCGCGAGTTTCACTCGTCATTGTAAGGCAAAAGGTTAATTAACACAATAACCCCTCCAGTGAACGGAACATCAATGCAGTAAATAATTCAAACGGCGAATAATTGTAAAGTCAACAGTGAATAACCAGAAAGCCAGCGAGAAGACAATCAAGAGGTGACCAGACAAACGTCAAAGGGACGAAGATTCACTCGCCCCCTCGAACTCCAATATTCTCGCTAATCCAAACCGAGGGACACTTTATCGCGACAAAGGGGTGGAAAACGTTCACAACAGCCGCCCGAGCGCGAAATGTAAAGCAAAAGGAAATTGTGCGGAGTACAACGATCGAGCGAGTTGAAGAGTCGAGCAGCCGCCCGCCAGGAAATATCTGTTTGGCCTGTCAGCCACGGGAAAAAACGGAGTACAGACCCTGGCCGACAATTTGTGAAATTGCAGCCCACCTACAAAGACACCGTGTCGTCGAATGAACATCGAACCGTAACAACGCGACGCAATCATTTCCTCCGACGAAAAGGTTCGGCGATCTTAGTGACAGGAACCACGTTCGTTCGTTGTTCAAAGCGAAGGGACCAGAGAATTTAAAAAGCTGACAGAAACATTTGGGAAATCCGAGTGAACGAGTTTGAGATTAGAAAGTGATTGGAGTTCAAATTTTAAAGTTGTACAAGTTTGTGGTTCTGAATTTGATTTTGTAGATTATTCGATTCTGAATTTTTAGGTGCGGGTTATGGAAGTTTGAACTTTGAATTACTCGATCACTGTAGGTTAAATTCTGGGTTTATTGAGTAAAGTAATCTAAATTTTTAACATTAAAGCTATGGATTGTGGTATTTTGATTTTTAAACATACGAATTTCTGTTTTTTGAATCTTGAGTGTATGAATTATTGTATTTAGAATGCGGAATTCGTGGATTACTGTATTTTGAATTTAAAGCTCATAGAATATTGTATTTTGAATTTTTATATAATTCAATTATTAAACCTTTAAAGATAGTAATATATGAAAAAATTATAAAACTGATAGGTTTACCTAAACCGGTTTTCAATTCTGATTGAACAGATTCTATCTTAATTTTTAAACATTTGAACTCATCCACTTGGTATTACAATAATCTTACAATTTGTCCTAGAAATGTTCGTTATATATAAGTCTTCGACTTCGAATAACATAAAAATCTACTGCGACAATTAATTCATCAACTACTGCTTTGAATTACTAACTATTAGATATTTTAGTTCTAAATTCAAAAATATGACATGCAAACAGTATTGGCATAGGGATACTTAGACCTCAATAGAATTTCTACAAAATTAAATTCTCGATGAAACATAAATCCATCAAGAATTTTGAACAGAGAGTTGAATATGTTAAATCATGAAGAAGTTGATCGTTAACACCCGGAATCTTCATGCGACGCAATGAGTCTTCAGAATGGTCAAAACTTCAGAACCTAATTTCTCACCTTACTGCATTCATATATAATTAGACTCTTTAATTGTTCACACATACAAAATGCACATTCACATTACAATAAATTCAAAATTAATCACTTTAAAACTAACGTCCAAAATCTAAAATTTATTTCTCTCTAGTAAATAATTAAAATCACAACCAGTTAGAAGATTGAAAGAACAAGTTCGAGATATCATTTCCATAAGAGAAATCAAATTGAATGTGTTAGGATCAGAATTTCAAATCCAAGATTCAATTCTCTTGAAACATGTGAATTATACACAGTGAGTCAAGATAGCTTTATGCAATTACCTTTACAGGCTATTTAACCCTTTGCACTGGGCAGGTAACTCCCAGTCATCACTATATTAGATATATGAAAACCATCGTTTTATATATAATATTATGCTCAGTATAATGCATCGACATGTGAAACGTCCAAACAAAATAGCTTGGTAATTTAACTCTTTGCACTCCGAAGGTGCCTCTCGGTCACAACTCGATTGGTGCATGAAAATTGTAAAATTTCGTATTTAACATTAAATCTTGAGTAATCTGTCGATATGTGAAATATGGAAATAAAATACCCTTGTACCACTTATTTTGAGAATACATTCCTCGTTCAGTTAGTTTTAAAAAATGTCATCTGTATCTCATAAAAATAAATTGAATATTTCTAGTGACAAATTTTTGGAGTGCAAATGATTAACACTGACCGTACAGGGAACCGGTCAAATGACCAGATTTAAAATTCTGCGTCTTCCTTTGTTCATTTAATTTTACATCAATTACTATACTGTAATTAAAACCAATTAATTGGTTTTTCAGTTTTTATCCTTCCTTTTATTTCTGTCTCCGCTACGAAAAATTTATCATCCAATTTGTTTATCTCTATTTTGTAACCAGTAATTTGACTACTCACGATAGTGAAAGTTCGGGCATGATTAGTGTTCATTTACATACGTTTCCTCATTTAATACTTTGAAAGAACGTCGTTTATATCTCACTGAAAAGTGTATCCAGGAAAGAACTTCCGAGTGCAAAGGGTTGGCAATTTTAGATTCAAAAGAAATCTGAATAATTATAATGAACTTAGTAACGAATAGAAGTAGCAATTCACAGATGTACATTATTTAGCAAAATACTGAAAACAATATCGTTTGAAAATTGACACAGAGCTGCAACTAGAATTTGAGGTTTGAAACATGGAGAGAATATAGAAATGTCAGTGGACTGTAAAATCTGGAATTTTGGGATTTCGGTGGGTTAAATCCGGCAGCATTGTAGCCGCGGCCACACTGTGAAAATATTTCCGTTTCCAGAGAACTTAACCGTGCAGAAACGTGAAAGGCAGTTCCCAGCCATTTGCGAAATTGCTCGGTTAACGAGCGTTCAAGGGACGCTTGGGATTCGAGATCTGCTCTCAACAATCTTCCCGCTGCGCACTGGCAAAGGCATTTATCGGTGGTCTCTTATGAAGCACCGATTAATTAAGTATTCTTACTTTGACTCGGCATTGTAACCAACACCTACAACTTACAAAAACGTTGTGGTTTCAGAGTTTTAAAGTTTTAACAATTAAACTACCAGATGAGTCAGAAGGATCCATTCCTGATTTCTTTATTTTGCAATTATTAAATAGAGAACGGATGTTTGTCTGAGGGATTTTTAGGGAAATTGATTTAGCAATACACCAACTCAATTATAAATCAATATTCTAAATCAATTATATATCAATATAGTAAATCAATTATAAATCAATAATATAAATCAATACTCTAAATGAATATCATAAATATTTTAAATCCATCAAGTTTCAATAGATGCACTCCTGATGTTTCAACAGAAGAATTTCAAAAGGTCAATGTAACTACTCGGTGGTTTAAGTGTTAAAATTTATAAATTATGTTATAAAATTTTAACCACTGTCGACGAGGGAGAATAGACGTTCAATTATTCACTCGGATAAAACGATAAAAACAACACTGAAAAACGTAAATAAAACATTCAGTGTAAAAAATGAAAAATCATGATAACAGGAACTCAGTTGCGAATGAAATTCAGCAATTAATTAAAAATAAATTGAAAACTGAATGTAACGTGCAGGAATATCAATTTAATATTCGCTAGAATAAATAGTAATCAGAGGAATTTCCAATCAATTTTTTGCAGCATTTTCCGTTCAACGGAAAACGAATTTCAAACACATGAAACGAACAGTTACAACCTTTTAATGTATTACGAAATAACTAGAAACAGCAGTAATAATTAAAGCACAAATACAGATAATTTACCAGAAAACTGAAAATAAAATTGAAAGTAAACAAAATTGTTAGCAAAATTTGTACAAGATTCAACGAAACAGTTGTAACAATCGACGTACATAGTGATGACCGTCCAATTCTCCACAGAATTTCATAGATTCTAAAAACCAAACATAAGAATAAACGAAATATCCCACAAGAAACTCAATATTATCATAGACCCAATACTGTTAAAACCAGCATCGCAAAATCTAAATAAATTAATCACTAACATCCCACCAACACACACGCAAATAAATGATAGCCACAATACCAACGAACCAGTTTTTCAAAAATTCCAAAACACAAGAAAAACAGCGAGTAAAATAAATAATCAATTTCAAGAAATCAACCTATACAACACACACTACAAAACGCAAGAACAAAATTCCAAAATAAACGAACAAATAAAAAAAACCATTGGAAATCACAATGACAACTGAGAAATTCTTCAAACATTCCAAAATACAAAACACAAGTTCCAACAAATCAACAAAGCCATCACACAACATTTCAAAATGAACAAAATTTCGAAACAAACAGAACAATAAAAAAAACACTAACAAAACGTTCTCCAACGACAAAACCACAAACGATCCCAGTAAGCGAAAGGTTCAGTGAGTAGTATAACCGAGCGTTCGTCAGACTATACGATTTTCAGAAACAAAACCGGAAGACAGGGAACTGGAACGGAATGCCACGGAAGAAACGTCTGACAGTGATCCACGAAACTCGATTAACTTTTCCATCAGCGTGCTACCACTTGGCTCGGCGCAACGCAACGTCCTTCATCGTTTGCCTACGAATCCGGTGCGGGGAGGTGGATGAAGGCAGCGAACGGGGACGTGTGAGCATCGATTTAATGCAAAATCGATGAATCGCCAGGCGGAATGCTCCTTCGAGTTTCCTGGAAACGATTCCGCGACGATTTGCACGAAACTCTACCCCGAATCGATATAGTTTAACAGGATTTAGCGTCGCCACTGTATCAAGCGGCGACGGTGCCTCGTGCAAACAAGATCACAGATTTGGTGACTGAATGCAATTATCGGGAATTTTAATTAGAAAAAGTAAGGATGAAGTGTGAGTGAGTTTGGAAGAGTGGTATGATAATTAGACTGTGGTGGTTGTTACAGTGAGGGGATTGGATTGAAGGAAATAAGAATGTGCTTTGGTGAACGATTAAGGGTGGAGTTGATATTAGGAGGACTGTCGTTTTGAAAATAGAACTGTGGGAATAGCATTTCAAGTGTGGAGTAATTACTGTGGTTGTAGAATAACTATTTCGTATGTAAGAAAGCTGTTTTATACCTGGTGTAACTAGCTTGTGTTTAGAGTAATTATTTCGTCGATAAGAAACTTCTTTGAGTACTACGAAAATTATTTCGTCACTAAGGAGAGTGTTTGGGTAGTAAGAAAAATTATTTCGTCCCTAGAAGAATTATTTCATCTCCAGGAAAACTATCTCAACCCCAGAGAAAATTGCGTCAACGGTAGTAAAATCATGAATTCAACCCCAGAAAAATTACTTCTCTCCTAGAACTTCAATTATGTTTCCAGATAAAATTACTCCTCCACAAAGAAATCTGGTACTCAAAAAATCAGTTCATCACCAGAAGCAC
Organism: Nomia melanderi; assembly: GCF_051020985.1. Classification (NCBI taxonomy): domain Eukaryota; kingdom Metazoa; phylum Arthropoda; class Insecta; order Hymenoptera; family Halictidae; genus Nomia; species Nomia melanderi. The sequence goes on from NC_135000.1 coordinate 2,863,582, forward strand.
AATTATCCCAGAGAAAAAACACCTTAACCCTGAATAAAAGACCATCTGAACAAAACAAATTCTCCCTAGGAACAGAATTTTCCAAACACAAAATTGTTAAAAAACAACAAAACCACTGTCTAAACATCAAAAGCACCCTTCTCGAATCATAATTCTCCATCAAGAATACCGTTCGCAGCTTCATCAACGGACCTTCATCACTAACGTCATTCACGAAAATCCTTATCCATCATGACCATTCATCACGAAGTCCAGAAAAATCTGGAAATCTCGTCCAGTCAAGGCACACGATTTCCTCCGGACGATAAGTCGAGCAACGAGAGGCGTACCTGAATCCAGTGACGTCAGTATCGCAGCATCCGATGCTTTAACTATTCATGTATTCGTTCATTTCAATAAAAAGAGGAGGAACAGAATTGCTGGAACTGTGCACAAAGCGGGGACCAACAATGTATTCCCCAAACGACCGTGCAGCGCAGTGGGAACCGAGTTTTCTAGAAACCGAGTAACAGATGCGCAGATTCATCTCTAAACGGGTGAACGCACTCAGTGGAAGAAGGAAAAAATCTTTTATCGGGACTTCGTTAAGTCTCTTTGCTCCAGCGCGTTCTATTCTTCGCTTCGCGGTGGTTAAGACGCTTTGCGAGTGATTCGTGCCGCTTTTAAGTTGGCCGGATTACGGAGACGCCGGTAGGAATCAAGTGGTTTAATATTTATGCCGAGCAGAATGACTGTGAGGGGATTATTGTTGCAATAATGGTGGTAAATAAGTGTGACAATGCTTTAGAATCCGAGGTGAATGAAAACGTTGGGACACTGAAAGAAATATTTTGTCTCGAGAAGATAGAGTGGAAATGGAAGAGGGAAAAATTGAAAGAGGAACGATTGAATATGCACTTTATATTTCTTAACTGAAAAATGGACTTTGAATTCTTAATTGAGAAATTGACTTTGTATTTCTTAATTGATAAATGGAGTTTGAATTAATATCTGAAATTAACGAATTATTGGACAATTCGATTGAATTGACTATTAATGAACTGTTGACTGAATCAATTCAACTAGAAATGAATGAATTATTGAATAAATCAATTGAATTCCTAGTTGACAAATGAATTCTTAAACCCTGTTTGTGCATAATAGATTATTGAATAATCGAATTCAATTTGAAATTACTGAATTATTGAAAAGTGGAATTCAATTAGAAATGAATGAATTATAGATTGACTCAATCGAATTCTTAGTTGAGAAATGAATTTTGAATGCCCATTTCAACATAATAAATTATTGAAAGATGGAATTCAATTTCAAATTATGGAATTAGTTTCATTTCTTACTATAAGTTTAAATTAATGAATTATTCAATAAACTCCAATGTTTGTACATTTAATTTTGAAATATCTGAATTATTGAGTAGGATAATGGAACAGTTTAGGAATTGAATTAAATAACCACATACTGCTATTAATACATTCTAGAAGGAATCATAGAAAACCTGAATTCTAAAGGAACAAAGAAGGTGTGATAGAATATCCCTTCTTGGATAGACAATTTACACGAAAAATAAAGTTGTTAGTATATAACCACAAAATATTTTGAATTTATTCTAGTATGAGAAACCAATTTATTTTGTGAAATGTCAAAATAATTTTACAAAAAACAACCATCGGAAAAAAATACGAGGATCGACAATACTCGATGAACGAACTCAATTTTTGGTTTTACTGTTCGACGGATTGAATTTTTACCTTACTCCATCGGGAGAACGAAGTTCGCCATCGTTTCAAGCAAACCGAGAAAATGTTTCAACGTTACCTAACAAACACTCAGAACTGACGTGGAAAATAAATAAACTTTCCGTGGAAAACATTCTTGTATATATTTGTACTTATAGAGGGTATACTATTATAAATTGAAAAAAATAACACATATGGCAAAATTGACTCAACAAAAAGTTAACTGATTGCGAAAGGATCTATTACAACACAGACGTTAAAGTTAATTTTCAATAGTTCATATATCGCCAACTAAATAATCAAGTAGTCTACTTTATTGTGATAATTTATATGAATATAATTATTCCAACTGAAATAAAATCCACAGAGAGATAATAATAGACTATAGTACAAGTTATTGTAAGTAAATCTGCTATACTTTGGCACAAACAGATCATAAACTTTCACAAAGATAAATTCTGAGCAACCACGGACGCAACCCTGTGTCTTAAAAAAATAATATTTAACACTATGTTTACGGAACGCGTCAATTTGACGCAGACTGAATTTTATAAACATTATTTGGTAAATGTTTCAATCGGTTTTTGTTGATCCAATTACACGAATATGAATCCTGATTGTCTATTTCTACATCTACAGTTTCCAAAATCTAAATGAACGAATATCAACTTTCCCAAGAACAATAGAATAAACTGTACAATAAAAGCCCGTACATCTAGTGTTAAAAACATACGAATCAAAATGGAAAACAATGTATACGAAACGTATACGAAACATTAGAAGGATTCACACAACCAAGGAAGCAACAGTCGAAATAACGAACGAAATCATTCAGAAAACACCGAACTAGGTTGAACACCTATCGAGGGATACCTGCAGTTACAAATTTAAAACGATCAGGAAACATTAGAGACAAGCACACACTAAATGAAGCGACAATCTTAATTATGAATCAATTCGTTAAAAGCACTCACAATCAAATTGAGCAAATATCGAAGCAGCTCTAAGCTTCCAAAATTAAATCCAAAACAAAATACTAGAGAGAAGACCACAACCAACGAGACGGAAATACTAATCGCGAATCAGACCGTCCAAGGAACACACAATCAAATCGTACAACTATCAGGGCAACTCCGCACTTCTACAAACAAACATTCTAAGCGAGATGATGAATGCTTTTTCACAAAGCAGAACATCCGCCATTATCAACAGAACGTTATCTCACCAGAGTAGTGATATTAATCGCGAATTAAACCTTTGAAGTTGTGTCGTACTAGAAGGCGATCTCTCCAAATTTGTAATAGGAAGCACTTCTTTAAGAAGTGCTTTCTTCATATTTTCCACACTATGAATATTTCTTCGTATGGCTAAGCCATAGTATGCGGCGAGTATCCTGATAAGCGCATCAGTCAGCTTGCCTTTTCTACGGAGGTTTTTTGTTTTTTTAATATTTCGAAGCCGGCAGTATGATAATTTTTCTTGTATAACGCAAACAATGTAAAGTAACATGTTTACAATGATTGAAAGGAGGGAATTATGAAAGGCGGGTCCTCAGCTTCTAGCGCGTGAATATATACCTGCGGTGGGCTACCGCCTATGAGTCCCGATTATGGGATATAGCATCAGAAGGGCTCCGAATTTCGCTTTAAAACTTTGACACCATACTTTAAAGATGTTATACTAACATCCTATAGAAAAAAAAAAATATTGCGATTTTTTAAGGTTCTAAAGGTACCATAAATTAAGTGTCCCATCGCTGGCTGCACTCAGTCACAGCCGAACCATCGCGTAGAATAGATCTTGTATTCTAACCCACATCTCAACAAACGTACACTTTATTTTCCTATAGCAATTTTACTGTTCCTGCCCACTGCACCTCTGATACAAACCTCAAAATTACTACAAACTGAATAACTATCGAGGCTACTCCGCACTTTTACAACCAAATATTCTACGTGACGTGACGAATGCTTTTTCATAAAGCAGACCATCCGCCATTATCAACGAAACATTATCTCGCCACAGCACCGTGATACGATCTACCATGTCCTATTAACCATGAAAGCCGAGACCGACAACAATATTCCCGAACGAAAAACCACCACACGGAATCTGCCGCGTCAAAGGTAAACAAAACGGAAATACGCGTCGGTCGCTCGGATTCCGAGAAAATCGCGCATAATACTGCTAGCGCGAGCGAGCCATGAGGCTTTAATGACGGCCAGAGCTTTCGTCGACCTTCCACCGAACAAAATGAATCCACGGCGGAACCGTTAACGAGGCACGGATCCGGATTTAAAAGCGGGTAAACACGTAAACAAAGAATACACGCGTATCAGGATATCCTTTTATAGAAGCGATGGGGGATATGTACTGAATGTTTTGATTTTTTAACGATCAGAAATATATTGAATTGCGACGTGTATCGGAATATTGACTTGTGAAAGAGAACAGGAATTATTGTACAACTTATTAGAAGGTAGAACAATTGCAAATGGACTAAACCAACATATAAGTGGCGTTCAAAAAATCATGGATAGATCGTTTTTGAATTTTTCTTTGGCAGCATGAGTTTAAAGGAAATTTTGTTAATATGACGAGTAAGGACGTATTTACGCGGATGAACACTACAAAGGAAGCCGCACTATTTTGTTTTCATAGTTGCGTATTTAGAGAATAACTAAATTGGCGTGTTCAAAGGTTTATTGTCGTTAATGTTTATTATTTATTTCTAAACAAATATGTATGAATAGATCGTGTCGATTTTTTACACTGTCCTTTGTATGCCGAAGAAAAGTCCTTAACATTAACCTTACCACAGACCGGTTAGATGGCCCCGTTTAAAATTGGATTTACAACTTTGCGTTTCCTTTCGTTCATTTAACTTTATATCAATTGCTATATCGCCCGATTAAGACGTTCGCTACCAGCGCTTATTTCGGTGACGGTCTCCTTAATTATAATATATCCTTCGATCCAATAAATCTAAACAAAATATTAGAAAAATGAGATTGAAACGAGTTATTGAATTCCTAAATATAATTTCGTAGTTTATCATTTCTAACAACAATATCCGTGGGATTAATTTTATTTTCATCATGTAAAATATAGGATTACGGCAGTCACAAATGCGAAACTGGTAGCGAACGTATTAATCAGTTTTTCCATTTTTATCTCTGCTTTTGTTTGTATTTCCAGTAAGAAAAATTGGTCCCCGAAATAGATCACCTATAGTTAATTAACTCGTTACAAGATGAAGAGGTATATACAAAATTCCGGTACAGTTAGTGTAAAAGTCTTTATTGCGTAAGAGAAGCTCCAAAAACGATCTGCTCGGAAACTTTTAAATGCCAATGGATATGTATCGGAATATTGAGTTGTAAAAGGGAGCAGGATTTATTGTAGAATTCTGTTACTGCTGTAGCAATTAAAAATTGTCTGAATGATACACGTACTAGAATATCGACTTGTAAAACAACAGGAAAGACTGTGGAATATTTTTTACCGGTGTAACTATTAAAAATGGACTAAACCAGAATATTTACGTATCAAAATTCTGACTTGAAAATCAGTACTTTTATGTTGAACGCTGGATTTAGAAAGATGAATTAAAGTACAACATTTTTAAAGAATGCGTGGTTTATATAGAGATCAATTATTCTGAGACAAAGATTCTTTGAGACAAAAAATTTATTTTTCACGAATAAAACAGATATGTATAGAAATTTCAATCTCGCAGTTAAGATACATAACACATATAAGAACTTTAAGATACATATAAATCATTCCGTTCCTTTGCAAGAATTCAATATTTCTTTAGTTAAAAATTGATCACTACAATAGTATTTATTGAAAATATAAAATTCAAAGACCTTGTAGAATATTTTGTATGCAGAGACTGTATATTCTAACTAAACTAAATCAATTACTTACTCTTGTAAATTCTGTGTAATATATATAAATGCACTTCAGTCGACGTAACAACATTGTTGCCCCAAAAGCTAATTTCATTATAATGATCAATGTACTGCACCTTCACTCTATCACTTATATAAAATAACCATTTTATTTGACATACAGTTAATTGCATTTCTGTGATCTATAAATAACATTCATGTGAAAATATTAAAAAGAATTGTATACTGGGTGGACGAAATAATTGTTATCTTTGACAAGCGAAAAGGAAAACAATATCATATTATACGACAATATTTAAAAAATGTTTCCAGTTATATGAGAAACGGAAACATTTCAGCACTGACGACACACAAATCATGGAGAATTCGTGGAGAGATTAACGGAATTCGTCGATGAACGACGGGCGCATTAATGGTTGATACGCATCACTTAAATTCCGTGTCCCTGAAATTTAATTAAATCTAACGCGTTTAAACGGCGACGCGGATTAAATCGATGGAATTGTGAGAACTGCAGGAAAAGAGCGCGATTAATATCCGGCTCCAGTGAATTTTCGATGCAGATCGAAAAAAAAGCGTTTTTGGGAATGCAGGAGAATCTAATGGAACGACGCTGAAAATATGATTTTTAAATAACCAGGATATTTGGTAAGTGAAATACGAAATAGAATCTATGAAAACGATATTGACCAAAAATATTAGGAATATTATAGAAAAATCTATATGCAGTTGGAAATAAAGGAATATTTATTATAGAATATAAGAAACAATGGAAAATACAAGAGAAAAATTTTAGGAATTGCATATTGAAATAACAGGTATTTTCTGAAACGAAATGAGATAGAAAACTTTGAAGAAAAAGTAGTAAAACATCAACATGGACATAAAGGAAACAAATTAATCAGTAGAAAAATGAAGTTATTCTCTACAAGAAAACTACAAAACTGAAAGTACAAAATGGATACTGTTTCAAATGCTTATTGAAATTGTATGAAAAATAATACATGATAGGGAAAAAGGTATAAATAATCCGTAAAAAAATATTATAGAATACACAAACAGAAACTGATAAGAAAGAAAAAGGTTGGGTCAACACAAACTGCAAAATTGAAATCATAAAAACGATGGTGTTCAAAAGGGTTAAAAAAATAGGGGTGCTTATAAACAGAGGATTGAAAGCAAACAGAAATTCGAATAAAAACGAATATTATAGAATTAGCAGTAATTAAATTCTGACAAAATTTAAAATCACAAAGTTGAAAGCACGAGAACGATATTGTTCAAAGGGGTCAGAGAAATCGTATAAAAATTAGTACGAAGTAGAAAATAAGAAGAGGATAATTCCAGCAGAATTTCCGAATAAGTGTTTATGAATAAAGATCGGAATGGGGAAGAGTGTGACCCGGAACGATAAAATTGAAGGCCTATGCTCGAAGCACACGGATGGATGCGCACGGGAGGAAAGATCGAAACAAACATTCTGCGACTATCGAACCGGAAGATCCAATTGCCGTTGCCGCGCCGGCCAGTCGGCTGAGCATCGATGCGTTCTTTACTTCCGGCATTAGCATCGCGCGCTACAAAACAAAACAATGATCGGTCTCGCGAAAACGAACTCCAGTCGGAATCGATTATACATTCGTGAAAGGATTTTCCAATACACTAATCTGCTTGCCAGCGGAAAAAAATATCGAAAAACGAATGTCACTTCCATGAAAAACTGCAGAGAAATCCCCGGAACAACAGAAATTGTAAAACATACCAAAACGGTTTTTTTTTAGAAAAAATGCGGTTTTGAAATTCTTGGAAATACGTGGAAATAGATAAAAGGGGTGAACGGGGTAACTCATGATTTCAGAGAATGGTGGGAGAATAGAAAATTTTGTTAAATGGTGAAGAAACAATGGGATAGATTTTTCAGAGGAGACAAAAAAGAGATCCTAATTATATAGTAGGAAAATAATCAAATATATTTTGAAATGAATAGAAATCTACGTGAAGCAGGAAGAGGATAATATAAAATATTTTCAAATAACAAGAAAAGAAAAGAAAATATTTTCATCTAGTAAAATAATATTAAAAAGACTTTTCAAATGTGATAGGAAAAAAGTAGTCAATTTAAAGAATTTCAAAATACTAATTTAGAAGGTACTCTAGAAAATAGAGAGAATAAAGATTAAAAAGGAATCTCTTAAGTGAACAGCGAATGAAAATATATAGCAGAAAATCGAAATCAGGAGCTTAGGATTTAAGTGCCTAAAAAATTAATAAGATTCATAGAATCGTAAGCTTCCAGCTTTGAAAGCGCTTAAAACTTCCAGGAGCAATTAGCAAGTTAATTCTCGATAATGCAAATTGGTAACAACGATCGGATCGCTTTTATCCTAGACCGAAGGACATCGAGAATTGATGATCCTACAATCCGGCCTTGGTAATGCACCGTATGATAATTTTATCGATTACATGGGTAATCGTGGCACACTATCACACAAAAAGGTAACAAACCCATGAATTTCCGTTAATCGAGTTGAAATGCGGCTGAAAATACAATAAATAACAACCAGGAGTAATAAAATAATAAAATATTTGTATTTTCATCTCAATTTGAACCAGCAAAGAACTAATGAAGCGAACAGAGAGTGAACATGCAAAGATTATTACAAATGTCATCTTAATTAAAAATATAACAATAAAAGAAAATTAATATTCCATGCTAAATGTTTATGAATCTAATTTTCTTCAACTATTTTTGCCTTATAATATTAAAAATATTGTGTAGTTGTATTTATATGAAAGTACAAAGGAAAATAAATGTTTTCAAGGAAATGAAGAAAATACTGTGTTTTCTGAATTAATCACTTTGACACAGCAGTTACCAAATTTCAATTTCTCTGGACAAATATATTTCAGTCTTACTAACAAACGACACACAGTAATAATAACAAAATAAATAAATCATAACTGATTTTAAATGAAACTATAAATACTAAAAAAAACATTTTCAAATATAAAAAGTCAATAAAAAGATAGCTTTGAAATACCAGTTCATTCTCCTACTCATTAACTCTTTTCACAGTAATTATTTATCTTCTTTTATTTCTTCGTTGCATTTCAATTTGATCTCCAAATATATTAAACATCTTGACATATACGGTTATATTTTAGACCTCACTAACATTGTAATTCAAATAGCAAATGGTAACTACTTCCTTTGCATAACGAGAGCACTGGTCATAACACAAAAAATTGCCACTTCTTCGTATCGAGTACACTCCACATATAAGAAAATATTCCTGTGTATTCATGACGAGCATACTCATCAAAACAGAAAACATTGCGATTCCTTCACGTCGAGTATAGTCGTTGCAACCGAAAATATTGCCATTTCTTTATGGCGAGTATATTTGTAAATCACAGCTAACTGATCAACAAGACAAATAATTACCGAGCAAGCATTCAACGGTCGAAGTCCATAGAACGAAGAAATTCATTACAAATCATGTTAACCCTCTGTAGGCATATGTAACTTTGAAGTCACATATCAGTATATTGGCATCTTGTTGATTTATTTCGTTGTACACTCAAAGTGGTGAATAAAATTGAGTAATCAGTTAACTTCAGTTTTTATACGCTCAGGCGTGAAAGTTTAATATCGCTGTAATTTAGTCGCTGAAAGTTAGAAGACATATTCGTTTGATGAAAGTATTGAAGCTATTGAATACATTATAAATTCGTGTTCGTATGTGGATATTTATTAACCCATTGCACTCGAGTGGCGTCTTTCGGTCGCCATTTGATTTCATCCATGGAACCGATAAAATTTAGAATTCAATATTAAAGTTTTATATAATTCAGCAACACATGCAACATCGAAATAAATTGGTTCTGTTACTTAATTTATACAAGGTATTTCTTTATGTTAGTTGTAGAACATAAGATTCATATTTCATGAGAAAATAATGAATATTTCTTGAGAAAAATATTCTCGAGTACAAAGGGTTAATTTTGTACTGCACAGGTTTTGCTATAATTATAGACAAAAATTCGGCTCACAGAGAGTTAACAGAGTTCTCCCGATTCATTTCGAGGATGCATCGTCGGACATACTCGATGCAACTTCATTTCATGTGAAAGCAACAAAGTTCCTGGAACGACCAGGAAAATACAACGCGGACAAGTCCTGGGAGTTTAAGTAACATCCCTGCAAGGATGGAGCACCCATGAATTCCTCGTGATCGTTTATCGAATTCGGGCCGAACTTACGGCAGATTAAAGCACTCGGTTGGATGGAAGCTAAAAGTCCTGTCGTATCCACCGTGGAAATACGAGAAGATCCGAACGAAACGGTCTATTGACTTTGGAAATTAGATTTCACTATGCTCGCTTGTCACTGGGAATGAAATATTCCTAAATACACGGAAGTAATTTTTCCACGGAACTGCAAAAATTCTGGAGTTTTTAGAGGACATTCTTTAAACACAGGGAAGAAATTATTGATGTAATTATGAAAGTGTTGGTTCAAGGTGGAAGTAGAAATTTTTAGTTATTGACAGTCGAATTAGGTTTGGTATTATGGTTCTGCATGGAATATGTTAAATATTATGATTATTTGTTATATTATAAAATTTCGGGGAGCATAGTATTCTGTAGTTATGGATATTTGAACTAGAGGTTAATTCAAGTGATAAACATAATAAGTGAGGAAAATATAAAATATATAATAAAATTATATTACAATTGTACTGATAACTCAAAATAAACGAAATGAAGATAGTAAAATATATAATAAATGACAAATGTTCTAGATAAATACATTAAATTATTTACGGCAATAATTTAATGATGTAATTATAAAATCAATAGTCTAATGATAATTCCATAGATAACATATGTGTAACTGGTCTATTACTGAAAATTTGAATTTTACTAATAAAGGACTAAACGATTAATTAAAAATTGTAGAACTCTGTTTCTCATATTTCTCAATATACTTAAACAAGCTATAAAACTATAGTTAAAGATAAAGCAACGAATAAGTGTTTTAAACAAATGAGAAACCAATTTTCACAATTTATAATTAATCATAAAATCATCTATTACCAATATTCAGATTTCTATGAATATAAATATATGACATTAAATGCTATGTGGTTTCATCATTACACTATGAATTTTAATATTAAACAATTATTATATTACATTACTATTTCAGACAAAGTAACACTGATAATTGGTTCAGTTATACAAAAAACAATCAAAACATACCATACACTATTCCCCATCAGAAACACGATCGCATGTTATCATTACGCTATCAATTTTACTACAGAACAGTTATCCTATTGAAGTATTATTTTAAACGAGTTAACATTAATAATTGGTCCACTTACAGAATAACCAGTCAAATCATTCCATTCAAAATTTATTATCAAAAACACGATCGCATGTTATTATTACACCATAGATTTTATTATTAAACAACTATTTTACGAAACTATTATTTTAAACGTGTTGTCATTGATAACAGGTTCACATATAAAACCATGAATCAAATCATTCCATCCAATATTTCCCATCAAAAACACGATCGCATATTGTTATTACACCATAGATTTTATTATTAAATAAATATTTTACTAAACTATTATTTTAAACGTATTCTCATTCATAACAAGTTTACATATAAAACCATGAATCAAAACATTCCATCCACTATGTCCCATCAGGGACACAACACGATGATCAGAAGTGGCTTCTCGCAAGGTTAATAGAGGATCGACAGAGCCAGCAAATAATTAATTCGGCCGAGACGACTGGCGAGATCGTACGGTCAGGTCGAATTGAGATTTGACTACTGGACGAGAGACCGGGTAGCCCTGCAAAAGGCTCAGTGCATAATGCAACGAATAATCTCGTTGAATACGTGAATAATTATCCGAGCATACCCACGTTAAATTTAATAATTCATGCTCAGCTTTCTCTGCGATTACAGTGTTCTAATCTTTTTCAATAATTCATTCGTTGAAAATTATACCATGGCTCCTTCAGGTACCATTGTACGAATGTTGGAAATTAATTTTTACCTTGGAATGAAGCTGTGGTAATTTCGATTTATCTAAGAGTTAATTAAATAGCTTGTAATTTTGGAAAGATTTATTTAACAATAAATTGAAGTTAATAATTCGCTTAACTAAGTAATTTGACGGACTTATTAAATTTATTGAACTTAGTGGTTTTAATGGATTTCCTGACTTATTACATTTAATTTACTTGAATAACCATAAAAATGCAATTATGCACAGATATACAAGTCAATATACAAGAATATGAAAATCCATCTTCTACAATTTTTGAGAACTCCGAAACGCCATTTACAATCACTCATGTCAACCAAAACAAAAATTAAAAATATTATGTTCAATCCGTTGCAGACGAGGGTCTTTAAAAACTTCAGCAGAGATAGCTTTATACATAGAACTCCACGATACCAAAGAAAAATAGAATTATAAACAGATATGTTGTTAGTTGAAGAATTCAATTGTTTGCTTGCAATATTATATTTAAGATATAGAAGTTTCATGACGATAAAATGACGATATTCGTACTGACAGGATTAAAAATAATGAAGAATTATTAAAAGAAAAGATCAACTGACGAAGATTGAAAAAATACAAGATATTTCATTGAGAATTTGCAAGAAATGTAACAGCAGTTGAAAATCAAACCGAGGTGCGCAAGAAAAGATTTTTATTGGAAGGAAGGAAGTCGTAGTCACGTCGCTGAACGACTAAATAACATTTCTAAGAAACTCCTGAAGGATCCGCAGGATCCAACAGGTGGTTGAGGATCAACTAGCCAGACCGTAAATCCCCGATGACTGTTTCATCGATCACGGAACACCATGAACATCATGTGCAATATATTAACCTCAAACAATTCAATTAATCAGTCACTGGTAACAAGAACAATCTAGAAACAAGTATACGTCACAAAATGAAAAAAGTAAACAAAAATAAACGACTGTGTTTACAGAAAATATAATCGATAAATTAGATAATTGATAATTAAACAGTGAATAATTTTAAATAAGCAATATGAGTACACGGTTCTATAAACTAAATGTCACTAAATTCTATAGCGGAATGGCAAGAATATGTAAGGAAAATAAATTATTCCTCTCCAGGAAATGATGAATAATGACTGCAGTAATTGAATATTGAATAAATAACAATTTAACATTGGAAATATTAATACCTCACCTCATAAATTTGGTAGTAATAAATCCATTAACAGTATTAATGAAAGAATAAAAAAAGTGATTTAATATTAAATATCAAGTAATTGCTCACAGACGAAATGAATATGCTGTTTGTTAAATTTAATACCACTAGATCATTTAAGAGAATTTAACAACAATAAAATGAAAATAAAATATGTTACTTTATGAAAGAAAGATCAATGATTCAAGTAATATAATATCGAGTAATGCATAATTCTTTAGAAGTAAAATGAATACCCTGCTTCATAAATTCCATACCAGTAAATCCTCTAACAGACTATAAAAAATAAAATAAAATAAAAGTACATGGTATTCCTTTCTGAAAGAAAGATAAACGATCCAAGTAATAAAATATCAGATAATTAATAATTCTTCACAGGCAAAATTATAGTATATGGTGGTGGTTTACTATTAGATGATATTTGAAAATGTGGATCTTTAGTAAAAAGAGAATTAGGAAAACAATATATTTAATAAGATAAAGGAAACAATACGGACAACACGTAAAATACAACACACGACTCTCGCACCAAAAATGTTCTACTCCGCTGTCGCTCACCAAAATGTCCCCATGCACGCATTTCCACTCGCTTTTATCACACACCCCCTATTCGCTCTGTCTTTCTCACCCTTGCACCCTTCTCACTCGCATCTTCCGTCCATAGTCAAAACTCACGCAGTCACGTACACACTTTTCTCACGGTTCAGTCGCTCAGTTCCAGACACTCTTCCTCGCATTCTTTCAGCCACTCGAAATTGTCTAAACGCAGTCACACTATTTCCCAAACATCCCGGCGCCGGTCCGTCGCAATACGACCTGGTCGCCCTCACGCACGCACAACAAACCATTCATCCTACAATAAATATTCTCGATACTGCAAAATTAATCAGAAATCTAATAAATTTAATTTTACCAAATTCTTTATCGGAATAAAAAAATATAAAAAATAATAAAAACAGTCATCTAATTACAGTATGATCAATAACTCAACGAATTCAAGATAAAGCAACAAATAATTTGCAAACAGGTAAGATGAATCAACAATCCAGGAAAGTTAATAGCACCGAGAGCATGATTAGTCAAATATTTGATCAAACATCCCGAAGATTGCGAAATTAATGGACAACGTAGCGGTCTGCGCGATTAATATGAAAATGGCAACGTCCAGGAGAGTAGCCACCATCGATCTCAACAAGAAACTGCCTCCAAGTTAGATCAAAGAGCTGCGTTATACGTACAGCAAGTGTATCCACATTGAACAACGACGTCAGTTTAATTAGAGCAGGGCTTGGCAATTAGTATACTCGCGCATCGACATCCTACGAAACTTCACAAACTCGATAAAGCGTGTCCTTTGACCTGGCCGGGGCTACTTTTCTCATAGGCATTCTGAACTGCTTACTGTATGCCACGTGAATCAACTTAATCGACTAAAATTAATTAACACTTAAACTAGAACATAACATGGCCAACATTGTTCTCCGTCATAATAAATTATTAACAATAAAGTAGATGTTTCGACCATAGTTAAGGAATAAGAAATAGAGCGAGGAATCAAGGACTCCAGAAGGATGTGTTTTTGAAAATTTGAAAAATTCCAGTGAGTGGTTATGGAAAATATTGACACATTCAGAGTGGAATATGTTTCTGTGACACGAAAACTACCGGCAGTTGAATTGACTTTTTGAAGTCCCTCTATACGAACTACTCGAGTGTGTGTGTGTATATATATATATATATATATATATATATATATATATTCAGACTTTAATCGATTTGAAATTGAATTTCGGTATTTCTAAATCAATTTCTTTAAAACTAGAACTACACCGGTCAACCTGACTGGTATTGGTTTGATTCACAATTATTAATACTTTAAAAGCATTGCATATTCAGAATGGCCTTGAAAATAAATAGTTTCACTTGTATAATATAATGAGTGTTTGTAGAAACTGGGAATATTCTATTGTTACAATTTTTATGGGGATTACATATCAATCGTATTTAGTGCTCGGTAGTACTATGGTTGAACAGAATTTCAGAAGAGTTCGAATTGTAAGTAAATTTGATTCTCTGGGAATAAAATATTCAAAGTTCAATGGAGATTATAATTGCAATTGCAAAAAGATATTATGAACACTGCTCTATACTACATTATCAAACAGTGTTGCATGACTAACCTACCGATACCTTAGATATTGTATCGCCCCGCGACAAACACGACAAATCATCCTGCGAAAAACATCCTGACTCATAGATTCCAAATTCCTAACCAGCTAGCTTCCCGTACCCGATTACTCATCTTGCCCCTTTTGCACTCTACCCTTATGCCGACCATTTCCAGTAGTATATATATTACCATTTTTAACCAGCGAGACAGTTCTCTGTAGTTCGTACTTGCGTGCGGAACTTACCGCTTACGAATAAAAACCTTCGAGCCTCTCTAACAAGTTGCGTTTAAATTCCTTAATCCGGAATCCAACAACAGAAACATTTATTAAATCAATAAATAAAAAAGTAATATTCTGCAGGATGCAATTAAATAAAAATAATATTCTACACTATAAAATAAAACAGCAATAACTATCTACATTAAGTCATTAAGTATTATAATAGTCAATATTATAAAAATGACACTACTAATAATTGAACAACAGAAATAAAAGAAGTATCCCCTGATTGCGACGAAAGAAATAATTACCCACAATCAACATTAAGTAGAATAAATATTCTGATACCTTTATATGTGTCCATATTTTACAAATGAAACTATCATTACTTGAACTAAAGAACTAGAAAAGTTATGTCCTCATTGCGACTTTGACACATAATGAATTCTATAAAAATGATGTAATAAATATTTAATTGATGTAATTACACGAACATATAGCCTAATGCTCTATTTTTAAACTATTAATTTCCAAGATCTAAATCACCGAACGCAAATCTATTCAAAACCGATAGAACAAACTGTATAATAAATGCCCGTGAACCTAGTGTTAAATAGAACAAATATTCTAAAACCTGTATGCCTGTCCATATTTCACAAATGACATTATTAATAATTGAACAAAAGAATTGACCGATTCGCCTTTCGATTGTCACAATAGAAATAAGCAACCCCTGGAAAATGCAGGATTGAATTAACTGCAATTACTAAAGCCAGGGATTAGCGACCCATATGTTGCCCCAGCAGATAGCTACCCTGCGTAACTCCCTGCTGCGTTCCCACGAACCCTACCTGACTACTCTGATAATCCCCTGTTATAGTTTCCCGACTCTGATCCCTGATCCCTTCGGCCGGTAAACTGTCCTAGATAAAACTTCTCTGTTTACAACCCCGTCCCATCCCTTCATTCAGCCCTTAAGCGCCGAACTGATGCTGAACTTTGAGAAGACCTGCAACTCGACAGAGTAGTGCTTTTCCTTTCACATTCCAGCAAATGTAGCAGTGACGATACTCATCGTATTTCCAAGCGAATTCCTTCGGATGAGGATTCTAAATTTAACATTCTCGTCAGTTGCAAAATTATTATTTTAATTAATAGAAGTGACGCATTGAATTCTTTTTGAAACTGACAGGAAATAATAGTAATTCTAGGGTGTTTTAAGGTCCTCAGGGATTCACAATATTGTAATAAGATTTTAGGAACTTTATATTTTGTTCAATCGGGGAGTCATTAATTTTTTGAAAATCTGAA
This sequence comes from Nomia melanderi, assembly GCF_051020985.1. Taxonomy (NCBI): domain Eukaryota; kingdom Metazoa; phylum Arthropoda; class Insecta; order Hymenoptera; family Halictidae; genus Nomia; species Nomia melanderi. Next base: position 2,880,216 of record NC_135000.1, read on the forward strand.
CATTATTATTAGCATTTTATATTTAGATATCGAAGACCTTTTTGTAGAATTTTGTAATGAACTCATATAGATCCTCATTTTTAAAAACTGTAACGAACTTATATAAAATCTCATTATTCTAAAATCGTAAGAGTTTTTATAAAACTTCATGATTCCAAAATTCGAAATGAACCTACACAGAATCTGATTTTTCCAGAATTCCAAAGAAACTTTGGTAGAAGTTCCTATCCTTTTGGAATTTGTAAAGACATCAGTACCTATTAAAAGCTAGACCCAGTCGACTAGGATCTACAAAGCAATCCTAATTTAGAAGAGAACTGATATTAAAGTATAAAATAATTATAATATAAATTACTCTACTTTCTTAAAAGCTTCAATATTATCTCCAGTTTCTAGAACTTCCAAAGATTCTGCTATTTCTTCAGAATTAAAAAAGTAGAACTCATTTCTCTAGAACCAAGTCACAGTTATTCTTCGATAACTTCAACAATTTTCCCCTATTTCCCCCTGGACCTAAAGAAACACCTATTTTTCTCACCCACTCGAAGACACCCCTGTCGTTCCAGAATCACATATGTTATACTTGACACTCTGTAATAACAAAAATGGAACACATTTTTCAAGAACTTCGAAATACTCTCGATTTTCTACAAACATTATTGATTCGTCATTCTGCAGTGTCAAGTAACATTCCACTTTACAAATGATTTTAAACCGGCTTTCCCTTCCAGAGATAAAGATTGAATAACTTCATGTTAAATATGTAATCAGAAAATTTCACTATTGCCAAGAATATCTGAATTTAATGAAAGAAAAACAAAATAACTTCCATATCTAAATATACCACGTTCAAAACAATTAATTAAACTCTGAATCTTCTCAAATCCAAAATAGATGTTTCAATTTATGAACATCAGAAACATCAAACTGTTGAACATGTTGAACTCAATATAAAAATTCCAATGAATAAATATAATTATTGTCAAACGAAGTAAATTCACTATAGAAGAACCTTTTAATTCCATAATAAATTCATATCTACAATTTACGATTAATATTCATCACGCAATCTCCCAAGTCCAAAATTAATGTTCCATTATCACAGAATACCGAATATGATGTACGTACCAACTCCAACAGTAAAATGATAGATCACATAGAATAATCAATCTATAATACAATCAGAAAATCACAATTTTAAATAACCTTATAATTTCATAATAATTCCACATTTCTCCTCCACAAATAATTTCCATCGCGTCACACGAAGACCACCGTAGAAATTAATAACTCTTCCAGAATTCCAATTTTCTCTTAGCAATATTAATAATCTCGCATCCAGCAGAACCTTTTACAACTCCGTTAATCCCAGAATGAAACATTTGCGTGGGGAGGTTCACATTAACTTGCCCGACAATCCACTGTCAGGATTTCCAGCTAAAAGCTGAAGTCCCCGTTCGACTTCAAAGGGACACAGAATTCTCGTCATCATCAACCTTACAAGCAGCTAAATTACGCATGACGTGTGTAGAAATTACAAGAAACAATTCGTCAAATATATTTAAAAACAAGGGAGAAACAGGCAATTAATTTCATTGGAACAATTAACGTGTTAACGTTAGAATTACTGTACCAGTTAATATGTGTGCAACAAATTTTTTTATTCCGCAGTTATATTTATCTTAAACCCAGTAAATAATCGAAATTATTTTCAAAATAAGTAATTTCACATGAATATTATAATCACTCTGCTGATCTATCTCTGATCAAATTATCAATGGAATTCTTACAAAATAATGAATATCATAGAGAACTAAAAATAATTTATTGTATTAATATCACCCAACATCAAACTGATGATGAACATGTCAAACTCAATACAAGAACTCTAATGAATGAAATCAATTGATTTCAAGTAAACCAATTTCGATATTAAATAACCCCAACCATTAATTAATATTCATTGTTACAATTTCCATAATAATCGCATATCATCCTATTGAATACTCGATAGCTATAGTGCAGAATGCTGTCAGTCATAAATGACTGACACTTCTCAATAGCTAAGAAGCAATTTACAACAATACTTTGAATACCTTGAAAACACATATTATTTTTATAGAACAAAAACGCTTTGTGGTTAACAAGAAAAATGTTTATTGAAGGAAAAGTCATTACTCGTTAAACAAAAAATTAAAATTTTTGCATGAACCCAGCACTGCTGTATCATTTTTTTACACTTTTCGTTTGATTGACTCAATCATAGAGCCAAGGAGATACTCATATATCGATATATCGTCAAATTCGAATTACAGAAGATTAAAACCTACAATGCCATCAAAAAATCATGGAAAAATAACTATTAAATTCAGATTTCCCATAAGAAACTAATACAAACAGTGGATAGACATCATCGCTTGTGGACGAGCATTTTTCCAACTTTTAACACTTCGTTCCATAAACAATTGACTTATGCATCGAAATTCTGTGTATCAAAACAAAAGAAAACCACGCAATCTGTCATTATTTCAATAATCAACACATTGCGTACGGCGCTCTGCGCGCTCAAACCGCGTTCAAAACCCGCACATTTCCGAACGCTGTAGAAGCATGCTTGGCGAGCAATAGAAAGCGGATACGTACATTTCTAATTTGTATTTGGTATTATATTCACATATATTATTCTTAAATATCACTATATATATAGTTTACACACCTATTTATTGTATCAGATTTTTTACATTTTAACCATTATTTATTTCACAAACTTGAATAATTCTTTAGAGTATGATATTTGGTAAAGCATACTCCTTTGTGCAATGCTGTTCGACACAATTTCCAACAATATCTTGTTTCGCTCCTTTTTTTATTGGACGAACAAACTTTACATTGTTTGATTGGGAATTTCTTGCCTGTACTCGTTATTGGTTCCAGTATATGCTGTTTCATATTACCAGAGAGTCTACATGATGGACTGATGTGTAGATAATTGGTTGTATTTGAAATACTTTGTCCCATGTCCATTAATGTATCCGTTGATTTTTTGTTCCGACGTCCATAATTTCATCACAACGAGTAGAAAATCTTTATATTTCATTGTTTCATTATTACAGGAATTATAGATCTTGAATGCATTGGACAGTCCGCAGTTGACGAGATATAATACTTTTTTGGCCATTTAATTGTTTTTCGCAATATTGAGTAGTATGATAGATACTGATCAGAAAGGTCGATTGAATCGAAATAAAACATGAAAACGAGATATTTCGTGACCCGTACGCAATATGTTAAATTATCCATTCGTAGCCACCGATTTAAACCCTTTGCGGTCCAAAGTGCTCTTGGTTTCTCACTTTGAGGTTCACGTCGACGTTAGTTCATTCAATTGCAGCTAAAATATGACGCTCTGATTATTTATTCAAGAATATTTGGAAGTCATTGAAACGGTAGTTTGAAATGTTACACAGTTGTGATACTACAAATAAATGCAGAAAAAATTGTTGAAATCAGTAGACGTTGCTATAAAATCGAATGTCGAGTCTGTCTCGACATAGGACTGCTACGGGTTAAATGTCATTTCGAAGTCGTCACTACAGCGACATGCAACAACAAAAGGTTAACACAGGTTGAACCACTATCCAAAAGACGGTTTTAACCTGAAATTCCTAAACTGTAACGATAACTGAATACCTAAACCACAACTTTAGTAACACAGAGTAAGATTCGTCACGAGAATGTTCAACCAAATTCAAAACTGAATGTTACTTATTCATTTCTTACATAAATTAAACACTGCTTATCGACCATCAATCTTTAACCTTCGGAGTCAACCTAGACACAGAACGAGTCTAAAATCCATATCCCTATCAAGCAAATTGAACGAAAAACTATAAACGTATTTCAATTTTCATTTTTCAGAAAAAGAGTTACTCGCGTCACAGGGTGGCCCACTTACATTTTATATCTTCCAGAATTCGCCCGATACAGATCACATTTCATTTTTCCAGTCTGCATAAGGAAGACAGTGTTGTACGTCTAATAAATTTTTCTGTTCCAGTTGCTGACCTCCATCGTAGTAGTCGGCGGAACGAATATGGCAGGTGTGCTGACGCACCACCCACGCGAGCTGGCGCAAAGGCAGGCGTTCCTCGAAACGAGACAATGCGTCGAGGCGCGTCTCACCACGCAGAGGGAGAACCAGCAACAGGTACGCGTACACCTCGAATAAGTCGTAAATCCTTGATTGCTCCGGAAACAGCCGCATTTTCCTCGCTCTAATAAAAACCATGATTTTCCGGTGTGGGCTTTGCTTTTATTAACGCTAGAAGCTGTCGAGCAGTCAAATTGGCTTCGTTTCATTCTTCTGGAGGTATTACGAGAGTGTAGACGAGAGAAGTGCGATAGAGAAAAGTGTAACAGCATTAAACAATAATTGTGTTCAACACTGAAGCTACCAGAACGATCCAATCCTCATTTCTAGTATTCGCAATTATTAACCCGTTGCCTTAGGATTTATTTCGACTGAGATGTTCCTGCTTGCGGTAGTTGGTTTTGATGCAATGTTTTAGATGCAGCTATTGTAAACGAAATTGTAGTATTACCTATATAGAATAGTATGGACAATCATAGTTAAAAATTAAACCATAAGAAAAGAGGTTAAACCCTTGTCTTATGAATTAATTTATTAGGTGCACCCGTTATAATTATCTATCGTTAATAATGCACTAGTAAAAGAAAACATTCCATGCTCCTTCGATGTCTACAATTAGTACAAACCGTTCAAATAGGTAACAAGAACAATAATGATTCAGTTAAACTTAACACAAATCAATGACGTTTTGTTAAATCGTATGAGGAAAGCATAGTGATGTTTGCTAAACCGTAATAGAAATCTCCGTCTCGTGTCTAACACGATACTGTAAGGCAAAGGGTTAATATTATTGTCGCCTGTCTATGCTGATTAATACTTTCATATTGATATATAATTATTTACCTGAAAAAGTATTCATAACACGGTAAATTATACTCATCAATGAGTGAGTGTTCATATAGTAGAAACATTTATGTAATCATTAAACTCAGGTGTAAAAAATAAGAAAAAATAATTTACACATCCATGATTGTTTAATTACTACTGATACTATCATTATTCACGAGAACTAAATATAAAAGCGCTTTATTTTCAAAAAATGTTCCCCCAGCCTTACAGAGTTTGGCTGGGGGTAGATATACAATTGCGCCTTTATGGCGAAGGCAATATATTATAAATTGTAGTATAATTCATATACAAGTTAGGTTTAAAAAAGAAATAGATTTGTGGCTACGTTGCAATATTAAATCTACAATGCGCATATAATATATAGTTAAAATAATAAATTAATAAAATAAAGAAAATGAAAAGTAAAGAATAAATAAACAAATCAATACATACATAAAATGAATAGAACAAATAAATAAACTACTATAAATAAATAGATAAAAAGATAAATATAGAAATAGATACTTAAATAAATAAATAAATAAATAAATTAGATAGTATGTAGTTAAATGTGTGGTTAAGGTACATAGTGTTGCGTAGTTAATTGTTTCCATAGCCGACACCAGGGTCATGCGATCCCCAGTCCTCCGCCATTAACAAATAAGATAATAACAGAAATAAAAATAAACAAATATTAGTATAATCGATATAAATAAATAGATAAATAAACAAAATAGTTAAAACAAATAGACAAATAAATAGCGAAAGTAAAATAAATTAATAGATAAATAACAAATAGTAAGCCAATGTACAATTAGCATGTTGGCTCGGTTATATAATATTGAGTTGGCGTGAGCGCGAAGGCAAGGTCAGTAAGGCAGGACATGCAGGCATAGGGAGGCAGTCAGATGTAGCGGAGAAAGAAGTAGTATAGATAAAAACAGAATACAGATAATATTAGAAGTCAAACTATTGTTAGTAACTATAACTATACAACATCGTATCACACGTGCTCAAGATTTTAAACAAAATTATTAACACACTGACAATTAATTAAAGCAGACAATACTGATTGTATCATAACAAAGGGAAATGTTACTAGAATTAGTTATTAGTAGTTTGATACCATAGTACTCATATTTAGTTACTCATGCTGCGAAACATTTCAACTCAATATCAGTTTTCTTTATGTAATTCTCTTCTACTAATTTGGACTGGTAATAACAAAATACTTGTGCCCGCCGTAGTTACGATAAAAATCATAGGACAAGCGGTTAATGCCAAAAATCATATTCTTCACAACACTATAAGAACAATCAAGAAAGTAACCCATATCATTCAAAATAATCTTCAATAAATTTATAAAAATAACGAAGAAACTAATTTCACAAAAAAAATATTCGCAGTTCCAATACAATATCGATTTACAAAACAACGGATTATTTTCAGAGCCGACGATACCACCGTCGCAACAAATACCAGTGACTGTATTGCGTACATAGTCAAACTGCGTTGGCCAACTGAAATATAAAATAAAATATGAAGCAAACGTTCGCTGTGTTACTCGAAAGTTGCACGATTTGAAAATGGAACGCTTCACGCAGGACCGTGTCGAAATTTTCAATTTGCCGGACCAACACGGCGAGGAACACGTAATACGTTTAGCCGGAAAGTTTTGATCGACGTCGACGAAACGAGCCGGCGAAATTTATGTCGTTAGAGTTCCCCGCGCCCTTCACTTTGCCCGTCGTCTGGTTAATTAATGACCGCTAATAATAATTTATGGCGCAACCCATCGGCGCGTGGACATAATTTCCGCACGAAGAACTCTGTCTCGTACAAATCGAATCGTTCGAAAATTTGTGAACGCTCCGTGACGTGCAATTCAGAAATCCGTTTCAAATTTTTGGAATTTGCGTCGGAAGCAATTAGTGATCACGTTTCTAAATTGATGCGGAGGAATTGGAACGATCGTGGAGTGGAGATGTTGACAGAAATTAGTCTGAATGACGAATTAACGAATGATTTATAAACTCCCATTATTCCAGCATTATCAATTATAATTTTATAACAAGTCAACGCTAACTAGTAATCGAAACAACAATGATATAAGTAGAAATCTAATTACAGTTCAATATTGACAACATTGACAAAACACATTCTACATTGTTTATAAGGACTTATTTAAAAACTCCCATTATTCTATCATTATTAAATATAACCGTATAACAAGTCAACAGAACCCAATACATGAGGCAATGAGAATACAGGTCAAAACGAACTATTATTAACATTTTGAAATTGATACAAAGAAATTAGAACCATCATCGGAAGGAAATGTTGAGAAAAACAATAGTAAATTACGATTATAACAAATAATTAAACCACTGCAAATTTTCTAGCATTATCGAATATAACCATAGAACAAATTAACATAAACGAATAACCGGAACAATAATGATATAAACCGAAATCTAATTATTGCTCAGATTTCGAAATTGATACGAAGAAATTAAATGGTTTCTGAGAACAAAATGTCAATAAAAACAATTCTAAATTACGATTCTAACAAAGAACTAATAAACTCTAATTATTCTATCGTTATCAAATATAACCATACAAGAAATTTACATAAACCAATATTCGAGACAATAGACATGCAAATTAAAAACCGATTATTGCTCACATGTCGAAATTGAAGCGTACAGATTAGAAGGTTCGTTAGGCGGAAACGATTTGCCCAACATGGACGTGAAAACCCTGAAGCCACGTCGAAATTATTTCGTCGCAATTTTTACGTCGCCGAAGAAACATCAAACAACCTCTAGGAAAGGCGGTGATGTTTCGCTCGCCGGCGTTTTCATTGAAGTCGAGCAAACTGGCCCACTCGCAAACAGATTGAGAACTCTCTCTCTTTTTAAGCGAGCAATCCTCGTCACGGATGAAACTTTCCTCCGTTTATTCAAAAGGACGCGGAACTCCTGCGACCCACGCGACAGTTTACGAGCAAAATATGAGCAATGAACGTATCGCGCTTGACGCGCTACGGAATGCCCTCGATCAACGTCCATTTATTTCTAAATTCATCAGAAAAAATGTTGAGTATATTATAGTGAGGAATTGGACATTTTTAGAATGTTTAGAACTGTTAATAATATAGTGATCCCGGAAGAGCCACCAAGTTTATAGTGGGGCTACTGTTATTGTAGATATTGAAAAGGTGAATCGTCAGTAAAAAGAGAATTAGAAATAAATATATGTATTTAATGAGATAAAGAAACAATATCGACAACACGTAAAAATACAATTTAATGCCACGAAGGCCAACACACGACTTACTATCACGCACAAAATGCTCCGCTATCTTTCACCAAAAAATGTTCCTCGCGCTGTCTCTCACCAAAATGTGTCCTCACGCACGCATTCCCACTCGCTTTTAACACACACCCCCATTCGCTCTGTCTTTCTCACCCTTGCACCCTTCTCACTCGTATCTTTCGTCCATAGTCAAAATTCACGCAGTCACGTACACGCTTTTCTCACGGTCCAGTCGCTCAGTTCCAGACACACTTCCTCGTATTCTTTCAGCCACTCGAGATTTTCTAAACGCAGTCACACCATTTTTCAAACATCCCGGCCCCGGTCCGTCGCAATACGACCGGGTCGCCCTTACGCACGCACAACAAACCATTCATACTACAGTACTTTAACCTACGCTAACTAATTCTTCATACTACAATAATTTAATGAAGAAGGAGGCAGATTATAGAAACAAAATATCTGTGAATGCTCTGAAGTATAATCATTGGAGATAGAAGAATAATATTTAATTATGACGAATTGTATATTTTTTGAATATTTAGGGCTCTAAATGGATTACCTGTAATTTCAATGGTAAATTAGTTTTAGTTCTGTGATTCACTTTTCAAAAAGAATTGATAAGACTATTTAGTCGTTAATAATTCAGTGAAAAAGAGACAAATATCAGAAATATTCTATATTTGTATTTGTTCTGATCTCTGTAATTATTGTTAACAGAAGAATAATATTTAATTGCGACGAATTAGGCATTTTTCGAATATTTGGAATTGTAAACGGATTATTTGTAACTTTAATGGTAAATTGTTGAACTACTGGTCTGTGATTTACATCATTAGCACAACTGACATGCGTGTGTTTCTATTGAAGTATAATTACTGGAAACAGAAGAACAATACCTAAATTGAATTCAAAAAGATTAAGATTAAAACTTGTAAAACCAAAGCATTCTTACAGATTCCATAGAATAGAGAAGTAAATAATAATAATCCCTATTACTTTCGACCCACAAAATAATTAAGAACAGATCGACCCACATAATACGAATTATCGTCTAAACCTGGAAAACAATGCTCAACGAACTCCAGCTAAACGAAAACTGAAACAAACTGTAAATTCAATTTGCTGAATGGAAATCAATTAAATCCGTAAATTACCAGGGTATAAACAGAAAACACTGAAAACAAGGGAACTGGAAACGAAAGCTTCTGCAAAACAATGAAAATTAAAAGTACATACAAGACTTCAAATGAAAATTCAACACCTGAAATTAAAATAAAAATTCACCATTCGATACATTCCAATTAAAATTAAAAGCAAACGATAATTAAAGATTGTAAACAAAACAAATCAAAGCTATCAAAGGAACAGAAATTAATTTTAAAAACTCAATACCTGGACTACAGATATTAATGCCATTATACAAAATTGAAAAATGCAAAAATGTTCAGAACTGTACAGAATACAAAAACGATTATAAAACATATTAAAGGTAACGCATTTTAAAATAATCTTATGCATCACAGCCTTTCTGTAAAGATGAAAATTACACATAGCATTTAATGAAAAAAACTAATTAAACTTTACAAACCATAATTTAGAATTACATAAAGCTTTACCTAATGCAATTGTACTTTCATAACTATATATCGAAACAAGTGAACACTGTATGACGATTTGCAATATATGAAAATCAATTCGGGTGAATTTTCGAAACCGGTTCACTAGTGCTATAATTTCCAGCAGGTGTGCAAAGTAATTGTTAAGGGCTGCCGGAAGCCTGTCGAAGATAACTGCCTTATCAGTGATCGCTTATAATTCCCACATTTCACCCGTGACCAGGCCCATTGTAAGGGTTAACCAAGCGAATCCGTGACCGGACTCGATAGCAATCAGCCACTGTCCAAGCCTGCTTGTTCATCAACCCTTAAACTATACGTTTAGACCTCTGGCATGTCGCCTCTGACACGTCTTTTGAATAGGGACCATAATTTCGAGTTTCGTTCCTGTCAGCCAGATGCATTTGTTGCTTGGCATGTATAACGAAAATTCGAGAAGCAATTTATTTGGAAAAATAACAAATTATCTTTGGTGGATGATTCCTTTTGAAGAAGGAAATAATTAGGTACAATATTAGCATAGAAAACAGTAAATGGGTTGAGATGAATTTTTGATTCCAAGAAAGTAGTTGGATAACATCTTTTTGGTACAAAGAATAATAAAAGGGTTAGGGTAAATAATTAATTTTGAAAAAGGAAATAATTAAATAAGCATTTTTGATACAGAAAATAATGAAAGGATTATGGTAAATGTTTAATTTTGAAGCAGGACATTTCTTAATTTGAAGGAGAACAAAAGCAGATGAGCAATTTTTATTATTCCTTGCAACAATGTTTATCAAAATATGTAACTCTAGGAAATCTATGTGATACTGTAACATCTATAAATCTTTTCTTAGTAAGAATGTTGAACACATAAATTATTTTATAATAAATTCGGTTATGGTTATACTTATATAAAAATTTTAATTGAAAACGTTTATTCAACGATCAGAAATGGCAAATACAATTCAATGATCCAGAAAGACAATATATTTCCAGAAGCATGAGAGAACTGAATTCAAAATGTAAATGAAAAGTGGGTTACTGCATAAAAAATATGTTTGTCCAAAGGAACTGACAAGATGGAATCTGAGATTACACAGAAATAAAACTGCATATTCGATGAGAGACATCGAGGGAATCTGAACATCAGAATATCGTGGGGTGAATCATTTACATGGGACATTCGCGTGTCCTACGTGGCAATCTGGCAAAAATTCAACCGTAGAAACAACTCTATCGCGAGGTCATCCGATTTGCATTGAAATGCATCTTGGCCAGCGTTCAACTGCTGCATAGACATTCGTGGAAACCATGAGAAAGGAAAAAGTGAGAAGGCGAGAATAAGAGAATAGATAAAAAGGGGAAAAGGACTGTAGAGAATTGCCGTAGAGGTGAAAAAGTATAGTGGAAGAAAAAAAAGCTGTAAAAAGCGAACACATCAAAGCTAGTGAGGAACGTGAAAGAGATGGAGTAAGGAAAACAGTGAGGAATGAAAGAACAGAAGGGAAAGTGTAAAGAAAAAGGAAATTTGAAAGGAAAGTAGAAAACAAGGAAGACGAAAATTATAGAAACTGAAAAGTGAACAAAACAGGAGAAACAGCATGAAAAAGGAGAATTGGTAAGCAGGAAGTAAGAAATACTGAAAATATTTGAACAATGAAACGAGAAAGAAAAACAAGAATATATGAAGAAGCAAAAACAGAGGAATAAAAAGAGCACCAAATAAGAAAATATGAAAGTAGGAATAATTGAGGAAGAGGAAGAAGGAAAAGGAAAGTGAAAAAAGACGAAAATAGGGAAGGAGAAAGAATGTAGCAAGAGAAATAGAAACTATTGGAAAAGATAGAAGACTGGAGCAATCCGAACGAAACACGAAAAAAGAATCAACACAGAAAATAATGAAACAGAAGTAAAGGGAAAATCCAAAAATCGAAAAAGAAAGCGACCATAAATGACAGAATAAAGGAAACAAGATAAAAACAGTAGAAAAACTTATGAAATTAATAAATATGAAAACTAAAATCCAAAACACAAATAATGCAAAAATAAAGCACACTAAAATCCAAAACAAATAATGCAGAAAGAAAACACACACACTAAAATCCAAAACAAAAATAAAGCAAAAAGAAAATACAATAAAATTAAAAACAAATAAAGTAAAAAGAAAAGACACAGTAAAATAAAAAACAATTACAGCGAAAGGAAAAGACATACTAAAATCCAGAACAAAAATAAAGCAAAATAAAAACACACACTAAGATCAAAAACAAAAAGGATGCAAAGAAGGAAGCCAGAAAAACAGGAAGACAAGAAGAAGCAAAAACAAAGGAAAACGAAGTAAACAGATGCCAAGAAAGAACGAGAGGATCTAGGTCTAGTCGAGACAAACCAAACGTCGCACAGTAGTTTATGGATGCACACGCGTCAAGTGATGCGTGTGCATTGCGAACGCGAAGATAAGCCACGGAACAGCAAGCGAATGCTGCCGAGTTCCCCTGACGTCGCGATATAATCGCGTGTGCATGCACCCGCGCGAATGCACTCGTACCTTATAGACGGGGACTAAGCCAGGAGGCTCAACGCGGAATTCCTGTCGGCACTCCGTTGCGATTAACCGTGCGCATCATCTCAGCCTTCGAACCGAAACACTTGAGGCTACATAATCACGTTATCAAACGGTAGATAATATTATACAGGCGCATACTATTATTCGAATCGTCTGCACACTGATCTAATAACGCAAATTCAACGGCATAACGTATGTCCGGCGAATTGCTCAGTGATCTAATTCATAATTAAAGCAGTGGTTATTATTGTCTGAAATTTGCGACACGAGATTCAACTTTGATTTCTTTAACCAATTTCAGATTGATTTGTAATGTGAGTTTTTGTTTAAAATGTAGGTTATATTGGAAGATGTAATGCGATGTCTGAAAATTGTTGATCTTTGAATATTAGAAATTTTTAAATGTCCCATGAATCAGAAGAAACTTTAGGCTTGATAAAAATAAAATAAATTTTGAGATTACTACAAGATTGACGAATATTGATTAACAAATTTAGTATGGAATGTCACTTTCTAGGCGAATCTTATACTTTTAATAAATCTGAGTTATTCAATGGTAAACTTCATAAATAAAGAATATTATCGACTTGAAGCTTCTTTTTTTCGAAAGTAAAACAGTGAATAATAACTTGTAGATGTATTTGTCTTTTATACAAAAATTTAAAAACTCTATGCTTCAGATAAATCAATTATTTCAGAAATGAATTGTTGTGTTCAAATTCTATATGTAACTTGGATTGCACTCTCCCACATATGAAAGGGTAATTAGTCATGCAATACTCTCAATACAGCATAGGGCACAAGCGAAACATATAAATCAAGATTTCGCTGCGTAAGTTAAAACTAATCCTTCGAACCACTTGAACACAATCAATATATCGAATATTCAAAAAATTCGTCGAAATCCTTCAGAGAAAATTACATACATTTTGATTCATTAAAATCCATTCAAACTAAATAATAATTAACTACTAAATATTAATCAATAGAAATCAAATTAAGTACACGACTTTAAACAATCACTCCTATAAAAGAAGATCCGATCAAATTTAATGAAGACCTTGACGAAGTGGCTCCAACAAATCACAGATATTCCAACACTTTGAGATTTTAAAGACATCAAGATGCAAAATTCAATTCCATTAATTATCTAAAACGAATACATACAACTAAATATTGAAATGAATACACAATATAGAAACATAACCTACAAAAACACAAGGAACTCAGTGACTATATTGGACTGACAAAATTTACAAAGAAAAATCGATGTAATTTGCGATTACTTAATTATTCCAAATAATATTAGATATAACTGACATATATCATTGAACCAAGAAATAATAAAAACATAACAAGAACGTCCCACGATGACCCCTTTGGCAATAGAAACGATGTACACAAAGAAATGATAATGCACAGATTAATATTTCATAAGGCAACGTATCGCCGACGAAACGATTCAACGTACAAAGCGCATCATGCATTCCTGGTGCAGTCGAAGCCGTCTAATGCATTAGCTGTTAGCTGATAAGCCGGTATCTGAGGGTATGGGGTACAGATGATCTTCGAACGCCGTTCAAACTGTGCTGTATCTATTAGAGTTAGTTCTGGTTCCAGATTCACAGCAAAATCTGAGATTAACACGTATCATCCCTACAGTATTTATATCGAATTAGAATCTTTTAATTCATTATTTTTAAATATATATCTAAAAACATAATAAATCGATAGAACCGGTTGTGAATCTTTCCGAGCATCTTTATAAAATATTTTTTAAATTCTGTACCCGTAGATTAAGAAGTCGCAAAATGAAATGTATAAAATTTGCTGCTTTTATATTGTTCAGTACACAAACGTCTTATTTGTTATTGACATAATATCATTTTGAAATATTATTGAATATCAATTACATCATTCCTTATTAAATGTTATCCTAAAAGACGTACCAAGTGTCTTCTGTTTATTATTATCATAATTGTATTATATAACGTTCAACAGCTTTTTCCTTTCCAAAATAACTTTCTCTCATGAAAGTCCATAACATTATTTTACTTCTGTTTAATGTAAATTCGTTTCACAAAATTCTGTGAATTTTCTATTCCGTGAATAAGTAATATGCAGTTGAAAATGCATGGTGGGGCATGTACAACCCTTATAAAGTCTGGAAAATGATAACCAAGGACAATAAAAACATCCCAGAACCAATGGCAGACTTTTCATAGAGTGTTAGTGATTTAGAATTTCATTAAGGAAATGAAATTTCGTGTTGGCTAGGGAGAAATTCCAGTGGAACGAGAGTAAACTATTCTTCCGGATAGGAAGCTCTTTTCAACCGCTACAGGCTAGGGATATAATCAAATCAAACGGTGAAGAAGCTTTTGTCGTTCGTAGACTTTCTTTTGCAGTGATGGGTTCCAACATTAATCCTTTTCCACGAGGACTATTGATGAAATTAATTTGCAGCGAGAAGGCAGAAGCATTGTGCGTTCGCTTTCTTGAGATATGAATGAAATTTATGGAATGATAGGTTGGTAGCAAAGATGGAGAGGCTCCTGTGACCTTATATAATGGTTTTAGGTATGAATATTGGTGGATTTGTTTTTAAGAAACATTAGGGAATGGTATAAAAAATATATTTGCGAAACATTAGGTATTGAAATGAAACAAATATATCTGGAAAACATTATAAATTGATTAAAAAAAGTAAATGTAAAATAATAGGAACTGACGTATAAATAAGGTTTAAATAAAGTTTTGTTTTTAAGAAATATTCGGAAATGGCATAAAAAATATATTTGGGAAACATTATGTATTGAAATGAAACAAATATATCTGGAAAACATTACAAATTGATTAAAAATGTAAGGGAAAAGTAATTAAAGTCGATTTATAAATAAGGTTTAAAAATAGTAGAAACTACTACAGAAAAAGCATTTGAAAAATGGTTGGAACTGAATTTTACAAATTTTGAAAAACAGTAGAAACTGATAGAGAAAAAATTTGGACAAGAATAATAATTAATCTAATAAAATGTTGAAAATATTAGAAATTTAGTATAATAATAATATTTGAAAGACATTACAAATATTAAAAATTGAAATACAGAAAATGAATTTCACCATTTTTCATGGAAATATTGTTTTATCTATTTTTGAAAAAACATTCTCTATATTGTGTTTGACAATCTCGAATCTTGACATTTAAAAAATATTTTGCAAATTGTACTTAACGATTTTACACAGAAATATTGTTCTGCTTTTAGAAAAATATTCTGCGAATGAAAAAACGTTTGACAGTTTAACAGAATGATTTTCACTCGAGGATTTTCATATTTTCAATGTAAACATTTAAGGGAATATTCTACGAAAAATATTGTGGGAATTATTTTTAAACATAAGCTAGATTGTTTTATCGAGGACGAAGATATTAACTTAAACAAACTGCATTTCTGGACACGGTACGTTCGAAAATATTTTCATATCTCTGGCATCATAGAATTTTGTATCTCCTACTAGAAACAATATTTTCGTAACGTACAGTTTTTCAAAATCAATATGTAACCGCCACATAAAATATTTTTTTTCGGAAACACCAAATAATTTTCAAATAAATAATTCCTTTCGTCTCCTAAAATTAACGAATAATCAAGAATAAGTAAGCAATAAACTAACATCAACGACTTCCATTTAAATTACATAAAGAAGGATATGGTTAAGTAAATGAAAATGTAACTGCAAAAAAAATTCGAACAGTTCCTGTTCCTTTAACTAACAATAAGAAGAAACAAATACTTTCTGCTCCACAAGAAAATTGGGTCATTGAAGATATTAAAGATTATAATTACTCTGCAAATTAGAAATATGTAATAAATGATACACAATTTTATTCTACTCCATCAGATAACAAGAAATAAATTATTGTCAATAAATATTTTGAATAAAGTAGTACAGGAAATGTTTAAGGAGAAACGTGGATAAAGAAGGTACAGGATAATTATTACAACGCAGCAAGTTTGAACGCAATGATAAGGAACTTCCAAAAGCAAGATAAATCACGAAGAAACAGCAGCAGAAACCAAATCGTATATTATATCTAAAAGCAATACCACAATGCAGCAGGAATGAATAAATTACAAGGGTACTTCCAAAAACAAGATAATATAGGATACACCAAGGGGAAGTAAATCGTACCGAGAGAAACAATAGCGTTAATATAACGAAAACCACAGACTGCAGGCCGAATATACAGGGTGTTGCAATGTAATCCATAAATACAATTAACTCGGAAAACGTTCCATATGTTTCAAAAGTATATCAAATGTAATTTCATCAATTTTCTGAGTTTTCGATCGAGAAAAGGTAGCAATTGTTGCAAGAAAATTATATGATTATACAGGAGAAAACTGTGCTGACCTTCACCTCGGCTATACATGCTCGCCAAGTGGCAACGTAAGTGATTCAAATTGCTGTGCTCTCGAAATGGAAGAAATTGAGACATTACTTGAATGAAATGTTTTTAAATACGTTCTTGGCAAACAGGTGCATAAAAAATAAATCTAAAATCATTATGTTTACAATAAGAAAATTGGTAGTACGTGAACTACGAAGAAACAATCTGACAATAATAAAATTGACAATAATAAAATTGACAATAATAAAATTGACAATAATAAAATTGACAATAATAAAATTGACAATAATAAAATTGACAATAATAAAATTGACAATAATAAAATTGACAATAATAAAATTGACAATAATAAAATTGACAATAATAAAATTGACAATAATAAAATTGACAATAATAAAATTGACAATAATAAAATTGACAATAAGAAAAGTGACAATAAGAAAAGTGACAATAAGAAAAGTGACAATAAGAAAAGTGACAATAAGAAAAGTGACAATAAGAAAATTGACAATAAGAAAATTGACAATAAATAAATTGGTAATAAATAAATTTATAAAACATAAGTTTGAAAACATAAACTAGTAATAAATAAGTCCACAGCTAAACTGATAGTAAGTAAACCGGTAAAAAGAAAATTACTAATAATTACAATTACCACAACTAAATTAATAACAAATGAATTGCTAATAAAGAAATGCGTAACAAATAAATTTACAACAAACATAGAATAAACTTCTGAAACAACCAGTGACAATATCAACCTCAAATTAAAATAGGACACCCTCTCTGTATGCAGCCTTCGAGTTGCGGAGACCTTGAATATTCAGTATCTCGCTAGTTGCGTCGAGATATGATGAGCTAGAGTCAGTTGGGTTTCTCGTCTAACCGGAATCCATGAAATTACAATACACAGCGCTCCCTTTGCAGCGCTAATTTGACGGTGGATGAATTGATCGACTGCGACAACAGTTGCACATCCGTTGCCTGGTATCTTTCTCGATTGGTTAATGCGCCAAGCCACGAGGACGTGCACTGTCACCTTGGGAATCGATGGGAGTGCAACATCGATACGACGGAATTAATGCGAGCCATGGTTAGAGGGTAGAAACGGGGATTTCAAGATTGCGATTGAGGACGAGCTAAATCTGAATTAGCCAACAATGCTGAGCACTGATATACCTAAATGAAAAGAGATACTGCTCTCGGCAAGCGGTTCAGCAAAATTGTACACAAAATGAAATTGTAAATGGAACGTACGACGCGGAGTGAAGAAAATTAAATGGATGAAAGAAAACTGAAAAAATGCAATGCACAAAATGAAATTGTAACAGAACGTGGAAAGCACGGTGGAGAAAATGAAATGCATAAATTAAATTCGGTAGAATAGAATATAAACGGAAAATGCAATATAAAAAATGCAGAGAAGGGGGATGAAATGCACAAACCAATTTCGAAAGATTCAATGCAAAAAAGTAGAACACAATAAATAAGGCGGAGGAAGTGTAAAAACAATAAGAAACAGATTTCAATGAATTGAATCCAAAAAAGGTTAGAAGGTAAAATATAAAGTGAAGCAAATGGTATATAGTAAAGAAAATGAAAATAATCGGGAATAAATCAACGGAAGAGAAAAAGGTGGAATTAACATGAATATTAAGATCATTAAGTGCTGGAAATTATGCTCCCAACGTATAATAGGGAAAATTGAGTCCCGGAGATGCGGTATCAGAACAGAAGTACTCTAGAATGAGTGTCTGAATTAAGTATAAAATACTGAATTATAGATATCGAGTACACGCCAAAGAAAAAAATTGTATATCCAAGTTGAATTACGAAAATGAAATAAACACTTATGAAGCATAGATGATAGAGTTCTTACTGATAGATTTCATTCCACATTATATTACTATATTAGTCAACAAAGAAGCATTACTAAAAATCAACAAATGATAAGGAATAGGTATTCAACATTGAACACAGAAAATTAAATATTCTACTCAACATCCTTATATTATCTTATTCAACAGAGAAATATCCTTGAAAAAACAAGGATAATAATAATAGCTACTCAACATTGACCGTAGAAAATCAAATATTGTATTTGATATTATATTGTTATCCAATTCAACAAAGATATATTGAAAAAACTAAATGCTAACTGGGTACTGAACATTGAATACAGTAAATCGAATATTGTATTCCACAGTATATTAATATGTTATTCAACAAAGAAATATCACTGTAAAAATTGGATGATAACAAATAGGTACTTAATATTAAACATCAAATAGGCAGCTTAACAAATTAAATCACTATCGATAAGAACAAACGTCGACTATCGAAAGATTAATTCACAGGGCCAAAGGTTCAACAATGAAAAGAAGTAAACCAGCAATCCTCGCAAAAACGAACGAAATAAAAAAGTAGAGCAACTGAATCCTTCACTCTCAGAAACCCCTTTTTCGACACAAAAGGGAACCAACACGTATCGAGGAAAATATTGAACAATTCCCTATGTGGCGAAAAGAAACTGCAGATAAATAGAAATGTCGCGCGAATACAGAGCAGTTTTGAACCGATCGATAGAGCATCGTGACAAAGAATTGCTCAAGCACCGAATAAAACCGCGAATAAAAGTGAACCGTGTCGATATAAATTCGATCGCACCGCGAGAAATTCGTGCAAAGATCGTTCGCGAGTGATCGTAAAATAAAAAGAGCTACTTCTAACCGCCGACAATCACGCTTCCCGCTCGTTTCAACTAGAAATGGCCCGCCGCTGGCCATCGAGGTGAAATTGGAAAAGGAATCGTTACATTTTACACAAAGGAAACCGAAGAGACCAGTTACGATTAATATATTTCACGAAATGTGAAATGTTTACTGTCAACGGGTTTTATTTACTTTGTCGTGTATATTGATTTGTAATAAAACTTGAACAGTTTAGTTGCATCGTTTTAAATATGTGATTTATTATATTATGAAATCTTTTGCAACATAACATGAAATAGTTAAAACTGTTTTTAATATATTATTTATTAGAAAGTGTATTATTCTGTGTCAAATTTCGAAATATCCGCGTCTATTAATCCAAATATATTATTCCCTAGGCCATCTAATTGTTCTATTGCAAGATTCAAAGTATCCAGTTTTACGCCATTATAAATATTAGTTTGATAATTTCATACTGCCCTGTTGCAAATTTTGATCTAAACAATTCTACTTTCCTTCCAAAGTGATTTACTAATTTAAACACTTCACTATTACAAAATTTTTATTACTATTTGTGTACTTCTACTCTAGCATGTAAATCATTTGTTATATATTATTCAATTCAAAAATTTGGTATGGATATTTCCAGTGTTCAATTTAAAAATTTACTATAGTCACCTTCATTAATTAATTAAGAAATTTGCTATAGTTACTGCCACTAATCAAACCTAATATTTATTATATTTATTTCAATTACCCAATTCTAAAATTTACTACAGTCATTTCCATTAATCGATTTAAAAATTGAATGCAAATATTCCCATTACTCAATTTTAAAGTAAATTATGGTACCTACTGTATTCAACAGCACACCGACTTATTAATCAGACAATACGAATTAATTACCACGTGCAAACACTGTCGATAGTCTGGACAAGCAATCGCAGAGACGAACGCGTTAATACGGACAAATTGAGCTGTCAAAGGATCCGCGGAGCCCTTTCGCGTTGAATTACGCCCTCGAGTTCGAAATTCTGACCGGATCGGAAATTCAGGGATTCCGGGCACGTTTCCGCGGGAAAGTTACCGAATTGTAGAACACGCTAAAGTTGGACGGGAATTTTATCAATATGTACGACACATGTAATCTCGAACTGGAACATGGGTCGCTCTGATACGGCCGTTACAAATAATGTTCAATATTATGCCCAGAATAAGTTCCAATATGCAATCGATTCTCAAATGATTGAAAGTGATTTGATGTTTGCGAAAATACTTTCAGGGGCTCTGAGGTGATTTAAGGTGATTCAATTTCTGTCGAAGCAAACACTGTAGAAATATTTCCAATATTTTCATATACTATTTCAAACGTGAATACACTTTTGTGCTTTTCACAATTTCTTCTGTAATTTTGATAACTTCGATTTGCAATATTGAGGTGATTCTTGACGTGATTGGGTTACAGTAATTTACTTTTGTATCAAATGAGATAACTGGGACTCGTAATAAACGAATATGTAAATAAATATTAGATGTATTACATCTGATAAATAGTTTTGATGCAAAATAACAGTAATTCTATTAATTAATGTACGCTTTGATAATAAACTGGTACACTGGATAATAATAATGGAGATCATAAAGAAAAGTAAACCATACGAACGAAATAACAAATAACTAACGAGATACAGGAAGCAGAGTATAAGAAATAATTAAATACAATGGTGAATAAACAATGGTGGTTCTCTTAGCAAAGCTAGAGAATAAACTATAACATTACTCACAATAAACGACTATCAGACAAGATTCTAATTAAAATAAAAATTAACAATTGGATTGGAATACGAGTTTCACAATCTTCACAGTTCACAATCTGTCAATTCAAACTTTGAATAAATCAAGGAAATAATATTAAAAAACAAAACTTTTGTCGAATTAATATACACCTCAAAAGTTTCAACATAATGTTTTCTGCAAAACATTTTTCTCTGATTCTACGCAGAAAGATACTCATCGAACCAAATTACCAATAAATTAATAAAATAAAAGCAACAGAAAGATTTTCCCCAATTAAAATATATCTCCGAAATTAAAATATAATTTCCCAAATGAACCACTTCACTCTCAAACCACGCACAAAGATACCAATCCAAAAGTCCAATGAACACGTACAATAGACCACCACCCACCCCCAAAAAAACATTTTTCCCAGACATAACCCACACAGCGATGAAAAAAATCATAGGTCTCAAGCATCCTCGTGCTTGAGACACTGTAACACGAAGTTCCCAGGCGATACAGAAGAAAATTGCGTTCTGTGTTCCCGGTGGACGTCTACCGAAAGAATTCCCCTTGATTTTTTTACAGGAACGTCTCCTATTGAGCGTGTTGCCGAGGCACGTAGCCATGGAGATGAAAGCGGACATCGCTGGCAAACCGAAGGATACCATGTTTTACAAAATTTACATCCAAAGGCACGAGAACGTCAGGTGAGTATTCCAGAAAAGGACAGAAAACAAAAAATAACGAATAGCTGATAGAACGCGTCGCCACTGTTCCGGGGATAAAGGGAAACCGAGGAACAAAAGGAGCATACTGCGTTTCGGACTAGGCATAGGGTGAACCAAAGACATCGGCACGAGAATATAGATGTTTTTCGAACCGTTGGATAAACGAGTGGTTAGGGACAATAGTGGTTCGGCTGATTCGGGATGCTTTTATGAATAGGCTTCTGCGGAATAATTTTTGTTTTGGAAGCTTATCAGAAGCTTTTGTGAAATTGAAAAATGGAATGTAGGAATTCGAAATGTTGGTAATTGTATTTTCAATGTTAATTGAAATATAGGTAATTAAAATACCAGTCATTGAAATGCAAGTAATTGAAATGTAAGTAATTGAAATGTAAGTAATTGAAATGACGATAATAGTAATATTAATCATTGTAATTTTGGCAACTGTAGTATTGACAATCATAATAGTAATCATCACGAAATACCATAAATTATTATTAATTGATGTAGTACCAGTATTTAATCAACACAAAAACATTTCACTAAATAAAACATCCTAAACAATTAATGAAAGCAGTTAACTTCTTAATCCGAAACAATTGATAGTTATTAACAATTAAAGCATTTTCATTTCTACAACGATTCCGAGAGCAATTGCCGTAAGTAAACACAAAGAAATAAAAATAAGTTTCCCTCGATTTAAGTATCCAGCACACATTCATAATGAACAATTGCAAAGAAATATATTGAGACATTTGAATTCATTTTAGGACCACTTTCAGTGTACTTAAAAAGTCGACACGAAAGTGAAACTACGAATTACAAATTAACAAAATTTTAGTAAGTAATGTACCATATGCAACATTATCACAAGCAAAACAAGATATCAATAAACAGTCCCATTGATTACTGTTAGAAATATTCGAACACCACAAAACTTCAGATCACCATCACTTCCAATTGTTTCAAGAAACGATAACATTTTTTTAATTTAATGTTGTCCTTGTGTCTATTCAAACTGCTTATAACGAAACTTGTCTACTTCAAAATATTAATTTCTCTCAAGACGATTCATTAAACAATTACCCAGATAGACCAATAGAATACAGTTTATTTAAGAAATTAGTTCATTTGATCGATTATAATAAGTGATTGTCGGATAGTGCGTTGACAAAGTAAACCAAATTTTAGTGAACCAGGTACCGCGTACACTCAAGATTTAAACTCGACGAATTTGGATCAGGAGACGGAATAATTACGAGACACACTGTATATTCTCTGTACGCTACGTACCGAACTGCATAATGCATCTGTCGTGATGAACGCGTCCGTCACAAGCTGAAGTAACACCCGACTGACACTCGCGCCTCGTTAAGTCACACGGCCCCGGCTAACGAATTCCAATTACCACCGGTACTTAATTAAAACCTGCACGGCCACTGAAGATTCCATCGTAGAATCTCTGTTTTACAGTATCCTGTTCGCGGACATCTGCGGGTTCACGTCGTTATCGGATCAATGCACCGCCGAGGAGGTCGTCAGATTGCTGAACAAATTGTTCGTATGGTGAGCTGATACAATACTAAAAAATTCAACCAAAGAAAGTAGTTCCCTTCCCTAGTAATGTTTTAATAAGTTGATGATCAATCTTCCTAAACGTTATTCGAATACTCAGATAATGAATTTAAGATAAAGAATATAATTACTTTAATATTAATTACACTTATAATATACTGTATTTATTATTGCGGAATAAATTGGAATTGTTATCTAGAAGAATTTTAATGACTTCGGATAGGTTCAGAAAAAGAAGTACTGAAAACGTTGGCAAGTAGAAAATTACTTGAACATTGAAATGATTGCAATTATATGTTCATAAACTGTAATTGGAACTTTGTGTTATCGTTAACGAATTGCTAGAATAAAAAAAGAGTTGATTGCTAGAAAAACGACCACTGATACTTCGAGTGATAAATAAATAACGCTAGAATTATACTATGAATTAAACGATAATTGTCTATACGATTAATTGAGCAAAACATATCGTCACGAATTTGATTGAAAATTATATTCGAAATATCACAAACAAGAACATTTCCTCAGATTTCAAGATACTAGTGACATCTCAGAGTTTACAAAGACACAACACAGTCAAATGATGGTAAACATTAAAAATAACAAAGGCAGAAAACAATCTTAATGAAGAACTATGTATAAGGACGTTAGTAAATAATCTCTATAATGACGAATTCACAAAGGAGTTTGAGAAAATCTGTATAAAGGATAACATACAACGAAGTTTCAAAAAATTTCTATAAACAATAATTAATAACGTATGAAAAAAATCAAAAAAGAATAAAGTTCAAACAATAAACACTATTGACGAATATACTTAAGAGTTGAAATAGGTTTTAATTTCATTGAAAGGACAAGGGCTACAAATTCCTTTCAAAATGTCGAATGTTACAGGTTTGACACCCTTGCAGCTGAGCACCACTGTCTACGGATCAAATTGTTAGGGGACTGCTACTATTGCGTTTCTGGGCTTCCGGAGCCGAGGCCCGATCACGCTCGGTGTTGTGTGGAAATGGGTTTGGACATGATTAGCGCAATCACGTGAGTTTCTGTCGGGCTGACTTAACGTTATACCACTGGCTCTCACGACTTTCCGTGACCCTTATTCCCTTATGCTTATCGACAACCCCTATTCAGGTCAATCTCGAGAAACTGGAACCACTAAATACTGCACAGTGTTTAATGCTACTTAATTATGTCAACATATCTGTGTAATACTTGAAAAATACAACATTTCTAAATTGTTTATTGTAAACCTAACATATCATAAAAGAAGGAAGAGGTAATTGATGTTTAATCCTTCATTGAAAGGAAGTAGATTACATCACTGTAGATAAACTAGAACCACTGAATTCTACCAAGTGGTTATTGTTATTCAATAACAATTGTCATCCTATTTACATAATACTTGCAGAACACAATATTTGTGAATCATTTGTTGTAAACGTAACGTATTATAAAAGAGAAGTACAGGTAATTAATAATTGATTCATCATCGAAAATGAGTGAATGAGAATACAACTGAAAAGAACCGCAATTTCAAGTAAAATTTAATTTACGAAAATGTGTATTTCACTACAAAGCACCAGATTTTGGAATAAAATTGAAACTGTAGAAATGGGATGTTCAGTAGGGAGAAACTTCTATGTCTGAACAATGGCCGACTGTTTCTACTGACACTGAAAAATGCATTATTTCACAGGCAATAGTTTTGGAAAAAATTTTATTTTGCAAGAATACTTATTTGTAGGAAGAAAAATCCTTGTTATAACACTCTGACAAAATTTAGATGGTAAACAATAGTAATTGTGAAGAGTTAATCCAAGATGTTTTTAAATATATTTCTTAACGTTAAGCTACGACTGCTGATAATCTCTGGTATGTAAAGACGAATTCAATGATCTGAATCACAATAACGAAGAAGTGACCTCAGAGAGACAGTAGCCTGAGAGTAAAGCCTGACCTGAATTTGTAATACTAAAATGACAGTTAAACGACATGAACCTCGAAACAAACGGACCACCGAGTCATTATTTAGACGCTCTACAGTTGCCATTGAATATACCATTCAGTGACCGCTAGAGGCATAACTGAATCAACAAATGACGACAGGTTTTGATCAAGGTCGAAGATATCCAAAACGCACCTGGCAAGCAGTTATCAATATGCAATGGTTTTCCATTATACATTCTTAACTTATTTATTGGTGACATAGAATAATAGAATAAAAATGAAGAAAACTGATATTACGAAAAGAAATAGGTGGACGTAGATAAAGGGTATATTATTAACTTGTTTATTAGTATTATTGAATAATAAAATAAAGAATGCAAAACATTGATATTATGAAAACTAGAAGATTTAGAGTAAAAGGTAGATTTGTAACTTTTTTATTAGTGTTCGGAGAAAATAAAACTGAAAATGGAAAAAATTAATAAAAAATAAATAAATTACAATTCCAATGACACCACTCTCCAAAAATTGATTGTAGTAAACTATTCACATTCGATCAAGGTTGAAAATATCGGCAAACCACCTGGCAATTAGTTATGCAATATGCAAAGGTATTCCATTGTAATAATAGAAGTGAATACTTCCTGCATCATATTAAAAATACAGAATACCACAGATATAAGAAAAGAATGCAGAAATATAACAAGAAATCAAAACTGTAACAATATCAACTGACTTGCTCATACAGTTTATCATATGAATCACTTGCTTTATAAATCCAAATATAACTTCAAGCAAAACAATTAATTTCAGCTTGAGATTGATGAAATTAATCAAAAAGGATAGTGATCCGATATAGTATACATTTCCAGCAAAATATCAAATTTCAGAAACTATATACTGTAACACGTGATATTTAATCGAAGTAAAATACGTTCGACAAAAACCAAAAAAGAGTGATCCACTTTATCATTCAGGTCCACGCAAATGTCAAATTTCACAACCTAAATAACGCAACAAGTGATATTTACTGAAAAAATACATTCGATAGAAACCCAAACAAAAAATTGTGATTCAATTAATAATTTCAACCTAAACAAATATCACAAGATAAATAACGCAACAAGTGATATTTACTGAAAAAATACATTTTATATAAACCTAAACACAAAATAGTGATGCAATTTATAGTTTATACCTACGCGAATTTCATAAATTGAATAATGCAACACTGATATTTAATGGAAAAAAAACGTCCGATAAAATCAAAACGAAAAATAGTGATTCAATTAATAATTTCGACCTACACAAATATCACAAGCTAAATAACTGAACAAGGAATACTCAATGAAAGAAATATCAGTTGACAGAAACCCAAACAAAAAAAAAACGGTGCTCCGATTTATTTATTCCCAGGCAAATTTCGATCGGATTTTCTTAGAATCGAGTTCATCCGCGTTCGCTGGACCGAGTTGCCTCGCTCTCCAAGGAAATCTTCCCTTTGACCGGGTAACTCTCGTTTTTTAGCGTGGCGGACCGTAACGAGGAGGCTGAGCTAAGAACAGTCGTCTCGAGAGGCCGCGTTTCACTTTGACTCGTTTACTTTGTTTCCGGCTCTTAAAATGGTTTCCCCGACCGACCACTACCATCGCTGGCTGCTCTATTAGAACCGAGTGCAGAAACAAACGAAAAGAACGTCGACAGTGATTGCCAACGATGAACCGGAAACGAGCTGATATTTCGCTCGAGTATATGACTGATTTCATGTGTGTTCGTAACGGACAATTATTATTATACATAGACTGAAGATTTTTCTGCATTCTTGGGAAACTCGAAATTGCGCACGATGCAAACGAAAACGAAAAATATCGAAAATATACAAGATGACCTTTATAATTTTTTAGAGGAAAAATTGATCTTCGTTGGAAATTTATTTTAAACAGAGATGAAACATAAGTACTGCACACGATAACAAAAAAAGGAACTACAATTTATCAATTCTTTAAGTTTTTAATACTACTTACAGCTAGTAAAAACTTCGAAAATATAGTAGTACATAGAATTAAATTAATCGTTTATTATTTGATAGTTCGCATGCGTAATCGATTTTTTGAATCTTCAACAGATCTCACAATTACAGAAATCATTAAATTTTCCATAGCTTTCATGCCTAATCTACTCTTCAAATTTTCAATAGCTCTTACAAATAATAAATACTTCAAATTTTGAATAGCTCTCAAAAATAAATAATTCCTGACATTCTTAATATCCTTCACAGTTAATCGATTTTTCGAATTTATAAGCTCCTACCTCTAATTAACTCCACGCCTTCAGAATAATTCCAGCAATAAATAAATACTCCTATTTTCCAACATTTTTCGTAAACCTACGATTAAGAAATTCTTTCAATTCTCAGTAGTTCCAAAAATGATTAATTATTTCAAGTATCAAAAGTGTAAACAAGGAATCAATTCCTCTCCTCGACAACAATTTGCACAATAAATAAGTACTCCCATTTAAAATTTTTCGAAGACCTACAATTAAGCAATTCTGCGAATTTCTAATATTTCCACCAATAAATTAATTCAATCAAATTTCAAAAGTATCCGAAACTAATCAATTCCTCGTTTCCATAATAATTTCCACAATGAACAAATACACCGTTCTCCAATAATTGTCTGTAAACCCACAATTAAGAAATACCTCAAAATCTCAATAATTTCTTGGAATCTCTCAATTATTCAATTCCACCAGGTAACCACCAGTGGAAATACACGAAAAACAATTACTGAGATCCATTTGGCACTGTATTCCAGGATGTATCGAGAGGTGGGAGCCGTGAACGTGAACATGAGGGTGGGAATCCACACAGGCAGAGTACATTGCGGCGTTCTAGGTCTGAGAAAATGGCAATTCGACGTCTGGAGCAACGACGTCACCCTCGCGAATTACATGGAAAGCGGCGGAGTGCCCGGGTGAGTAATTCCAACTGCTTCTCATCTTACAATATCGCCTTTCCAGCGACCAGGATAATGGACCCAAAAAAAACGTCCTGTAGATGGACCCTCTGACACGTTAATCATACGCGCATATCAGATCACAGTGTACAACGTAAAATAAACAAGTTCATCAACAGTGTATCCATCAGCTGCATATAAATAAGTTTCAAAATGACCCTGCCATGTGAAAACGAGTTTAAAGAATATTCTGATAAAAATACTGAATATAAAAGAACTGATTAAATTCTGTAAGCTAATTAGTTTCCGAAATGTTTTGTTTAGTAAAGCACATTAATTTGAGAGATTTGAAACTTTGATATCCCAATTTCTGAATATATTAGGAAAGATATGAAATTTTTTAATTACGATTAATCGTTGAACATCTATTTGGTGAGAAATTGATTCACCAACACTTTGCTACTAATTTATCGAAATTTATTATACCTGTAAAATATTTAGATTTTAATGTTTTGAAATTATGATGCCGAAATTCCTGAATAATCTCTTTCGAATCTTATTTTAGAATATCAATTTATATTATACTCTGAAAAATTCATAAATCTGACAAATGAATTCCCCTACCAATTTCCATAGCGCTACTGAATAATTTCCAGTAAATGAAATATTCGATTTAATAACTATTCCAGATGTAATAATTATCGAATTTACATGGAAAAATAAATTTATATTACACTCTGAAAAGTTTATGAACATGCCAAACGAATTCAACTATCACTTTCCAAAGTGCCACTGAATAATTTCTAATGGTTGAAATATTGAAATTAATGACTGTTTCATATTTTCATATAACAATGGAAAAAGGATATTTCCACAGAGAATATTGGAGAGCAACATTATTCTTATTGGAATTTCGAGTAGACAGCTTCCTCTGTCGGCGTCTGTGAGGCTCGTCTTGCCTTGGTTTCCCGAGAAACCTTTCAGCCGTGCGCCGGGAAACATTCGAGGGAAATTACAAAGCACAAAGCAGCGATAAAAATAACCGCATAACTGTTTCATGTTTCTGGAACATCTATTTTCTGGCAGTATTATTCTCCTCGGGGAGATTCTTCCACGGATTTTTATTCAGTTTCGGGGGGAACGTCAAATGTGCCCGGTTCTTTTATTGAAACATCGAGACCACGATTGAGATTGTTCATAAAGAGTAATAGTTTCATGTGAAAAAAAATAAACACAGAATTCACTGGCGAAATGAACATTCCGAGGACTTTGGAATTTCTGCTTAATAAAAATCAATAAGTGGAAAGATTTTATCGAATTTTGCACATATTAATAAATGAAGTTCAGATCCGTGGAGATTGGTGTTCGATAACAATATAGTAACAATTTTGTGATGATGACGATGATAATGACAATAATAAAATAATAATAATTGTATTTTCGATTATTAAAAATCGATAAACAAATATCTCATCTAATTTTGCAGGTATTGATAAATAAAGAAAGTGGGGTCCGTACACACAGATATCAAATAATATTTATAGTAACAATAATAATAACAGTTCAATATACAACTGTCAAAATTACCAGGATAAATTGATCAAAAAGCTTCTGTCCACCTATAGCCACGCTGAATAATAAGAAAGATAATTTATTGTGTACAAAGACAACCAGTTTATCAAAAAAAATTCAGAAGAACGAAATTTTTGGAAAGGTATCATCATACCAAAAGAGGGTACAATTCAAATATTAAATAAATTGGTATACAATACATGTAGTGCAAAGAAAATTGACGTCGAAAAATTTAATATTCGAAACTGGCATGTAACTTCTTAATGAAATACATGTAAACTATTTTCGAATCTTTTTTAGTGTATATTATACTTTACTAATCAAATCAGATTCATTCCACTAATCAATACAATTATATTCCACTTATGAATTCCACTAATCAGTTCACTCATATTCCTTTATCCATTGCACTAAACAAGTCAATTATATTCAAAGATCTATCCAACTAAACAAATCAATTATATTCGAAGATCTATTCCACTAAACAAGTCAATTATATTCGAAGATCTATTCCACAAAACAAATCAATTATATTCAGAGATCTATTCCATTAAACAAATCAATTATCTCGCACCACCCATTCCACCGAATCTTAAAAATAATTTTAAAAAAACTGACACAGAAAATAATGAACGAGATAAACACTGATGGATTTTGTGAGTGTTAAATGGTCTACAAAAGAGGTTAAGCAGAGTAATAAAGAGTTGGTCACTCAGATCAATAAATGGACATTGAATTGGTCACTATAAACGGACAACAATCGTCTATTCTAGGCGAGTACACATTACAAAAGAGACCCTCGACTGTCTGGGTGGTTATTACAAGGTGGAGGAGGGCCACGGGGGCGAGAGGAACGCGTACCTCAAGGAGAACAATATCAAAACGTACCTGATCGTCCCCGGGGACTCGTTCAAGGGCAACGTTCCGTCCGCGGGGCTGAGAAAGGGGCTGCCGGCGAACGGCAACGTGTCTAAGGAGATGAGAATGATAGGGTACGGTTCGCAACACGGCAAACAGGCCAAGTAAGTGAACCATCTTTACTAGGAAATCGATATTATATCTTTAACATTAGAACCAACCAGCATTTGATGTGATTAATTTGTACTTCTCTTGAAAATCATAGGAGTACGTTTATTTGAATTCTTGCTGACGTTCACTGCATTATCTAATGTGAGACCATTGATTTTCAAAATAATTTTTATTAGGAAATCGATATTAAATCCTTAACATTAGAACTAACTAGCATTTGATGTGATTAATTTGTAATTTTTTTGAAAATCATAGGAGTACGTTTATTTGAATTTTTGCTGATGTTCACGACATTATCTAATGTGAGACCATTGATTATCAATATAATTTCAATATATATAATATTAACAGTTGCAAAAAGGGATTCAGTTTTAAATCAGCTTGATTTATACTTTCTGCAGCTACTTTACAGTGGTAAATATCATTTATCTCATTGAACAGTTGTTGAAATTTTTAGAAGTTGGTTGCTGTAAGTAAATTATTCGAGCTTATAATATTTACTATAATTGTAACTATATGGTCAACATAATTCATTTTAAACAGAAAGCATGAAACAGAGAACTAGTTGCAATTATATATTATTATTTCAATTATTACGTAGCAATGTTAGACTAATCCATTAAGTTCGAGATTATAATATTTACTAAAATTACTATACGTATATGATTGATATAATTTAGTATTTAATAAGTAGTTTCCTTTTCCATAATATACTTTCAAAATCGGTAATTATGGTGATCATATGATTATATTTATTACAGTGAATATTATGACCTTGAATATAATTAACTAGAGTAATATTATTGAGTAAAAATTCACAGTCAATGATTAAAATAAGAAATACTTATTATTATGCCGAAAAATGATAAACACTAATTAAATCATTAATGTACTACAGTTCCGTAATCTAGATAATAATTACGTTACTAATGTAAGGTAAAAATGTAATCGATATAATTATCGATATAAAATCATCAGCGAAGATTATTTGGATATTAGAAATGAGATTTACCTTCCAAAATCGTGTAGAAAGAAATTAATTGTGGAAAATTGACAACTTTCTATTGTAACGAAATCAAATAATAGATCAGCAGATCTCGATAATATATAAAGGATTCAGTTCCAATGAAATCAATTCCGTCGCAAATACGTCAAATTGATACCATAATAAATATCACACGTCGGTTATTATAAACGATTCCGGAGACCGTGCCACGAATAAATGCAATGTATTCCACGATAAATCTTATTTTTCTACTCTCGAAAATCACTTTATGTCGGGGTCAGGCGCTTAAATACACTTTCGGCAGCGTCAGGGACTATTTTTCAATATCGATTCTCGATTACGCGACAGGCTAGGCTTCGGCGAGACGAACGAGCCGAAGAAGGATCCAGAGGACGAGGTGAACGAGTACCTGATGAGGGCGATAGACGCCAGGAGCATAGATCGATTAAGGGCTGAAAACTGCACCCCATTTATTCTAACATTCCGACGGCCTGATGTTGAGGAAAAGGTATATTGGCAATTATTATATAAAAAATACATTATTAATGTAATGTTTAGTATCATGAAATAAAGGAATAGAAAGTCGGGGGGAGATGATGTTACGAAAGGAACTACATACACAGGAATTTACAACGTATTTCGAGTATTATAGAAAAATGGAAGAACTCAAAAAAATTAGTATTCCTCAAAGAAAACATAGATCTAGGTTCCAGATCTAGAGGAATTAATGCATTTTCTGCTTAGTTTCTAGAATTATAAAATAATAAAGTGGAAAATGCAGAATTAATATTAACAGAACAATAAGACAGGTCTAGAGAAAATGATGCATTTTCAACTTAGTTTTTCGTAATGTAAAATAATAAAAGAAAAAAAGGTCATGCAACCGAAACAACAAATCACAACTTCAATGACACCAGTTTCCAAAGAGTTATTGTATTAAAGCATGCCCCTTGCACGAAAAAAATAGAACTTTTAAAATCAACAGTTATAACTATAATTAACTTCTACTTCATCTCTAGTACTTTGTACCAGGCTTTACACTTTTATTAAGAAATGAGAAAAAGATTCTACATTTTGCTTGCAAAGTAACTTGCCTTCAGTAGAATAAAAGAAAGCAATCAATATTGTGATAATAGCGAAAAAAGATATCTTTAATAAATTAAAGTACCTTACAGTAACTCAGACCAGCAATTAATATAAAAATAACCAATATTATGATTATTGCCAAAACAGGCAGTCATCATAAATCACAGTAAATCCAATTTTTCTTTTACTTATCAAATCCAATACATCTACTGCAAGATGTAACTTTCTACTCACAATAGAAGAACACAATAATGAACATGAATACTGTCGATATTATCATCGTTGTTAACGAAGAAATCCTAAATAAATCAGAGTAAATACAGTTTGTTTTTATTTTTCAAATCCAATCAAACACTATTGCAAGAGCAAGATTTTATTGACAATCCACCGACGATTTCTGTTCCAGTACTCCCGCGAACGAGACAGAATGCTTTCCGCGTATTTCGTTTGCTCCGGCTTGGTCTACATGGTGGTCGTGACCGCTATAGCAATCACACTGAACGGGTAAACAGACCGATCCAAATAAATCCAATCATTTGAATTAATATTCTCCACCGTACGAACAAGCCTACCTAAAATCCCTTCTAGCTAACTTCGTGACACTCGATCGACTTCGAAACGCGCTGAGAATAAATCAACGGAATTCCTGTTGCAACGAAATGCAATTAGATTGCAAACAGACAGATGCAACGAGACTTAACTCAAGGAAAACGATAAAATCATTCTTTCGCAACAACGGAATCTGTACAAATCTAGATTACAAAATATATGAAATTACTCCAACAATATTTTCCACTAAATATATAAATTAAACAAACATCCACTCAAATAAATTAATTAGATGTTGTTGATCAAATTACACAAATTTTCAAATGAATATGAATTATTGAAAATTCTCTTTCAAAATCACTTTAAATTAACCAAATTTGTTAGAAATTACCGAAATCATTTTGGTATAGAAGTAAATGATTAGCAATTAAATGAGAATTAGTAATTATTAACAATCCTCAGGAGAAGAAAAATATGTGACCCAAACTTCATCAATAAATATAAATTACTCACATCACTTTAAGAAGTACATAGGAATTACACAAATATCTTATAGAATTATATCTCAATTGTTACTATATCTTAATTTGATCATTGTTATTCAAGAAACTAATGTATTTTTAGGAGTGTATATTTCTACACTTGCATAACAGTGAGTTCTGTACTCATTGCTCTGGTGAATGGGATCCTACTGGCTGAGAAGAACGAGGTGAGTTAACGTATTATAGATCGTTCCTGATCTAGATATCAGAGGGATACTGATAGCGACAGCTTGTGCATCGTGACAACCTCTTTTGAACAATTTCCAAGTAGACTGGATCGATTGCGAAACCCTTTGGAATCTTGCCATTTCCTCTTGACCTTGAATCGGTGGACAGATTCCAGGTCAGTGGTGGAATACATTGATTCCGCCTGTTATTGCCATTCTGATGGATCGTTGATCCCTGTACCAACGTCAGGAATCCTAATTCATAATTCTGAATGATGCAATGCAGTGGTTTTCATTTTTCTGTGAATTTATTTTTAACGAATTGTTTTTGAAAGACAATATAATGGATTTAACAACTGAATGCAATTATTTCATATCGCCAAAATAAATTTTTGTTGTGTAAAAAATTGTTAATCTGGATCATAAAATTATGATTTATTTTCTTTAAGATACAATTATAATTATATTATAGAAAATAGAATTATAATTTATTATTAATAATACTCTCACTATGGTGACTAATAATTCCATGATTTTTATAATTTGTGATTTTATTTTTTTTCGAATATGTACTAAATTCATCATTTTGAAAAACTTCGTTAAGAAATAACTATAGGAATACAAATGAAAACCACTGATATGATTTGGGTATTATTAATCTCTTGGCTAACAATAGCGTACCAGATTCGTGACGAAAATATTAAATCGAACTTGAGAAATCAAGTATCATTTATTCTTTATTCATATAAATTGAACACTGCTTTTCTATTGTCAATTGCAAATCTTTACAGTAAACGTAAACATAGAATAATAATCAAAACCTATTATTTTTCTAACACATTATTAAGGATAAAATAGTTGTATCAATCATAGCTGGGAACTAAATCATAGGGCAAGCGGATAATTAAAAAAAATAATTCTAGTTTAATAATTCTAAAATTAATACGAGTAAATTGATGATATTATATCATATATTTTGCTACACACACATACCTATACACTTATAGTGCAATATATATATATATATGATTTTATATGATATTTTGACAATATGAAGAATAGTTAAAAAAAAAAAATGTATGTAAAGTGAATACTATAATTTACAGAAGGTACCAAAATACCTTCGAAACGTGGCAGTGCATATTTTGGAAAACAGAGGAATTTCACAGGGCCTGGCCACATGTGTTGTGTTCCTAACATTTATCACTTCCTTGAGTCCATTGGTAAGTAACAACAGATTCTTCAATTTAATAGAACTCTTATAATGAAAATATATAAGAGATTTTATCAAATAAAATAAATATTTTATTATTACATCTTTTAACCCTTTGCACTCGAGAGGCGACTTACAGTCGCCATTTCGTTTGATACAGCAAAATTACAAAGAATAATCTACAATATTCAAGTTCATCTAACGGAATTATCCATGAAACATTAAAATAGAATAGTTATATCCCTTGATTTTTATTATTTATATCAATTTTAGTTACAAGACATACCATTGATATTTCATTGGATAATGAAGAACATATAAAGCGAACTATTTGAACAAACAAAAATTCCTATAAGTATTTTAAATAATTAAATATAGATTAAGTAAACCAAAGAGAATCTATAAAATTATGTCAACATCATTCTTGCGACATCTCGTGTAACATTTTTTCTAATTAATGCGCAACTAATGCATAAATTTCTAAACATCAAACGGTAACCAACTTCAAATTATTCGAAAATTTTTCAAATCGCTTTCTATTGCTGATAAAAATTCCAAAAATACCCATGTATCGAAAGAAAATATCACATCAATCAATGTTAAACCAAAAATCAGATCGTCGCATTAGTGCAAAACAGTAAGAACTGTTATCGAATGTAAAAATCAACGTCAGTAACCATGGATACGATCTATCACAGTTTATCAGTGGATCGATCAACAAAATTCGTGTTACCAAAGCAGGGCACACGTACTGATTAATGAAATCCACTGACCATTATTTGATCCTTAACACCCAATTGATCACCACCAAGAAATAACGTGATTCATCTTCTCCTGTCTATATAACCGATGCAGCTGACACTGGAAAGTGTGCGAGTATGCAGCAATGGAACGTTTTACCCTGACAATTCAAGCGTGACGTTCCGGAGCATAGAGGAAACCGACGACGTTTGCTACTATACTGTCTTCGCGGATGTAAGTTCGAAGAAGAACGATCGGTGGCGTTATTCTGAATACGTTTAAAAATTATTTGTTTAACATTTTCTACTTTATTAGTTGAGAATTATTTTGGCAAATATTTTAATGTCCTTCTATTTGGAAATTTGGTATTAAACTTTTTAGTATATTCGAGCTTGAGAATTGTGTAATAAATTGTTTACTATCATACTATTTGAGAGATATTTATTACTTCTTTTTATTCTACTGTTTTAGCCATTTATTACATTCTTTCTATTATTTAAGAATTATTTTATTACTTTTTTGGGTTTATTTATATTTGAGGATTATTTTATTATGTTTTCCGGAACTGTTCTATTTAAGAATACTGTATTAAAGTTTTTACAATTTCAAAGTTATTTATCAAATTTTTTAGTTCATTGTTACGAGAGTAGTAGTTGTCGTAGTTTTCTTATTCATAGTGCTCTGGTTGTTATCCTTTGCTTATTCCAAGTATTCTGGTTGTTATCCTTTGCTTATTCCTAATATTCTCGTAATAATAGCATATAATAATAGTAATATACTATAATAAGTGTTATTCTTTCTAATGTTTCTAGCTTTCTACTTTTCATAGCTTTATTTATAGTAATTGTAATATTTCTAACTTTCTAATTGTCATGACTTTATTCATAGTAATTCTAATATCTGCAGCTTTCATGTTGCCATAGTTTTATTCATAGTAATAGTGATACTTCTAGCTTTTTAATTGCCATAACTGTATTCATATGAAAGCTAATATTTCGAGTTTTCTAGTTGTCATAGCTTTATTCATAGTAATTCCAATACCTCTAGCTTTCTAGTTGTCATACATTTATTCATAGTAATTCTAATATCTCTAGTTTTCTAGCTGTCATAGCTTTGTTCATAGTAATTCTAATATCTCTAGTTTTCTAGTTGTCATAGCTTTATTCGCAGTAATTCTATTATCTCTAGCTCTCTAGTTACCAAAGCTATATGCATATTAATTCTAATATTTCAAGCATTCTAGTTGTCATAGTTTTATTTATAATAATTCTAACACTTCCAGTAGGTCTTTCTAGTATCCTCATATTTTTAGTATTCTAATATTCATAACACTGTATCATTCTAGTGCTCCCAATAGTCCTAATATCCGATCTATTCCAAGTATCCACAAAAAGCTTCCTTATTTTCAAATATTCCACGTCACATTACATAAGAAATCCCCTAACACGAAGATCCCGAAACCTCAAGGAAACACAATTAACCAGTCGAGTCGCCGTCGAAGTGTCTCGCACAGACGTCCAAAGGGTAAACGAATTTTCCAGCTTTTCCCGGTACTAGTGATGCTGGTAATGATAACGTGCGCGGTCTACCAAATCCTCACGTCCGTGTTCAAAGTGGCGATACTCAGCCTTGTGGTCGCCTGCTACCTCGGTATCAGTATATACGAGGCTGTGCACGAGAAAGACGTCGAACTGACTGGGAGATGGCTGGCAGGCGTTCTCGTGGTTTTCTTTA
Source organism: Nomia melanderi (assembly GCF_051020985.1). Lineage (NCBI taxonomy): Eukaryota > Metazoa > Arthropoda > Insecta > Hymenoptera > Halictidae > Nomia > Nomia melanderi. The sequence continues at coordinate 2,918,440 of NC_135000.1, forward strand.
TGGCCTGTCTGGTCGCCCACTCGCAGCACACGGAAGCTACGTACAGGTGAAACATCTATAGCGACCTTTGATTAACAAGTTTTCGGACTGACAAGTCAATTTTTGGAAAGTTGGTGGCAATAGTATTGAGAAACATCAACTGGTTGAATTTTTTTGTGGAATGTTTAAATTGGATATTTAATTTAAATAACGAATAATTAATCATTACTTCATTATTACGTCCCTTCAACATGTAAACTATTACTCCTAAGCTGCTGCTTTTATTAAACTATTACTACTATTTTTAATTATCAAAGCATTATTAAGGTATTAATAATATTTTAATAGTTTTCCATTAGTGAAATGCAGTGGTTTTATGAAATAATGAAACTTTGATTTGAAATCACAATTATAAAACATAATTTAAAATGAAAAGAAATTTATATAATTCTAATAAAGTGTAATATTAAATAATAAATTAAATTAAATTAAATACGAAGTTAACGTAAACTGTATACCAATACAATGAAATACAATAAAGTTCAGAAACAATGTAACCCAAAAATGTAAATGATACAAAAGGGAAGCAGGAATTAATTGAAACGAGAAAGGTATCTTGTGTGGAGATTTTAATACAGTTGCATAGATGCATTACTAATGAACATAGATATAAGTTAATTTACTATTTTTCTGTGCATGATCTATTGAGAATAAATATATACATTAAATTTTAGTTCAAAAAAGAAATATTTGATAAGATTGGAAGACGGATATTATTTAACAAATTAGTTGGAAATATTTCTGTGATTGAATGCAGACTAGATTTTCTGTGGAAGCTGCAAGCCACAGAGGAGAAAGAAGAAATGGAACATCTCAAGGCCTACAACCAGAAGCTCTTGGCAAACATTCTTCCTGAACACGTAGCTGCTCACTTCATGTCTACTGTCAATTCAGACGTGAGTCTCAGGGGGTTTCTGTTCTTATTGAAATTTTAATGCTGGGGTTAAGTACGTAACAGGGCGCACATATCAGCCCACTAAATTATTAATCACTTACTTTTACCCAATTAGTTATACATATTTAACTCAACACCCCTAATAAAATATGTGAAAAATTCGAACTGACAATGACTACTGTCAGTGGTAATATACAAGAATTGTTTTGAAACTGAAAATATTACAAGATGTAGTATCTGTGAGTATATAATAAAGAAATATCATCCGAAATTTAATCTTAATAATTTTAATTTTCTAACATCTACGATTATATTTCAAAAGTTATTGACAATTAAATTATTATTACACTTCTTAATAAATAATTTACTATACAGTTAAACGAATATGTCAAAGGCATCCGAAGCATTTTTGTATAAATAATTGCTTCCACATTCTTTAAATCTTTAATGTATAAATTTTTTTACATTAAACTTATTCATGCGGAGTCAATGTTTTTACACTAAATTGTTGATTATTCTTCGAGATACTAATGGTTAACTAAAAGATTTAATATTTCTTTCTTACTTTTTAAAATATTTTCTTTCCTTGTCAACTGGGTTATATAAATAATTCAATAAAAAATTCTATTTATAGGAACTGTATCATGAGCAATGCGACTTCGTCTGCATAATGTTCGCTTCGATACCGAACTTTTCCGAGTTTTACGTGGAACTTGAAGCGAATAACGAAGGAGTCGAGTGTCTGCGACTCCTGAACGAGATCATAGCAGATTTCGATGAACTGCTGGCCGAGGAACAATATAAGTACATCGAGAAGATCAAGAGCACTGGAGCCACCTATATGGCAGCATCCGGTAAGAGAATAATAATGTTTAAATGTTTTATTACTGCGATTTATTCACCATCGTTGTCTTAGTTCTTTTCCCAACCAATAGTACATTTTTCAAATACTTAAAAGTTTCAATAAAAACTGCAATCATTATTATTCTAAGCAATAATTCCAAGTAAATAGAAAACATAAACAAACATTAATAAAAACAGGAAAAATAATACTTATGCCATATTATGATCTTAGTATTTCATTAGTAAGCAACCAGTAGAGTTACCAAAGTGAATATCTAAAACTTTCCATGGAAAATAGAAATTACTATTCTTTAAATAAATTATTCGGAGTGATACCCAAATTGATTACAACAAACAATGACACATCGGAACTACAAATATTAATAAATATGATTTATTCGACATTATTGACTTGATACTTTTGTAACGAGCAACCAATAGAAAAGTATTAAAGTGAATAGTAAATTAATTGGAATAAACAATAACATACTAGAACTACGAATATAATTAATTCGCCATTAGTGCCATGGTATTATCCTAGTAAGCAACCAGCAGACAATTGCTAAAATGAACATCTAAACTTTTCAATGGAAAATAGAAATTGTTATTCTTCCAATAAGTGAGAAGAAACGAGAGTCGAAAAATTATTAATAAGTTCCGGAGACATTCAGAAATGTTCATGAATGATGTTTCCTATTTTTCCACAGGTCTGACGAGAAGCACCTGCGACATGAAAGACTACGGCCATGTGACCGCTATGGCGGACTACGCGCTCAGGATACGCGAACAGCTGGCCTCCGTTAATAAAGAGAGCTTCAACAACTTCCGGTTGCGCGTGGGCATCAATATTGGACCGGTAAACGTCAATCAATCCTATCCCGACTGGTTAGAGTGTGCACGAGCGTGGATTAACTCAGAATAACTAAGTGGAAATTTGTTAGCGATGAGGGAAAATTGATGGAAAATTAATTGGTAAAATAACTGGTGATTTTTAAACGTCAGGCAACAAAATGGTATAAAAGAAATCAACTGTTTAGTTATTCAATTAAATCATGTGGATTATACTGATGTGAATATTGTCAAATATTTATAACACATTAACCACGTTAATACTTAATATTTAAACAATTGAAAATTTACGAACATATTTTAATGATAAATTAATTAGTAAAATGATGGGTGATTTGAAATATCAGATATCAGAGCTATTGATTTAAATGATACAGATAATAATAATGTGAATACTGTTTAATATTTGTAATATATTAACCACGTTAATAATTGATAATTAAACAATTGGAACTTTACGAATTCATTAACCTGAAAAGTAATTCCAATGGTAGACATAATTGACCGAATAAAGTAGATAATTCGATTATTAAATTTCAACAGAACTAAAACTTTCTACTCAAAAGACTACATCATTATTATGCTTATGATGATAAAACAGTCTTTGTTAATTCAACGTTATATTTATTTATGGAAAGCGTGTATTGTGAAAGACAGAGCACACATTGACAGACTGAATAATTTTTTTAATTCGGATGTAACAATATTTACACATGAAATAATTCAGAACCAACTGATAGTTTCTTTTTGTGAGTTGTAGTTGAGAAACATACAGTAGTGCAACAGCAGAAAATTAATTGAAAAATACGGTGATTCCTCAGATGGATCTCGATGGAAGTCATTATACAATAATTCCTATGGTGTTCATCATCACGGGAATACCATATTTTCATATTATGTGTAGCAAGATAAATTAATGAAGTTAATTAATTAGTACACATTATTTTCACATTCGTATCAAAATTGGAATATATTATTAAACGTAACTGATATTATGAAACATCTGATTCTTTAAATTTATTATAAGAGAAATGCTAAAATATCATTTCTCATCAGTTTATTTCAAATTTCAAATTCTCTAACAATTGCAAACTGTAAAAATATTATCCACATTTAAATGAATAACTTAAATCCTCCAACACTCGCAAATTGAAAAAATTCCACTTATGTATTATATAATTTATATATGATTTAATATCTCACATTTCCTAACAATTGCACACAGAACAAACTCCACTAACATTTAATTTAAAATATTAAATTCATTAACAATTGCAAATCAAATTCTTACTCAAGTCTGACTGAACATTTGAAACCTTCCGAAAACAGGACTGCAAATAAAGGTACCTCTACACGAAACAACTTGAATAATATTACAAACAACCAAGCCACAATATTCACTGTCAATTGTATTCTATAAAATTTCAAATCACCCAACAATTGCAAACCAAATTTTCATTCAAATTTGACTCACTATCTCAAACCTTCCAACAAGTCGAATTCAAATAAAAATAACCCAATGAACAGAACACAATAAATAATACCTATCACAACCAAATCAAACATTCAACGATCACCTCCATTTTACAGGTGGTAGCAGGTGTGATAGGCGCGAGAAAGCCGCAGTACGACATTTGGGGTAACGCGGTGAATGTGGCCTCGAGAATGGAGTCTACCGGTGTTTTAGACGGGATCCAGGTCACACAGGAGGTTCGCGACATCCTGATTACCAAGGGATATCCGTTGACCTGTCGAGGCACCATCCAGGTCAAAGGCAAAGGCAGCATGGTGACATATTTCCTGGATGGTCCACGCGAGCCCACGAAATCAGCGAACCCAGAAAACAGAAGCAGCATCAACAACAACAGCAACACTGAGGGCACAATCTCCAGTAGCCTCGACGTTTGAGAACCAATTATTTAAATTAACAAAAATTCGTAAGGCATATATAGGATGAGATATAAAAACTAACACGAATAAACGTGTCGATAAATGGTCTCAACGTCAGAAGAGAATTTCTTAAGGCGATTAAATGAAAATTGAGGAAAAAAGAAGTTACTCAAAGGGTTGTGTTCTTCGAAAGTCCCTAAGCGTGCGACATAATTTGTTTGATTTGCAGAAAATAGATAGGAGAACGAGAAATGAGAAACGATTCTGAGGTTTTACTGAAAGAAGCGAGTTGGAATATAAGGAACTAATTGTTTTTTTCTTCGAGGCAAAGGAAAATTTGGGGGGAACTTAATAAGGGAAAAGTGGACTGAGAAGATGGTAAATGAGAAATGACTCGAGAAGAATGAATCTAAGGATTCATTCAGAATCAAAGAAGTTTTAATAGTTTAAAAATAATTTTTTCTCTCTGTAACAAAGGAGACATTACAGAACTATTAAGGAAAGCTGGAGCAATTTGAGAAATTAGAAATAGAAAAATGATTCCGTGGGTTCAGTCAAAATCGAAAAAGTCTTAATGCTATGAAAATATTTTTTCTTCTTCTAATAAGAAGAAATAATTAAGCGTTGGAAAGTGAAAAATGCCACTGGAGATTCAAATGTCATCAAACGATTTTTAATGACTGAGCTGATTATTTAACGAAAAAGCAAGGATCAAAGGATAAGTGAAAAATATTTAGGAACATTAAATAAATAGCCCAAGTGGAACACAACAACAATTTGTTGAAAATTTCTAACCGGTGAGATCAGATTAATAAATCTAATGTTCGAAGATGTTGAAAATAGGGGATTGAGTATTTTTTAGAATGATTGGGGAAAGACGATGTATGTGAATAGAGAATGAAATTACTGACAAGAATGATATGCTTGAAAAGAATTGCTTTAACTCGTGCTACAGAATATTAATGTTTAAGTAATTTTTCTGAGAAGTCTGCAGGGTGGTATGGTCCCATAAATAATTCGGTATTCTTTTTAATGTACAAACCAAAATATTATCTAAGCGTGATAAACAAGCAAAAACCATTCGGAAAACGTTGAATCAAATAATCACAACAAAACCTTGGAAAATTAATGCCGTCAAAGTTATTATTATCTTCAAGTTGATAACAATGCCGATAATAAAAAGACAGAATCACAGTATGTATTATTAGTTTCATATTGAAATTGAAGTTTCGAGCGCATACAATGGACATATCACTGCAAAACATATTACACCAGTTACACTACACGTTATTTCCCACAAGAAATGTTATTAAAAGATTTTTGAGATTTCAAAATAGCTATATTCAGCAATTTCTGTTAACCGAATTATTTATAGGATGGGCCAATATTTATGAAAACAAACGCGCGAGTGTTGTTGAAAGATGACATATTTTGGAAATATTTTGGTCCAAAGTGATCCTAAAATTTTCCAGTAAAAAGGACAGTGAAATATTGAAGGGACATGATGTTCTATATGTTAGGAACTATAAAATCAAATGGATGTTAGAATTAACAAATAATATTACTAGGAAGCAAGTAATATTTTGTCAAGGACTTCTATCAGCAAACTTTTTCGAGCCTAAAAGAAAGATATATTTATTATACGTGCAAGAGGAAACGCTCTCTGTATAGAGGAGATTGCAATGAATCTGTAAAATTGTATTCCCATAGTGATTTCGAAGTTAATTAAGGAGAATGTAGCTTCACGTGAGTTACGACTGGACAAAATGATTTGGAAACGAAAATTCTCCAATGATGGTGATTCTAAAAATTGTGAAAATACATTGAGTTGTTGCACATCGATGAAATCGTGTATTAAAATGATTATTCGTTGAGAGACGAAAGACGTGTATCAGAAATAACTGTCACAGTAATAAAAAGTAATAGAATTAGTCAACAGTATATAGACGAATATGATTTTGGTCAAAATTTTCGGAACTAGACAGGAAAATATAGAATATTTAACAGTTTGAAATACAAATTAATGGAAATTCAGTTATATATGTTGTTTTCTGCACTCTATTGGCAATATAAAATATTTATTGTTATCTTATATTACAAATTGTGGATATTTATATACAACAATATGCTGCTGTACATTTATTGATAGTATCTATGTTTGTATGATATTTATTAAACAAACACTAGCGCTACTGATTGAAAAAATAAGAAATTGAAAATACTTAATGAGTGTGCAATAACTTAATGATCGGATTAAATTATCGATTGTTTAAAATCTCGAAGTGAATTACTCCCAAACCCTTTCAAGTTTCGAATTCGAAAAAGGCGACCTGAATACTGAAGAAATATTCGAAAAAAATTCAAAAAGAAATATCGAAACGAGCAAGCAATATTTAGTTTATCGAAATTGAATATCTGGAACACAATCATCGAGTGCCGTCCCTAAAAATGGTTCAGTCGATCTCCACACATCAATTTAGTAAAAGTAAGTAAGACTAACCAGTAGAAAAATTCAATTTCCAATTGATTAAAGCTCAAACTTTCGTCCTTATCCCCTGTAAAATGGAAAAACTATCTTGTACTTAAAAAAAACGCATCTCGTGTCATTTGGTGTTCAATCCATATCCCCCTTGACTCGATATCACTTTAATTCGAAGACACGCCGCTTGACCATTTTTTTAACGAACAGTGAGATGATTTACATAAAAAAAATTCATAATATAATTAAATATAAATTCGAAATTTAAAATTTTAAATCAACTGTCTGGATATTATTTACATTTCTCAAATTATGAAACATTACAGATAGTAAAACATATTCAACTATTCTTGAAGGAACTATTATGTTATATCTCTTAATATTCTTTTACAAATATATTACTGCGTTATTGATCACATTTGCATTTTAACATTCCTTTTTTGAATTCAATTGCGGAAGCTAAGTATAAATAGAAAAGCAACGTCTGCAAACATCGCTGCAAAACATATTACACCAGTTACACTACACATTACCTTCCACACATGATTTGATGCATTGGTTCACGAGATCAATGATTTTATTGTTTGGAAGGTCATGTTTCATGCAGCTTGCGTGACACATTCTCCAGTGCATTTTATTCAAAGTAACATTGATTAATATAATACAAGATTAATATGAACTGGAAAGGAATGTAATTATTAATATCACACATTGGACGACGAGTACGAACAAATTATTTTTCAAATTCTAAAAATCAAAGAATGATTAAACAAATTCTTTGATAAAATGTCCCAAATTATTATTGCAATTCTAAACCAATGAAGCAGTATACAGAATGAAAATTCTAAATCAAAATATCTAGGAACTATTATATTTTTATTCAATTATTCTTGAATATTTTATAATAACGATTATTATATTGTGTAAAAATATGGTCAGCTTATTCAAACATGTACGAATTAGTCTCACTGCTCGTTTATTAATTACGCGTGTCTAATGCTGTTTCTAGTCAATGAAAAAGAAGATTTAGGAGACTAATCGTAGTGAGGTTATCTGAACACAACGAAACCACGATACGCATTTCCTCCGCTTAGTTTTTTATCCCGACGTTTGATCTGAAAGGAATGGGACCACGGAAGGTATCTTTACCGATAATGTAAGCGACGATGTAATTAGATGGAAGGTTGAAAACGAAAGTTTAAATGATACTATAATGATTATTAGAAACTATTTTCGTTTGCTTATGCATTCAGAACACCTATGAATTTTCTTATAATAAAATGATAGAAGTATTCCACACCAATGTGGATTCATTTAAAGCAGAAATATATCGCCTCTCGATACTTTATCTGCAATTTAACCGGATGCGAAGAAAAATAGTTCGTTAAAAGATATCGCTGATTCTTTCGCAGAGAGACTTTGAGATGATGAGTGATCAATTAATAAATTATTACACCGTTATACCATCTGTCGAAGAAAAGGAGTTCATATTAAATTATTCAGTATCATTTATACCTTAATGAATACTTTTTACCTAATTTCAATTATTATCCATTCATACACATGTCTCACCTATTTCTTTTACTGGGTTAGAATATTGTATACTCTTGGTTTCCTGTATCTATATTCAAGCTGTTTTGCAATTTTCTAGTTGGAGTCGTGAGACTATGAATACAAATGTTTAAATACAATAATTCCAATTCTTCGTAAATATAATTATTTTATAAGCAACTAGCAATTACCTATTGTTTTTGAATTCTTTGCTGTTAGATTCAGAACTCTTTTCTACCATATTAAATTTCTAATAATTATTGGATTATTTATCATTTGATATACGTCCCTTTCTATCGTACCACATTTCTAATAATAATTACTTATTTGTCAATTGATATCAATTCCTTTTTATCATATTGAGTTTTCCAAATCAATTATTCATGAACTGATATATCATCCTTTCCGCCATACTAAATTTCCAAGATCATTTATTCAATCCTTTATGAATTGATAGAATCGCCTTTCTATCGTATTAAATATCCAACGTCAATTATTAATCAATTGACGTACGTTTCTTTCTACCACATTAAATTTTTAATATCACCTATTTATAAATTCATAGAATGTCCTTTCTAGTATATTAAATTTGAAATATCAATTATTTATCAATTGATAGAAGTTCTTTTATCCCATATTTCAATTCTCTCCTACGTCTCTCGAAAGATCTCTCTCTCTCCCTCTCTCTCTGTCGAAGAAACAAAATTCCCGCATAGAAATCCGCGCAGCCGAGCACGAGCTCGATGGATATGCAATTATGCAGATACAGGTCCGCGTGCGTGTGGTTCCATGTGGGCGGGGAGCTCGTGCCCCGTATCAAGAGTAACGTGACCGAGACACGAGACGTGCTCCGAGATTCAGTCACACGAAACCTTGTTGTGCATCTCGACGCGGAGCATATGTGAAATATTAAGTTGGCCAAAAAATTTTGTCATTTTAATATCCAAAATACTATTTATATTTTAATGTATGTACACTGTATGATAGTGTATGTACATAAAAATACAAGTAGAAAGCTTTCCAATAAATATGATTCAACTATAAATAGGAATTGTTCGAACAAGTACGATTGAAATATAAATAGAAAATGATCGAATTAAGAGAAAAATTTTCAGTTAAAATATAAATAACAGTGTGCAAAGTTAAATGGAATTTAATACAGCGTGGTGAATTGGTTTCTCAAGTTTCATTTTAAAATTGGAACAAGACTTTTTGGCCAAGTCAACCCTTATGTTAGCAACTGAGATGTCTTCGTTTGTTTAAATTTTAATGTTGCAATATCGCTGGATAAAGCTTTTATTTCGGGAATTCTAATTGACCTGAGAATGGCTAAACAATTAAAATAAGGAGAAATTTTATTAAATTGTTGGAGGAACATAAGAAATTTGGTAGAAGAAATTTTAGAAATATTATTATTAAAAATAAATTTGAAGTATTTCAAACAAACATTCAAAAATATTTTTGAAAATAAATTTAGAGAGTGGCATATAAAAATTCAAAAATTTTAACAAAAATTTGGAAACCATATTTTTAGAAACAACCTTCTAAACTTTAAATATAAATTTAAATATACCGGAGTGACCGGTCGCTAACAAAAGGGTTAATATTTCCGTTGAAACGGTTCTCGTGGACGAATTGTTGTAAATAGCGGTGTACACGCGCGAAAGATAGATCGATGTTCTGATATAGTCAATAAAAACGGGACTTCCGCTCGGGAACGATTTCGCCAGAGCGTAGCCAAAGTGTACCGTTGAAATTCGTGAAAACGATGAAAAAAGAAAGTCAAAAACACGTTCGCGTTGCGTGCAAAAGCGAATTGCAAAAAACGCATCGCAAAACAAACTCCATTCAACACAACCAAACAGAATCAAACACACCTCAATATAAATCAACAGAGACAAACACAGCATACATACAACAGTAATAAAGTATTAAAAATCGTATAGTAAAAACATTTGCATAAACGAGCCTAGACACATTATAAGCAGAATCAAACAATGCTGAAATATAGTAGAAAAAAATAATTAAACATAGTTACACAATTAAATACGGTCGACTAACAGTCAAACACAATTCATCAATCAAACACATCAGTGGAAAATAGAATTGGCATATAAAGTATTAAAACAATTATATAAATTATGTGGCATATATAAACATTGATATATACAATGAAATAAAATATGAAAAATATATAAGGAGAAAAGAGTAATCTGCACCAGCGGACGCAGCATGCAGAAAAATTTCCTGTTGATTAAATATTATCACACGAACGCGGCCAAATTCAACGATTCGTCGAAGCTTTGAAATATATACATAACGCCATTTATTTGTCCGAAGCTTTAATAAAAATAAATTGCAAAATTTTACGCAAAATATCGAGAAACTAAATGTTAGAGATTCTGTTAGAGAGTTTCTTATTTAAATCTGAAATTGTGACGAACCGAGTGTTAATATGGAAACGCTCTGAAAATAAGTGAAAATTTACAGTTGATATTGTGGTTTATTAGACGAGCCTGGATTGTTTTTAAAATTGCAATGATTAGGCCTACATTATATAATTCTAGTACATGATCTTTAATGCAATTGAAATCTCTACAGTTTTAATGAAATTTAAATAACTTTGAAACAGAACTTTTTGATTTAAATTTTAAATATATTAAAACGGATTAATAATGCACGGTTGTAAACATCTAAAGGATGATTAAATTCCCGACAATTTAAACGAGTTTATACGGCAGGCTTTTGAGGTTCGAAATGATTATTCGTTTATTTCCAAACGGTTTCAATTAAGATTCCATCGCGACTGGAATATTCACAAAATTAAACACCGTTGATCGACCTATATTCCGCTTTTCACTTTCGTAAACCGTTTCGCTTTTAATTCAAAATATTCCGTAACGCAAGTTTTTAGCGTTGCTTTGGGGCAACCTTCCAACTACCTGATCACGCAAACTAATTAAACGCAAGCGAAATGCTTCGGAAATTAGAAAGAAAAAACCTAAGAAATACTATATTCTAAAATAGTTGAAAAATTGAAAACGCGAAAGTTGAATGACTGAATAATTGAAAGCTGATTAACTGAATAACTGAAAGTAGAATAAGTGAAATAATTGAAAATTTTTTAATCGTGATTTAACCAATATTTTTATTCGTAAGCAATTACTTTTCCCTAATTCGAAATTTTCTAATCTTTGGTGTCCTTCCCGAGCGCTACGTTACAGCGCTGCATCAGAACACTGCGTTTGGGTTTCCATTTCAGCGCTGCTGCAGGGCACTACGTTAGAGTGCATTGCAGCGCTGCCCGATGGCACTACGTTAGAGTGCATTTGAACGCTACGTTAGAGCGTTAATCCAAGCGTCGCTGGTGCAGGGCATGCAAAACAAAATTCTACAAACTATCTACCAACACACACACAAAACATTGCATCAACTCAAGTTCAACAAGGGAAAGACATTGGAAGATTGCACTTTGCCTAGCTCCGAAATACGTTCCTAGCGAGGAACACACGTTGAAAACAAGTTACTATGTATAATTGTATACAAATATTGTGATCAATGTGATTCTCCAAAGCGTTTCAATTTAGCCACCAGTCAATTGAATCCTGACGACACTCTCCGTCTGATATGCAGCGCGAATCGAATATTTAAATATTCCCTCGTGGCAGACGGAAACCGATCGAATGAGTTCAATTAAACAAAAAAAAAAAGATAAGATAAAGTATTTTGATGTTACTGGCAGGTCCAGAAAATGTTGTAGATGTTTTAATCGACGTGATAAGAAACGATAACTGGCCATTTTTCGCGAGGGCGAGTAGAAATTGTAATATCGTGGCTGCTTCGATCTACCAAACAGTTCTACGATCAATTCAATTAAATATAAAATCGAGTAATACACAATTTGATTGAGATAACGTTAAAAGGTGAATTATTTGATTCTATGGAATTGTATATATTATTCGATTAAATTTGAAGATTATTCATCCGTTGTTTCTTGCTATTATTGTTGAAAATAAGCAACTCGGAACTGTACTCACAACGCACAATTTGTTAATTCATTTTTGCTTTTCTTGATGAGTGTTTGACATGCCAATTATAAATAGAAATTTGTGAATATTCCACGATTGACGACGTTGCTGTGTTTCATTTCGAATAGAATCTTGTCGAAGCATCTGTGATACTCTGTCAAAAGATACTTCCTCGATCGTCACAAATGGAGAAAATGTCATATCAAATTAATCGTGCAAAGTGTATAAGCCTAAACGAGTGTTAGCTTTCTAACTATAATTATTTCAATGAATTCTGGTCAATGTAACTGGCGTTGGGGAGATTATCTGACAATTTGCAATGGAAAAGACAGAATGAAGAAGTAATGATGATTTTGAAGGGTGCTGTGGAGAAAATGTACGGGGTGTGCTTCTTTGGGATGCACTTCCCAATGCTGGTTTATAATGTCCAATGAATTTTCCGAAAACTCGTCAATTCGTGAACGAAAGGTCTCACAAACGATAATTTCCCGTGCAACTTCGATGGCCTAACGAATATTCGAGTGCACTGAACACGGTCATCTGTATTACAGTTATATCCGCGCAATGTGATTTACCAAGAATAATATGAAATAAATTTCTATTGAAAGACAGCCGTGTAAATGGATTTCCTGTTTCCTTTCTACTTCTCAGAGAAACGAATTTTCGTGAAATAATAAAAATATTGGGAAATAATAAAATAATGAAAATAGTGGATTTCAAACGTGTAATTAATGTACTTAAATGTTAACAGAATAATTATCTTATTACTGTGATTCAAAATAGAATCAAACATGTAACGTTCAACTGAATATTCTACAATTCTCACCCGAACCTAGGATTTCAAATGAACCTAAATCTCAAAAAGAATCCACTAATTTTTTCCATAAAACTATATCTTCTAAAACTGCCCTGTTTAGAGACAAATCAGTTTAAATTGAATGATTTACATTTGTACCAAAAAAAAAAAAAAATAATAGTAACACGTAAACTTGAATGATCTACAATTGTAACACGCAAAATACAATAACCTATAATTGTAACACATAAAATTGAATGATCTATAACTGTACAACGTAACATTCAATGATCTACAGCTGTGCCATGTTAAATTGAATCACTTCAAATGGAATGACCTTACAATTGAAAGTATTCTACACAAAATAAAAACCATTGACGAATCACGAAGACCAAAGAGCAATGACCCTGCACTCCAATGTCTCTTATTGTCAAAGGCAACTCCCGAATACCTACACTTTCATTCTAAACGATTCGATCAATTACTTAAATCAAATGTCCAATTTCAAATTCAAACAGCAGTTCCACAGATGTCGCTGCGCTCGCTCGAATCAGAGTGCAAGCATTGGTGCCCTAGCGTTGGTATCACTGGATGATATTCGACAATCGATAAGTAAACTCACTAGTGGAAGCACGTGGTGTGCGCGTTGCTCACGCTACGATAGAAATGTGTGAACTGTGAGACTTTTCTGTGCCTTTTTATCGCAATTCACGAAGAGTTCAATGATCGACACTTCCCATCGAAAGGTAACACTACAAAGGTCAGAAATTTGCTGGTATGTTGTAATGACTATAGACCCCTTTCGCTTGTATATACAGGGTGTTAATTTTAACTCAACACCTACATTACTTCCGCTCTTATCGGAAGTAAGAAAACATAAGTAAATAGGACGCATATGGTTTTATGATTGTATCTGACGGTGATAAAACAAATCCTATAAGGATAATTTTATATAGTCATTTTTTCTTATTTTCAATAATAGCGGAAATACTTTAGGTGATCGAGTTCAAATTGACAAGCTGTATGTATAGTTAGAAGCAGAACTTGGTGAACCAGTTTACTGGCACTCTCAACACTGGTTGATTTTTAATCTCATCGATTAAAGAATCGTTAAATACTGATAACTAGTGAGCCCATAGAAAGTCAGACGTCAAAAATTTAACACTTAATCAGTGATCATTATTTCTGTGAGGATACGAATACCACGTGATAAATTGGAGAACGCCTGCGGCGAGTTTAAATCATGAATCATTCGAACAATTGAGATGTATAGGAACCGGGGATCATCGTGGATATCGATTTGTTATCGAGTTTACTACGACAAATAACGTTTCATAATATTTCTGAATTAATGGAATTATAGTGATACACGTGTCGAATGAATATCAACGAACTCGTGATTGAGGGTAATTATAATCTGTTGTCTGGACTGGCGGTTAATTTCAATTGTGCCGCCAGAGGTATTCCCATAGAATTTTTGTGAAAGGAATTACGAGGCCGAAAGTTTCAGTGATTTCAAAGTGGAAATGCAATAATTATTCATGCGCATTTAATCGCAGAGCTCAATGGAATACTGGATGCGTGACCTTCGTTAATTTGTGTCGATAAAAATTCATTATGTGCAATACTTTTGAACCGTTACACAATAACTAAATGTTTGCAAAATTACAACCTTTCTTAAAATAGATTTATAAATTGTAGTATATTTGTACCGCCTAATAATCAATCGTGAGCGCCGCTCACAATATATACAACAATAAAATAGGATACATACGACAAACTTCGACACTACATATCTAGAAAGTAGATTTTCTTATCAGAATTCTCCGAATACAAATATCAATGATAGTCCAGCGGTTCAACAGTGCATCCCGGTTACGCACGCTATTGCAAAACACATTACGCAAGTCAAATTGCATATTACGATACTTAACAGTTGAATGGCATTTTAAAAATACCTTATCTTTCAGCTCGGGATAATAACATACTAATGTAGGTCTCCTAATCTTTATCAAATTAATATTATCAGTAATAATTATTACTGTTTTTAAAATAATAACAGTCCAGATAATAAAAAGATGGAACCACTATAACTATGAACTATTATTTTCTTATTGAAATAAATTTGCATATTAATTATGAAGAAGAATGCAGCGTTTCGAACGTATTCAATGGACATATCACTGCAAAACATATTACACCAGTTACACTACACATTACCTTCCATGCACAATTTCCTCATGACAATATTATTTCATCTGTCATGTAAGGACAACAACAAAACAATACGTGTCCCTCCTTGATTATTAAATTAATACTACCGCGAACAGACCAATACATTCTTAGCCCAATATACATGGTGGTGAAACGCACTACGTTCTACGGACTGCGTTCCCTTGCATTTGACGCTCACACGCCATTCAATTGGCAAAGGCGGACGTCACTACGTTCTGGTCTCTACGGTGTATTGCTCCACGAACCCATCGACATATCGATGCAGTTGACGTAACTTAATACGTCTTCTTTTTGCGTTCGATGTTCGTACGGTTCACGGTACACTGTTTCAGTAAAGGAACCACAAAAGCGATTCATTCGCACGGTATCAACGAACGTAGTAACATGCGCCGTGGTATCGCGCCAACTGCTGTCACATGCTATCCTGAGAACGCACTACTACGTTCTGTTCTCTAATATGATGAACGTATTGGTCCGATGGTCGTATCATGCATTGGTTCACGAGATCAATGATTTTATTATTTGGAAGGTCATGTTTCGTGCAGCTTGTGTTACACATTTTCCAGTGCATTTCATTCGACAACAATATTATAGATTAATGTAACATAATATCTATAGTAATTGAAAATATAAGTAATAATTAATATCCCACATTGGTCGACGAGTTCGATCAAATTAATCATACGATAGTGTTTCATGCCACTTGCGTTATACGTCCTGCAGTGTATTGAATTGAAAAAAAGGAACGGATTTAATCAATGTCCTTTTCTCAACGTGTTTAGAATTAAATGAAATTGGTTCAGTCTTCAGTAATATTCAGTGAAAATAAATTTAGAATTCTTGTGTTCCGTAGTATATTCTTCAATTGCTGAATTTTTTGTTGAACAATCTTGTAGCCCCTCATCTAATTTATGATGATGAAAATTAATTTAGAATTCTTGTGTTGCGTAGTATATTCTTCAATTGCTGAATCTTCAGTTGAACAATCTTGTAGCCTCTCATATAATTTATGATGATGAAAATTAATTTAGAATTCTTGTGTTTCGTAGTTATACTTCAATTGCTGAATCTTCAGTGGAACAATCTTGTAGCCCCTCGTATAATTTATGATGATGAAAATTAATTTAGAATTCTTGTGTTCCGTAGTATATACTTCAATTGCTGAATCTTCAGTGGAACAATCTTGTAGCCCCTCATCTAATTTATAAATAAAATTAATAAACCGATTATAAAAGGAGATCAAATCCATTGTTTTCTTCTAGTTGGAATCCTTGTGAACTTGGCACGCAGTTACCTAATAATGTTTATTGTTACAGTTGCAGAGATACTTTCTCGAATTATCTCTGTCGATCCTAGCACGATTCGACCACGTGAAAAGTCTAACAGATTGTGAGCGACGCTTACACGATATACAAGCAAAATGATCACATAAGAGATAGGTATAAGATGTAGAAGCGCACACAAGCCAGCAGTCCCGTTTCAATTGATCTCGCAGAGTGACAAAACTGAACAGCATTTACAGAAGACGAGGTAAGTGAATTATATTAAATACTCCCGATAGTGAATGGAAAATAATGCCAAACTCATGATAATAAAAGAAACATAAAGAAAATTTGATTTTGTTTTATAACCTTAAAATAAATGTTTACTTGAAATAAATAAATTTTGTATCATTAAAATAAATTATTTTTGTTTTGCTTTAAAGAAATTTTAATATATTTTTTATCACTTAATATTAGCTTTACTGGAACATTAAATCTGATAATAACATTTAACATTATTGCATTTCACTATGAATATACTTGTTAGATATCCAATAAAATTATCTCGAACTCTTTAAATAGTAGATTTAACTCTGCTCATATTTGGTTAATCTAAAAGTAGATTTATCATTTTCCGAGAACGTCTTTTGCAAACGCAGAATACCATTTCGCTTATCTTGCAGTTGGGCACAAACATGAGTAACACGCACAGAAGATGGAAGAAATACTTCGAATGGGTGAAACATATATCGGTGGAACCCACCATGTGGCTTTACATGATGGCGTTCATGATAACTTCGGTGGTCGAGCAAGCATTTTTCGTTTACAAAGCTTGCCGCGTCAATCATGGATACTCAGAAGAGATCTGTTCTAAATTGAAGAACAACGAGACCATTAACTCCGCAGTTCAGGTAATTTCGAATTCCAACACTATCGAAATTAACCGGGACAATTATCCTCTTCCTAAGGCTACCTCCAGTAGGAACAATGATCAAATACCTATAGACCTTAAAACAAACTATATCACAACTGTGGAACAAAGTGAGCGCAATTGAAGACACATCCAATTGATACTGAAACTTAGTAACAAGAATTGCCCAGTAAACAATGACAAAGTGTTTCTACCGATTATAAAGATAAGCATATCAAGATGTTACTCAATATACATTAGCTTCTGAACGGAAATCCTGATTTAGCGCGTGTCTCCGATTGCAATTCAACAGATCTACAGTGGAAAAAGCTACGTTGTAATAACAGAAGGGAATCGAATTTTAATTTGTAGTAATCGCAGGTGACTGTATCGGAGTTCCATCAGTATAACAATATAGCTGGTCACGTGGTGCCTATCATACTAGCCCTTTTCTCTGGAAACTGGAGCGACAGGCGTGGACGCAAACTGCCATTGCTGTTAGGACTGATCGGCAAATGTATATATTCATTCATGATAGTGATCATCTCCATGATGGAAACATGGGATCTGTACACCGTCGTGTATGCTGCAACTTTGCCTATGGGGATACTGGGTGGCAATGTTGCAATCTTCGGCAGCTGCTTCGCGTACTTATCAGATATCTCCTCGGTTAAAGAAAGAACGATTAGAATTATTATCCTGGACGTCGTGTATCTCAGCACTATGCCCACAGGTACATCCTCTAACTGCCTATTAGCTACCACCAAATCCTTTAATAATAATCAAGATTCTGTTCAATTAATTCTAACAGAAACATTACTGCATCTAGAAGAGTTCTAATGATCGATTTCCTGTCACAGGAGTAGCACTCGGCTCCTACCTATACACGGAGGTGGTGAATTCGTCGTACGCGAATATGTTTATTATCAACACGAGCCTGCTAGTTGTAGCCATACTCTACACGCTGATAAGGCTGAAGTGGCAAACGCTGTCGCAACAGCAGTCGCTTTTAGGCACCAATTTGTTGACGGACTTCTTCGATAAGAAGCATGTGGCAGCGACCATGAAGACACTAACAAGACCAAGAAGGAACCATGGCAAGATGCACTTGTGGCTGCTCCTGCTGATCATGATGCTATACACATTCCAACGGGACGAGAAACCTATGAGCTACTTGTACACGCAACTGAAGTTCAAATGGGACGTAGCCGCCTTTAGCAACTTCAGGACATTCCAGTCAACCACGTTCGTCGTAGGTTAGTCGCTGAAAAGACAATACAGAACTCTGAAAGCAAGGGCCGATGTTAGCGACGAGGTATTAACTTGTTTCAAACGGCCGAAGTGAAAGGAGAAATCTTATTCGACGCGCGAGAGATGACTTTCACTCTTGCCGAGATCTCTCCTGGCAGCTAAATTGTGAAGAGAATCTTTTCATTTTCAGCGATGCTAATCGGCGTGCCGGTGATGAGCAAACTGCTGGGGATAAGAGACACTTTCATCGTGGCGATCGGAGCTACCTCGCACGCTCTTGGGAGAATAGTATTCGTGTTTGCGAAAATACCAATTATGTTCTACGTTGGTAATTAAACCTGTTTTTCAACGTTACTCGAAACGAGCGCAGAATTTTTTATTCTGTTGAATATATTTAGGCGCTGCCGTGGCTGCGTTGGGTCCCGTAGTGGCACCTGTTTTGAGATCAATGACATCTAAACTGGTCCCGGTGGAAGAGAGAGGTGAATGAATGATACATTCGGGGAATAATTAAACCTTTGCATTCGACGGTTCCTTAATGAAAAATGTCTTAATCAGATATAGACTATGTTTGTTGACACTAATTTAAAGATAATTCACGCAGGAATTGTGGAACTACTTTACTTGAATATTTCACATAGTATTGCATTATATTTCAACTTTATAAATTTACCACATCAAACCAAGTCGAAATTGAGTGCAACGTGTTAAGTTGTTTCTATAGAAGAAGGATACGCATTTGAAATTCATGGAATTTCCATGCTTCTAATTGTAGTTTCTTTAAAAGTGCTTTGTAGAAGCGGTAGATTCTAGGAAGATGAATTTAAATTTAATTCTGTATTACACGCAGCATGTCCCATTCTCATGCAAGTCTTATTCGTAGGTAAAGTGTTTGCGATGCTCTCCGTATGCGACAACGCTGTGCCTTTGTTCAGTGGTGTGTTATATTCTCAACTCTACAATGCCACTATCCACACGGTTCCAGCTTCCATCTATTGGCTGACGTTCTCCACTCAATTATCGGTGTTTCTACTGATTTTGTAAGCGAGCATATGTGAATTAATGAAAACTTCTGTAGCTACACGTGAACGTAGGTTTAATCAGATTATTCATTTTTAGGGTAATTCATTTCACGTTAAGAAACGGATCATGGCAAAATCACGAAGAATATATTGATAACGAAATTACGTATCCGTCTGAGTCTTCCATATCACAGTATGACACGTCAGTGAACGCTGAAGGGAAATAATATTTATGGAATGTTACTGAATCTGACATTCCGACTACTTTTATATCCCTTGTTTACAAATACAGATATTTTATAGAATTTTATAGACGACGAACGTTCAAGATTTATACTTAACTATATACTATAAGAATTATAAGACGTTACTAATTGTAAATATGTGAACTGCGAATTACAAACACCGATGTTGTACCTTGAAAAAAAAATTATCTTACCATGTTGAACGAAATACAGTATTGTATAACTGTTATTACTATGAAATGTTTTATTATTCACCTACAATTAAGAGGCTGACAGAACCTGCTAACGTGCGAAGTGACCTGTGACGTAAATTATACAAAAAATTGGAATATTTTATGATAATTGGCTTGTTCTGTTGACGATTTAAATGCACCAGGAAACTATGAGACGTGAATCACGCGGAGTCTCATTTAATCCGACAATGAAATGTGCATCTCGTTATGCGATGTAATGATTCATTGCAGAACCTCACACCAATCAATCTATTCCGAATCATAAACAGCAACTGCAACTTAGATCTTTGAAAAAGCTAACAGCTGCGTATTTGTACAGCTTAAAGATGACACACGTTTACCCATAATCACGTTCGCGTTCGACTGTCAACTTTCAACGAAGCGATTAGTATTCTAGAGCTGATTGCAGACAAGCGGGTCAAGGACCGCTCGCGAATTATTGTTTACCTCTTAGAACTTTCGACAACGAGGTGGAAAGGGTAGCTGTCATTTTGTCAGAACAACTGTGTCCTAAAAGATAGGAAGTATTCACAAGAAATAAATCAAATATTGAGTTGACAACAAATTTGTTGCCTGTTTAGGAAAAGTTCAATGTTATATATTTAATCTTAAAAAGAAGATTATGGCCACTAATCTTTATAGTCTTCCTCCATTTATTAATTAGACTATTTACGCCGGATGTAAAGGAGACCCTTTGACCATAAATAAAAATAATAAAAATTGAGCATAAATTGGTTTCGCGTTAGAACTTATAAGGCTAAAGTGCCGAAAATGAATTTTATTTTCATTCAAAATAAACATTTATTCTTCAATTTTGAAACATCAGAAAATTATCCCAATTCTAAAAATCAAATGTAATAACATCAACTTTCGATTGCCCCCAAAATCATCCAGATCATACAATGGTCAACGGAAGAGTAAGCGTGTCAATTGGAGAAAACGAGAAACGACAGAACATTCCTGTCAATGCAATATAAATACAGGGCATTATCAAGATATTCATCATAAAATCTTAACAACTGATTACAATTAGAATATTCGCAAAATTTTAATTCTCGTGACCCATCAATTAAGCAGAAAAGAAACGATCAACCGCTGAAGAGTTTTAATCTCGTACAATAATACTATTATCCACAATTTAAATGATCCCCCGGATTAAGTTAATATTGTCACATTTGCCTTTAAATCGTTCAGCCACCGGTAAAAGTGTGATAAGGAAAGAAAACGGATATCCACGGCACGCATAAACGTAAGGAGTTCCTCGACCTACTGGTATTGTCAACGATGACCCAAATATGTGCCCTCCTCTCAAAACCGGGCAGGTATAAAAGTCATGGATCCTTTGCAAGCTTGGCTGTTCACCACAACACTCCACCAACGCAGGAAGTTAAGAAATCTACACGAGTATAGAAGACCTGAACTCTGATTTCACCATGGTAATAAAATTGTACTATTCTTTAGAAACAAGGGAAATGTAATTTGCAACACAGTTTCACACTTTACAATTCCCTGATCATTCCGACTTCCTTATGACTGCTATCTGTTCTGATTCAGACTACCAACATTATTGCGTTCGGAATTACCATTGAGAAAAAGAGACATTGAAGTTTATGCAAACAAAAGTAGATGAGGAAAAATAAAAATGAATAGGATTAAAATCTTTATTAACTCTGGAAATCTCATTCTTTCAAAAGTTTCGTCTTATTATTGACCTCCCTTAATCATTAGAATATAAATTTATGATAACCTTGCTAAACCTTAGTTCCTTTTTACATGGTTAAATTATTATAATATTCAATAAGCGAGCAAAAGTTAAAAACATTCATTTTTTGTTTTAGAATCGACATTCTGTTTTTTGTAAATCGATGTCTAGTAATCTCATCTGATTGGAAATAAAATTTGTACGTTTAAAATATTTACCTCTGTCGACGTAACTTATTAAATAAACATCATTCAGTTAGAACAATGAGATAATTAAATAAAGTTCATTTAAAGCAAATACCCGGTTTTAACAATTATTAAATACACAGTATTAAATTTAATGAAATGTATATTAAATTAATAGAATTATTAAATGGAATGAAATTCAATTAAATTATGGCTCAAATTTTTCTCTAATATTTCCGAAAAACCAAACTACGTTTTTCAGTAACACCAATTATTTTCAGATTATACCAAAGAAGATTACTGGCATGGTCATCGCAATCCTAGCAATCCTAGCAACAGTGACAAACGCTAAACCAGCGACGACTCCAGTTCCTTCAGGAGCGATCACTATCTATCCTGTACCTCTAAGACCATCATACCAGCCGAGCGGATGGGTCTATCCGAAACCAATCCATCACAGGCCTACACAATAACGAAACAATCAAGTCTCGCTTCCTTTAGAAGTAATTACATTCATCTATCATTTTATGATCAACTGAAAAAATAGACACGTGTCTTTCAATGGAAACTTTTGTTCTAAACGTACGTAGAGTGTATGGAATAATCAACTCGTTGACTGTCAGAGATGACCAAATCGTCCAAATTGTTTGAGAACAATTACAATCAGATAATTCATGTAGAATAAAAATATCTACTTACATAAACAGCTACGTAATAGTATAATGCGAGCACTACAATGCGAAATAATTAATATTTCTAATACCATTTACTTTTATTACAAAAGAATAAATATTACTATACAAAAGAGTCGAAATTCTCGTGTCAGTCAACATGTTAACAGTAAAAAGCAGAATTAATATAGTATACATAAACAATACTCGAAAGTCAAACCAGCAAAGATGCGGAAGTACTTCATTCCAAACGAGAACGATTATTGCCAATTGCAGGGAAAAGTTTACTGCAATTTTTCTGTATGCCAACAATTCCCGAGATTCCGCGTACGAATATTTTCTCATAAAATCGCGACACCTTGTTCAAACTATATACAGAGTTTCTCGAGATGTTGGTCTCCTACGAAAATGGGAGTCACGTAGGTGTTCTCCTTAAACGGGACGGTCACGTAACAGCAAAAATACTTCTGCGTTTGTGCGGTTTCTACTTTAGTGAGTTCTCGGATAGGACACAACACGATTATTTTATTTATTGGAATGTTGAATGGAACGATTCATGTAGAATTAACTAGATGTATGATAATAATTATAATAATTGAAAATTTTCGTAGAACTGTTTGATAACTGCAATATGATTTATATAAATAATTCATCATTTTCTTTCTGCCCTTCCGTAAAAGCAAAAATAATTCTATATGTATTGTATGGAATAAATTTCACAAAGGTTTACTGTTTGTTTAGTATTCATTGAATTTCTTCTATATTGGAATGCTGACTAATACAATTCATGTAGAATTAACTGGATGTACGATAATAATTATAATAATAAACTGTTTCTGTAGAACCATTTGATAACTATAATATGATTTATGTAGATAACTGTCTTTTCATAGAAGATACAAATAAAAAATAAATTTAAAAAAAAAATAATTCCATACGCTTTCTACTGAATGAAACCGGTTGGTTTACTCTTTGGTTAGTATTGACTCAATAGTAGTATAGAAATAAGTAGCGCAAGGCGTGTGCAATCTTCCCAATACACGTGAAATATATGTACAATAAAATATATTATACACATCAGAAACACACAGTCGTAAACCATAAATAGCATCCTAACATTTTGTTGTTAGAATTATTGTATTTATGATAAATAATTTGCCGTTTATAATAAAAAATATAATAAACGTGTAGTCATGCACAATAAACACCATAAACTCATGGTCAGACGTAGTAGAATTGCCATAGGCATGTAATCAGATAATATAAACAATCCTAATATTTCGATCTTATTATCGTTTATAAAAAACAGTTCAAACGATTAGATAAATTAATTTTAATTCAGATACTCGTGAAACTTAATCACCCAAGCCCATAAATTGGATTTAAAAATTTTTCCCATTAACACGTTAGACTTTTCGTTCAGCCGCGGCCCGTCCATGCGGACTTTAGGATCATATTACACGGCCGCGTCTGAGCCTGAACGGAACGACAAGCAAGTCGGGCTGGGCACTTAACGTATTAACAGAAGAAAAAATATTTACAACAGTATTCATAATATAACAAAACGAAGAAAAAAATAATGTACTAATCGAAATAAAAGTAAAAAATATGCTACTAGTGTTCTATTTACAATATATTCATTAAAAGAATTATTCAATTACGTGATGCATAAATAACTTAATATAAATATTAACTACTCATCTCCTAAATATCACAGTGCAATATTCACGAACTGCAATATTTGAAATATTTGAATAAGATTTGAATAATCATTGGGTCCGTTCAATTTTAACGAATAAAATCATTTTAAATATCGACATCTCGTTACACACTAACTCTCGTGTATAACTCAGCTTAAGCCATTTTTGATTGAGCTTTCACCGCAAAATCAGATAATTAATAGAAATTCAGCACATAATAATAATAAAACAAATAACAGTACACAGGAAATATATCATTAAGGTCATTCCCTTGCTGAGACTTCTACAAAAGCATAATGGAACAAACTCACCGGCGATGAGTAACTCGTTCAATGTGGAATTCCTGCAGGCAAGAACTCGATGTCGAAGTTAGGCCGAACCAATCCAACGTTGTTAAATAGCGAAGTCATTTTCGAAGACACTATCAACAAGTTACAATAAAAATTATAATTGAGACTACAACACTAACTTATTTATTTTTTAATTAATCTACATATTAGTAACCTGTTTATTCGTTATTTGTGATTCCTTAACAATTTTTCACGAAAATAATGATTAATACATAATTAATTAGTTTACAATTTAAATACATTTAATTAAACGAACAGTGTTCCATTATCAATTCGGTATTATATATTTATTGAATTAAAATTATTAAATATATATGAACAATTTTTGGTTGAACTATTATTTAAAAAATTACAATATTCTACCTAGACCAACATTTTCATATAATCCGAATAAATTTTTAATAATGACTGACAGTTATATAAGAATAATCTACGAAATGATCTAAATAATTACTTTTGTTCACTGATGGCGTGAATGTTTTCACTGATGATTGCACACAACTTTTCTCAAGTCATTAGTAGCATAGGTGGGTATCAAACAATTGAATATTGAAAGCAGCAATCATTCAGTATTCAATGAATTCTTCAAAAATATAAACAAGCACATTGGAAATATGTACTTTTCAATGGAACTTGCCATGTGTGATGAATCTATCACACTGAACAATATAAGAGAAATGGTATACTCTGGACGCCTTCCACATTATCAGAATTCAAATCAACAAATATACACTAGAAATAATGAAGCCAATTAAATTAAACAAAACGAACACATAATTTAATAACGTAATAAAAAGTTAAAAAATTTAAAGACTCAATCTGCAAAAGAGTACAAATAAAAGAATGTGTCTAATTTCATTATTCCCTTTGGATTCGTACAGGTTTTTCTTAACAACTTTGAATTGTTATAACTTAATACGCGCATTGTTTACAAAGCACACTGAGAACGATAACTCAGTTTTTATTTAATTTCCGCTTTCTCAAATACCTATTTTTAAGAAAAATTATTCTTCCTACTTGATATCGGGATGGTCTACATGTTTTCAAATCCTCGGAAAGTTTCTAGTTGAAGAAAAACTATTTACAATAAAATTAGAACAATTTTATTATTTTAACGTCAATAACTTTAACATACCAAGGTTTAAAACAATGAAAAATAATTACGAGTGTTCGAAACTATCAAAAATAATTCTCTGAAAATAATAATGATTATAACATCCTTAAAAACAATAAGCGTTTCAAATTGAAAGATTTAAAGATGAAAGCTTTTTAAAATAAAATTTTCAGACAAGTTACTATTAAAATTCAAAATTTTTTAAATAAGTACATACAACAGTAGATTTCTGCAAGTGCAATTGCGAAAACAAAAATGAAACCCAACGAAACAATTCTATCACAGTACTCAAGCTAATCAGCTATAAATCGTATAGTAAAGATTAAAAAATATGTAACAGTACATTAAAATTTGTTACTTGAATTCAAACAGATATTGCAGTCGTATAGACTGTAAGAAATAGGGAGAACATTTACCGCATCGTATTAACGGGAGAACACCTACTACCAGAAGAAACAACACTGAAGCCCAGTAAGCAGACAATAGGTTTGAATAGACGGAAAATCGCTCAGATTGAAAAAATTTCGAAAAAATTACGTTTTCTGCCCGAAAATCACGGGAAAATTGGAAAATCCATCAAGAGACCGTGAGAAATGACGACTGCCGAGGGAATAGCCGTTCCAATTGCACGAAGATGCGCGAATCGAACGCAATAAAAATTCGTAAAAATTAAGAAAACAATCGCCCCGCTGGTCGATTCCCCAGAAATAATAACATTCCCCAAAATTTAATTGAATAGACAGCCAGGAAGCCCGAAAAGCTCGAACGCGTCAGGCGTCCCTCGCATCGCGTGCCCCGCATCAACGTAAAAGTTATGAAATAACAAAAAATAATAGCGATCCCGCACCAAAACTATTAAAATCGGAAATATTATGCACTGATCGTGATATTGTACCACTCTCGCCGTAAAATTCAACGTCCAACCGGTGAAAATTTTGAAAAATATGTGGAGCACTCACCAGCCGATGTGAACAGGTCGATCGTCAGCAGTGGAAAGAACAGTCATGGCGTCTGGCAAGAAGAAGATGCATTTGCAATAACGCAAATTTGTCAAGATGGCCAGCACCTCACACCCGTCACGTGGTTCTATCGAACAGAAAATCGCTTCGATTCGAGCAATTTCGAAAAAATTACATTTCAGGCCCGAAAATCACGGGAAAATCCGAAAACCCATCGAGAGACCGCGAGAAATGACGATCGCCGAGGGAGTAGCCGTTCCAACGGCACGAAGACGCGCGAATCGAACGCGATAAAAATTCGTAAAAATTATAAAAAATTAAGAAAACAATCGCCCGTATGGTAAATTCGTCAGAAATAATAATATTCCCCAAAATTTAATTGAATAGACAGCCAGGAAGCCCGAAAAGCTTGACCGCGTCAGGCGTCACTCGCACCGCGTGCCCGGCATCAACGTAAAAGTTATGAAATATCAAAAAATAATAGCGATCCCGCACCAAAACTATTAAAATCAGAAATTTTATGCACTGATCGTGATATTGTACCACTCTCGCCGTAAAATTCAACGTCCAACCGGTGAAAATTTTGAAAAATATGTGGAGCACTCACCAGCCGATGTGAACAGGTCGATCGTCAGCAGTGGAAAGAACAGTCATGGCGTCTGGCAAGAAGAAGATGCATTTGCAATAACGCAAATTTGTCAAGATGGCCAGCACCTCACACCCGTCACGTGGTCCTATCGAACAGAAAATCGCTTCGATTCGAGCAATTTCGAAAAAATTACATTTCCGGCCCGAAAATCACAGGAAAATTCGAAAACCCATCGAGAGACCGCGAGAAATGACGATCGCCGAGGGAGTAGCCGTTCCAACGGCACGAAGACGCTCGAATCGAACGCGATAAAAATTCGTATTAAATTATAAAAATTAAGAAAACAATCGCCCCGATGGTAGATTCCTCAGAAGTAATAACATTCTCAAAAATTTAATTGAATAGACAGCCAGGAAGCCGGGAAAGCTCGATCGCGTCAGGCGTTCCTCGCATCACGTGCCCGGCATCATCGTAAAAATGATGAAGTATCGAAAAATAATAGGGATCCCGCACTAAAACTATTAAAATCGGAAATTTTTTGCACTAATCGGGATATTGTACTACTCTCGCCGTAAAATTCGACGTCCAACCGATGAAAATTTTGAAAAATATGCGGAGCACTCACCAGCCGATGTGAACAGGTCGATCCTCACCAGTGAAAAGAGCATTCATGGCGTTTGGCAAGAAGGCAATTCGTTTGCAATGATGAACAGTTGGCAACATGGCTAGCGTCTGTATCGTAAAATATTACGAAAAATAGATCGATCTATCGATGTGCAATATTTTGTGTTGAACAATGAAAAAGTGCCGAAATAGTCCTGAAAAAAACGGAACAAGGCTGTTAATACATGGTAATATGATTATTTTCTTGAGTATACGAATGTACCATTAAAATTGGTTACAGTACAGGTATTATGGGCACGTTAGGTAATTTGTCGTGGACAGATCTTTTCGAATCTATCAAGATCAGGATCAGTAAAGTCTATAAAATTATACACTAGCTGCGACTCCGTATTATTCTCGCGAAATTACTACTGGATTTAATTACTTCACAAATAGAAAATTTAAGAGAATACTTACGAGCACTTCTAATCACGTCTGATTGCCAGGGCATCTTGGAGGGAAAAGAACGATTCGCCACCTACCACCACCTCCTTAGTCAAGTGTCATCTATACTAATCTTCACTGACTTCACAAGTTAAAAGTCTAAATAGAAAATGCCCATAATTTCGACCTAAAAAATCGAAAAATGTCAATAGAAATATAAAGCCTCATAAATGTTAAATAACAAAATATTTGTGTTAAATCATAAAAATATGCTTCGAAAAAAAAAATCACTAGCATATATCGATTAATCGATTAATGAGACAGTGAGTATATGCTTCTGGCTTTAGCTTTTTCGAAGTGTGAAAATAATCGTTCTATATAATCTATGACTATATAACTCACTAGCATTCCTAGATTAGGAAAAAATGACATAAAATTAATTTATTAATACAGTTTAAAATAATTAGTACAAGAAATATTGGTTTATGATCAGACAATCGAATGAAATATTTGAATATTTGGAAGCTTGAAATAAATGTATGTCAGTGAAATACAAGTGATGGTCTAATGATATGAAAATTTTACCGCCACATCTATAAATGTAAATTCATTTACAATGTATTGAATTATTAGTATATTTAGTAATTGTAATAAAAATAGGAAAATATTTAAATCGCAAACAATGAAAAGGCATCAATAGGTCTGTGCACCGAGAGACATATGGTTACTTTTAACACGTTATTAAAAATAAAATATTGAATGACACTTGTAAGTTTCTATCATTTCTTATTCTAAAATTTTTAAATTATATTTTTTTAGCCGCAATCAAATTGTAACTTAATTTAATAACCTAAAACACACTTCGAACGTCACGTACACTACGATAGATGATACACTGGAATTGCGTTGCGAATTGATGAATGAAAAAATCACTGGACAGGGGTGTAAATCTTTTATTAAAATAATTCATATAATGTACTTTTGCAATGTGTGCTTTTGCAAGAATGTCAATGTTGAAAATGTTTTGAAAATTGGTTATAATGTAGACACGATACGATAGACCATTGAACCACACTGCACTGCTGTTACGCGTCCGAAGAACTATAAAGTGGATTGACAGTCTGCTTCTTCGAAATCTTTCTTATCTGGACCGTTTATTTATTTATTTTCAGTCACAGAAATCTCAGCTTGATCTCCAGGCGAGGTAGGTATATTCCGAAGCACGTAGTTGCGAGAAACAGTCACAGCAGACGACCCTCTCTACTTTGTGTCCGCAGTACGAAACACAACGCGCCACTTAGCACTTATCTTTCCACTAAACGATTTATCTACATTCTTCTCATTCGTGAAAACGATTTATCTGAAAATCATTAATGTTAATTAACATCGGCAATTTCGTTGGTAAACAGTGTTAATCATGTTTCTGACTTGATATTTATGGATATGACGGTTTTAGTTTTCTATATTATGTAAATAATGTGTTTCATAAAAATTAAACCTGGTCGACTTACCCTAGGGTACATGACTATTTGAAGCTTCTATAGTCTTTCAACTTAGTGCCCTAACTATGCTTATGTTCGTGGATTTGCGGGGTGGAAATGATTCGTTTAAAGAAGCAGGTATGCGTAATTATATTTTTATAATTTTTTTGTTTTTTAATTTTGAATAATTTTACAGATTTTTTAAATTATAATGATACTTTTTTAATTAAATGACATAATGATAATTTTGTATACTTTTACGCATAGGTTTGTTTGAACAGTCAGGTAAACTGTTGAAAATAGCTACAGCTACGCATTTAACAATTCGTAATCAACTACTAAGTGAATTATAATATTTTCATATTGAAATGTAGTGTTCATAATTACTAAAATATGAGAATATATTACATGACGAATATTTGGTGAAAATAGTCTGTCAGAAGTTCAGATAAATTATTAATAATATTTATTTTTTAATTAGGAAAAAGTTATACAGTCTTTATTTAACATGCATGCAGTAGGAAATCATCAGAAAAATAATGAGAATCATCAGAATTACAGGTAAATGATCACCAACTTTTATTCTACCAGTAAATGAATTTTAACATTTTATTCTTTTTAGAAACATGAAGGTGTTAGATGAAAGGCATTCTACAGATCAAGGGAACAATATGATGTCTCAGAAGTTCAGATAAACTGCTTACATGTATTTTTTAAGTAGAAACAAAGTAGGTGTTATTTTCTTCATCTGAATCTAATGGGAAATAATGAAAGCAAATAAGATTGTAAGAATTACAGATCAACAATGAGTAATTTGCATTTTACCACTAAATACATTTTAATATTTACATCTGTTTATAGAGATGAAGCTGTTAGATGAAAGGCATTCTACAGATCAGAAGTATTGTACAATTTTTCAGAAGTTCAGGCAGACTGCTTACATGTATTTTTTAAGTAGAAACAAAGTAGGTGTTATTTTCTTCATTTGAATCTAATGGGAAATAATGAAAGCAAATAGGATTACAAGAATTACAGATCAACAATTAGTAATTTTCATTCTACCACTAAATGAATTTTAATACTTTCATCTTTTTACAGAGGTGAAGCTGTTATATGAAAGGCATTCTACAGATCAGAAGTACTGTATAATTTCTCAGAAGTTCAGGCAAACTGCTTACATTTATTTTTTAATTAGAGACAAAGTAGGTATTAATTTTCTTCATTTGAATCTAATAAAAAATAATGATAGTACCAGTAAATAAATATTTTTATATTAAAATTTAGTATTTGTAACTTCTAAAATGATATGTTACAGGAGAAGTAGATCCTACCATATAAAACAGAGGTAGAAAATAATTTCTCAGGAGTTCAGATAATTTGTTATCAACATTTAAATCTTAATTAAATTTTTGATGGATCTTTTTAACATAAATACAATTGAAAGTAAATTTGCAACATGCTGTTAAGTATTAACACGTAAAATGAAATATTAACATTTTGTTTTAATCTTGAATATGTGTTGTAGGTATCTTTAATACTTCATAGGAAATGCAGTTGAAAATGTAGATAGAAAATCATTTCTCTAAAGTGAAGGTATAGTTATAACATTATGTGTTTCAGTTGTATATTAAGTACATTATATTTTGAATAGAAATTCAAATGTTTTCTTCTGTTATGCAGTGAAAGATAATGCAACTTTAATTTTTACTGCAAAATGTTTAGATGTAACATGTAGCAAGTTAAGTGTAATAGCCCTAAATCAAGACAAAGGGGTAATAATGAGTGATTGTCAGCTCCATAATAGAATTTCAGAAGTTATTTTTATTCTGAAATAAAAGAACCATCAATAATCTTCTAGACTTTTTCAATGAATGTGCAAAATATATGTAATTATATTAATACAATTCAATTTGCATTCAATTTATTTCAACGTTATTAACAAATTGTTACTAGCAAGTCAGCTTTTAATTTTTTCTACATTGTTATATCAAACATAATAACAGTATCACAAAATTATCATTATTCTAAATTTAAATTTTTTGGTTAAACACGCTTTCTCAATAATTAAAGCATATTTTTCTTGCTTCTACCATGGAAATAACAATTGTTTAATAAACTAAATGTGGAAATAATCCGTTTATTATGATTTCAGTGTTTATTGTCCCTCGTGCTTGGCATACACGTTATCGTCATCATGAGCTATTCATTTACTATTTGATTTCTGCTTTTTTTTTGTCGGCGCTTTGTATACATTTAACGGAAATACAATAATAGATAATCAAGGGAGGCAAAGTTACACAAAGTAGAGGTAAAGTTTACCACGATTTTCTAATTATAAATAAATCACTTATCATTTTTATTTTTCAACGTTCACTGTTTACAAAAATTGCTATAACGTTCCTATATTCTTAATACATCATGCCTGTAAATTCATTAAATAACAAAATAATGATTTAATTTCTTTGGAACAACATAATAATACAGTAATTGATAAAAACAATAATATTTAGTGATTAAGTATTAATTTGTATGCTCAGTCAAAAACATTCAGTGCCAAACATTAAGTGAACCACTAAATTCCTTTATCTTCCAATTGGAATATTCTGTACATTGTAATAACTTTCAATAACAATTGCAAATTTCAGTAACTTTTAATAGCAACTGTAAATTATAATATGTATTAGTAGCAATTGCAAATTGTAACAACTTTCAATAACTTTTAATAACAATTGAAAATTGTAATAACTTTTAATAATAATTCCAGATTATAATAATTTTTAATAACATTTATAATAACGTATGTCTATACATTGTAATTATAAATTAATATAAATATTCATTTATACTAATACGCTAATTTTTTGTGATACACAGGCAAGCGTGCTACAATTATGCAATAAAGCTGATGATCGGAAGCGAGGCTGCGGTCACAACATCACAACAGCACCTGTAATTATACCTGCGTAACGTGAATAATGCTACCGACACGATCTACGACCCAGTAGCCGATTAGGATTGTTGAACGGTAAAGAGTGGGGAGGGGTCCGTTCTGGGGCCACCTTGTAGCATTCGCTTTCGCTGACCAACCGTGCACGTGCTCGAGGCCGTAACACGCACACGTACACATCAACACATGCACGCGGGACGGTAACGCGTGTACCAGTGCTCTTTCATCTTGCCAGTCGGTTTCTCTGCCTCTTCGTGAGCGGTCTGAATGAATGGCAGGCTCGTCACACGCGATCCTTTCGACCGCTTGAACGACCGATTCTCCGGTAACAAAGTGCCGCTTTCTATCTCGCTCGAGCCGTGATGCAGTTACACGCGCCGCAACGCCTTGTCCTCCCACTGGTCCTTTTGACCCTTCAGCAAGTGTTAACTCAACCTGAAGAGCCTTTGCCAGCGCTCCTAGGAGGAATTGGAAATGTTGCCACGAGTGCGACTAATTTTCGTGAGTTTCCTTGGGTTTCGTCGTTCTTGGTTCATCTTCTTGCCCTCTTCTCTTCATCTTGATGAAAGGTTTTATTACGAAAAATCGATTGAAATTTATATTTGCCTTGTTGCTTTGATTGATCGATGAGGCGTGAACGTAACAGCACATTGAAAGGAAATGAAACTGATCTTCTACGGATTATTGTGTTCAATTACTTTTCAATGATCAATGAGAGAATGTACTATTATAGTATACATCTAAAACCGCAGTATTTACACGGTAGATGCACGTGGTACTTGTTTAGCTATGCTGCAATTTTTAATTGATGAATAGATGTAGTGAAATTTAGAAGATAAACAGTTGTATGTAGAAATTTCGTAGAGAATCGTGTTCTTTTGATTAATCCGCATTGGGCTTCTAACCATGAAAGTTGTAAAACAATTTAATTAACTTTTCGTGATCGATGAAATGATATTACGTTTCAGCTTAGGTTTCAATTCAATTTCGCGGAACCTTGGAATATAAGGTAAAGCGTGTGTAACCTGATCTTGAAATTTTCACAAGCTTACGCGATCGTTTCTAATTGATTAGTGGAATTAACAGCAAACAGGAAAGTTATTCTCATTATGTAATTATGATCCTTGTAATCCCTGATATCTATATCGTGGCAAAGTCAAGGAGAGTTCATTTATTATTTTTATTATGTTCTTAATTGGTAACTTACCTTTTCACGTAACATTTGCGCAAGTATGTCAATATTCTGCGCTCTAAACTGGTTCGGCGAAAGAAAAAGAATCTACTCTACCCGGAAATGTTACTAACTTGAATCATGACGTATTTTGAACTGAATTTAAATGAAAAAAAGATAACGGAAACCATCGATTAACGAAAGAATCATCGTTACAAGTAATTTACATAATTGCATCTGCAATTTGATTATTACGTTTAAGAGGTACCTACAATTAGTTATCAACAGAATCCCTGGCAATACGAAAGAGCAGTGATTTATGCAGACGCAGAGAAAACCGATATAGTTAATTATTTGCATTTTAAATTATATCATTAATTATTCACTGGCACTAGGTTTGCGGAACGCGTCAATTCAACGTGAATCGAATTTTATAAATATTACTTGGTAAATATTTATGTCAATTTTGATTGATGCCATTTCACGAACATACATTTTTACACTAAAACTATCGGGCAATCAGAATGATTTATTTCCAATTTTTTATAAAAATTAGAACAATGCGTTTTTTGAGATTCGAATAGTCTTATAGTCTTGTACCTGTACAAGTACATAAATTTAGTTATAAATCTTTCGCAAAGAACGCCTTCATAATTTAAATAGTTGCAAAATAAAAATTCTGAAGTGGGTCAATTTGACTCGTCCTGTTGTTTTAGTGTTAATTGTCTATTCGTAACCTGGGTCAGATCCTACAGTCTTTTTCAACCCAAATCGAGATTAACTTTCACTGTGATTTTTTTCAAGGGGCAAATGAAGGTTAAAACTCTAGTTTGAAAGATCCGAATGAACGAACATTAATTTTTCTAAAACCAGTGGAAAAAAAATTGTACAATAAATCTCCGTAAACCTAGTTCAACTATAAATTTGAACATCAATATTTCTTGCAACTAGTAGAAAATGCATGCAGTGGTCAGACAAGTTTTAATTTTATGAAAGATTGCGTGGACATTCAATTTACTATAACTTGTTACCGAAAATGGTACCGTGGAACACATTCAAGGACAGTCAACCAGTTCGCGGTTTTTAACAAGTATACTAGTCATGTACAATAAAAATGGCAAGGTTTTGTTATGACGAGTCATAACTCACTACACTACATGTATTTTATACTAATTGCAAAAAGTATTCATGTTTAAATTTATATTCGAATAACCTTAACATTATACAGAGTATACTCGTCATAACATAGCGAATTTACTTTTTGCGACACATTTTAGATTACACACTGTTCAAAAAGGTCGCAACAGCTAACTGATTAAGAAGATAATGAAATCTTTTTTGTTACTCGAGCATCATTCTTACGAGTCATAATTACAGGAATTGTTTCATTATGCTCACGCTGTTGCGGCTGCCGAATATGTCACGCGAATCTAAAAGAAATCATGTATGCCTGCGTCCTTCGATGGAGCCGGCTTTCCGTGGAAATCGTTTTCAGCGTTTTAATTTCTCGTTTCCGGAGACGTGAGCTGCCTTTGTGCACATTCCCCGGAAATTTCGCGGCATCATGCGCGGCGTAATTCCGCGTCCTCCCTGTGGCTACTGTCCACAGGCAATGATTAATTCAATTTTTCAGTGAAAGAGCGTGATGAAAATAGCAATTTAAATTAACTCGTAGAAACGGATAGCTTCTTAATGAAATTCTCTTGAGACGACAGGCTGAAGATGGTCTGGATCTGTTTGTTTATTCTATTACCGGGCCATTCTACGTTCAATTGTTCCACTATTCAATTACTTGCGTGCACTATTGCTCTTGGCTGCAGTGTTCAGAGTGCCATTCTTGTTGAAGCATATTTGTTCATCCTATTTTTTCTCTTAAATTAATCGTTACACTTGTGGATCTCGATGATTTAATTTTGTTCTGATCGATTAATCAGTCTGAGATAATTAACAGGAGTAAATTATATTCTCGTGTGTGTTTATGTAATACTATGACGTATGAAGTAATGAATAACAGGAACTTGAGCAGATTTTTACGCTTGAATGTTATTTGTATGTTGTAAAAATGATATATTTTATTTAATGAAATATAGTAACCGTGGAGACTGCTATTGAAACAAATGCTGATAGCTAATGGGTTAAGGAATGTGAATATTATATTATTTTGCGAACAGCGCTATCCGTTTCGACAGTTTTGATTTATTTATGAGCATATTCTACGACTTAGTTGC
This sequence comes from Nomia melanderi, assembly GCF_051020985.1. Classification (NCBI taxonomy): domain Eukaryota; kingdom Metazoa; phylum Arthropoda; class Insecta; order Hymenoptera; family Halictidae; genus Nomia; species Nomia melanderi. Next base: position 2,955,112 of record NC_135000.1, read on the forward strand.
CGAGGGAACGTGACGGATAGTAATGTGGAAGTTAATGCGTTGCCTGGTCAGACTATAGAAGCAGGCGGAAAGATTTTTATGAATTTTTTTATGGAGAAACTTTAAAACATGGTCTAAATGAAACTTTTCTTTGCAAGGCAAATGTATTAAAAGTTTAGGTGATATATATTTTGTATATGCAGCCGGCTATTCACGTTCGCTGCCTTTCACCGTTTTCTCATCTCTTGAAACTATACAGGTACATGATATCGTACAGTACAAGTAGGTACTTTATTTTTCATTGCCTTGTTGTTTCTTGAGAATCAACTTAAAACGTAGAAATTTTTTGCTTTCGTACATACTTACAAGAGATCGAGAGGAAGATACTACAGATACATAATGTAGTGTACAATATACTTTATTATTGCTTTATTTAACGTTTGTACAGAATTTATCAATTGAATTCTATCGTATTCATGTATACTACGCGAAGTTAAGTTATGTCAATAGCGTTCAACATTATCCACGTTTTTTCTTAACCGTAATAAACTTTGTAAAGTATTTTCGGATACGGGAAGATGGCTGTATGCATAATACGGTCTCTGGCTTGTAAGTTTCTGCTATTTTAGCGTTAACAAGTACAATTTTCTGCTAAAGAATTCATAAAAATGACTGCCATATTATTGTTATCAGTGTGACATAACTAGCCTTAGTTCGTTCAGCTTACATAAATTTTATTTCATTTAACGTTTTTGTCATGTACTCAATCATTTATTCGTCGATAGTGGTTCCTACGATTAATATGTCGCCAATGGACTTCCTCCGGAAGGTCCACCTTCGACAATGGAGCCTTGTTGACCGTACTTCCAGAGGAAATTGCACGTTTAATCGTTTGTTGCAGTGAGTGGAATCATGCAACGACAGAAAGAACTGATACACCGAGTGACGGACACCGCCTCGGATTACAGTATGTGAGAGTTTGATCGAGCCATGCCTATAAATTGAGGGTTTTCGAACTGGTTCCGTTGCGAGCGTTCTCTATTCAGCATCAGTAACTCATAAAACCGTGTTTTGTTTATTTTTCTGTCGGAATCATTATCAGACTCAATCAAACGACCATTAAAAACAGTGTACCAACTATGTAGTAACAGTCCATAGCTGAATCTTAATAACAGGATTACTATAATATCATTTTCTCCAACGTTTCATAGACACTTATCAAGGCTTTGCCCTTTGAAGTTGATGAAACAGTATAGCAGAAATTTGAACATGATTTATTTCAGTAGTTCCCAGGCATTACAAGAGTTACAACAATATAAGAATTCCTTTGTTTACATAGTTACTAGTTTATTTAATCGTATTGCTCATACATTTTGCTAAGTCCAATGTGGTTCTATCAAATACCCTAGTATTTATATAATAGATATCATAGTATTTACTATGGTAACTGTTTTCGTAAATATCGACATCTTGCCAATCCTTGCGTGCAGACTAATCCTAGGGAAGTGATACAGCATTAACATTCTTTGAAATTACATAGCTTCCGGTACGTGTAAATGACAGTTTTACAACTGATAGCGGTAATCCGCTTAATTTGATCAGTCAACACAATCGAAACGATCTAATAGACTGACCGAGAAGCGACGTCTGCACGTGTCAAGTGTGTGCTTACTTATGGAATGACCCGGTACATGCGTCTGGCCAGTTGATCAACCGTCCGCCTTGTTTCCTTGGCCCAGAATCCATTAAACCGAATTACAATGAGGTCTGATGCAACAGTACAGTCCAACGGAATCGTGTTCGGAGATCCAGGTACACGCGAGAGCTTTTAGATCTCTTCCAGGCTTGCGGCATCGCCTCTAATCGAGACTTGGAACGCGATACTAGCCAGCCGTGTCCTGTACATGCATACACAGGTCCCTCGGATGAAATATCCGTGATTTCGTTTGCGCAAACGACGAGCAATTCCGTCGGCAACAGTTTTTTCCCTCCTCTCGCCACTGTCACGTACGCTAACGCCACTCTTCTGATGGATAGCTAACCACGTACACGCTATCTCGAATAACTGATTACTGGGGCCGGCTTGGTGGTAAAATTGATCGTTTCTGGATCCTTTGCACCAGTGAGTTATGATTCCTGCGGGCGGGGTCCGTTTTCGAGGTACGGCGAAAATTAATGAAACGTGAATTTTTAGATCAACCTGGTCGACTGTTACTTCAGCCCAGGATAAATGAAGACTCTGAAATATTTCCAGCGGAGGAGAGACCGCGATGGAATATCGGATCATCGGGAAAGTCATGAGTGACTCACGGGTCCAATTTTTTACCACCAAGCCGAGCTAATATCTATAACCTAACTATAAGCGGATACTCAAAAAATATTTCTATTCCACTGGCTGCTTATTAACATGCTTTATTCACGTATTCTGTTCTTTAATGTACACAGACACATAGCCGTGAATTCAGTGTAAGAGGAGTATTTTTGTTTCTTAGATTTTTGTTCTTATTTTTGGGAATTACTGCTGGGTTCTCTGAAAAGCACCAATGGTAGCAATTTTCCTAATTATCACAGACTTATTTAATTCTCTTTTAAATGCTGATAATAGGACATTGTTCTATGGATCAGAATGATAATACAAAGTATCTTACAAGGTCTAAACAGAGTAAGTCAAGCCTAATACATTGCAATTTTTTTTGTGCCGAATTTCATTTTAAAGAGGTGGTTTCGGCCCTTCAAATGATTAAGCTTGACTTATTTTACTTACACACAGTTTCATAATGTTTTTAATTTCCGGGTTCGATAACTTCCTTTGTTAGTAATTACGTTAATAGAATATTAAGTACAGCAATGAATTTATATATACTAATAATTCGTTCCTTGCTAAACTCAATGGTAACTTGTAGAGCTAGAGAAAGGTGTAGTTAATACGAAATCTATTCAAACGTATATAGTTCACATTATTTTGTTATAGTTAGTATAACAATGAATGATTTATTGGCACACCTAAGTGTTTTTGCAACCCTCCAAGTCGCTCAGTTTAATCTGTAACGACGCGAAGCTTATTGGGCCCATCGCTAGTGGATTGTTTGCCACACAGCTTTCCTAGAGGCAATTACGAACGTGACGAGGGAAACGGCGGTGTAAATAGATAGTGATTGGCGTTGTTTCTTGTTTTTTCAGTCACCAGTGCGGTAGAGACCCCCAGGAATCTATTGATCAACGCAACCAGAGCAACCACCGGCATCAGTAAGTAACTGTATCACCAAGCCAGTTTTGTAACTTTCAACTAATCGACAAAAGGATAGTCGACAGTGCAACCTCCAAGGGTCTCGAGTTCAAGCTGAGGAGATTCCTGGAGAAGTTTCGCGGTCGGATGCGTTATGGGATACCGGAGCTCGGGATTCCGCCGTTGGAGCCACTTCAACTAGACGAGATTGATATAACTATCGATAATCCGGATATAGGAAAGTAAGTAAAAGATATTTTTATCGGTGCACCACCAGTCACACGTTCACGTTAGATTTTATTCACAGCAAGCAGACTTTGAGACTCAAGACTTTCGGATCAGACCATGAAAATATTTATGGAACTGTTGTGGAGGATTTAGAATTCAATAGGCGATGTTAGAAAGCTTAACAGTAACCGTACCGGAAACTAGTCAATTGACAGGATTTAAAATTCTGCGTTTTCTGTTGTTCCTTTAACTTTACATTATTTCCTATATTGTCCAATTAATCAGTTTTTAAATTTTTGCCTTTTTTTTTGTTTCTGTTTCCTTAAAAAAATTTACCATCTAACTTGTTTACCTTTATTTTGTAATTAGATATTTGACTGGTTACGATAAGAAAAGTGTTAATAACGGGTTTAACACCAGGTCTACAGAATGCCAATTTGACGTACTGAATTTTATAAACATTATTTGGTAAATGTTTACATCGATTTTGATGAATGCAATTGCACGAATATGTACTCTAATTTTCTATCTTATCTAATGTCTAAGATCAAAATGAGCAAACATTAACTTCTCTAGGAACGATAGAATAAATTTTACAATAAATGTCCGTAAACCTACTGTTAATGAAATTTAGGATTTTAATATTTAATTTGTGTAATGAAATAAACCCTAAGAAAGTGTACAACAATTATAGGAGATTTATAGTTCCTGTTCCATAGTATTCTACAATGTATTCAAATCTCATTTGATTTAACCAAAGCATTAATTTTACTAAGTAGGAAACACGTTGACTCGATTTGTTGTTAATTGTCGTTACAATTTTTAACAGGCAATTTTTATCGCTGTGTTTCTCTGCCTAGAAACATAATTTCTTAATACGTAAGTTGCTGCAAAATTTTCGGGAATACAGTATCATTCAATTGTTTATTGTCATAAAGCTTCACATTTTTAAGTTCAGAAATGTGCCGACTTAACACAGTGGCAAATGTGTCAATGTTAAAGGAGAATATTTTAAAAGCAATAGAACCATTAGTTCATACTTATTTGTAACTTTTCTCATTCTTCCCTGACGCTTTTGCAGCAACCCACGTAGATGATGTAATTTCATTTTTACAGTATATCTTTGATAATCGAGAATTTGGAGTTGTACAATCTTTCCACCTTCGTGATCAACAAGGCAAAATTGTCCCTGGTCGGACCCACAATCACCGCAAACGTATCCGTGCCACATGTGTATATCGAAGGCATCTACAACATATCCGGGATCCTTGGGGACATGGTGAAACTCCACGGAGATGGCCCATTCAGAGCGGACATCTACGATTTCCAGCTGTACGTGAATACAGTGCTCGGTTACTACAGGGGAATGTACCTGAAGACCTTCGACTTGGATTTCGATCTGAAGTCTATGGAGGTCCGGTTGGAGAACTTCATGGGGGACGAGGAACTCTCGAGGATTATGAGCAAGGCGAGATTATCATCAATTTATCAGTATCACCATATTCATAATTAATTGCTTCAATTGTTTATAGGCTTCATTGTCTGAATTTTATTGATGCATGTGGTGTTTTCTTTTGAAATTCATTACTGAAGAGGAAGATGTATAACTGTTGAAGAAGCATTGTATTTTTAGAACTCTGAACTAACCCTTTGCACTCAAGAGGGGCCTTTCAGTCCCTATCTGATTTAACGTAGCAAAATTATAAAATTTGAAATTCAATATTGGATTATGTGTAATGGGTCAGACATGGAACATTGAATTAAAATAGTTTTGTCCCTTAATTTATGTAAGATAATTCTTTGTGTTGGTTGCGAAAAATATCGTGAATAGTTCATCAGAAAGTAACGAATATTTGTAATAAAAAATATTGTTGAGTGCAAAGGGTTAATATTAAAAAGATGGTATTTTGAAATGGATACTATTATAAAATATAATTATTCGTTTATATAGAGTGGACTAATTTAGATAACGAGGAACTCGGTTATTGTTAACATTTCTGAACAATCTTATAGCTTTGGTTCACGCTTAAGGTAATCCAATTACTAATAAGGTATTTAAACCATAATAATCGTCATCATCATTTCCTTTTGCATACCTCTCTCGCTGAAACTGTGCTCGCTTCTGTAATCTTTCTAGATTAAGACCAATTTATTTTGATGAAAAAATATTACAGACGGAAATTGACTTTGCATTCCTTTATTTGCAGGTCTTCCAGGAACTTACGCCAAAGGTGGTAGACATTATTAAACCAGACGTACTTCCGGGTATTCGGGATTATGTAGCAGGAAGAGTTAATGAGACTATTCATCATCTCTCTATGAAGGATGTATTATATGTCCTCCTGGGACAGAATCTCGATATTCGAGATTTCGCGGATTTATTGGTGCCCTAGAAATATTGTCTTGCCTATAGTATTCTTTAATGAACTCACAACGATATTCGGAGATCTTTAAAAAATTAATATAATGTTTTCCGTGGACGATTAGACGTTCAGTAGAGAAACAGGTTACATAGGTTCAATTAAATTGTTTTCGAAGGATGAGAAGAATTGTTTGATTACTTTTCAAGATGTTAAAAAATCTATTTCACCTATTAATTAAATAGTTCAACTGCAGTGGATATAGGAAGATTAGTGACACACGAAACCAAAAGAATCTAGTGATATAGCTTATTTTGTCAACAGGCAAGATAGAAGAGCTACCTTCGAAAGAAATGTGTAATTCCGTATTCGTGTCAATTCAGCGTTATCTAAAAATCGAATTCTCAGGAGATAGTAGACACATTCCTCCACGAAAACGTATTATCGAGTTCCATTGTCTAGAAGATGGTTAGTAGGGCCGAGAGCTGGAGCGAGAAATTCACGTCTGCGGCGAGTCATAGTAACGTAATTAAGATAATGTAACGTATAATGGATGAGAGATAGACGTGGGCGCAATAAAAAGTTTTCTGTGAGCAGAGGAGAGTTCAAGTTTCAGCTGGGAGCAACTTAACGGTTCAAGAAAAAGTCAGTTAGAAAGGTGAGACTGCTAACTTCTGGAACTCTTGCAGTAGGCGGTGAATGAAAACGTTGAATCTCCTTGCGAACGATAGTTAGAGGGGTTTGTTAACAGAAGAGCAACATGGACGATGGTTCCTTTGTCAAATAATTGGATAACGACAATCTCCTAAGTGAATTCTTTGTTCTGTGTCTCGAGTTCATTAAACTCTGGAGAGAGATAGAGGAATCGTAGGTAGGTAAACAGATTTGTAATCTCTGCTGCCCAAGTTTTACTTTGAAGTTTCTATTGAACTTCTAAGAGTCGTTTTAGAAAAGTACCTAACTTACAAATTTTAGAATTTTCTCAGATCTTTCGAAAATTTTAGAAAATTATTCACCGTTATATCACTTCGAACATAGACTTAAGAAGTTCAAAGAATCTTAGGATGTTCCATTGAGTTATAAAACAGAAAATTCACTGAAACTTGAACGGTCCTTTGGTGAAATTATTTAGGTAGGCATTTTTTAAAGATATCTTTGAGTATGTTGGAAATATATGATCTATTATAAATTGTTTATCTTTTCTTTTTATCCTCAGTGCTTCCTGAACTTTTCATTCAATATCAGCAGTACTTCATAATTTTTAATTTATCGAACTTTCAGATAATTATGAATTAGACCTTAACGAGAGATAAGCTTTTCTAGAGTTCGAGGTGCAGGTTCTAGCAGTTTCTGGTCAGATATTTGGAGAAACAACATTGTCTGGAAATATTTGATGCGTCAGGACTATGGAAGGTACAAAAATGGAACCGCTCGTACGATTAGATTTCGTTTCGAAGAGTCTATTATTGTCTGGCGCATCGATTCAACGGTCTCCTGTTGGGGGACAAGGTATCACGCCCCATGTATAATTCATTATAGAGAGCGAAAGTATCAAAGCCTTGAATTAAATACCGTTTTACGAGCATACCATCATCATTTATTAACTCTTTCAACTTGTTCCATCGATACACTCTTAACACTAAAACTACCTAGCAGTTAAATTGATGTTTTGAAATTCCTCTATAGAAACTGCATCTCTTGAGACTTCAATTGATGTACAATTCAGTTTTTCTATTGCTAAATCAATTTCTTTAATAATTCCTCAGAGAACCATCCGTCATCTTTTTAATAATTGCAAAAACAAAAAATCAGGAAGTGGTCCATTTTGACCCCTCTGGTAGTTTTGTTGTTAAACCATCATTAACTTCAGTAAAAACATCTTCTCCATTTTATTAATTCACTTTAACGAACATTAAACAACTTACATTAATATTCTGTACCATTAACATAATCACGATTCAATTTTATATTTTTAGGTGCTCAATCAAGGGTTTCACTCTGAACACAATTCCTCATCATTCAAATTTCTTATTAAAATTATTCAAACCTTCTCACGAATAACAAATTGACACTGACATTCATACATTGCACGGTAATTACTCTTTGTTATTGTGTACCATTCGCTTAACCGATAACGGAGGAAAAACAATATTATTTACCAGAGAAGAATCATTGAGTGCAAGAAAACCATACGACAGCTGCCCCAGTCGTCTAAGATAGCTACCGTTATCAGCGATAGGGGACCGGGAACTGCGCAGTTTGATACAGTAAATGATTATCGGCCAACAAATTGATAATAATTGATGCCGACGATAATGTTTGCTAGAGATTACAGATAGAGATGTAGTAAGGTAACTAGATTACGTGGATGCCTGTCGCCGCCCTGATATACGTAGTTCAATTACCGGATTAATCAGCTAGACTTGGCTCTGTATGTATACAAGAACGCAAGGGTGTGACGACACGTTTAAATGACAAATATGTATTATAGTACCTTTAACGATCACGAAATTTCCCCTACAATAGATAATTGCTTTCTAGTTAATGGCACACGTTACTTTCATCATTAAAGAAAGCAATTTAATTGAATACCGTACATGTAGATTAGATCAATGATATTTTATTATTAACTCTTTACACTTGAAAGATTATCCACTAGAAATTAACTTTTGAAACCAACTTAACCCCTTGCTGTATGATTTATTTCTTAACTATGATACAACTACTTTATCGTTAATAATTTATTAGCAAGAGAACAAATTTTGATGCTTATTCTATGTTCACGTTTACTTTGAAAGTTATTTAATTTATATTTAAATAAAAATAAATAATACTTGCGTACCTCAAATTCAATTAAAAATTTTTGTTACGAGTCTGATATGACATTGTAGAACGGGTTAACGAAAAATCCCATACATTAAGTATTTTTAAAGTAAACTGTACAATTTTGCTACACCAAATCTATAACTACTGACAAGCTCCTACGGACTGCAAAGGGTTAAGCTACAGTTGTATATTCAACGTTTCATTTATTTTAAATCATAGAAAACGAAATCCAATATAAATTCATTTCTTCCGTATTCTGAAAAGTTTATCTTATAGTTTCCATCCTATTTTTTAAATATTGCAACATTGATCTCTTGCAGTTTGGGTAAACAGTTCATTTTATCATATAAAAGAAATGGATGTAATAGTTTTCAACAATGTAAAAGATCTTATAAAATGCACAAAAGCGAATAGGAATTACAAATTTAACGAATGATGTAGGTAAAGGAAAATTGAATGATTATTATCCTAGCAGTAATGAAAAGTTTGCCAATTTTTCAAGCAAACGTTTACTTATCGTTCAACTAGCGTGAATTATTCCTGCAAATTTGAGGAACCGCAGAGATTCGATTGCTTACTGTCGGGCCGTGCCTTTCGCGTATAAAAATTCGTTGACGTACGATGCACGCCGCTCGAGTCCTGTCCGTTTGATCTTCCACTTAGCGTGTTACGCGCGAATGGAATTTGTTATTCCACACGCAACTTCTTCGCCGATTCCTCGCCCGTGAACGCTGGCAAACAATATGCGCGCGTGACTCAGGCACTAACACGAGCAAATTGCAGTCTAAAAAGTGAACGGCATCTTATATAAATAATATTTGCAAATCACGTGGTTACATTTTACTTGAAACTTGTTCCCCGGTGTTCCGAGGCACTTTGCAATTGCGAATTTATATTTTCTTAATTAATTGCTTGTTTTTCGCACTATTATTCATTAAATTTTAGCGAATTAATTCGTTTTTAACGAATCAATCATTTTTAAATGAATTAATCAATTGTTTACTAGAACAATTAATTTTAATAAATAAGTTAAGTTTTTAATACAGCAATCGTTTTGAAATGAATGAATGAATTTTTTAATAGAACAATTAATTTTAATAAATATATTAATTTTGTAATAGAACAATTCATTTTATATTAAATTGGGATTTCAAACAATCGCATACGTATTTTGTTAACAATTAGAACATAGACTATGCTAGTATTATAATCTCATTACAACATCATGGATCGCAATTAATCGTTGAAATACTATCCATTTTTACAATAATGTAATTCATAACATTATAACAATGCAATATCTAATTGTAGGATTAACCGCATGTTCGCAGATTAGAGAAAGAGTTTCCGAACGAATATTTCAGTTCATACGTATACGAAGCATTGGGAGGACTTGATTTTCGGCTGACGGCGACACACGTGATAAAAAGCAATCGAATCGCCCGAGTCCATTATCATCGTTATCACCGATCCTCGTTAATACCGTTATCATTGATCACTAAATACTTCCACGTGCTCCCCGACACTGTCATATTTCGAGTGGCCCGAATCTGTTCAAAGTAAATTTCCCTAATGAATCCTTTCAGACCCCCCTTATCCAATCCAATAATTGATAATCATCATCCCTCGTTATCAGTATTTGGTGCTCAATCTGAATTGTGATCTGAAAGCTCTCCAACTCGCACGGAAATGACCATGGAATTGGACAGTCATTCTCTTATCCAACTGAAAAAATCAATTACGAGGATTCATATTTTATCAGGCTTCGTTTTACATTTTTATTAGGCGCAATAAGTTTTTTTCACGATAGTTTGATATCATTTTTTTTCGCAGGGCAATGAAACTGATAATGAAATATCTGATGGGCTGTATTCGAACACAATTTGTCCATTCATCTGTACATTCATGCCTCGCAACAGTGCGTTTTACAAGTATCGGTGCTTCATCGCGGGAACTGCAGTGCTACACCAGGAAATTACCCTCATACATTTCGTTTCATTGCTTCATAAATCATCCGTCTGATCTCAATTCATTTTATCATGAATTTCGGAGCGCTCCGTGTAATGGCGTCTGTTACTTGCCGGAACGATCTACTTTTCGTGGTAATTCATTTATTTATAAATAGACCATAATCGTTTAGCGATTTGGGAAACAGAATTGCGGAAACATGTGCTATATATAACGTTAGGAAGTTGGAAGTTGGAAGTTGAAAATTGAAAATAGAATCGTATCGTAAAATTACAAAAACAATTTTTAAATTGTAATTACTACTTGTGTCCATTTGTAGATATAATATTTGTTTTACAATTTTGAATAGAAAACAAGCAACGAAAGAGCCATACAGAAGTATTTTATAAATTAACAAAATGTATTGTTTATAATCATTGTTACTCGACACGTTGCTGGGTAAAATGTTATTTCAAATGATACTTATTTTATTTAAAATCTTACAATGTATCTTTTATGCTGCAATCATTTCTTGCAACAGTATTTTACTTTGTAGATACTCAGAACATTGTTTACTTCATTTAAAAATATTACGATCCTCTGCATCACGATACAAATTTCTTTCCTCGGTTTACTCTTATCGTTGAAAAATATTTCAAGTACACATCTCAAATATAAGATTGGGATATATCGTTCACTGTTTCCGATTACCCAAACAAAAATATTTACATCCACTTAATCTTGAACAGATTTCGAAACATTTTTTTCCTCAAATTTTACCTAGCACTGTTTTTTAAAAAATTATGATACTTTCCATCTGCGGAATAGGATAAGTCAGGAAGAGATGTCTCACTTTTTTTACAATAACTATAACATCATAAATATAAATAATACCTAGCAGAAAAAGTTATATTTATGAGAGCAGATGCATAAAAATAGAACTGATCTATCTCAAGATTCTTATTTCACAAACATTAGAATGGATAACTTATTTATAATTTCTTACCAAAATTAGAATGGTTCTTTGTTTGAAATTTAAAATGTTTTTTAGTGTTCCACTTGCACAAATAGAGTAAGTCAAAATGTGTATATATTTTTATAGTCTTTAAATTCATTTACAGCTGTACTTGACTCGCAAAGTTCAATTTCTTTTAAATGTAATTAATCCTAAGTTAATGTAAATATAAATGTATAAGGCGAATAGTTAAACAAGTCTCTGTGCAAGATTCAACACACCACTAAAAACAATTGATCTCTAAACGAGATCAAACCATCTCACCCGGAATTGCCCTACAAGAAACTCACCCCTGACCGGGTTATTGTAAAAGCGCCTTTTCCGTCCGTTTTATTGTTCTGTCGAGTCGGTGTCACGCTCGCTATTTTTCATCCCACACGGAATGTCCGCGGAAAGCAACAGTTGGCGAGCGAGAAGCGTCGCGGAACGAAGACGGGGCGTGCGGCGGCGGCGCCGCGGTAGAGAGAGGAGGCAGGTAGAGACTCGGAAATCGGACATGCGTGAGATCATGCGATATAGAGCACCGCAGGAAGGCAGTCGCGCTTAAACGGCGCCCGGCGTTGGATGTGTAGACTTGTTTCCCGGTCGAGCTCCGATAAACCGCGTCGCATCCTACTGGTCTAATTAATTTTGTAATGGATCATGAACTTGGGGGGTGCAAAGTGACCGATCACAGTGTTTGTGCAACTTCGTTGACCGACGTCTGAATGAAAATGCTTATTTTTTATCAAATTTAAGCATAACTGGTAGCTAAAAGGCTTTAGTTTAACCGGACTGTGATGAAAACTAATTAATTTAATATAAATTGGAGCATAGACTCTAGTAGTGCTAAACTTGTAGTTTAGATGATGTTTAAACTCCATAGTGAAAAAGAGCGACACTTGTTTTGAGACTTGAGCAATTAATGAATGAGGCATAGGCTTGTCGAGTGAAGCAGGAAATAAACAAGAAAATTCCTTCCACTCTCGGGAAATACGTTCCCTCGTGAACTTTGTACAAATGTAAACTAACCAGATGTTACAATGATCAGTCGAGTATTGGAAGTGTCCATATAATGGAAGATGGAATTAGTGTGAGCAAGCGATGAAAGAGAAATACCAGGACACAAGTGAAGAGTTTAGTGACCATTGAGCACCTTTCCAAGCAGATTTTGCTAAAAATCTGATTAAACCGGTTTATATTGGACAGCCAGACTACGTCTGCCAATGAAGATAGTGGCATCACTTGGACTTTGTCAGCAGATAATTAATCAGTGTCTCTCTTGCATACCCTTTCCAATCTGGAAGATCTGAATCAAGTGAACATAGACTCGCATAAATAAAAATTTAGAAGAATAATATAATATTATTTACTGAAGATATTCTTTCACGGATTTGAATATTAGTCCTTGGATCATCAATGAAAATTCAGAGGATCGACGTCATTTATCTTTAATCCTCGCAAATAAAAACTCGCCGACTGATCATTGGCTGCCAAAGAAGTCCTCTTGGGGATCAGAGTTACTTTAAAGGAAATTGTCATGTAAATAGAACTCTCCACTTCCCCCCAGGGATGACAGTGATGCAAGACTGGGGACCGTCAATCTTTTTGTAGAAATTGGAACGTTTACAATTGGGCAGAAACGATCAGCAAGGCGTGAAGGCGACAGAAAGCTCTGTCATCCCTCTTTGCGATCGAAACGTCGGGCGGCTCTCTGTGCCCGTGTAAACAGGTGTCACGGCGCTCTTTCAGTCTCGCCGCTCTTTATAACGAACGCTGGCGACCAATTTCAAGTTTATACCATTCGTCAGCAAAATTGGATGCATTTTCAGCTCTGGCCGGATGGAATTCTTGTCATTGCTGGACGACTAATAGCTGAGAACCCGAGGGATTCGAAGGACAAAAGGATCTATTTGATGGGGATCTTGTAAACTGCAATCTCTGGTGAGTGCCCATTAGTAGCTACAGCTCTTCAGTATTCTTTAAATTGTGATAACAACTCTTTTTTGACACCAGAACTACCGAGCAATTAAAGTGATTTTCCTATAATGTTTTAGAAAAATGGAAAAAGTGTATTTTTCGAGATTTTGTACTGACGTATTGATAGAAATACACAGATCTGGCGTATAATTTTTCACAAAAGCATCAATCATCACAGTTCTTATAATTGTGAAATAAGAATTTCTGGATGGATCATTTTGACCGGTTTGGTAGTTTTAGTATACAGTTTGTTCTATTGTCACTAGAAAAATTTATATATGTTTAATTAAATTTTGGAGATTAGTTTGGTAATAGATAATTGAGATAGATACATACAGCTCTGTGCAATTGCTTCAATCGAAAACGGCGGTAAACATTTACAAAATAATATTTATAAAATTCAATATCACTAATAAAATTCTAATTGATGCGTGCTGTAAACCTAGTGTTAAATACAAAAACCAGAACATTACTTTTTAGGAATCATTAGCAGAACTATTACATAATTCTAATTATTTACTGTAGGATCTGGTCTGGGTTAGCTATTAGGTTGATCAATGTGCTAGAGTAATAATCTAATCATAATATCTTCGATTGCAATTAATCATTGAGTTACCATCTATTTTGATAATAAAGTAATTTATAACGTTATTATAATGCAATACCTTTAAATCATTTTAAAAATTCTGCCCTTTTTAATACAGAAACAAGTGCAATATTTCTCATGAATTAGTGTAGCAATTATTACATAATTCCAATTATTTTTCAGTAAATAAAATTCTTAGAAAAGTTTGCTGTAGGACCTGGTATAGGTAACAGGAAAACGAATAGATTGGATTTAAAAGAGAAGATTACGAGACAAAGAAAATGTTACTTCAGAACATTATGTATATCAGCGATATATATTTATAAGTTTGAACGTAAGAATGATATTTAAGTTTTGTTCCGTGCATAAATTATAAACTCAACTTAACAAGATAATTAATAACAGGTGACACAAATTCCAAATGAGATAACATTGTTGCAGAATATATAATTTCAGATACTGTATAATTTTCAAAGTCTTCAATACTTTTCATTAAAAATTCTAAAGTTAAAATCTTTTAATGCAGTAAAGACCTCATACGGGTTTCCCTTTTTCATGCGAGAAGCTGCGTACAAATTAGCACAGGATAAATGTAATAGGTAATTTGGACGGTAAAGGGATCTGTTCTGAAACAGGTTTCTCTCTGTGTCCAATATTTGAAAGTAGACATTCGCCTGATGAAGGGCCCTGAATTTGATGAAATCCAGCTACCTTTTAATTTAATACTCACTCTGATCTCATTTTAGGAATTCGTTACTGAAATAACCACCAGAGACTCACAATTTGAAGATTTGGGGGTTGACAACTGTCTGATGAAAAACTTGGAAGCACCATATTTTTTTCAGCTACAGAAACTAATAGTTAGACTTCCGTCTCGGACCTGACCTAGTCTTATTCTTGGAATTTATTATCACGAGATAAAGTTGAAGTGTGATGGATGATCGGTTGCAGGAGTAGAAAGCAGATAAGGTTATTAAAAATTTGAAAACTCGAAGACTGTACTAGACAGAAAGTAGTCAACACTGTGATAGCACAAATGATGGTTGTATCAATGAATAATAACCTTTTTTTCAGACTTGTTGACAAGAATAACAACTTCTGCTATTGAAGTTAATAATTAGTTTCTTAACCCTTACTGGCAATATGGACACACCTAATTATGGTCACACCTGATTTATCATTGTTGTGAATTTTGTAAAAATCTGGAAATATTCTAAGATATTTATTGTATTCCCTACTTTTATATACAAATGACACTTTTGCCAAATCTTCGTATAATTTTGTAGTAAAAATTCAAAATCGAAGTGACATCATGGAAAAATGAGATTCTACTTAGAGGTGTATAACTTTGTAATAAGCAAATATTGAAAAAAGATATTGTAGGATTTTAGTCATAAGACTCTATGATACTTCAAAAATATGAAGAGATCTGACAGCCCTTAAAAAAGTATAATTATTTTGAGACTTCAATTCGGGAGATTTTTGAGTACGTTGCATTAGTAGAAAATAAAATAAAGCATTACTCTAAAAAATAAATTTATAAATGATACATAAAAATATATTACAAACAAATTACAAAATATAGATATTGAATGCAACAATTTTTTCAATAATTTTTTCAATGTGTTCAGTGCTCTCCGCACACTACTGCTTTGCATTGAATACTTGCAAAACAGTAACATGGGTGGTCTATATGGATTATTAAAGATCACTTGGGTTATCTAATCTCTATAAGTACAAGATTTTTTAAGTGTTAACCCTAAACAATGAAATTTTCGGCAGGACCATAAATGGTCCATATTGTCGGCAAAGTGTTAATTACTTAACATAGGTATTCAATTTTATAATAAGTAAAGAACGGTGTAGATATGAGTTACCTGATATTATTATCTTGATTTACATTCAGTTTTATCATCTTTTATCGAATATTACTAAAATACCATTTTTTTTTATTTCTTCATTCTGTCGGGTGCGGCTGTACTAGTGCTAAATAAAATTTTAAAACCGGTCACGGTAGGTTTAGTGTTAAGGGGAGGTCACACCAAAAGGCGACCTACACATCAGTAAATTTTACCAATTTATTTGTTAATAATATTGAGTGAACACTTCTGATTTCTTCTGAATGTATAATTGTAATCTTTTTCTTAGTTAAAATATTACGTTTTTTTTTAAATTTACGTTTTCTTTTTCTAAGTTAAAATATTACAAAATGGTGCAGGTATTCGCTAGGTTCGGAATCCCTTTTTGTAAAACATGCCAACCCAAAAAATTAGTTTCAAATGTTTATGACAAATGAAATAATTAAGATACCGAAAAAATCCTACGCTACATTTCAAATAATATATTCCTATTTGTAAATCCACGAAAATTGTTTTGAAAATTTGTTTGGCCCTTGCACTTTCACTGCTTGTCATTTGTATAATAATTAAAATTTCGGAAAATTGGCATGCTACATTTTAGATCATATATTTCTATTTATAAATCTACCAAAATTTTTACCTTCGGATATTTCAATTTGCAGTTGAAGCCGCAAACAATGGATGCTTCACAGAAAGAATTCCGAACCTAGCAAATAACTGCGCCATTTGTAACATTTTGGCTTAGAAAAAGTATAAGTATAAATCGGAAGATCTCAATTATACACTCAGAGAAACTCAAAAGTTTTCACTTAATAGTCATCCACAAGAAAATTCCAGTAGTTCACCTATGTTTAGAACATCTCTAGGTGGGGTTCCCCCTTAATCACTCGCGTTCGTAACGATTTCAAAGACTCGATAAGATCTCACGCGAAGAATTCCGTTCTCACCTATTATATACAGATATGTACACTAGTTTTGTTTATTAACAATCGTGCACAAACTGGTAGATTTTAAAACAGTCCGAAATATGTAATCCGATAAGACTATCTATGTGTATAATGTGTCGTTGCCGATGTTGGAACAAAAACATCATGTCTTTTTGAAACTGTAATATATCATTAACAATGTTGTAACAAAAACGAGCTTCCCAGCGCAAGTAATTAACTGCTCATTCATATATCATTGCATTTTATTAAAACTTTTCCGTTACGATACGTCAGTGCGAGATTCTCGGCAACAATTTGGTCGCGGCGTTCCCCGAAAATGCAGCTTTTATGCTTCGCGAAAAGTCTCAAGGCGACTGCTGTGTCGAAAAGGAAAAAAAAATAGAGTCCGGCATCTTGTAAATAAATTCGCGAAAAGGCCGCTAGGTGGGCGGGAGCGGTGGCGTTTATTAAGGTCAGCGTTGGGAATCCGCGTCGGATGGTCGAGAGGCGGATTTAATGCTCCTCTTGATCCCATCCGCGGTCCGGCCGAGATAAAACGCTATCATAATCGGCGGCTCTCGGGATCGCGTGCCGCGGAGCTAATACTTTATAAATAAACACCGAAGAGGAGGCCTGCCTTCTAATCGTCAACGCGTGTCGTTAACTTCACTTCTCGCTAACTACAAGTCCTCGATCATGTAATAAGTATTATTAACCCATTTGCATCATACAGGAAAGTGGGAAATTGCTCCTTATCAGCAAAAATGTTTTTTTTTATGCCGCGTGTATTAACTTTATTGCACTAAATGAAATTATGAATTCTTTGCTTACGCCAGTATGCGTTTAATTTTCCATACGTTTTGAACCATTTTTATTTTGACACAATAAAAAGCATGTTTCGTGACAAGGAGCAAATTTCCACTTTTCCGCATGATGCAAATGGGTATATAATAAAAAAATAATCAAATTCAGTATTTCATTTTATTGAATAAATTGCATTAACATTCCTTTGCAATACCCTGGAAAACTTTGGAGTACAAAGGGTTAATTTCTCGATTGAGACCTTTTTAATGACTACCAACGTTTGGATACGTTACTTATTACTTAACAATATTTAATACATTATGTCTTATTGCATAATAATATTCTAGTTCCGATAAGATTTATTTCTGGCCACAGAACATGTTTTGCCATCGCGCGGCGCTAGGTACCATTCAGCGTTAGGGGGATTCCCCCTGCTACTTTGCGCTCGCAACAGATGTGTTAATATCGCGGCGCAACGAGAGCATTTCTTTAAATAAACAACCACTTGCGCGATCGCGAAACTGTTACCGGATCAGCTGGGATTGATGTAGGACTCTTGAAATTGAGACTCTTGTTTGTACAATCAATTCCTCTCGAGCGTGCGGGGGAATTGCTGATAGTATTTGTAAGGGGAGACCCGTACTCTTTCACTCTTTGTAAACATGCTTAACTCGCTTCTTCGTTACAGATTGTATCATTGGACTTTGCTAACAAGAAATCTTGCGATTTACACATGATACAGTTTGTTTTTTGTTTTTTTTTTTGGAAAATCCTTCAGTTGAATTCTTATTTTATTCGGGAACGTAGGGGATGGAATATAGTTATCAGATTTGGGGATGGAAAACATGTTTTCCTCGATAGTGAGTATTGTTCTACTTTGAAGGACGTACGAAAATTCTTTTTATTCGTTAGTGTTGTACGTAATTGGTTAACTGGAAAATACAGAGAAAATGTGACTTTTTGTATAAAAATTGCTTAATGAAATTAAACTACTAAGATATAACGAATAAAGGAAAATGTGAATATTGAATAATTACATAAATATAAACATAAGAAAATTATAGAATTATTAAGTTTAATCAAATTTTATTTGTGTACTATTTAAACGGTTTAAACGTGGACAAATTTTGTTTAGTGTGTATGGTGAATAATACTAACAATAACTGAAATCTTTACAAATCTGATGGTTCCAAGTGTTATTCCTAAAAGTTCTGTCTGCTTCTTCGGGATTGTCTAAGCTTTTATATGAAACAAATCTCACGTTTACCATTTTTAGCCATTTTTGGAAAAACCTGCTTAAAGTTTAATACACTATTAATTTTGAATTGTGAATACATAGATTAAAAAATGTTTAAAAGAGTTTTGTAATGTTTGCAACTTTAAATTTTCAGTTAGTTTGCTTTCCATTTTTTCTTTTTTTCATTTTTTCATTATTTCAATTTTCAATGAGTTCAGTTCTCAATTAGTTTAATTCTGATCTTTACTTAATCTAATTCTCAATATTCAATTCAATTCTCTTCTTGAACTTCATTCAATTCTCAATTTTCAATTATTTCAATTTCTAATCGGGTGAGGATAATGACGTTGCAATTATGAAGACGTTTGCAAAACAAGCTCTGTAAATGAAACGTTCCTCTACACTAGAACTACCGAGTAGTCAAACAGACTTTTGCTAATTTGCATATAGAAACTCCAAGAGTATATTCATGGGGATATTAACTGATCTATAACTTACTTTGCCTATTACTAAATCAATTTCTTTAAAAACTTCATGTTTCAATTATTCCATGTTCACTATAATATTTTCAATTCCGAAGTTTTGAATTAAAGAATTGGATTTTGGCCAGAAAAGGTCACTACTTTTCACACGATGGTTGAAACACGTTAGAAGCGACTTTGGTGGTTCAAAGCCGTTTCTTCCCCGCGGCGGCGTTAATTTAATAAATGAAAGTTGCCGGGTAACGCGAGTAACGAAGCAATTAATTAGTCTCAGGGTTTTGATCCATTTCTGAGGGCATGAACTTAGTGTCCATCAAAACGAATCAAATACACGATTTAATTAAAAGAAGATTTTCAAGTAACAAACCATTCGCGAACTTCTTCTCAAAGTGAAGTGAACGAAAGATAAGTTTAAATTGGTCTGTTGAAGCTTATTTTCCTCTGAAGAAAGTATCTTAGATAGAAATTGAATTTTTTGTTGGCATAAGTTGTGATTATCTGTTTCCTTTTTAAATACTGAGGAATTGTTTACCATGTGCGCGACGAATTAAGCTGTCAGTTGTATTTAATAGGTTATTAACAACCAAGTAGGAAATAGTATAAACATTTTTAATTTTATGAAAAGTTGTTGTGAAATGGGTAGAATAGTATTTAATCCGCTGTACTAGAAAGTATCTTAATCAATAAATATTCATCATTTTCTGATGAAATGTCAATCATATTTTCAGCAACCAAGGTAAAGAAACATCTTGCATAAATTAAAGAACTATTTATTAACTATTTAATAAATAGAACTATTCTAGTTGGGTGTTCCATGGCTGATACGTTCTACAAAATTTAATATTGAATTTTAAATGTTATACTTTTGCTGGATCGAGTCAAATCGCGACTGAAAGGTGCTTCTCGAGTGCAAAGGTTAGGAAATCATTTTGTAAATTTACTAATATTGTTTTTGTATTTTCCATTTCATCGCTGTGCTTTGGTTAAATCGTAAGAGAAATATTTTATTCCTTTCTTAATATAATTTCTTTTTTTAATAAAATTTATTTTTTCTGAATTTTGAATATTACACAAAGTTGTTTTGTCAAGAAATGAGGTTCGAAGTTTCGTTAATTACAAGATGCAATACTGATAATATTTCATACATTTTTCTTAGAATTCTGACGAAAGCAATATATTCTGTTTCAAAATGAAAGAAATTTAATATAAAAATTTCGTGAAATTCGTTTTTAATTGAAAAGTGTAAATGACCAGTGAAGCTATAAAACACGTACCTATGGCATTACGCGAAATGAAAATTTCAATTTTACTGTTCCCTAGTTACAAATTTTTATTTTTCCTATACGACAGGTTTCATTTTATACGTTCAACTTGATGTGATATTTATATACGCGCTTCAATAAACGTTGGCGAGTACCCATAAAGTATGAATGTTTCTTCCACTTGAATGTTAGCACTTTACCCACTGAAAGCCTATTAATAAACTTCTCTATATCTACATTATGTCGAAAAATAATTCAATAATTTTCCTTTAAATGGTAACTTTAAAAAATTGTTATGTTATCTTGTTTAAAAGGACTTATTAGCTCAGTATTGCAATCGTTACTTCCATTAAAAATTTCATAACTGTTTATTAAATACGTGTTTTCCAAAAATGATTGAATAAAGCTTTATTACAACTATTAAATACAAAACATTAGTATAAATAAATAAGGTTATTAACTTATGATAATAATACAATAATAAGTTATTTTATTAGTGTAGTAAGAAGTTACTAACAATCGTTACATACCATACGTTGTATAAAGAAATTATTAATAATTCAGTATATGCTCATTTAATAATAATCTTCTAATTTAACTTCCAAAATTGTAATTGAATGCTAAAGCTCTTATAAAACATTTTAATACAAAACAATATTAAAGCTAAATTAATGTTAAAATTAGTACCGAAGCTCGTTCAAACTTATTCCACTGTGTCAACTAACTCCACAACTCAACAGATAAATCAGTACTTCATGTATTCAAGATTATTAATCCCTTGCTCTGTAACATCGTATAAGACTCGTAGCAATGATACAAACAGAATCGAACAAACATAAGTAGTACTCGATTCTATCAAATCCAAAATAAATATTAACATTGAAATTAAATATTACTCTGAAAAATACAATATAAATTGAATATTATTCTGAACAAATAGGATACAAATTAAATATTATTATAATAAAATATTATTCTGAATAAATAGAATTCAAATTAAATATTATTCTTCCATTATCAATCGTTATACTTTAGAATAAACATCGATGCCTAGAATTCTCTCTTTTTTCAATGAATTGTTAATAACAAAGTATCTAGATCGATCATAGTCCAGAAAGAAATCATAGAGCAAAGGGTTAAGAAGTCTATTAACAGTAGCTTTAATGCTTTCACGGCCTGGAATATTACATTCATAAGTGGCTTTCGGGTGAGAGCCGTGTCCAATAGGAACAGCATCAGTGTGTCTTTAGCCCCTGATGAAGCCAGGTGCCATGTTGGCGAAACGTTGGCAACAAATTCGTATTCGACGCGGCTCTCACCCGAAAGCCACTTATGAATTTAAGTCTATTAGCAGGCCTTTGGTAATGACAATTCTGTTCGATAAAATTAACACTTATTCTTTCTTTCGGTAAATTATTAATAACAAAACAGTTAGATCGTTCATAGTTCAGAAAGAAATAGGACAAAGGGCTAAGAAGTCTATTAACACTATTAATTTAATGGGCTTTTGTTAGACAAACTGTTAAACAGAATTTTACAAACCTAAATCTTACTCTTCCTTCTTTCAATAAATTATTCATAACAAAGCGGTGGTATCGATCTCAGTTATGTAAGAAATCATGGGGCAAGTGGTTAAGTTACGTTACCAAATCCGCACAGTACACAAATAACTCGGCATTTGTCGCCCGGGAGTCCCCAGTAGAGTCAGTCGTTCATAGTCAGACACATTATTCTGATTAACCCGCTAAATCCTTTGGCCGCGGAATTGACCATTGTTCGTCAAGTTTTTCTCGCCTGTGGCACGTTTCGTGTCCTACCGACCAATAAACTTTCGAAGAAGCTTCCGTGCTTCCAATCGAGAGCTTTCTGAACTCTTTCATAATTTCCGACCCGATCGTTCCGCTCGGAAGGCCCGCGCCGCGCCGCGCCGCTTCGAGCCATTAATCTGAAACGCGATTCTCACGGTTAATGAAACGGTTTCTTTGTTCTAGAAATTTATGAGAATCCGAAGTTTTCTGTGACACTAAAAGATTGAAAATATAGTGGAAAGAGGGATGCGATGTGGGGGAGTTCAGGGAAGAAAACCGAGTTTACTCGGATCGAGAACTTTGACGATTGAATGTCGCGTCCAGCTGACAGTAGAACTGCAAAGATAATACAAGTATGATGTCAAGATATAAGAGAATTTGTATATTTTTCTCTTAGGAAACTGTGAAATGCAAACTGTAGTAAACATTGTTATTTTATTTAGAAGAATGTATTATTTTTATATATTTTATTGTAATATATTGCTTGAGTACCTTACTTCTACCTGCACAATTGCCAAAAGTAGCTTCTTAATATAATATAATTAATAATAATGAAATAAAAAAATTATTATAAATTAAATTTATAATAATTTTTTAATTTCATTATTATTAATTATATTATATTAAGGAGCTACTTTTAGCAACGATGTAGGTAGAAGTAACATACATTGAAAATAATACATTTTTCTAAATAAAATAATTGACGTTTTACTGAAGTCTGCATTTCACACTTTTCTAAGAGAAAAAAAAACAAATTCTTTCGTAAACAAATTTATCAAACACTCTACATCGCAAATAATTGAATTAAATGAAATTACACAAAATAAAATACACAATCAATAGATTGCAATAAAATATATCAAGATATAAATTTTCCTAAATAAAATAACTACACTCCTCCAAGAGAGAAAGAAATACAAATCCTTTCGTAAACAAAGTCATCAAACACTCTCCATGGCAGTAATCCTATTTTTATTAACGCAACATGTCATTCCACAATTTCCATAGAGAAATCTTTCGCTATCGGTACAGAACGAAAGAACTCGCAGTAATATCCAGACACTTTGTTATAACGATTCAAAAAGAAAGCGTTCTATTTTATCCTACTTTCCCTTATAACAAACACGACCGCAGAAAAATGTTATGAGTTACATTCAATACGAAATGAAAACCGCACGAACTAGCAGGCCAAGCTTATATGGTAACGGCGGCCAATATGGAATAGCTCCTAATATGGAACACCACACTATTTCGGAAAATAAATAGCTTGACGTGTGAGTTACCATGGAAACACTTCTTTAGTAATAAAAAACAAGGATATTAATAGTTGGACATCAATTAAGGATTTGTCATTGAATGTGAAGCATTATTGTGTATGGCAGTGCGTTAAATTTTCTGAAAGACGAGTTAAATAGTTGAATTTTGTAATATAGATAGGCTAACAAATTATATTTTTTCATGATTCGTCATTGAACACGTTTGTCTTTCACTATTCAAAGGCAATTTGTTACAAATTTATTTTCGTCTTCGAATAGTTATTATTTTTCTCTCGGAATAACGGTGTTACGCATATATTCAAAGTATAAAAGAAAAAGAACAAACAAATTAACATAATATAAGTTGAAGAACGTGGAGAATTCGTTTATTTATACTTTTTAATTCTATAAAATATTCATTTCTCGTGATAAAAATGAATTTTGTTTACAAATTACGTAAGAGTTCTATGTTAGCTGCCATTTTGTTCAAATCGCTGTTTTTGTCATTATTTACTTTTTTCATTGTAGTTTGAGGGCATTGAAATTTTTGCATTGTTATCGATCAGTATACTAATATTTATTAACTTGTTCGTGTTTTGATGGAAGTTCCATTGAAAAAACTCATATCTCTCGCTTTTGGCAAGCTCTGAATATCACGTGTTCCATATTAGGTGTCATACTATCGACGGTATGCGTTCCCGGTCGAGTTTAGCGAGAGATGTGACCCTTTCGTCGCTGTCCTCGCCGTATTTAAATGGAAATAGCCAGCCTCGTGAAAGAGGCTAGAACCGAAATGCAGCGTCAAACGCTCAGGATTATTTAGCACCCATTGACCGTCTGACAAATGGAAATTTTCCGGATTAACATAATATCCGATAGCACCTCCCGCGAAATACGAAACCACAAACGAATATTCCCAGTGATTTTTCGCTTCATTTCCGGGAAAAGGGATTATACAGTTGGACACTTTGGTTCTCGGCTAACGCGATTTTGTTTTTTACGTTTGGTTGCTCAACGGTGAAATTAGAAATCCTAGGTTCCCTTAAGTGAAATTGATTCTCGGCTGTCAGGGTGAGGATTTGATATTTTTCTGACATTTTGTTGTTCAATATGGATTTGTACATTGCTAAATAAATAATACAAATAGACTGAATGAAATACAATTTTTCCTGGAATCTGGATTTATTTTATAAACCGATAACATTTTTGAATTTGTTTAATATCGCTTGTACCTCTTGTTCTCTGGATTTGTTAAAATGAAATTCATGTGTTTAAAATGCTCATTTTCTTCAACGTAATTTGTTAAATAATTGTCCAGTGACAACAATGAAACAATTGAATAAAGTTTATTTAGAAAATAATTCGTTTTATCAAAGCAAAACGTTTCAATATCTTATGGGCATTGTTTGTGGGCTAAGTAAGATTAACCGGATTCCAGGGAAAATGGTGGTTTATTTATTTTATTCGTATCGTTTATTTATTTATTCATTTTAATATTCCATTGAGAATATTGTGATGACATAAAGTGTTTTCTTAAATAAACTTTACTTAATCGTTATAACTGGATGATCATTTGACAAATTATATGAAGAGAAGTAAATACTTTGAAACAGATAAATTTCATTTTAACAAATTCAGAGAACACGACACAAATACGATATGAAACAAAACGAAAATGTTATCTGATTCAAAAAACAAACAACAAATGTTCTGCAGAACATTTCTAACATTTTTTATGTGTGCCCTTAATTTTGAAAGTGGTCTAATGTTTCGATAAAGCGTTTGTTTCTTAATCTAGAGCAGAAATAAGCCGACCTATGTTCAGCCGTTTTGATAAAAACTCGATATTTATATATTATAGATATTTAACATTTCATTTGTTCGATTTCGAGAGATATTTAAATACTTTACTACTGTATCAAGATCAATATTTTTTTCCCTTCTTTTCCAATAAAGCATGAAACATTTTGAAAATAGTAGAAAGTAATATTTATTTTTGAAAATGTGCTATTACTATCATAATTTGAAATGATGTACTTTAAACATTTGCTTCTGAGGATTTTATATAACCGTTCCTGAGAACCGTGGAAGTACAGCTGGTTACTGGAGATTACCTGAGTGCTGTCCAGAAATATTTCCTTAAATGTGATATGAATCAGAAAAAGGTACCATTTCTTTAACGCATTGCCAGCCAAAAGAATTTCATAAAAGTTTCGCTCCAGGCCAGGATGTAAATTCTTCTAAATTAGCATTTTTCGATACGGGAATTGAAATGGTATTGGCACATTTATTCCACGAATATTTCGACGAAACTTCACTGTTGTATGCAGATTTATTATTTAATATGTAATATGTATATACATCTATTTAAATTGCTGAGTTTATATTTTTAAATTATTCAATGAAAATTAAATAGTCCAACGAAAAACGATTTTTTTATTAAACCATTTATTTGCATAAAAAATCAACAACTAATAAAACATACATTTAATTTCAAAGAATGGTGATTTAATAATTATGAACATGAACCAAAATAGAAATACCCATTTCACTCGACGCATTAACTAAAATTAATAAACAATTGCTGCAATCTCCTTGTAGATGTGTTATTCTTTTGTTTGACGCCGCTCTCCGGGTACTCGTATTTACCGACACTCACTCACATTCTTTCATTCTTTATACAACCAATCTTTCGCATCTTTCGCCTGTCGCTCTATCCCATTCGTTCTCACTCGTTCGGCGCGCATTTTGTACTCATTCGAACATTCACTCGCTACAAATTAGCAAGCACAGGTGCCAATAGCTACTTTCATAAATATCATTGTCAAAACTTCATTTTTTTTACGAGCTACGTGTACTTTTCCCTAAATCATTAATTTAAATTAACACATTGAACGCCGGCTAAATTTCAGCTACTAAAAACGCGAGCGTCGATGATTATATTGATACATTTTTAAACATCGATTAAACCAAAATTTCTAACTTATGAAAGAGAATAAAGAATTCGACTTTGGAAATTTTACTTTGGATTTGTGTTATACATATCTAAAATGATACATGAACATAGAATTAGCAATTAAACGATAGACTAAAAATCCCGCATTATCGCGGGGCCTGCGCTCAATGTGTTAAGAAGAATTTCATAATTACAATAATGAGCTGAAATAAAAATATATAGTTGCTATGTAAATACATTTAAATAAATAAAAACAAATAAATTTCTTTATTAGTTACTACAAATGAGTATATTTACCATTAATCGACAATTAACATTACTCAGACTTTCATATTGAAGTTAGAAATTAAATTTTCCACAAAAAGTTTCATCAAAAATTCCATACTTATATTATACAAAGGTTAAATTCAAGGTTAAAGGTGAATCAAAGTTAATAAACAATTAGCAGGCACTGAAGCCAATATCCTTAAATAATTACGTCGCTTCATAACAATCCTCAACAAGAATTTTCCGTCAATTCTTTCTTGCTAGCGCCCTTTTTCACTGTTGCACAGGGACTTTGTATATATACACCTTGATTTTCTTGGTCTGCTGGATGTTTTCTTTAGAAACGGAGTTCACCGAAGGTCTTTAAGCGGATCATTGACTATTTCACTGTTGAAAGACGATCGAACCGAGGTCGAAGTGGCGAAAGACGAACAAAGTAATCTGTCCGATTGAAAACTCGTCGAACATGAGCCATTTGTCTTGACCTCCTGTTGCCTCATCGTTAGAGGAATCGTTGTTTCAGGAATCTCATTTCAACGTTCGCGCACATTTGCGTTTAGAAATTTGTCAAACGGTTCTACAGTGAAAGATACTATTGATTTTCAATTGCTACTACATGGATTAAAAAATGTTTGTGCCTTGTTATATAATAGTTAATACTTTAAAGTCTAAAGGGGATTAAATACTTAAAATGGATCTACTGTGGTACGTCAAACCGTTACCAAAATCAGTATTAACGTCACTTTTATGGCGTGATTGGAAATGGAAGATTGGCCAGTAACTTTATTAAGTAGTCATTGTTATATTAACGATGTTTAGTATTTAATAAACGTATTAACACTATTTCTATCGAAGGTGTCGAAAGACATATTTTGAAATTGTAACTTAAAAGTATTTTCTCAGTCTAACCACTTTTGTTCAATTGAATTTTGAACATTTCCTATAGTTGATTTTATAATCGTTGTTGGGAAAGTCGAGAAGTCAATTCAGAATACACGACTAAACTTGGAAAACAATTTTAAGGCAAAAATTAAAAAGATGCCTTTTGACACCTTCGGTAAAAATAGTGTTAAGAATATTTAAAAATTTTCTAATGTTCCACCCAGTAGAATTACGATCAGTAATGAATTTTTGTAAATTCACGAATAAAATAAATAAATACAAATACTGTAGGTACAAAGTAATTTCATCTCTAATCAAATAAACGACTTCTAAGATGAAGTTTAGCTCGTTACTAAATAATCAATAGGTTAACAGGCCTATAAATGCACTTAAGATTCATTAAATCAAATCACATTTTCGTTTCAGAATTTATTATAAAAATTCATCTTACACTCAGGGCCTGGCTAAGAGGGAAATACCAACAATACTAACAATTAATATTTAATAAAGATATTATTATATATTCACTTGTTACATATTATTTTATTACATCATAAACAGAGAAACGCCAATGATACCAACACCTAATACTCACTAAATATATTATTATATATTCACGTATCATTTATTATTGTTTTACATTATTTTCTTCACAATAATATATAATATTCTTGCATTTTAGTATACAACACTTATTACAAGACAGTTATACTTTCATGTATCCAAAAGGATACCTACCTCGCAGACATAATTAGCCACCACTACAACACAATAGAATATCAACAAGGGTCTCATAATAACTTATGACAGCCTCTATAATAGTTTCTTTTCAGCATAGTGAAATGCGGCACGTGCTGCCTTGAAATGCCCCAGGCCAAGACCCTAATAAATCAATCCCAAAGTCAAACACTGTAGCCTAGGTCAGATGTCCACATGCGAGGGGCCCAGAAGGGGGAGAGAAAGTCCCCTGGCGCTGTAACTTGATCAATGGGCCTGCCTGGCGCCCCACTCTGAGAATGGCACGCTTGGGCCCCAAAGGTGGGGACGGAGAAGGGTCGTACGGTACACTATAGTCATTGACCTGCTCGCTGCAGTCGAAACAGAGTCCATTCATGCGTCGAACCCCAGTCAGCTGAGTACTCAGATACGTAAACACGTGTAGAGGTCGAAAAAGGGCCATGACCATGGGAAAAGCATTAACCTCTGTTTTTTTTAGTATTGTGATGTTTGAAAACATATTTTAACCTGTGTCTCTTTGTTTGACTCTTTAAACCCTTGCTGTATTATTTATTTCTTAGTTATGATAGATGCAACTACTTTATTATTAATAGTTTATTAGAAAAAAAGAAAAATTTTGATCACGATTCTGACACGATGTTGTTGGTCAAGGGGTTAATACTAGATTTACTGATGTTTGGGTTCGTTTTGACTGTTGCAATTACGCGAATATGTTTCCTAATAATATATTGTTGAACATCTAATTTCCTAGATCTAAATGAATATCAATTTTTCTTGGAACAATAGAATAAATTGTGCAATAAATATGATCTTTTAACCTATGATTTATTTTATAACTACGCCAAAAAGAATTATTTTATAATCACTTTGTAATGAATAATTTACTAGAAACAAAACAGAATTTCATATTCATCTATATCCATGTTTACTTTAAAGTGTAACAGTTGGTATTAGAAATGTAATATTTAATTTAGATTTGAGAGCGTTGAGATTTATTTAAAATTGTTAATTTCAATTTCAAATCTCCGTTACAGGATATTGTATTGCAAAGGATTAATGTATTATATATCACAGTATCTATGGTAGTGAAAAATAATAATGAAATAAGTTTCTATACATTTACTTATTTCTTTTAATTTTTTATTTTCACTGTATCAAACCTTCTTTATATTAGAATTTATTTTGAGTAAGTTACAATATTTTTATTTATTTCTTTTGTTCTTATTTCAAATTATTTTGATCATTATAATATCCATTTGAGCTTTCGTTGTATAATATAATTTATATTCATATTTCTTTTGAACATGTTGCAATATTTATATTCATACTCATGCGAATAATTCAAGGGAGAAGAGAAACATTATAATTGATTTTTTTGTTAGAACGTAGATTAATGGAAATCGATAATAATAGCACTTAGAAGTCAAAGGGTTAATATCAGATATTCTGGATGTCGGTGAGAGCTTAATAATTCGAGATTATTGGAACTGATTAATTTTAATAAGCTGCGTACCACAAACTATCGGAGATTAAAATTTGGATAACAATTGATTATAGATATTAGATTATTTTCCACTATTATATAGGTCATTGTAAATAAGAAATTATTAATAAATTATTATTTAGAGAAGATTAATGTAATCAGTATGATAAATAATACGAAACACTAATGCAAGGTGTAGATGGATAATAATAACAGAGAAATCAATTGATCTCGTAGTGACCTGTATTTAGACATTAGAGTATTATTTACAGCACATATCCATTGCTGATTCCCATCACTAACGATATACCAACCTAATAACAAGTTTGATTAATTTGAATCAATAATTCTGTACAAATGTTTACCTTAAATTGATTTCTGTCGAATTATTATATAATCTACAAATTGCTAATGAGAAATTCTTATTTAATTATAAATAAATTAAAAAAGATAATTGCCTTTTTTATTTTCAAAGAAATCAATTTGTTTCCTTCTTAATTTTCTTGAGGTATAAGTTTTTAAAAATTACTTCTTCTTAACCATCCAGATGGACTGACCTTTTAATAATCTTCGATTATTTATTTAAAAAAAAGTCAATTTGTTTCTTTCTCAATTCTTCCCCTTAAAACTTCACTTCTCTTTCAGTTAAAGTTAAATTTGTAATTAGACCACTTTAGTCTCTCCTGCAGTTCAGGCTCTCGTGTCAGGATCATTTGCGACTTACGCTGATGTTTCACTAACCAGACTCGCTATCGCTCGATTTCTGCTCCAGCGTTGCACCGACACAACCTCGAGCTTGAAACCGTCACCGATATTCTAATAATTTGTAATCGGCTTTGGATTAGGCTCGGATCTTCGTGGTACGTACACAAAGGAATAATAACCTCGTGAACTATAAATAAAACGATATTTAGTCCACGTTTCTGTTCTTCAACGTGCAACTGTGAAAACAAATGGAATCTTTTTAATTAGAGGAACGTTAAGACACTCTTTGATATCGATTTACAATGGAAAAGGTTAATCCATCGAAACACAGTAATTAATTCGAAATCTTCGAGAGAAAGCACGTTAGAAATGTTCAAAACTCACGCCAAAATTCGAAATATTCATTATTTTCTTTATAATCGGTAATATTTTTTGTTTGATATCGATTTGTGAAATTGATTGGTTTAAGATGTTTAATTCTTTTGACATAATTTGTTAAGTAATCGTCTGTTGATAACAATAAAACAGTTGAATGAATTTTATTTAAGAAAATAGTTCGTTTATCGAAGCAAAACGTTTCGACATTTTATGAATATTGTTTGGGGGCTAATTAAAATTAGCTAGATTTCAGGAAAATTGTATTTTATTTGTTCTATTTGTATTATTTATTTATTTTAATATTCCAATGATAATGTCGTTTGCAGATTTTCGTGTAATCTTTTGTACCCATAATTTCTTTCGAATGGGATAATCAACGAACGAAATAAAAAAGAAATTGTCTGTTTGGAATCTTTCGAGTTCCGAAAGTCATCGAATAATACTTTCTTCGTTCGTAATGTTAGGGGTCAACAGATAGAAAAAAGCGCAGATAATTGGATCAAACGGGGTGTGTGTTGTCCTTCTGATTGACATCGTCTAACGTTCGTATATGTTTCTGTGTACGTGTGTATACAGCCACGAGCCATAAGACTGTCGGCACGTGACTCATCGTATTAAGTCGGTAACAACGCACCTTTGTTGGCCCTCAAGGGTATTAATTAAGGGATGACACATTGCGGGCTAAGCCAATTAATAGACCGTATAAACGTCTTCGCTTTCCTTCGTATTGCTCCTATCGATGTCGAGGAAATGATTCTTGCCTTAGGCCATGAGGTAAATGTATCCGTAACTACTGTGTTCAAGATATAAGCAGAATATAATTATATTATAAATATAAATAAGATTGTGTGTAGATCATTATTAATATGAAATATTGAATATTATATTGAAATATTATTTCCAAATATTGAATATTATATTGAAATATTATATCGAAATATTCAATATTATTAAATATTGAAATATTCAATATTATTAAATATTGAATATTAAAATGTTAAATATTAAGTCTTATATATAAAAATAAGCTTTGCACAATGCATTAGTATATGGAATATTCAAATAAAATAAATTTTCTTCTTAAGTGTATGTTTTCTTTTTAATGAGTTTCAAAGAACATCGTTTGTATCTCATCGGAGAATGTTGAATCTTTCTAGTAAAAAATGTTCGAATACAAAGGGTTACATAGTAAATAGTAAATAGTAAATAATAAACATTAAATAATAAATACTTACATTTACATTTATATAACCTTAATTAATTAACCATTGACACATTTACCGTAAACATAAACATATTAAAATTACATGTACGAAAAGCAACCTGGAATTTTAAATCCGATCATTCAACCGGTTCTCAGTACAGTTACTATTATCAAATACCATAGAAAGTATAACATTCCGAATGTTTTATGTTTTTCAACGTCGATGTCAAAATCAATTGAAGCCTGTACGTGGTCTAACAATAAGACTTTTCCAACGATGCTCATCCGTACATCCGTGGAACTACCCTTCAGTGCTCATCATCTGATGCATATGCGTTGCCCTTAAGGAACTCCTTCGACCCGTAAGCGTATGAGACCTGACATTTTCCGTTGTTTATTGCCTCGCGAGGAAAATAACTGGGATGTTTCTCGAGGGACGGGCCGCGAATGTTTGTTTATTTAAACGAGTTTGTAGCTGTGCGGGACTTTTACTAAAATTCTTGTTTTTTTAATGGCGGTATCATTCATTTAGAATTGACCTATGGCAGGTCGTGTAAGCAGGGAGTGTGACGTGCGTCACAGTACGGTGTGCATCATTTATTAGTAATTTATGAGAATTAATTAAGAAGAAACGAGCAGAGAGACTTTTAGGAAAATTTATGCGCATTCTGATGAATTGTAAACAGGACGTTTATTGGAAATGTGTTTACAGTTTGGTGGTCCTGGTTGTGGAAGATAAGAGAATGTTTTGTTTTATTATAGGAGTAATGTAATTATTCTAATTCTCTGTTGGTATTGTATAATTTTTGGTTTTTGGCTATTGGTGACGTAGGCGAATGGAGTCAGTGGCAAATATATTTTGTGTATAATGTGTTGGGGAATGAATAGAAATTTCATTTGTGTGAGAGAAATGTATGGTTGATGAAATGTACATAATTTTTGCGAATTTTCGAGGATCTCGAATGATTAATGTTCACAAAATGGTAAAGCGTTTGTTTCTTTTATTTGTAGAAACTAATCGATGAAAATGATGACATTGAAAACATTTGCCAAATTCTACTATATAACGAAACGTATTCGACTTCTATTCAACTTTTCCCAAATTTTTATTTTAATAATATCTGTTTAATGTTCGTCGTACATTCATAAATCGTTACGTAAAAATCGAAACAAAATTATATCAAAATCTACGATTTACTCGTACATAAAACACCAAACAAAATGATAAAAATATATATATATATTATATTTATATTTATATTTATAATATATATTATAATTATACTTTACATTATGGGGATATTATGAAGTTTTTAGAATGACTATGGATATTTTGCGTCTCGATTCCAACGTTATATAAATAGAGATACGCAATTTATTCGCACAAAATTATGATTTTTCAAATGGAAATCATTTTGTATATAAGGCACTATTTAGTAATACATTAGTAACCTTCAATTTTCGTTATACGAATAGTCGAATTTTGGAGTTTGGTTCGCAGGCGGCCGCAATGTGCGCCGTAACTAAAAGGTTAACACGCTGAATGCCATAGGGGTGACCGGTGACCCCAACCAAATCGAATTACTATAGTTCACTCAATGAAACGATGATTATTTGAAAACATGTCCATATTATTAACACTAGATTTACGGATGTTTATTCTTCACTATATTCTATTATTCATAGAAAACTACGTGCTTGTTTACATAAATCGGCAATGTTGTAGCTTCAATGCAATGGGTCATTGCAATGCGTATTTATATAACTGCATGAATCAAAGTCGGCTTAAACTGTTACTAAATAATGTTTAAACGATTCAATACCAGCCAAGTTGACGAGTTCCATTAATCTAGTGTTAATCCTTTGCGTTCCTATCTAGAGCGTGACTTGACATCAGTTATATTCACAGGTGTGCTTCTTTGTCAAGATATTTTTAAAATAGATTATATTATTATGTTATTTTTAATATTGTCAGTAAGAAGAATCGTTTATACTGCTCTCTACAAACTAACCATTTTTTAAAATGTATTTCACATAAAATATCGTAATAATACAGAGTTATCGAGGAGAAAATACAAAAAAAATTCAGGGTGTAAGGAGTTAACCTTTTGCACTCGAGGGGCGCCTTAGAGTCGCCACCTGATTCGCCGCAGCAAACTTATAAAATTTTCAATTCAATATTAAACCTTGTGTAATGTATCAACACATAAAATATCCAAGTAAAATAGTTCTGTCTCTTAATTTATATAAGATAATCAATTGTTTTAGCTGCGAAAAATATCGTTAATATTTAATCAGAAACTAATGAATATTTTTAATGAAAAACATTGTCGAGTGCAAAGGGTTAATAATGCTACTGGCTGCGGTGACATTCATCTAGAAGAACGTGCAATAATAATGCAATTCAATCAAATTATTTAATATTCTATTTTTTCATTTTATGTACTTTGCTGTATGAAATCCTGCGGTATTCAACGTATTAACCCCTTGACGTATTATTTACTTTCTCTACTAAGCTCGGGTAACATTTTACTATCGGAAATTTGGAAGAGAAACAACAGAATTTTCCATTCTACTCTAAGCGGAAATTTCATTTCAAGATAATACATTGATAATAGCAAAATAGTTGTTTGTTTTGATCCGGGAGTAATGAACAACATTGGTTTTTGTTAAATTAATCTAGAAATCTTCATCACGAGTCTCATTTGTCATTGTATGGCAAGGGGTTAAGTGAAGCCGCTTTCCTTGCGAGTCCCTTCGACTCGCATGTCGATTCAAGTTTCAGCCATAATTCGCTAGAAATCTGACAGATCTTTTACTTACTTTAATTCGCACGAACTGATGCCTAGCATAATCTCAGACTTCGCCTTCTCGTCGCAATTTTTCCGTTTTGGTGCGACGGCTGTTGATTCGTGGTCGTTTTCGGGTGCTATTTTTATTGCATCGTTCACGTAACACCACAGCATGTGAATTTTTCTCGTATTATAATTAACACGTTGAATGCCGCACGATTTCGTAGAGCAAATTACGTAACGTGGAAAAGATGTAATATTAAATCATTTGATTGAATTACATTATTAGTATTGCACGTTCATCTAGCTATATGTCACCGCATTAGGTAGCATTATTCATAATATAGAAATCTTTCAAAATAATCATCGTTCAATTGAGTGAACTACAGTAATTCGATTTGATTGGGGGTCATCGGTTACCCTCATGGCATTCAACGTGGTAACATATTGTTGACCGATAATTTTACACAGAAGCTGTTCCATGTCACTGGTTATTATTCCGCAATTAACAGTAGATTTACGGAACGCGTAAGTACGACGCATATTGAATTGTACAAACATTATTCACTATATGTTTCTGTCGATTTTAATTGACGCAATAACAAATTGTGTTTTAATCGTTTAATCTTTAAATCTCTAATTTCTAAAATCTAAGTGAACGAACATCAAATTTCTGAAGACCAATAAGATAAACTGTACAACAAATGTCCGTAAAACTAGCGTTAGATATGAAAGTGAAACAATCTAGATAAACTTCAATATACTTTATTTATATAATCAATTGAAATGAATCTTTTGACATATCTTTTATATAACTTTGAATATTTTGCTTTTGCAATATTCTATATTGCCTGTGTTTCACAAATTAAAACAGCTAATGCAAGTGCAAGCACGAGTTAACTCGTGATCGGTCAACAACGTGTTAAGTAGTTTCCGTTAGGGTTTCAATTTTGGTAATTCCTGATTTCATTTTTTTTTGTTTATAAGTATCACGACACCACGTTCGATCTACACGTATTACGTCACGTTATTTTCTAGTCACAGACTATTCACTACAGAACTTTTCCCTGTGCCCATAACCTGTTAAGGCCACCATACACACTGAAACATGCGGCGACGTATCACGAAACTTTAGAAGACTCAAACCCACCGCTAAAAGTGATTCACTTTTTGTTTAAGTGCAACATCTATCATGAAACTTTGGGAGACACAAATTCATCAGTTGTAGCCTGCACCGCCGCAGGTTTGAACGTGTATGGAAACCTTTAGAGGTTAAGGTGAATCAAACTCGGGAATAACACTTGTTAGAGTATAACAGTTCATTATGGAGATCAGACACGTTTACATGTCGGAGGTTCACTAACGACTTCAAACTAACTGTAGCGTAGCTCTCGTCGCAAGAAAAAACAAAAGATAGACGGCGAAAGATACATAGAAATAACTGAATCACGGATCGTAGAATTTCAATCGATTTCTAACAAAAACAAAATTATACAAAATTATACAAAATTATAAAAATGTATATTATAATCATATAAATAAAATACAAAATAATATTCTGTAAGTATGCGTGTAGAGATGGGAAACGCACTGCGATGAAAGCGATGAACGTCCGCAGTCAAAAGAGTCTGTCCGTCGGTCGAACTACATTGTAAGGTTTAGTTTCTTAAAACGTTGAGCGCGGCGTATGTCCGTAAAGACTAACAGCGAACTTTTCGTTTGGGCGAAATCGATGCGTGATAGTGGCAGCGTCAAGGTTAACACTAGAACTACCATACAGCAAGTTGACTTTTCAAAATTTTTCTATAGCAACTTAAGAGTACATCTATCGAGACTTCGATCACTCAAAATTTAGTTTCCGTATTACTAAAAATTTCTTTAGAAATTTCTTAGAGAAAAATGTATTGTTTTTTCAATAATTGTAGAAGAACAATTTAGGAATTGGTCATTTTGACCCATCTGGTAGTTCTAGCGTGAAACAATGAATAATGTAATTTTAATGAGGTTAAATTAAAACATTGTAAGCAAAGAACCATTGTATTCAGAACCATTGTATTCAGATTGTGTAATTGCTCTCTGCCACCTGAATGAAAAGCAGAAGAAAATCGGCTCCGCGCTCAACGTGTTAATCAGTTAATTACGTTCGACGAATTACGGGTTTTTTAATGCGTTAACTGCCACCGTGGTCACCGATGCGGAGCTTCCAAATTGCTGAAGAACAATTGCGATAAAAAGATTGATGTTAGAAGAAAATATTTAATAACATTACTAGCTAGGTTATAGTGTAATACAACTACTGTGATACCAAATCGCCTTTGTTATTGAAGAATAAGTATTACTATACAAAACGTTAGAAATTCTCGTGGCGATCGACGTGTTAACCAGTTACTGCAATGTAACTTCGCTAATTACATTTAAGAAGATAAAATAAAAAATGAAACTTCGTCAGAATTTATTATCTATTTGAAATATATTACGTAACAATATGACATGTGAGTTTTTTTCAATATATATATGTCATAGTGTTACGTAATATATTTCATTACGAATTCTGACGAAGTTTCATTTATATATATAGATAGATAAGTTGATCTCATTGAAAATCTCCATTCACAATTCAGTTTTCTAAAAATTAGTGGTACGTAATATGTTAACTCCGCTTAACATACACACGTATCTTAAAATCGAAATAATACTAATGTTTTTCTAACAGTTTTCCTTTACTTTGCTTTGGTTTTTCATGAAAACATATTCTAGGTGCATTTATCCTGCGTTCGACACATACACATTTCATTCTTTGATTTTATTACGTGCAAAACGAGAGATTTTTCAAACTAAATTCTACAGTCAACAATTTGGAACACGTTTTGTTTATCTTTATTTTTAAGGATAAAAGAAACACAGAAACCGGTTTATTTATGTGTCAACCCAATAATATAAACTCCCCTTCGTTTACCAGTTGCTCCAAAGCAAAGCCCAAAATATTGATATTCACGTGAACGCTTGCAGCTTGATAATAATCGAGTGAAGAGTGTCGATGATTAGAATTTCGCTGACCCAAGAGAAATGACTGTAAACCGCAGATTTCACGTCCTTGGAAATTTCCCGGCATCAACGATAGTTGGCCGATAAATTTTAACCTATTAACTGTTGAATTTGATTTTAAACATCTCTGGCTATGCGCGCAACAAAATCAAACAATTAAGTGTATACTCGTCAAACGAAGGTTAATTGCATCTATAATGCATTCTAACGAAAAGCTAAAGCAAAACGAAAAAGAATTATGTTGATTTAAAAAAATGAATAACTCACCGTTGAAAGAATTAGTATCATTTTGAGTTTTTTAAAATGACGGATATGCTCATCAAACGAAATTAACTGGTTAAATAAGGGTTGCAACCGCTAACAGGCCGCCGATCGTTCGTTTCATTTTCGATTCTGATTTCGTTACGAGGGAAGCCATCGTGGATCCTCCCGGGTCAATATTAATGGATCCCCTTAATTGCTGCCCCCATGGCCACCATGGGACGTCCCATTATACGTTCGATCGGTCCAGTTCAACCTTCACCTTTAACTCGCAGTTAGTTAATTGAATTAAATTGAACGCGAATATCGCCATCACTCGACACTCTCTTCTTTTTTTTTTATTCATTCGTTGGTACCAGGCTTTTTCTGCAAACAATGGGAGCTTATTGTAAAAATATGTAGTGAAAATAAACAATTCTATAAATATACAGTTCGAATTGGAAGATTATCAGAGAGATTACATGCTAAATACAACGATGTATCGAAAAATACAAAAAGCATGGAACATTCTTTCGCGACACTTTATGTCGATTGTATCGTGTTATCCCATAAATAATGCAGGTTTTTGTATTTCTTTTATTTTTAGACATAGAGATAAACAAATCTGTTTTTAATCTGAAACATATATTCTTCTTCGTTACCTATACATCGTCTATCTATACATTATAATTACTTCGAGATAAGATTTGTTTATCTTTATTTTTAAAAGTGAAAGAAATGTAAAAAGTGCATTACTTATGGGATGACCCAATATTAATTATCATTCGTCCAACTGAAAGGTCTGGTGGAAACAATTAATTTTATAGTGAATTAAGAAAGTAAAATTTAATTTAATTCTTTTGAATATATTCCATTTATAGTAATGTTATTATAAATCGTAATGTTCGTGTATACAGTGGAAATAGTGATTAAATTGTTGCTGATTAAAATTGGTAGAGAAATATTGTTTATTTATTCTCTTTACTATAATGAATATTCATAAACCATCTGTTTCATGGATACACGTTTGAAATATTAATCACGTCATTAAACTACTTGTAATAGGAATAAATAATAGAAGAATAATTTAACTGAAAATTCGAATTTAATTAAAAATTCGAAGTATATGATGTATGAGGATATATTGAACAACTACCAAACACATACATGCATTGGTTGTCACATTTTTAATATTTTGGCAGGTGTAGAAGTAGTAAAACAGTGTGCATTATAATATGTTCTAAATCTGAAAGAGTTAAGTTTCTATATACCTTGTTATTAATATTTTATTAAAGATAAGAGAATATTCAAGTCTTATTCTATGTGAACATGTGTTCTAAGATATAATCATTGATAACAGAGGAATACT
Source organism: Nomia melanderi (assembly GCF_051020985.1). Lineage (NCBI taxonomy): Eukaryota > Metazoa > Arthropoda > Insecta > Hymenoptera > Halictidae > Nomia > Nomia melanderi. Next base: position 2,994,931 of record NC_135000.1, read on the forward strand.
ATATAATTTGCATTCATACAAATTGAATAATATTTATGTTTGCTAAATTCTATTTTAAAATCTTCATCACGAGCCTGGCACGATATTGTAGGTCTAGGGGTTGATAAACAAATATATAATTTCATTTCTAAAGCTAAAATTTCAGATATTAATACAGTTAATCTAAAAATGATTAATAAATATTTATTAAACTTCAACTCAATAAATAATACACAGATTATTCTGTCAAGATAATCATAAAAGAATAACTTCAATCAATTATTTCAAATAAAATTCATCAAAATTTAGTTGTTTCGTATATCAATATTTTAATTATTTTTATTTATTAAAAAAATATATTATAAATGTAAAATATAAATGTTAACGAAATTAAAAACATTTCACCAGTATTTCGTCGATGTATGGTTGCACGTCGTAAGTTATTATTCTGTTCAATCAATTCATATTTGTTTATTAAGTAATGTATAATTCAAATTACACTATGTAATTCTATCAAAATCCAATAAGGGGTTAATTCTTCGTAAAAATGGATTATGAAATTCTCGTAAATACATAGAGAAAATTGGTAGACAAGAGGAATCGAATGGGACGAGATAGGGGTCGCGATAGATCGATCTCGGGACGATGCTCTCACGCGAGCATTCGTTCTATTTCGTTCAACTATAAAAGAAGGCGCGTCTAATCTCGTCGGGACACTTTACGATCTCTCGTTTAAAAAAAACTTTCAAGGATGACAATCGATAATCCCGTCTCAAGAGATAACGCATATAATTGGCTAAAAACTGTTAGAAGGAATTTTAACCTTTTGCGCTAAAATGTTTTTCACTAAGAATATTCAACAATATAAATTAAGAAACCACGCTGTTTTGATTCAGAATTTCATGTTATATCGTACAAATCGGAAATACTATAGAAATTGTAACATAAAACTTTTCAAAAACGGTTAATGGCAGGGGTGCTTTGAAAAATTCAAATTTTTTGAAAATTTTGTTTTGCAGTTTTGTAGTCGCGAATGAGTAATGTATTTTTTGTTTTAACTTTTCTCCGCTATCTGTTAGCGTTGTCAAGATAATCAAGGGGAAAAGGAAACTTGCATTTTTTCCAAGGGGTGGTTTCACCCCTTCAAAGTGAAATTCGGCATGAAAAAAATTGCAATATATTAGGCTTGACTTACTCTACTTACACGCAGAGTTTCATAATTTTTTGAATTTCCGGGTTCGATAACTTCCTTTGTGAGCTAGCACTCTCAACCCTTTATGACTTTCCTCTTTTATTGCCTTTTTCCCGTCCCTATGCTCACACTTATCCTCACATTCAGGCTTCTTAACCATCTATAGATCCGCGTGACTTTGAGGTCACCACTATATTCGCATCTTGTTGATTTATTTCGTTTCGCATAGCAAAGTGGCGAATAAAATTGAATAATTAATCAATTTAAGACGTGAAGCTTCGACGTTGTTGTCATTTTAAAATTGCAAGATATATTCGTTTTAATACAATCATAAAAACTATTGAATATATTGTTAATTTGTATTTACAGATTGATATTTGTTAATTTTATACTACATACGTGTTTCTATATTCACAAAAAAATATTCGGCGTATAGACGGTTAACAATATTTTAAAATACGCTAGAATTAACGAAAAACTTGGATACTATAGTTTATCGATGCATTATACGACTCTTGATATTATATATAAGATTTTATAATATTGCTATAACTTTATAGCAAATATTCATATACTTTCGAGTACAAAGGGTTAATTAACGAAAACAAACTGCAAAATTTCGCAGTTTGACGTCGCGACAAAGGGAACGTTTTTTTCTATTTCGTTAATTAATGTTAGAAATATTCGAAAGCGTGCGGCGAGCTTCAACTTGTTTGTTTTATAAATCGATAACATTTCTATTTTCTTTGATATAAAATACTTCGTTTCATTCATTGGTAATAATAGCGGTAATATCGTTGGTATTGTGCACGTCGGTGGGAGGAAATGGTAATGCGGAACAAAGGGGTTGGAGGTTAATAAGATCAGAAGAAAATACAAATAAAGTAAATGCAGTGGAAAGGAGAATATTTTAAGGAATGAAATCATTCAGAAAGTAATGGATGTTTAGTAGAATCTTCGTTTTTGTTGCGAGAGAATTTTTATAAACGCAATATATTTTTATAACGATAAGTTAATATAATATGACACATGGAATATTAATGATCTTTTTCATCAAACTTGTGTAACAGAATGATAAAACAACAAATGGAATATTAAATATTTGCTGTCTAATATTCAATACAATTGATGTTATAATTTATGATTTCCAAATAATTATTGTATAATTAGCAATTTGTTATTGACAATTAGAGAATAATTTAATTTGACGTGGATCACATTATTTAGATAATGACTAATTTCATTATTCTTGTTTCCAGATATTAGTTACATTGAAACTCTATGTAGTTAAACTGTTTTTAACAATAGTTACACTATTATGAATTTATTAATATTGATTATATGATAATATAATTTGTTAATTTATCACTACTATTGTTTCCATGTTTTAAATCTTTGAAAATACAAAATGATTTTATTATTACCAACAATAGTTGTATCCCCAGAAATTTCTTGTTAACAATCTTAAAACTTCATTCGTTTAAAAAAAACCAGCTTATATATGTAAATTCCTCAACAAAAATACAAATCTTTATTAAATATTTTAACTATTACTTAAATTCTAATGTAATGTATTTTTGGTACCTACATATATCTAACAATAATTAAGAAGCTTCAAATTTATTACTAACAATGGAAATTATAGAACCAGCAAAGAATGGAATATTGGAATAATTAGTGTTCCATAGATTACTACGTAAACAATTTTCCCAACAAATACAATATTCAATAGAACTGTCGATTCCTGATATTAGTTGGCAATTACGAGACCAGCAAAAATTGGAATATTGAAATAATTAAATTTCGACAGATTGCTACGAAAATAATTCTTTCAATAAATACAAAATGCAATACTATTGTTGATTCTAGGTATTAGTTGGCAGGCTTTTGCAGAAATTTTCATTTCGTTCTGTAGAAATCTACAGAACGATTCATTTGTATTATTCATTCGATTTCCAATGCTACATCTCGTTCCCTCTGTTTCCATCGTGAAACACGGACCCTTTCTCGTTGAAAAAAAATCGTTCCATCTGTTCTCTGTTTACAACATATTTCAATAACAACTGATGATATGCAGCTCTGCGGATTTTGTTTGCAATCGGCGAGAGGAAATTCGCTGAGCGTTTAATGGGACCGATACGAACCGGCGATAATTAAATATCGCGCACTCGATTCGCGTTGATAATTTATCGGTGCTCCTTTTACGATGTCTGGAATGTGATATTAATTTTGGAAAATTCATATTCTCGACGAGGACTAATTATTATATCATCTCGTAAATGATGCGGTTTTGTTATATTTCTTTTACTTTTGAATTTAATTTTAATGAAACTTTTACAATCTCATTGTTAAAATCGTTTTATTTTTTAAATATTAAAATCAACGAACCTTGTATAATCTAATTGTTAAATTCTTATTATTTTTATAAAATTGAGATTAACAAAGCTCCTGTAATCTAATTGTGATGTATAGATAATGAAGGTATAATATATTGTAGATAAAAAAAAGGTTTGTTTATCTGAATTTTTAAAAATAAATAGATATAAGAAAATTCAGTGTTTCTGGAACGTGGGTTTCAATTAAGAATTAATTATTTGCATTAAGGTTATTATTGGATTAAAAGTGAATCGATGTTTATGTTTGAGTGTTATTATTAAGAGATATTAATACTATGAACTATGAGGTTACGTTTAGCAATTCCAGTGACTTTTCACTGTGTTATTTGCTTGTTTACTGAATTAATCATTCTTGTGGTTAATCATTGCATGCTGTTGTAATTAATATAAACGAAATGGTGTTCGCGTTTATGCATAATAAATTATTGATGAATACTAAGAATATAGATGCTAATGTGATACAATGGAATTTAATGCGAATGACGGCATTACATTGATCTTTATTATTAATACTTATACCCATATGTGTGTGTATTATAATATAATATACCTATAATTTTATTATTATCCAACTTCCTTCATTCAAAATCAATTATGTTATATTTTTTATTTATCCATAAAGCCGTAAAATCTCCAATTCGATAACTAAAATAATAAAAAGTTGAAAATTTCATTTTCGAAAACGAAATTTCGCAAAATTTCACTGCAACAAAGAGAAACGATACACTAATTTATATTCAGCGCACAGAAATCCCCAAAAATCATCCATTAGACTCTATAATCCTTAAAAGAGCTAAAAGTTTCCCGTTCATTGCTTCGTTACTCGAGCTGAAAATGTCTTAACCCCAAAATTCTCTCAAATTCCTTCTAACCCGATATTATAACGTTATATTTCTATTCCAGGATGATAAATATAAAACAAAATCTCTTTGACATCTTCGAAAATCATCTATTAACACTTTACCAAAGCGAAGTTTTAAATATCAAAAAAAAAGAAAACCACGTATCAATCCCTTATTATTCGAATAATTAAATTATTCATTTACAGATAGCGATTTTAAATATGACAGCTCGAAGTCGTCGTTACGGCGATATTCGCAAAGGTTAAACTCTATGGAATTTAAAAGAGCTAAAAGTTTCTTATTCATTAAACAATTACAAAAATTATACAAATTGCAACAATTATAAAAATTACAAAAATGACAAAAATTACAAAAATTTTTTTAATTAAACGAATTATACAAATTATGCAAATTACACAAATTATAAAAACTGTACAAGTCATACAAGTATATATAAATGTTTGAACCCAAAAATTCTCCCAAATTCCTCTTATTCCAACGTTGTCCCATTATATTTCCATTCGGTTATGCCAAACATAGGACAAAGTCACTTTGCAATGAAATTTCCCAAGGTTCAAATAAAAAAGATGATTTCCCCAATACAGACAGTAGTGTTGCCATGAAAAAATCATTTTTATGATTTGAACTTGAGGATTGAGGGTACATTGTAATTTAAAATGTACAAAATAAAAAGAACTTTGCAGAGTATTTTATGGAAACATGTTCTAGGAAATTATTCATTTAATAATGAACTGGAGAAGAATAGAGGAAAATAGGAAAAATTTTTCCAATTTCACACGTAACACACCGTTGAAAGTTGCGGACGTTAACGCTACCGCTCGGTTTCCTGCTCAAAAGAACGCGTAATTGCGGTCTGGATTAAAGTTCAGCAATCCCCCAGATTCCAGAAATAAACGCGGCCGGTCCGGCACGGGACTAACTGAGGAAAAAGGGGTGGTTGTTTCGGACAAACGCGGCGTAACAAGCGCAACATGCGACTCGGAGTTGACCCGCCCCTTTAATTACTCATATTTCGGAATGAACGTGGAAATAATATCATTCCGTGACTCCGGTTAATATTTTCTTCCATATTACCTTCGTACACAAATTGTTTTTTGCGAGTAATTCTTGGAAGAATGGTATTTGAATTTTGGTTTCTCTGTTTAACCATTCGTTCCTTGTAATTATGTCATTTTGCTGTTGTTTATTTTCTGAAGATAATATTATTTTCAATATTACTTTTGTACACAAATTGTTTTTGCGAGTAATTCTTGAAAGAATGGTACTTGAATTTTGGTTTCTTTGGTTAACTGTTTATCCCTTGCAATCATGTTACTTTGGTGTTTTTTATTTTCTGAAGATAATATTAGTTTGAATATTAACTTTATAAAGGAATTTTGTTTGACAAGGAATTTTTGGGGATGTGGGACATTTCTTCATTGAAGTTAACATTGTCTGCGATACTAACCTTCTGAACTAATTTTTTTATTTTGAAACAAACCTGTTTTTGGCAATTAATTGTTGAAAAAATCAGGCATAGATTTTGATTTTATCGTTCAATTATTTATTTCTTGAAATTATATAATTTTTATATCATTATAAACAAAATTATTATAAAATAAATATTGAAGGTATTAAGTAATTCTTAATAAAACGGTTTCAATTTTAATTTCTGTATTTAATCTTTCACATTATCAATTACAATGTCTAGATCACTGTTATTATTAATATATAACTACAACTCATAATAGTTGAACGTAATGAAATATATGAAATATATAGTAGCATTACGTTCAAATTACTCGTATTGATTACAATAAAAATTTTTCTAATTATTCTTATATTTTATAACAAATACATTATACTAAACTTGCAGGTAATTTCCTACTTGGTTCAATAATATAATTGATTAAAAAGAATGCTTCAAGCTATTCTCAGAATTGAGACATTTGAAGGATTGAGGGTACATTTTAATTTAAAATGTACAAAATAAAAAGAACTTTGCAGAGTATTTTATGGAAACATGTTCTAGGAAATTGTTCATTTAATAATTAGAGACAGCAACAAGAACAGCCAATTAAAATTAACGACAGCCCGTTGTTAGCTAGCGCTTTTCTTCATTTCTATTCATTTAATACATAGCTTCCTGTCTGTCGAAGAAACAATTTTCATTCACCCTCAGGTGAAAATCGTATTCCCAAGTGAACATGTCTTGAAAAGTAAATGCTTTTCTGCTGGCTGCGGGGGAGGAAAATTGTTCCAGGAGAAAAATTGTTACACGATGGTTTGAAACTCGCGTGTCAGGCGGGAACGTTGTTTAGAAAAAAAATTCCTCCAGTCGTTAGTCACCGTTTCAGTGTAACTTTTAACCAAGAAGTAATCGTGGCAACGAAACTCGACGGCGAACAAGAATTTGTTAGCCACTGACAGCTCTGAAACTTTCTATCCGGTCATTTTTACTGAATACGAGTGATAAATCGTAATTCGTGGACAGTTTGCGACCAAAAGTTTCTATCGAACAAATGGGATGGTTTTAAATCACCTACTTTCATCACCATTAGCAGACTTAATCTAATAGAAAGGAAAATGAATAGTTTTCACTTTTTTATTACATTTAATCTTAATAATATTTCGTAATATCTACGAATCTTAATATGTTATTTCATAATGTTTATTAATCTTAATATATTATTTTATAGTATCTACCAATCTTATATCATTTCATAATATATGCCAATCTTAATATTATTTTATAGTATCTACCAATCTTAATATATTATTTCATAATATGTATTAATCTTGATAATATAATATTTAATTTTTATTTATTAGCTTTAATATTTTTAATTTATATCCATCAATCTTAATATCAATCGAATTTTAGTATTCTTGATATTTTAAAGGGTTGAGTTTACCCATCAACCTTCAATTTCAACCCCTATTCTTTTCAAGGTTTTATCAGTTATGTATCAGCCAATTGTTAATGCATATATTACTGTTTCTAATTGATATTATCAAATTTATTTTATCTATACAGTTTATCAGGTAGGTGTAGCAGTGAAGGAATTAAATGAAACATTCAACCCTATTAAACTGTATTAACGAACCTTCCAAAGATATAAAGGAATCTACATTTAGTATTTTTCATTTAGTAGTCAGTATATCCTTTAACATTATATAATTTTCAACAAATATTATAATATTTCTGAAATTCTAGAAGATTGAATTCAGTTTCCAACCCCTAATTTCAACCCTTAAAGTGCTCATGATTCTATCAATTCTACATTCATTTATCGTTAATACAAATATCAACCCTCCAAATCGATACTTGAAACCATATTTCACTAATACACCACTAAAGTGGTTAACCTAACCCCACAACCCGTTCAACAACGCTTATGCACAAACCAAAATATTAAATCATGGCGTTTTCCATTAATTACCCTACAACTCTTAACATTAATTCATTTCCAACATATATTTCTATGTTCCTCACCTTCCGAAGAATGTAATCAAAATAGATGACAAAATAAAGGACAGTCTTGAAAAAAAAGATGAGACCTGCTCGCGTCCCCTTTTCATCGTGTCCACTGACACCTCACGAGGGAGAGAGTGAAATAGGAAAATTTATCCGTGAAAATGAAGGGTCGTCGAACCCCTCTGGAGGGTTGTTATCCCGATAATATCGACGGGACGAGGGATTCGTTCGTCCGCTTTAACTGCGAGTAAGATACCGGTCCACGTTGATGCTTCGTAACAGAATATCCTCCTTGTTCGCGGATAATAAGGGAGTTGAATGGGGTGAAGGGGTTACACCAACCTATACGAGCATCGAGAAAAATGCCAGCCCTTCGACAGTTTCCAGTTTAAAAGTTTTTGTTTTTCGAACCCGTTCTATCGATCGTTAACCCGTTGCCCTGTAACATTGTGATGAAAATATTAAACTGAATTTAATTTTGAGTGTTACTTACATTTCTTGAAATCGAAATTAATTATTAGGTTTCTAATAGTAGATTTCTTCTTCTTTAAATAAATTATTAATTAGTATTAAATTAATAAATTATTTAATAAATTGTTATTAGTATATGAAGTAGTTCCATCGAGCATAGTTGTGAAAGAAATCATAGCACAAAGGGTTAATCGATGGACTATAGATTTTTATGTGCGGCTACCATTTTTCGAAGTTGTTTGAAGAAATAAGAGTTCTGTGACAAGTGCCGTTTTTTTAAAAATAAAAACAGAAATAAAAATTCTTTACTTCGTATTCCGTGCAACTTTGTAAAATTGTAATATTAAATCATAACAGTGGAATATTTGTTTAATTGAATACTAATGGAGAATGAACATCAATCTTTCTAGAAACAGTAGAATAAACTGTACAATAAATGTTTTTTAAACCTAGTCTATAAAAAATGCTTTCTTTCGAAATTATTCGTAAAATAAATTTAATTATCAAAAACAAATGAAAGATAAAGTTTGTAAATCTCGCACAGTAAATAACTCCGTTAAGAAAAATTATTGAAATAAATATTAATCTTTAAATATTCTTTAACAGTTTCGATTTATTATAAATAATTTAAAAGTGTCGAAATTTTCGTGCTGTTATCTGAAGTTATTTTCCTTGTAACGTCACAGAAAGTATTGGAAACAGCTTATAGAGTAGAATCAAGCCGCAGAAAGTGGCTGATTTTATAAATTGACGGTAAGCTGGAAACACAGTTCGTAGGTAAGAGAAATGTGACACTTTTTGCGGACGAGAACAAGCGAGCAATCGGCCGGAAGTGAAGTTCCAGAGAAGCTGTTTCTTTCCCGAACTCTTGTGAGCAAAGTTTCGTGTTTGTTCGTTGTTGTCACGTCGATTGAACGGGAGATCTAGGGTGATATATGGCTTCCTTGTTGTGGAAGCTACCTTTTCAGCCGATTCGATGATCGATGACGTCAACAGAATTCGTTATGTCCTTTACCACGATCCGTTTAATGTTTTCTTAACGTGGGTACTACTTTCTCGAAACATTTCTCTTAGTTCATTGAAGTTAGTTAATAGAATTGAATAATTTATTATTCACGATATAGTAATTCACGAAACAGTAATTTGGTTTCTTAAATTTATTGATGATAATGATAATAACAAAAGAGAATTTAATTTCTTAAATATTACTAAATTTATTAATCATAATAATAATAATAAAAAAAATAATAATTTAGTTTCTTACACATTACTGAATTTATTGTTCAAAATAATAATAACAAAAATAATCATTTAATTTCTTATATTTTATAAAATTTATTGTTCACGATAATAATAACAGGAATAGTAATTCTATTTTTTTAAACTTTATTAAACCTATTACTCACCTATTACTCATGATAAAAATAATAATACTTGAATTTTTTATTAGTTTATGCTTTTTTCCATTATTTAATTGCAGAAAATTCTGAAAAACATGGCAAACTGAATTTGTTAACAATTTGTTTCTCGATCCGAAATTAGTTAAAATTGTATCAAAGCTTTATTTCAATTCTTTGAAAAACTCTGAAGGTAAATAATTGAACTTAACGAATAATTTTATATCAATTCATCCAATAATTACAACATATTAATTTAATTCGTTGAAATGAAATACTTTCCACGAGTATATGAAGAAAAACCTGGTTAATATTCAAAGTTGTCTCGTCATCGACCATACCAATGAGAAATGTCGCTATTGTAAAATAGAGAACTATGCTTTCGAAGTGCAGTGATACAACAACTTTTCCTCCGACTTCATTATCATTAAACCTGCGGCTAAATATTCATGAGATAGACAGATAATCGATTCCATCTCAAATGTAAATAGTATCTACGTCAATGAAATATTCCTCCTCAGTGGTATTTCCAATTCTGATATAATGTTAGTTTTCTTCGTAGCGAATTCATTCCAGTCATTTTCCTCGAGAATTCCAGATAACTCAAATAACAAAGAACATTCATATTCAGTATTAATAATAAAAATATTCATATTAGTGTTCAATTTTTTAAAATATTTATATTTTTTTATTACTATAAATATAGTAACATTTAATAATACAATATATATAAATATATAATATAATAACATTTATTACCATTTTTGCATATCATAGTGACATATATATTAGGTGTAAAAATTAATTAATTGCAAATTATAGAAATATTTTTCATCCACTTTTACTTAAACAAATAAGCTTATAAAAATGGCTGTTATTCTAAAAATTGAAGAATGTTCAATTTTTTTCAAACAAAAGGTAAATTAGAGAAACATTAAATTTATTCAGAATATTCAAAACGTACGTCAAACTTCAAAGCACTCTCCCCAAAACAATTTATCTTGTTTTCCGAACTGGTTAAAAATGAAATTAAATTTATATTAAATTATAAATATAAATAATTACTTCTGTTAACATAATTTGTTAAGAAAGCATCATACAGTTATAACAATGAGATGATTAAATTCATTAAAAAAAGTACTTCGTTTTATCGAAATTAATTTCTATAGCTTATAATATTAATTCCATTGTACGATTATCATCATCACCATCATCACGAATCATTATTATGACCACCAAAATTGTCTCGATAACAATAAATAAATAAATATTAAAGTTATAACATCATTTCGCTGCAGCAAAGTTTAGTATACTTTAATTAGTTCGTGTGAATTTATTTGTTAATTACCGTCCGAATATCAGGAAACTGAGAACAATCAAAACTTTCAGTGTATCTAGTAACAACTTACCCTAAGTTCATCCTACACCGCTTTTAATTCAACCCGGATCGAGTTTGGCAGCTGAACTCAGTAGGTACACTTAATTGGTGAATTAATTGGATTCGGATGGCTCTGCTGAAATATTAATACATTTATTGCCACTGCTGATATAATTGTGACTAGATCAATATTGTGAATGTAAGATTATTGTTTTTATTTATGGAACGTTTTTATAACAAAATATATATTAATAACAATAACTTAATAATTTAATGTAGGATTGTTGTTTTTATCTGTCGACAAACTCTTATAAAATATATTTTAATATATTTTGTACTCTTATAAAATATATTTTAATAATAATTTTCATTATTTAAATACATATATTTTCGTGCTATGTGCATTCACCTGGCAACAAAAGATTACTATTCAATGCATGGTATTATATTATTTTTCTGAAGAAAGTAACCTGATAAAACACAGTATTTTCTTAATTAAACTTTATTTAATTATTTCACTGTTATAACTGGATGATTATTTGACAACTTGTATCAGAAGAAGTAAATATTTTAAACAGATAAGTTCCAGTTTAACTAATTCAAAGAAAAAGACGCAAATGGATATTAAACAAAAAATTGTTACCGATGTTGGGCAAATGTTTAATATTGTATTTTTTATTTCAGTCATTCTGTTTTATGAATTATTTGTAAAATCATATTATGATGTGTGACGTATACTAATTTATTATTATACAAATATTATGTGCTTATAAAAATTCTCTCACTGTTGAATGTTTAAACAAATCTCCCATTATGAAATTCTGTTTACTGTAAATTTGACGTTTAATGTGTTACAAATTTAATTGATGAATTAATTACCTACCGCTATTAAATTATGTTAACACATTTCTTGTATATTAACTACAGAAACGTTCATCAACAGAAACATTAAAATATTCCTTTCTGTTTGGAACTCATTAAATATAGCAAATGAAAATTACGAAACTGCTGAGAATTCCAATTATTTCATAACTAAAACAATAATTAAGAACAATTAGCATGACAATTATTATAAAATAATGAATAACGTTTGTTCTTTACCCACACTTTAATCCACCTATTATTCTTTCCCTACATGTGTGCACTTTTCACAATAATTTAAACATAATTATTTCTCAAATAATTATGTAATAATTCCTATAACAAACTAGAATAATTTATTATTTCAAAGAACAGTTTCTTATTTTTACTCTTCCTTTTTCCTAAAACAGTCTCTGAATATATAGTTAAATAATTTATATTAATAAAAGTTAAACAAATAATAGCTCTTCGTCGAATAATGTTCTCATCTTGAAAAGAATCTTTCTTACGCACAATATCACTCTGAAAATATAAGGTAACAATTTTGTATTTTTCATAAACGCCAAATAATTTCCAATAACGCAAAAGGAATTCCTCATGCCCAGCTTCATCGCGTTTCGCCGGAAGACCGTGCTAACACAGCTCGCCAAGGGATACCGATAACACGAAGAAAAGAAACAGCTCGAGAGCCGGCATGAGAACACGTAAAAGGAAGAAAAAAGCTCCCCCCTCTTCCATCACACCGTACATCGCTCTTCCGAGAGCCCCTTTACCATCAAAAGTGCAACAAACACCTACAATCGTCTTCGATCCACCTATTTTAGCTCCAACCCCCTAACTTTCTTTAAGAGCAGCCAAAGAAAATCCTCCGGTAAAGATTCTCCGAAGTTTTTCGAGCGAAAGAGAGCTTTTTACTGGCGGAAAAAAAGCTTTTCCCTCGATGCGAATAGGATCAGTGTGCATCGATGCTTCGTAACGTTTTCGAAATCACGGTACACATTTTCGGTTGTGAGGAAAATATAAGAAGCTCGGTAGAATCTCGATTACCTGATTTAATTCGGCGATTGACAGTTTGAATGAATGGTAACTCGGGATAAAATTGTTAGAATCATACTGTGATAATATGGTAGTGTTACATATTCGAATAATATTATAAACATTCGAATGATATTGGAAAATATTCGAATAATATCAGAAAAATTCGAATAATATTAGACATTTTGAACACTATTAGAAAAATTCGAATAATTCAAGTTGAATCATTTATATACCCATAGAGTATTAACCCTTTGCACTCGAGAATATTTTTCGCAACAAATATTCCTTATTTTCTGATGAAACATCAATAGTATTTTTAACAATTAATATAAAGAAATACATTGCATAAATTAAGTGACGGAACCATTTTATTTCGATGTTCTAAGTGTTGGTAGATTATAGAAAATTTAATATTGAATTTTTAATTTTATAATTTCGTTGGGTTAAATCAAATGGCAAGTGAAAGGCGCCTCTCGAGTGCAAAGGGTTAATTTTAGAATATTATAGAGCATGTCTAAATCTATACGGAAGATTATAACATATATGTGACATAGCCTACATCACAAATTTGGATGATACGTAATCGAAGCGTTAAAGGAAACAACACTTAATAAATTTCTACTTCCAATCATTCCCATTCAAATCAAACGACGTAACATTCACATTCGTCCAATTTTTTATCAATCCTCCTCCACAAATTTGATAGTACGAAACAAGTTAAGAACCACGGTGCAAGAGCTACAGTGTTCTTAGAGGTTGGCGGTAAAGTCGTTGCAAGCAGGGAGCAACGGTTAACGACGATGAACCACGAATAAATCTCGCTTTATCCGTGGGATTCCCGAAGCCGCGGCCACACTTGGGGGATTTCGCGTGCGCGAAACGGGTTTTAGCTGGCGCGCGGCGGCAGCCCCGTTTGAATGAGAACGGCGACGCCTCGAGCTGTGTCGACGACAAGAAACACAATGCGCTCGGTGCCACGAACTGAGTGGATGATGAATGGTCACGGTTCTTTGTTTCCGACAGCCGTGACGAAGGATTTGGCTCGGGTCGGTGGTTTAAATGTCGTCGTTGTGATTAGGGGTTGAGTTTTCAGGATTTATTGTTGGATCGTTGATGGCAGTTGACAGGTTGTATAATGAGTCTGGGGACTTGAATGTTTTCCAACGTGGACTGGGCACGATTGTTTTAGGATTGGGGAGTGGTTAATGATGATCGCAGTTTTGGATGATGAGCTGAAAGGTTAAAGGATGCAAGAGATGGTATAGATTTGTATCAATAAAATTTGATTACAATGTTGTTGAAATTAGAGCATAGTTTCTGGGATTTATCGTTGAATCGTTGATGGCAGTTGGAAGGTTAAAGATCGCAAGGAACGGTATAAATTTGTATTAATAAAATGTGAATAGAATATTGTTGAAATTAGGGGATGGTTTCAAAGATTTATTGTTGACAGTTTGTATAACGAATATGGGAACTTGAATGTTTTATATCGTGGACTGTATTACACAATTAGGTTGCCTAAAACATCTTATCTTATTTTTTAATGAAGATTAATACAAAATTTCACTGAGTTAAATGAAACTTTATTGAACGTTGTGTTTTCTTTTGTCTCCTAGTTTGTACTTTTGTAATATTATGTTATAATAAAAACACTACTTTCAGAGGTAACACAGTAAGACTTTTTGGCCAACCTAATAGTTTTGAATAACGTGCTGGAAGATTCGAGGATGCAGGAAATGGTATAGAGTTGTGATGATAAAATGTAATTAAAATGTCATCGTTGTTATTAGGGGATTTCATCGTTTCCAGAATTTATTATTGGATCCTCAATGGCAGTTGACAGTTCGTATAATGAGTCCGGGGACTTCAGTGTTTTAGAACGTGGCCTGCACATGATTGTTTCAGGATTGGGGGACGGCTAATGGGTGTAGTTTTGCATAATGAGCTCGAAGACACGAAGGTGCAAGAAATTGTGTAGAGTTGTAATGACAGTGATTTAAATGGAATTAAAATGTCGTTATTGCGGTTAGGGAATGAATTCAACGTATTATGTACTAGGTGTTGTTAAAGACTTTATTGGAGATTAATAATCAGTACTTATGGAATTTTTAACTAAATTTTTAATAGTCATTCATTATATTAGCTAACATTATTCAATTATTATTTGAGAACTATCGTTCAAAGAAAATTATTAAAGCAGTTTTTATCAGTTTTCCGTGACGTCACCTCGATTAAAAATTTTTATTGTAAAATAATATGCAGATTTGGCTAAAGTGTCATTTGTACATTAACCCACTGAGTGCCATTCGTAATTGCTAAAATTTTTCCGAAAATTGCCGTACAATTTTACCGAGAAATGCTCAGCTTACGGAAAATGTCTCTAAAAATGTTACTATTTATATGAATGTGCTAAAACGTTTACAAGGTATAGTAAACATTTTCATCTTTTGGTGACTGTGCTATTTGCAGAAATTAAAATAATTTCAGAAAAATTGTCAACGTCGCTCACAGCGAAGTTGACACTCCAAGGGTTGAAGTAGATTCTATAATAAGTATTTCAAAATTTATACAAATTCCTTCAGAACTCACGATAATTATAAATCAGGTGTAATCATGAAAGCTCCATATTGTAAATGGAGTTAATTAACGATAATGATCTGTACCATGTATCATCCCCTATCTCTCTGCCAAGAAATCCTACAAAGACGCATTTCAATTTCGATTCCTGTCTCCCTATCGGTGGCCCGGTTTCTTTGTCGAAAGCCACAATCTTTTCCTCTGCAAGGGGTAATCGAGGCGTGCCGCGGGATAGCTTGTTAGGGGTGAAACTCCTCAAAGGAGACGGCTGAAGCCGTGCGTAAAGTCGATTCGATGGGACCCCGAATGCACGTTCCCGTCGCTGGAATGACCTCTTTTCACCTGACGAGAAACCAGTTACGGGTTAAGGGTCGGAAATACCTGAAAATCATGCTCGACGACCCCTCGCTTCAGGGGTTGTAACACAGGGTCACTTCATTACGTAGTTCATTCGCGTTGCCGGAGCCATTGTGGACTTCCAGAACATTTTTGTTCCGTTCTCTGTTCGTCTTTTGTGCATCGAGGGTGGTTCGTCGCAATGGAATTAATTAGGGGTAACTTTTGCCGTTGAAGTGAAGTTGATAGGATGAAGTTAGTTTTTGAATACTGTTTTGCGAAATAAAGGAAATTTGGGAATTTAGAGGGTAAGGTTACTTCGCTGTGGGAACGTTTTTGGATCATTTATTTACAACAAATTTGTGAATTTAAAGGGTGAGGTTACTTTTTTGAAAAATTTAGGTGGTGACTGAAAAAATAGGTAATGTATTTTACAATGATAATTGTAAGAACATGTTACTGTGAACAATAAGAACAATGTGACTCTTATATTTTAATGTAAAATATTTTTTCGAATTTCTTCGCTTCAAATTTTTCTATTTTGTACAATTAACGGTTTTAAATAAAAAATCTAAGAATATTCTCTGATATGTGTATGTTTTAGCAGTTACAATTTGCATAATTATTTTTTCCAGATTTTTGTATTCAATTGAATAAAGAAAACAGAGAAGAGATTAGTAATTTGAATTATTCCTGCAACTATCCTCTCAACGAAGTCGTATAGTTCAATATTTCTCTTTGATGAAATATCCAACAATATAATTTCATTTATACTGATTCAGTAACAGTACAATTTTATTCACTAAATTATAATAATATAACAGTACAATATTATTCAATAAATTACAATAATATAAAAGTAAAGTTTTATTTAATAAATTACGATAATACAACAGTACAATTTTATTCAATAAATTATAATTATAACATAACAAAATAATTCGAACTAACTATACATTTCATCCCTTAACCTACTACACACTTTTCAAACGTTCCAATTAGAAAAGCCAAATATTCTTTTAGTCGTTTCGTACGATCGTGTGTCATGTAAAAGGGTGCAACCCTTCGCCCAGCCCTACGTTCCTAAATTAATCATTTTCCGGATATTATGCCTGGCGCGTAATTAAATGGGCCCGAGAGCTAATCAACCGAATCACGAGTTCGCAAATTGACAACGTGCAAAGACAATGCGGGCCTCTTCTGCCACGCCCTTGTTTGTCATTTCATTAGCCCTATATTAGCGGTTACAAGCTGGTCCAACCCCTTGAACGGTCGCGGTGCCAACCCCTTCGTCATCACTTTCGCATTATTGGCTCGCTGGGATCGTTTGTTCCGTTCAATCAGTAACCGGAGTTCGACCAATTTCGAGGCGAACCTACCCTGCCATCGTTCATCCTCCTTTTTCGTATTCAATTCCAACCTCTTCCGCAGTTCCATTGAAATGGTTATGTGAAAAAAGATAAAAAAATGTGCCGAATGGAAAATACGCAGTTCATAACCTATTCATACAGTACGTCCATTTTATTCATGTATAGTTAAATATTGCCGTAATCGTTGAAGATACGAAAAAATATTTCAGATAAAAATTGTACAACATGACGAGAGATATTTGATAAGCAGTTTCGATTTTTTTTTTATATTGTTACTATAGTATATTGTGGTGGTTTACTATTAGATGATATTTGAAAATATGGATCTTTAGTAAAAAGAGAATTAGGAAAACAATAATATATTTAATAAGATAAAGGAAACAATACGGACAACACGTAAAATACAACACACGACTCTCGCACCAAAAATGTTCTACTCCGCTGTCGCTCACCAAAATGTCCTTCTCCACTGTCGCTCACCAAAAAATGTCCTCATGCACGCATTTCCACTCGCTTTTATCACACACCCCCATTCGCTCTGTCTTTCTCACCCTTGCACCCTTCTCACTCGCATCTTCCGTCCATAGTCAAAACTCACGCAGTCACGTACACACTTTTCTCACGGTTCAGTCGCTCAGTTCCAGATACTCTTCCTCGCATTCTTTCAGCCACTCGAAATTGTCTAAACGCAGTCACACTATTTCCCAAACATCCCGGCGCCGGTCCGTCGCAATACGACCTGGTCGCCCTCACGCACGCACAACAAACCATTCATCCTACAATAAATATTCTCGATACTACATTACTTAATGAGATTTCCAGGCCAATGCAACTTTTTAAAATGAAACTACTTGCCTGTTTTCGTTAAAGTTAGTTTATTGTATTTCTTAAGATGAACTTAACGAAGTGTATAACATTTACCTTCAAGTAATAATGTATCAACTATTTTTCTAAATATTTGTAGATAATTTTAACATCTTTAATATCTTTCATATAATTTAATATATTCCACCGCAATGCGAAACTTTTGGAAGTTTTAGTAAAGAATTGTGTTAGTATGTGTCTTTAATATTATAAGAATGTTTTTGAACTACCAATCTGATGTCTTCAACCTTTACAACTTCGAAAACTATATAAAATATTCGTCAGATATATGTGAGAATCAAAGAGGGAGAAATTTCAAAAATCGATTTTCTTTTGTTGTTTAGAACTATGGGTCCCCTTACGCAGAAAAAGTGGAAAGAAATGACATTTAACAGAACCAGAATGAAAAAGGGAAATAAATAAATTTAGTAGGGTAATTTAGAATATCTAGGAAACATTCAATTTCTGTAGAACAATTTTCATTGTGTTCTTCTTTTCACTGACCAACACTTAAAGGTGGTTGAATTTTTTTCCTGGAATATTCTAACACTCTTATTCAAGTGAAGTATTTAATTTTTAAGCTTCACATATTTGCAAATAATTACAACTATTTTGTTTGTAAATTGTAAATTATATTCCTGTAATTTTCAGTTAATTTTCATCAATCTGTTTTATCACTGATAAATGTAAAATAATCTGTTCCAGATAATCGACAGAGGATCCTTTGGCAACAATAGTTCGTGGAATACAGAACGACGAAATGGACACCTACGTGAGTAAAATTGTTTCCCGAACTTTTAATTAAACAAATAAATAAGGAATTGTTTGCCGTACATGTAAACGTTTCCGGAGAACGTTGAAAAATATTACACAATGAACTTTTAATTAAAATTCCGATGCGTGTTTGAAATATATTCAATTATAAATGATGGCATAATAAGAACATGACTTATGTCGTTTATTAAATTCCAAAAAAGAATTCCATAAGAATTTTCAACTCTTGTCCTTTCCAATAAGAATCAAAACAACGTAGTGGGATCTCTGATCAAAGATTTCTGTCGTTTGAAAATATAAAGGTACTCCAATCGATAAGCCACTTTGTTCTCAATCCGAAAGATTTTGAAAATATTGTATATAACTTCAAGTACTACAGTTTTGCTCAAAAGTCATGAGATATTTACCTGTGTTATAAGGTACTATAAGTAGCAAAAAATATAACAGTTAATTTTTAAAATAAATTAGAAGCATGGCATTTCAATTTATTTATTTTATCTGGACACAAGTAATTCTGTGACACTCTTAACGTGCCTATACAAAACTATACAAATCTTTAAAAGGAATTTATTATCCTTTATTGTTTTAAAAATACATAATATTAATATTAATTTTAGTATTTGAATGATTCCACCATTTGAGTGTCCACCACTTTTAAACAGGGCAACATATCATTGAAGTATTTAAATACTGAACTAATAATATTACAATATTAAATTACAACAATAACGACAATAATAATGCAAATAAACACTGAAATAACAATATTCCAATAAATCCAACGTTAGTCCTCGATCCCCACAAAATTCTACCAAACGTCCACCACTTTTAAACACTCCAATACATCATTAAAGTAAATACAGTGACATTATTGTTTCCACTTAAGATTGCTCCTCGTTCGACGCCGATACGCCCTTATTTCTTTTTCTTCATGAAAACGAACGAGCAAGAGGAAAGTCAACCTTTCGGTTCGCTGGACGTTTGTCTCGCGTGCTGTGCACCTAACAAAAGGAAGAGCAGAGTAAATCCTCCAGAAGCGAGCAGGCGCATCGGCCATTTGACTGGAAAGCACTCCCTCGATACACGTTGACAGAGAATACTCTCCGTCGAACTCGATTTTCTCCGATCGGAATTTTAAACAGACGAAAATCCTCTCTGCTCGCACTTTTTCAGCAGGCGTGGCCGCCATTTTCTCGCGCCTTAATGGAGCCGTTAATATCCTTTAAGCGGTGAGCAATCGAGGACCTTGTAACTATTATATATAAAAGGCGCTGCTTTCTTTACCTGCCTAGAGTGAATTAGAAAAATTAGACGTAATTCTTTTACGTGAATTATTGTTACTTTGAAATTTCATTTGAGGTTATAAATTCAAAATATTGTTACGACCTAATACTAAAAATAGAAGAGTAATTGGAAAATATATAGGAGTGGAGAATTATTTATACGATCCTTGATTGTTCGAACTATAGATATCTTGGTTTCAATTAGTAACCAAAAAATGTTTGGTAATGTCTAATTAAATTTGGGATTAATAATATAATTAAGTCGAGATATTTTTTCGACTTAATATTAAGAAGAGAATAGTAAATTGAATATATAATCCTTGGTTAATCCAACCCTCAATTATTTAGATCAGTGATGCATCGTTTTTCATTTCCTTCTTTTTTTGAGACTATGTTACTTATTTTACTGTGTTATTATTGGTCTCAGTTAGTTCGGATAATCGAGGTTCTATTGCATTTTGGCATAGTAGGTAATCAGTACTTCATTATGCAGTCCATAGATTTTTATTTTAATTATTTTTATTCACGACTAATTTTTCAGATTTTACATCGAAATGTAAAAACTCAGTTGCTTTTCGTTTACTGTATAATGATATTTGATATTTGTATCAAATACAAAAAAAAACATATTAACATTTTTTACAAACCATTTTAACACAACTCCTACATTTAGTCAAGTCAAAATATAAAAAGATAAAAGAATAAAAGGTCCATCGTTTATTTATCGTTGGCTTTGCATCAAACATTAAACGATATATTTTTGTACATGTACATCATACATATTGCAACTAAGAGAATTTTCAAAAATGGACTTGCACTCCTCTTGCTACGAGGTCTTCAATTATTTTCTTTGCCTCGATGTTGAAACTAAAAGTTCTCCGTAAATTTTATTAACAATAATATTATCCATTGAATTGGATAAAAGATCGTACTTCGGACATTTTAAAGGTTTTATTTAAAATCTGAAAATTCTGTACAAACTCTACGGTTGAATGCAAGTAACTTTGTTATGTGATAGTGATGCTCGTACAGTTAAAACAAAGCTCGTTCCCTCCCTCCTCTCGTTTCCGCTTTGGAAATTGAATATTCCTTTTATTCCCCATTTACTGCGCATTTTTTTGATATGATGTTCAAGCGAGATTTGCTCTGCTCCTTTTATTGGGCGCATTAAACACGATACTAAAGCATTTTGCGTATAAAGCATTTCCAGTTGCCGTGAGTTTAATTTACATTTTTAGTTTGTCTCGAGGGAATTGTTACCGTTGTTTGAGTCATGTGCTTAATTACTTAGTAATGTACGAACGAATTTATGTAGTACGTACAATTTTGCAATTGGACTATTAATTTTCATTTAAATCCCTGTTTTTGTAGGTTATTTTATTAAAACTGAGAAATATCTGTATATTTTCCTATGGTAAAACTTACGGTAAATGGTATAAATTATTGAATAATTATTGTCGTTTTCTGAATACATTTTTATTTTGATACACTGTATTTCGTACAATTACATGTTCTCTTGTATTTTACTATTCTTTGCGTGTTATAAATGTACCGAGTTTTATAATTTATTTATAATGGTAATTATGCAATTTTAAGTATTTATATAACGAATTATTGAAACCAGAGGCTTTTGAAACTTTTATTATTTAGAGAGCTCTGTTCGTTTTCCAGAAGATACATGTTGAACTCCTTGTATATTTTTCAATATGTACTTCCTCGTTCATCATTAAAAAAATGTAAAGCGAATTTAAAGAAAGACGAACAGCTCAGTTATACACAAATAATAAATCCCATTTGTTAACATTGATCAACGTGCAGTTTTCGTTAAAAATGAATTTCAATTCCAATTAAGAACCGTTCAATGTAAATTATTATTTTGTCATTGAATTAATAGAAAGCAATGTATGCGTTAAAATAAAGTCCATTTTATATATAACATCACATTATCGATAATACCGAACAATAAACAAAGGATAAAATACTACTCGTAAAAATTTACAATGTTTCCACCATTTTACGCCGATCCGAACTAGTCCAAAGAAAATGGCGTCCCACGGTACTCCGCCATATTGGTCCTGGCGATCGAGAACTACAAAGAAACTCGATTAAACGTGGGACAAAGCCTCAACTTCGACAAGGAATCGTCGAGATAAGCGTGAAAAGTAGTTTAAGAGGTCGACAGGAAGGTGTAATGGCGCGTAAAAGTGGGAAAGCTGTGCAGAAATTAGACGCGAAAGAGCTGCGGACTTTTCTCTTAAGGCTGGCAGAGTTAATTTCGTCCTCCGCGGCCGGAAAGCTCGGAAAACTCGATCACGTGAGTCTGACGCGAGGCATTTCCCGCGGTTCGCGCCAATGAAAACCATCGAAGAGTTGCTTTCTATTATGTAATCATTTTATCCGCTAAATATAGGGCTTCACGGCGCGCTCAGCGCAATTCGGCTTGTAATTTATGTAACGTTACAATAATATTAGCTTCCAGACGGGATGAGTATTTTACTTCGGACGAGAACAGTGCCCACTTTCGACCAGAATGATTGAATAGCTGGGAACAGTGTATCATAAGTTTATAATTACATTATTTCTAACATTTTGTTATAGATCTCGAATTATACAATAGTTTTATTACTCGCTAATGATTCATTTGTTTCCTGAAATTATTTAAAACTGTTGTAATATTTGTCGTTAATAATTCAATTGACTCGGTTTGCTGAAATTATTTATTATTATTGTGGCATTAAGGGTTAATGATTTGATTGTCTCGGTTTCCTGAGATTGTTTATAATTTTTGTAGGATTAATCGTTAATGATTTAGTAAATACGGTTTTCTGGAATTATTTGCAATTGTATGGATTTTAGAGATTTTAATCATTCTGTGATAGCCATGTCTGTTTGTAATGGGGGTGTCGAATGGCGACCGAAACGCCAATAAATTGTTCTGAAATTTATTCGCAATGTGTATTCACTGATATTGATAAATATCAGCTGCACAGAAATTTAAAAACTTGTATATGAAAAATATTAACTTAGAAGAATTAATTCTTCTGTTTCTTTAATTTCATTAATTAATATAGATAATTTAAGAAATAGATGGATTGTAAAACTGGTAATTTTTAAAATAGGCAGTTTGCGAAGTTAATAATGTCTAAAACAGATCGCTTGTAAAATGAATAATATGTAAAATAGATAATTCGCGAAATAAACAATGCTCAATATTTATAATTTGTAAAATAGGCGGTTCGCAGAATGAGTAATTTCTAAAATTGATCATTTATAAAACATATTTTCCAAAACAAATAGCTTGTAAATCATTTAATATGAAGGAGCATCTATTTGAATGAACTCCATTTCAGTCGGTTTCGCCGAAAATTCACCGAAGGCCATTGCCAATTCCCCAACAACTCGCATAAAACGTAAAAGAAAGTCGAAACAAACTTTTTCATTTCGATTGCAGTCATATTCCCAGAAACATCGCGTCGCCATTTTATTTGCAATTCAGTAGAGCGGTTTGCTCTTCCGTTGTATCGTGTTTCACGGCACTTGGTGGCTGGGGATCGATACAGCCGATAAAAAACAACGAATAACTTACATCTTCATTGACAAACAAAGAAACTCGTCAGAGAGACAAAAGTTTCCTCGAACGGCATTAAGGGCTATAATTTGCCATCCTCGGGCAAACAAGTTCCTTTATTATTAATTTTCCAAGTTTCTTCATTTTCTGACGTCAGTCTCGTCCCACCCATTTATTCCCGGTAAAGACAGAAAGAACAATTACAATCGCCCTCGAGCAGCCACCTAATTAAAGTTTACTCTCCTCCCACCATTTTATGTCCATCTTCTACGTCACCGGAACCGGAAGTTCGTTCTTCCGCTGCCACCCGGGTCAAAAAGGTGTCGAATGCTATCTGAAAACCAACGTTTGCCCTTGGACTATTTATTATATAACTGACAAATATTCCATGAAATATTCGATATTTTGTACTTTTACGTGTTACAAAATATTAGAATTAATATTGAAGTCTTTTTGAGAAATAAATTTTGTTTTCAAAACTGAAAACGTTCCAGCTATTGATAAATGATTTTTAAGGTATTTTGACTTTTACGTATTATTCAATATTAAAATTAATATCGAACGTTTCTTTGGAAAATAACTTTTTATTTAGAACTGAAAACTTTCACGGTATTGATAAATGATTTTTAAAGTATTTTGACTTTTATGTATTACTCAATATTAAAACTAATATGTGACGTTCTATAAAAAATAATTTTTTCCTTTGGGCTATTTAAAATTAATAAGTATTTCATCAAATATTAGGTATTTTGATTTATATGTATTATTGGATATTAACGCGTATATCGAACGTGTTCTGAAAAACAATTTTTCACATTTTTAGAACTGCAAGCTTTGGGAATTATTGATAACTGATAAATATTCCATCGAATATTAAATATTTTACCTATTATGTTTTATTCGATATTACAATGAATACACAGGAGAACCTCATACATTTATAATGTATGAAAATTTCTTAAAATTATATAAATTTGTATAAAATATCCAAATATCTAATAGTAATCTAATAATAATTTATACAAAATCTTTAATGTGGTTCAGAAAATTGTTTTTTCTACTGATATTCTAATACAGACTCTGCAGCACGACTTAGACCATTATATGTATCTTTTTCAAATATCATTTCAAACATCAGATAATAGTCTATTCAGAACAGTCAAAAGCGATGTAGTTCAAAATCATACGTTGTCTGTTGCATTGAATTCCGATGATACACGAGCCTGCCCCTTTGATTCTGTATCCATTTCAAATGCACAATGTCAGCTACTGGACACCAGAAGCCTTGAAATCGATCCTTGTCCAGCTTTATACTATCAGTTCTACGGAAAATCCGCATTGAAATAGTAATTCAGATAAAAATTCGAAACAGTTACACTTCTTGCTCGAACAAATGCATTGACGTTTAAACTTTTTCCTACGATAATGAAAATTATTTTATATCTTCCCTTAAAATAATATAAGAATTATTTGAATTATTATATATATTTATATTATTATATTTATATTATTATCTTTTTTTGATATATTATTACTTTTCATCAGTTCACTGCAATTGATTTTGTGGCTATTTCTCATACAGGTACCGTTAGAAAATAATGTGAACGTATATTCTATATTTTATATAAACAATATTTATTCAAATGTTATTTTATATAGACAATATTTATTCAATTGTTCAATCAGAAATGCAATTATAACATCTTTATATCACAGTGACTGAGCAACGACCCGACAAAACATAAACTGTTTATATATACATATATTTCTTTTTATTATCTCATTTAATTTCTGTTGGGTTTCTTTATTTTTTCTAAATAATAACCGCTTTTGTTTATGATACAAGAATATTATTTTCATTGTTTCTGATGCATTCTGTGTGTTAGGTCATTAATATAATTGTATATCGATTCTATGTTAACGTACTGAGAGCTTTAGGTACAGTTTGAAACTAGAAACGATACCCAGAAGGCTCGAAGGATTCACAAAGGGGAAACTATGCGAAACGCGCGCATTTTCTAATACTTTGGCGCTGGAGGCTACACCATTCATCGTGAAAATCACGTTACCAAAGCGTACGAAGCTTCCCCATTCACTTTATTCACACATTCAGAGGTAGAAACAACCAGTTGACAAAGTTGTGTTAGAAACACATCATGTTTAATATTTCGACAGGGAAAATCTTACACCTCCAAATTAATATTTCATTAAGCAAATAAAAAATATTTCAATGTATTATTTAACTCAGATAATTTTCCATTTAAAAGCTCCCAGTCTCTTGAGTTAGCTTCATTTTTTTTTAAATTTCGCAATATTTTCTTTGTAAAATTTGAATAAAAGCATCAAGTAAAATAAATATTTTTGGTTTAAGTTTTTTCACTATGTTACTGTATGTGAATTGTCGGTTACTTTTAAAAGTGAAATTTTAGAGGTACATTCTTAGACATATGACGGTTAACGAAAGTAAAAAGTGATTCACCAAAAAAAATGTATAGACCCTTTCTCCAAAAACAGCTTCAAATAATACAACTGGTAATTTTTTAACAAAAAAATCTATCTGTGATCAAGTATCTTTTAAATTAATTGAGTTTACAATTCGTCGCTGAATGAAAAGGCTATAATCACCCAGTTTAATTTCGTGCTTCTCGCAATATTTTCTTTACAAATCACCACATCGTCGAATCTTTAATTAAAAAAAATGCTTAACTCCTGATCAAATATTTTCTACATCGAATCAATTGACAGTATATAAGTGAATTAAAAGTCAACAGTATCTCTCAGTTTACTTTCATTGTTCTATAGATTTTGCGGTATTTTCTGTTATAAATAAATAAAGCTTCAAATCTGTTGACAAGAAATCTGTAACTCTAAACCAAATTTCTTCCAAATTGAATCTGCTCACAGCCTGAAAGTGAATCATATAGAAATCGATAATCCCTTTCAATTTATCTCCATCTTTCTCTAAATTTCACAATATTCTTCTCATAAACGAGTGCAATTACGAATTTCTCAATAGAAAAAACCCTAACCCTCGATCGAATATTTTCTAAATCAAACCAATTGACAGTAGACAAGTGAATTAACACTAGATTTACGGAACGCGTCAAATTGACGCATATTGGATTTTAGAAATATTATTTTGTAAATGTTTACGCCGATTTTGATTGATGCGATCACACTGACATGTACCCCAATTACCTACTATCAAATCTCCAGTTTCCACAATCTAAATAAGCGAGCATCAATTCTTTTAGGAATAATAGAATGAAGTGTACAATAAATGCCCCTAAACTTAGCGTTAAAAGTCAACAGTTTCCCTCAGTTGAATTTCATTCATCCTTTATAAACCGGCGTTAGATTTCTTCAGTTTCACGCATTCGTTTCGAAGATGTGATTAATTAAAATCAGGAATCATTCGAAATACAGTGAACTTCATTTTTACAACTTTCCCATCAGATCATCGATCGAAAATTGCCTTTCTCACCCTGTAAGACCCACAGCACGATGCTATATCAAAATTTTAAATGCCTTGATAAAAGGTGTGGTATTAATGGTTTTTTAAATATGTTTTATCTCCAAAAAAACACAGGAATAGATAATTGAATAAAATACAAATAAATAGAAACGATATAGCTCGCAGTGTACAGGTCTTTTCTCTTCTCTAGTCAACGCAACTCTTTCCAAATCTCTTACCATCCGCACTTAAAAACCATTCTCTCCCCCACAAGCATTCTTCTCACTCGCACTTCCAACAAATCCTCAAACGCACCCCACTCTCGCCACCACGCACTCATCATCCTCGCTTACGCATCCTTTGGAAAAAACCCACCAACCCTTGGGCCTGGTCTCCATGAGTCCGTTTCTCTTTTATGATCCTTAGAACACTCGCTGTCCCACTGTCTTGAACCTACGATACTACAAAGGAGAAGCTAGATTCCGGAAACTGTTGCAGCGATCTGCGTATCCTTTTAATTTTCCCAATAAAAGAACCCCTAACCCTCGATCATCACATGGAATCATCTCGCAGTCCAAAAGCGAAAACAGGCCAAGAGCGGTAGGAAGCTCGAATAAACGGAACGTCGCGACGTGCTCTGTTTTTTTTCGTCTTTACGACGCCCCTCGAGAACAGACACACTTTAAGCGCCGCCTCGGCTAATGCACGCCACTCTCTGTCCGTCGTGATTGACCAGATCAACCCAGCCGGTCGTTGGGCGAATTTGTTCGCTCATTCGCTATGGGTTCTAGCTAGCTTGGCTAGATCAGCGAAACTGACGGGAATACAGTTAGCCCCTTGGCTTATGATTTCTTTCTCAACCCTGATCGATATAGCTACTTTGTCATTGGTAATTTATTGGAAAAAGAGAAAAATTCTAAGCATATGTTGTGCCTATATTTCGTTTTAAGTGTAATAGTTGATTACAGAAGAATAATATTCACTTTGAAATCAAATGAACTGACAAGGAGAGTGCAAGGCCTTCGGATCACCGATTTCGTTGAAACTTTGCATATTACTAGATATGGTTCTCCTGTTTATAAATATATACCATTATAAGGGCAGATACTCAATAGCTTTTTAGAGAGAGACATTTTGGTGCGTATTATTTGAGCGAGACTTCTGAGCGAGGCGTTAGTGCGAGACTTTGTGGGCGAAACTTTGCGTAATCGGCGAGCGAGCGTTTAGTGATCTGTAAAGATCTTGCGACTTGTAAGGGAATATCCTGCAACATCGAGGACTCCCCCAGGATAATTCCTGCAATATTGGGGGCTCGTCCGGGATAGTTCCTACATATATTTGTTGAATCATTTTGAAAGTCTTCATCGCTTGTTCTTGTAGCACAAGGGGTTAAGCACTGTGCAGTTTTCAGTACCCTCAGGAGCCACATAGCGACTGCGGTATGGGAATTGGGGATCCCAAGATCTCTGAGCTAGCCCAACGGACGAGCTACAGTCCGCCTCTCTCGTTAGCTCCATCAGCCCCACACACGTTGAAACCTGTAACGATGCAGTCGTGACGCATTGAAAATTTTTTTGGACAATTTTCACGTTCAGCCTATGACGCAGACATAGACTATAGACAAAGGTTACTCCCCAAAAGTAGCATATAAGGAACCGGAATTTGTAGCATAAATCGACGAAACAAATACACAAAACGGAAAGAATTTAATATTAACACTTTGCGGCCGAACGTTGAGACTTCGGAGAGATGAAGTGTTCATATTTGGAAGACTAAGTCGCAGAAAAATGATTTAGTTACTCTGACAGCGAGAGATCGGCTCGTAGTTTCCTTTTTCCTATTAATTGAGTAATTTAATTTAACTTCATTTGTTGGAAACTTTGTATATTTCAAAGTATTTTCGTCCGCACAAGGTTAAATTATTTGATTGAATTGCATTATTATTATTGCATTATATTATTAAGTTGCATTATTTGTAATATAGAAATGTTTCTAAATAATCATCGTTTAATTGAGTGAACTATATTAATTCGATTTGGTTGGGGGTCACCGGTGACCCCCATGATATTCAGCGTGTTAATTATTCCCATTCTGGCGAGCTAAATGATTAGTTCTAATAAGGTAAACAAACTAGAGTAACTTAGAAAATCTTGGAAGAAAATCTGAAAAACCTGAAGGTGTTCTAACAAGTTCTAGTAGAATCGATGACCACAGAAGGTGCAAAAGATCTTAGGCGGTTCGAGAGGATCCTATGTAACTTCAGGGAGTTTTCGGAAATTCTATGAATCCTGAGAGGAAAACGGAGTCTCCATAAAAGGTGGTCTATAGAAATCATGGCGTTAGCTTCACAGTGGTCGCATGCCGGCATATGCTAGGCTAGGGGTTTCCCGAGAATCTCGGCGTGCGAGCAGCGTCCCACACTGATCCGGCATTAGCCTGGATAGTTAGTAGAGCTTTGGAAAGCATCTCGCCGCTACTAACAGTCTACAATGTAAACTATCCATAAGACTCGTCATCTTCAGGAAGCTATGTTGGTAAGGCTTCAGCCTGGGATTGTGATGTTTGATCAAGATCTCCGTGGTATGTACAAGACATTTGGAGCTGCCTGTTAAATTACTGAAACGAGGAAGAAGTTTGAAAAGGTTAGGACAGAGGGTTTCGGTTTCCATGATCTACCAGTGGACTCATTAGTAAGGCTTTCTGGTAGGCCCGTGCTTTAGACGCAGGGACGAGGATAGGATATTTACGGACCTTACATATACAAAAAGCTTCCGGACTTAGCAGGAGCGAGAAAGGCTCTTAGGTGTCGGTAGCCCTTTATTGGCGGAGTAGGAGACGTACTGCCACAAGTTAAACATTCGGATCTTTATGCGGCTCTTACATCCTTAGTCAATCCTAAAAGTTGACAAGAGGCAAGGGGTCTCTTACACTTAGGATGCTTGGGTCAATAGCTATAGAACAACAGTTGGTGTTATTGGCCAAACATGTGACGAAGGCAGCAGGCGGAACACGACAGATGAGATGTAACGAACATTGACGTTGAATTTCGTTTCTACGCAATGGCGGCTTTTTAGATTTACCGAATCTCGGGAACGCGGAGGCTCTTGCTACTATGTTTCCTGGAAGGTCCGACGTGGAGCGTGCGATCGATTCCTCCTGTCCCTTTGCACTTTTTAGTTTTTAAGATCGACTCTGGACGCGAGAGCTGCACAGTTAGTACTTACCTTCTCCGTGGCGTTGGTATAGGGTTCTGTGGTGGCTGTGGGGGTTGTTGATGTCCGTTGATGATGAATGAGGTAGGGGAAGGCGTAAGGTAGAATGGGGGGAAAGACTTTTCTGGCTTCGCTGGTTCTAGCTGACCGTCCGCGACACGATCCTCTCCTCGGCTGGCACCAGCTGTTTACTTTCAATCGAAGGGTGAATTTATTGCTGGATCCGCCGGACCGTGCTCGAGGGAAATACCATTAGAATGCCGGCTGGTCAACAAGGGTTTAGGTGGAAATATTGTTGACTGTGAGAGACAGGTATAAGAGGGTGCTGATAAGAATACGTTTGTGTGCTTGAGATGATATTGTGGGTCTTCAGGATATTTTCGGATTTGGTTAAAGGTTTTTGGATGTTTCGGATATTTTTGGGGAACATTGGGTTTATTTGAAGGTAATGATAATGAGAAAAATTAGAGGTTAACATCGTTATGATAGTTCTTAAGGGTTTGAATTGTCATTAAGGATTTTTAGGACATTTTGGGATTTTATTAAAATCTTTGGATGCATTGGAAATTTCTGGGGAACATTGGGTTTATTTCGAAATAATGATAATGACAAAAATTAGAGATTAACATCGTTGTAATAGTTCTTTAAATGCCATTAAGAGTTTTTAGGATATTTTGGGATTCGATTAAAGGTCTTTGGATGTTTCTTCATCGATAGGACTTTCTTGGGAATCATTGTACTTATTTGGGGATA
Organism: Nomia melanderi; assembly: GCF_051020985.1. Taxonomy (NCBI): domain Eukaryota; kingdom Metazoa; phylum Arthropoda; class Insecta; order Hymenoptera; family Halictidae; genus Nomia; species Nomia melanderi. The sequence continues at coordinate 3,026,154 of NC_135000.1, forward strand.
ATGGTAATGAAATATCCTGGACGATGCTGAAGATTAGGTATTGATATCGTCGTGATAATGCTTGAGATACTACTGGGAGTATTTAGAGTATCTTGGGATTTGATTAAAGGTCTAGTGGTACTATAGATATTCTTTGAGAATCACTGTGTTTATTTGTAGAAGATGAATGTGAAATGTCTTGGACGATGATGAAAATTAGAGATCAATATCGTTATGATAGTACTTGAAATGTCATTAGGGTTTGTAGGATATTTTGGGGTTCGATTAATGGTCTTTAGATGTTTTGGACATCTTTGGGAATCATCGTGTTTATATGGAGATAATAACAATAACATCTCTTGGACAATGGAAAGTTAGAGATTTCTGTACGGAGAAAAAGAGAGTTTCTGTATAACCTGAAATTGCTTGAAACTTGCCAGAACTCCTTGAAATTTGTTGGCATCGTCCAGGATCTTACAGGACTTTCCGAGACTCCCCATGATTTCTTTAGACCACTTTTTATTGAGACTGTTTTCCTCTCAGGATTCATAAAATTTCCCAAAACTCCCTGAAGTTACCTACCTTCTATAATCATTGATTCTTTTAGGACTTCTAAGGACACCTTCAAGCTTTACCAGAATTTCTTCGAGAATTTCCTAAATTACGTTCTTAGGGCTTTCTGACATCCTTTGACTTTTGTTAAGATCCTCTAAAACTTCCTGAGCTTTTCAGTAATCCCCAAAATCTGGGACTCTCTAAAATCTCCCAATATATTCTAAATCTTCGGAAATCCTTCAGAATTTCCCAGGATCTACATTCTATTAGTACTTCCTTGAATATTCTAAATTACCTTAAATCACTTTTCCCAAAGCAATTCGCATTCTAAAATTCAAATTTCATTTATCTAAAATTCTTCAAAAAATTATTCTAAAACCCCCTAAAGTCCTATCACAATCACAGTAATATTACAAATACCACTCTCTCGATATTTTTCGAATTCCACAAACATCCTAGAATATCTGTCATTCCATTTTTTCAAGCATTATTCAAATAACCTTGTTCTGTGAAGCACCCTTGGACTCAACAATTCTTTCTTACACCCGTCGTCAGTATCTCCGTGACACTTTATCAAGTGTGATTCAAAAATACAAGCGCACAAGCAGCATACGTGAAAATAGCATGCAAGAGAACAGATCTTCTCTCGCAGAAATACTTGGGTATGTAATATTTTTGCAAGAATTGTCTTCGGCGAGCAGCTTTCCTGTTCCCAATTGAACACGAGAAATTCCGCGGAGCTCCACCGTGGCCAAGGACCCACGGCAACATTTTTCAGTTACTCGAATCCGCAACGAACTGATTTAACTAGGATTCCTGCCGCATTCTTCCCCCTTACCCAGAGTCCTCGAACTCGTGGAAGGAAAGAACGGACAAAAGCGGAGTTAACAGACTGCGCATTTGAATCCTATTCTCCGTTGGAAACTTCCTTAACGCATTACGGACGAGGTATCTCAAGTTTTCTATGTCGGTTTGATACGTTCCAATTTCTGTTAAATTCGGAACTTAATTCTATCTTTTCATTCGATGAATTCATTACGATTATTTGTTTTGTTTATCTTTTTCAGTAAACATTGTGAGAACAGGAATATTTAATAAATCTTTATTAAGTAAAATATATTTAGAGCAAGATGGTTGTAACGTTCGTTATTTTTATTATTGCATATCGAATAGACATTTAAACGGGCAATAACCTGAAAATACTTAAAACCGACATTAACACTAAATACGCATAATAAGTTCTGTGATTAACGAAACGTTTGAGTCGGCGATGGATAATCGAAACTAAAACAGCAATTTATTTTATTTGTATTATTTTAATATTGTCTTATGTTGTATAGTAATCACTGGTAGTATTATTGATAGAAGATAGGATTATTACAGAATGTTACTCATCGAAATGTAATTCTTATCAAAATATAAAATTTTAACATTTCAGTGGGACGCTGTGTGAAGAACAGATAAAGTGTCCATACTGTATGATTAATTATAATGATAATTATAATTATGGGTGTTAGTGTAAATGGCTAAGCATAATAAGCAACAGAATATCTGATCTGGAATCTGTTAACATCTTTCAATTTCCATGTTGTGTTTATTACGCTAAAAGGTTCTCCCTTCTTATTACTGTTAGTCATCTACGCGAGCTCGTCCGTTGCAATTTCTTTCTAAAAAAGATTCAACCGGCGATAATGAAAAGTAAGAAGTTGAATCATGTTTCTCATGCGAAACGCTATTTTAATTATTACTGATGGGCGAGATACATTTTACTAAGAGGAGTAGAAATTTTTATACGATGGTTCGCAAGTTGAAACGAAAGATCCAGGGAGAAGAAGAGAAGGCAACAGTTTAACATTTCTTCTTTATTTGTTGCAGGAGGATATCGATTTTAATAAACCGAACAGCCCGAATATACAGAAAGAGATACTGAAGATAAAAGCGAGACAATGTCACCAGGGGAATATTTCGATGACAGGTGAGTTTTCAATTAAACTGGACAGTTACGTTGAAATGAAACACGTTGAATGGAGTTCTATACTCTTTGTTACACTTAATTCTTAATGATTTACTTTAAAAGTTAAGTAATTCACTTTGTTATTGGTAATGCTGATAATAATTTGTCATTTATAATTAGTCATTTTAATTGATATTTTAATATCCATTTTATTCTCCTATAAAATTACATGTAGAAAAAATGGAGTTCTTCGGTGAAGCAGAGATATCTGAGAATCTCAGGGATATTGAGAGTTTCATTGAGAATCACTGGATTTAACACTTTGATTGCCAATTAAATAACCCTCAAAATTCTCCCGTGTCACCCGTATTCGGGTGACGTGGCAGTCAAAGGGTTAAAAGCGAATAATGTGAAGATACTTATTATATAATATTCTGTAGCAAAAATAAGAATATCCATTAGAAGAATAGTCTGGATCTTATTTTAGTTACTAAGAGTCTTATTTGGATTTGTGAGAATGATTGAAACTCCTCAGAATCTCTTAAGCATCATTGAGATGTTTATGGGCTGTACTATCACTGAGAACTATCACTGAGATGTCTATGGATTTTGAAGAAATTTTCACAAGGTTCCAAGGAGTTCTTTCAGGAATTCTTTCAAAATTTCAAGAACTCCTTGGAACCTTGCGAAAATTTCTTCAGAATCCACTGAGAATCTCAGATATGCTTTAATAACTTCACTGAGAATAGGAATACTGTCAAAGATAATTAAAATTAGAGGCATCAATTCTTCAAGTCAGTAATTAAAACTTGCTGAGACATGGATGTAATATTTAAATGTCACAACAAGACTCAGCGGACTTTTCAGACCAGCTTCTAACAAAGAATACGATATAAAATCACTAGAATAACTTCATGTCAACTCGATACTAATGAAAGAGATGAGGGATTTCACAGTATTCCGCGCAGTCGGTCTAGTAATTAGCGGCAAATGATACCAGTGGTAATGTTTGAAATAGAAAGCAGTTCGACTTCGCGTTCGACTCCCATTACATGGAGCCTTATACACCTCGCAGACTGGCTTCGCTTTAATTCACCCTATTTCCTTTAATTAAAGGACACTTGAATATGGAACAGTGTCATTTTCCTGTGTATTACGTATTCCATACATTCTCGAGTTTCATTTTTTCCTCTCAATTGCTCCCTTGTTACTTCAAGAGAATTCTAGAACTTTGAAGTTAGAGAATCCAAGATACATTTTTCCCTTAACAGTAATTTTACTTTCATTTCATACTCCATGTATTCCGCCATTTTTCTTTTTCTACTTTAAATCCTTGGAGTTCTTAACCCTTTGCACTCGAAAGGTGACTCTCAGTCACTACTTGATTTGATACAACAAAACTATGAAGTTGAATATTTACTATTTTAAATTAAACTTTGTGTTGCAATGTGAAATATTTAAATAAAATAGCTTTTTTGCTTATTTTATCTGTAAATTATCGTTAAGTTGGTTTCAAATAATGTCGTCTTTATCTCATCAGAAAATGTTCAAATATTTCTACTGAAAAACTGCCGAGTGCAAAGGGTTAATATATTTCTCACAGCATAGTGCACCTTGATATTTTTTTTGCGAGGACTTCTTTTTTTCAATTTCTCATTTTTCCCTTTTCATATACATCCTCTCACTAACCGTTATTTAGGTTATCTATTTCATCCTGAGAAAAGCTCTTGAGCAGCTTTTCCCCTTAATAAACAATTTTTTACTTTATATCCTTGAAGACCTTACCACTATTCCTACCACGACCGGTCAAATGACCGTTTTTAAAATTTCTATCAGAATTTCCTATATACAACGTAATTGAATTGCCTTTAAACTTCACGACTTTTCCTGGAATATACGTATAATAGATTTTTCAATATTCACTTCTTTTTTTATTGTTTGTTTTCTGAGAAAAATTTGTAGTCTCTCTTACCTACCACGACCGGTCATTTGACCGGCAGAATGATTTATATCTTTTTGTAATAGTATTCTCTCAAAGACTCAATTCCGAAACTATAAAGTCGTTACAAACGAAAGGTAACGCAGTTGTGGCATGATTTTAGCCGAAAAGTGCCTTCCAGGGACTGCTTTACGGCACTTCCAAGTGTTTACAGTTCTCGCTCGTCTATCGGCCTCGGCAAAATTGGTAAAATGTAAATGTCGGAGATGATCTTTACTGTTATTTTTCAATATCCTACACTTAGCTGGGATAAATGCATGGGTTTTATACACAGAAACCACGGGAGAAGAAATTTCGAGACGAGAATTTTTATTTCAATTGGCAGAAGAACTTGCCATCGAATATCAAAAAGTGCTACAGCTAGGCAAATAAGATCAACCAACACCCGTCACAAATACAAGTACAGGTTCACGTGAACGGAAAAAATGCCAGATAAGATATTGCAAAGACAGTAAGACTAACAAAGTTTGTCTAAAATGTAAAAAGTACATATGTGGAAAATGTACAATCGAGAAGCCTATATCTAAAAATGCGGTGAAAACGGATGAAATATACATTATATACTTCTGAATAAAAGAAACTGTACTTTTATACTATCAAATTGGTTATTATCTTCATTCTATACTAAAAAATATAAGTTGTGTTAAAGATCGGTCGTTTGACCGGTCGCGGAAGGAATAGGTATACGTGAAGTGTTGGTAGGTATAGTGTTAACGCTAGGTTTACGGAACGCGTCAATTTGACGCAGGTCGAATTTTATAAACATTATTCGGTAAATGTTTTAATCGGTTTTCGTTGATCCAGTTACACGAATATGAATTCTGATTGTCTATTTCTACATCTACAATTTCCAAAATCTAAATGAACGAATATCAATTTCCCCAGGAACAATAGAATAAACTGTACAATAAATGCCCGTAAACCTAGTGTTAATAATACTATTTTCTGTAAAAATTAATTTATTCCTTTTTTATTCCCTCTTTTAAAGAATTTTATTTTTCATTTCCTTTCCAATCATCCTTTTTCTCTTCTACAATATTCTTGCAGTTTCTCTAGGAAAAGTCCTATACCCTCTAAAACGTTATTTAGGTTATTTATCGTTGCTGAGAAAAGGGCTTCGACGGTAAATCATCTTTCCCCCTTCGATACCCAATTTTCTTTCGAAGCCAAATCATTTTCGGATTTTCTTCTTCATATTTTGACCCTCTCACAGAATCTCTCCGTATAACTTTCACGAGGGCGGGGAGAAGGATTTTTTTATTTGCCTCGCGAACACTCTCTTACTTTCGTTCAGATTCACACTTCTAGGGGGGTTGTTGGAGTATTGGAAAAGGGATAAAAGCATACCCTTGTGGCTACAAACACAATGCCTGTCGAATATAGCGTTGTCCTATTTAGTAATATCTAATTTTCACTCCATCGGTAAATACAGGTGGCACAAGATCATCCATAATTATTAATCATTAATAAAGCCTGGGGTTCGTAGAAATGGAATTTAATTTATCTCCCAACCCTTTTCTCTCTACCAGCTTTGATGTAGGATAATATATTCTTGAATGATCTCAGTGGAAAGCGTTCCATTATACCATTATTAAAATACGATCCAATTGTGTAGAGGGTGACACGTTGCGTCCAACTGTGGAGGGAGGAAAATATTGGGAACATCGCATGCTCTAGTCAACGTTGCCGGGAATATGGAAATATTTTATAATTCGCTGAATCCAGAAAGCTATTGATCACCCAGAGAACGCGTTTCAGACAATTCTAATGTGAAAAACACACATAAAAATGTAAATTCCGGGAATCCCCCCCTTTACACTCTATGGAATCGAACCCTGGTCGATTTGCTGGGAGTTTGGCACGTAATCAACACCACTGAGGGTGCAATTGATGAAACGAACAGTTTTTACACAACTAGAAAAATATTTCTCGTGTAATATTTACGTAATGAATGTATGAAAAATATACTTTCTGATTTCTTTTTTATTTTCTGCTGGAAATATTATATTTGTTGTTATAAAATACGAGCTTTCTCTGTCATGAATAAATGTCATGGAATAAAATTTTGTTTATGCTTTTTCATTAAAATAAATATTACATTTTTCTTGGAACCTTTCTATATGAGATCTCTGTATTTATATGGTAAACGATGTTTATCGTTTATAGGTAATTCTTCTGAATTGACTTAATTGTTGTAAATTTCCTGGTGTGTGGGGACTTTACCCGAAATAGAATTTTAAAATAAAGAAATTGCTCAAGGTGCTCTTTCTTGTAATCGAGAAATAAACTAATATGTCAAAGGATTGAGTTATCTGATCACAAAAGGGTAGAAAATTGAAATTCTCGGGTATTCCCCGACATTTTCCCGAAACGGAATTTCACTTACGGTGGCAAATATTTGAACAGAACGTCATTGAAACTACAAGTTGCCTCGATCTACAGTTAACACCATGGATTTCTGTCTCGTGATGGAAACGCCTCTCAAATGCTTGAATCTCCCCTTTACACGCAGTCCATTAATTAATTAATATTTACTTTCTTCTTTTTTCTGTATTCTCATATTTCTGGCTGTTGCGTCTCCTACATTTTAGTATTCTGAGGTTACGCTTTTCTCGTTGTTCGTTTATGTTATTATTAAATATCACTTTTATGATAAGCGGAGCAAAAGCTCCTCCTCCAACAAGTGAGAAGAGATTTGTGAATACAAATAATTTCTACACATATTCTATTTAATTTATGATACTCTTTTATTCCAGTTTCTACCTCACACACTTTTATTATATACCGAAAATACTATTACTATTATTATTATTATTGTTATTATAAGATGAACAAAACTAAGCTCCTCCTTCTTAAGAGTGAGGGTAGATTTGTAAATTTTAGTAGTGATACTTTTGTCTTTCTTTATTCGGCAATTTATTATCCTTACTTAGTATACATTTTGTCGTCTTACTTCTGTATAATAATACTATTATCATTCTTACCATGAAAGTGGGTGGAGTTATAGCTCCTCCCTCGGAGGAATACAGGCAGTTTTATAACTTCTATTACTCACGCTTCCGTTTTGTAGCGTCTGTCAGTTTATTATCTTTAATATACAAATTATCTACTTCTTGCGTAAATTATGCGTATTATTAGTACCATCATAGTGGGCGGAGTTATCATTTTTATCACAGAAGAATAAAAGAAGCATTAGGATATACATTTTATGCTTTATTAATTTCTGAGATTACTATCCTTCATTCATTTTTCTTTCTCTTCCTTATTTCTACGTATTATTACCATTATTGTTGCAGACACAGGCGGAGCGTGACTCCTCCCATATAATAATGGAAACAGCTCATGAATTTTACATCTTGTACCTCGAAATTTATTTATTTTTAAGTTTATTATACTTAATTAATGTTTTCTCTTTCTATGTGTTCTTATTAATATTGAATAGAAGTGGGCGGTGCGAATGCTCCTCCCACAAAGGTACGGAAACGACTTTACTTCTCATACTTCTGTTTTCATTTATCTATTAGTTCATCTTCTTCGATATATATTTTATCTTCATCTTACTACTATAGAATTGTTACCATTGCTACTACCATAGAAGTGGGCGGATTCATTGCTCCTCCCACAAAGTTGCGAAAACAACTATATGAACTTTACTTCTCATACTTCTGTTTTCATTTATCGATTAGTTCGTCTTCTTCGATATATATTTTATCTTCTTCTTACTTTCACATAATCATTATTATCACTACTATCACGAAAGTGGGCGGAGTCATTGCTACACTAACAAAGAGACCAGAAGGCGCTCAAAGCCTATTTCGCAGACTGCACGCGATGAACAGGGAGAAATTTGATGGGTGAACGACGCGAGAGGTAATAGCTCGCGGAAAAGAGAAATGTGCCGACAAAGTGACTGCATCGTTGCATATGCAAATGCCTAAACGTGATTTCGACGCGCACACACACGACCGTTAATGGATTCCTATTCCTGTAACTGGGGGTCAGCGGTAGCAGCGGCGTCTGACTGCGAATCGCAGGACGATAGCTTCGACACAAACTTTGAGCCACCGATTCCGATAATTGTCAGGTCGTGTATTGTGATCGCAGCAAATTTTCCGTAATGAGGGCCACGCGTTCCTGGAAAATCAAGTAATTAACGGTATCGTTTGATCTGTAAGCACCGATCGTAATTAGTACGCACATTTTCGTTTATTTACTATATACATTTCTTGGTATTTCTCTTTTCCTATTTCCATTGAAAGTTACATTCTGTAATGTTACAAAGTTTACAACATTTATTTTTGAAAAATCATTAATAATTATTGTACTGCTTTTCAGTTACTAATAATCACTGCACTTTCTTTTCTTATTCTGTTTGCAATGGTGGCGCCTGTCCTTGAAACAGTATCTTACCGAACGTTTCATCAGAAAAATAATTTTAAATATTTTAAAGATAATTATCAGTTATTGATCGTTTGTTTTATTTATATATCGTTGAATTCTCGGAAGAAACTTTTCAGTCCAGATAACTTTAAGTTTTATAAAATAGAATATTGAGAGAATTAATAATAATTGATATAAATACAAAATAGACAAGGAAAATCGCATGAATTAAAAGAAGCATAAAAACATTAAAAGTTGCAATGAAAATAGGTAAACAAATGGACTGACTTATTATTGCTCCCTTTCTCGCTAACACAATTATATTCGTTAACTAATCGTTCCATTTATATCCACGCTGCCTCGACCAATTATTTCTCGTTTAATCACACTCTTTTGTTTTATAATCGAATATTTTCCTTCGACGAGAACAACCGGGACTTATCGTTTAATGTTATTATTTACCGTTTCATTCGGGATATTTATCGCCTTAATTCGAGACTAATTAAGAGGGGAGGTCGATATTTTATCTCCCGTGACGCGGAAGAGGAACAGTTGACAGGCAACAAGCCGGAAAGGAGAAGTCGAAGGGCAATTAAATATGATGGAGCACCGGGTGATGGGAAGCATATTTCTATACTAATCGCTTAATGAAAAATCGATCTCAACGTGGGCCACTTATCAATTACAACTTCGTCGAACAGTAATGGGGTTAGTGACTCTTTTATATTAACTCCGTTCAAGGAAATTCAATTTATACAATAACCTTTATAGTCAGCAACAATAGTACTCGAAAGTTATGCCTCCCTATTGCTAAAAAATACACAATAAATGTTACGCATTTGTAATTTGTTTGCATATTGTTAAATATTTTTTTAATTTCATTGCAAATATATTATATACATTAGATATTTAGTTGTTTCGAATTCCATTTAATTCAAATATTCAGTAATTTATTTCGTTATGTAAATATGTGAAAATGTATAAATTAAAAATTAATAGATATCTAGTTTTTTTAAATTACATTTGATTCAAACGTTTAATAATTTATTTTATTATGGAAATATTTAAAAATGAATTGATTAAATATTTAAAAATGTATGGGATAAACTATATATTGTACTTAGTTTCTTATTACTGGAAATTATTCTTAGTTTTTAGTTACTCGCTTATTCACAGGATAGACGCACGGTGTCCGATTTCTTAGTGAAAACCGGTTCCATTTCCGTAATAATGAAATTAGCGAAATATAAATTAATGAAGAAATTTCTACTAACATTCAAAGTAAAAATAAATTTGTAAAAGAAATTCTTGAATATAGTAAAATGAATAATATCATTGTCAATCTATTAATTAATGCAGACTTCTCGAAAAATAAAAACTTCTCAAGTGAAATACCTGTCCTCCATTCGCAAAACAATAATCACAACTTCCAGAAGCAATCATAGCTTCGAAAACTCCCAAGAAACAAACCTACGGTATCCAATATCTTGGCCAGCATTTCCTCTAATTCCTGAGAACAAAATTTTGAAAATCCCCACGGGCAGATTGTCCCTGCTAGTCAAATGAAACGAAAACTTTCTCGCGCAGAGTATTGGATCGATGCAAAAGTTTTGACGTTTTTATATGGGAAGTAAAAAGAAGAGTCCCGCAAATATTTTTTATTGCCTAAATTCTCGCGTAGAACATTGGATCGATGCAAAAGTTTTGACGTTTTTGTATAAGAAATAAAAAGAAGAGTCTCGCAAATATTTTCATTGACTTAATCAATTATATAATTCCCATAATTGCAATTACTGTCTCCCATGTTCCATTATTGTAAAAATGTTCTAGATTCCCAAGAGAAAAATGAGTCCAGTGATATTTTTACTTGCTCCAAAAAACGTCGAAATTTTTGCATTCACTCAATATTCTCTCAAATATCTTGCGAGATTGGCAGCGGAATTTCCGTGCAGCCCGCAATCAAACTTCGCCTATAGAATCTTTCGTTCCTTCCACCGGGCCGGAAACTGCAATGATGCCTGCTTAAATGACACTAAAATCCGTACTCAAAACTTCATCTCAGTAGCCAAAGATAGAGAAAGAATACAAAGCAAAGAAAAAAGACACATCAATAAGATGCTGCGATTATGAAAAGTAAACATCCAATAAAGAAAATTGCATTTGCAGTCATTTTCGTTGTATCTTAACACGTTGACTGCCACGAAAAACATCAGCGTTTTATGTATTACGTATTCCCTCTGTAGCAAAAATGAAGAAGAAGATTATTAATTATTTCCTATCTCAATTCTTACGTTACATTGTTACCTAGTCACTTACGCTACAGAGAATTTTAATTCAACGTCAATTATCTTACAAGCTATGATTATTACCTTGTAATTTGGGAACTCAAGTAATCGGTGACCGCCGTGGCAGTCAACGTGTTAATAATTGTAACATTAACGAGTAGTCGAGAAAACGAGCCCAAACAAAATTAAATATACGAATTTTCAAAATTAATAAAACTAGTCCGATTTGCTTCGTGATTGGACTCATTTTAATCCAAAGAATCCCAGCAATCCATTGGTGTTACATTTATAAAGTTGAGGTGAACACGAGTGACAATGAAATTTTCTCTTATGTTTATTTATTTTTGTTTAGTACTAGGTTTACGGAGCGCGTCAATTTGACGCACACTGAATTTTGTAAACATCATTTGGTAAATGTTTCGGTCGGTTTTGGTTGATCCGGTTACACGAATATATATCCTAATTGTCTATTTTTAAATTTATAATTTTCAAAATCTAAATAGGCGAATGTCAACTGTTCTAGGAACAATAGAATAAACTGTACAATAAATGCCCGTAAACCTAGTGTTAGTTGCGGTGTAGCTTCGAAGTATCGAGTCTCGACCGCCGCTAGTCTCGTTTTGTCTATTCTCTTACTTCGTCGAGCCATGTTCGAGTAAAAAACTGTATCCTGCTCACGAAAACGCCACTACTGGCTCCTAAGTTTTGTGATATTTAGGCGGGTAACGCTGGAATCTGAAACATCGCGCGGTAAACAGTCACGTTCCTGTTTCATTCTTTTTTTTTTTTGCTCTTCCTCGATCCAACAAGAACGATATTACATTCTTCGGGATCGCCGAAGGTTCCAGGCACGTGCGGCCCACTTCCGGTTCCACCTCGGCGAATCGGAATTCATCGCAGTTTCCCGACAGCTTTAAATTCGACACTCGATCCTCCCGATTCGCGAACGCGTCAAATGGATTAGGTGTATAAACTAACCGGAAAGTTGGGCATCGAGGACCGGGGATTAAGAAACGGGGAATACCGGGAAAGTGATTTTTGAAGTTCATGGTTCGAAGTATTCGAGTGATTGAGAAAAGAAACGGGAAGTTAGTTTCATTGTAGACGTTGTTTCCGGGAGATTAATTTTAAAGGAAACTCCTCTTTCGAGATGTACTTTCAAGTGAAATTGAGTTTTGAAGATGAGTTCTTGAAATGTATTAACTTTGAAAGGCACATTGAGGCATTAGACAGCTTTCGAATTGTATTTATTCTGAAAAATTAATTAGAAACTTGGATAATTTTTTAGTTGTAATAATTTTCAGAAATTAATTACAGAGTTGGATCATTTTTTAATTGTATTGATTTTGAAAAATTAATTAGAGAATTAAACAATTTCTAAAATGGATTAGTTTTTGGAAATTAATTAGAGAATTGGATAGCTTTTAAATTATATTCATCTTGGGAAATCATTTTTGTGACTAATTTCTGAATGGAGTTATTTTTTACATATCTGCTATTAACAGAAGTAATTTTTAGTGAATAATGTCTTAATGAAATTATTTCTTAGACAATATTGTCTAAAGATTTTCATTCAGTACTTGTGTTCTATCATATAATATCACGTACTTACATTATTACAATTTTAGGTCCATTTGCTCTAAAGTGAGTGGTACATAAACATTTTCCAATATTTGAATGCATTTGGATTTATTTGAACAATTTCGAAGAAATATAAAAGTTACTACCAGACATGAAAAAATTTTTGGAAAAGCAATTCCGGTTTCCTCGTTCATGGTAAAAGGAAGTTTTACGATGGAAAAAACCATTGTCGTCGTTTGACGAAATCCTATCAGAATAACAGACACGTTCCATTGTCAATTGAATGAATGGATGTTTGGTCTGACAGCTAGAAGTAATGGTTTCGTTTCTGAATTTGCTAAAAAATAATCCTTCCATTAATATATATTCTTCAGAAAATATTTACAAACTCCATTTTTATCAACATTAAAATCCTCTCAAACCAACAAATCTAGCAAAAAAATCGTACAGGAATTCTTTATTCTATAAAAGAAGAGCAAGAAAATTGTGTAATTTCCTTCAAACTGTTCTACTCATATTTGTTGACTCAAATTTAATAAAAAAGTATTGATTACCACTAAAACTATCGTAGCCGTCAAAATTACTGGTTATAGTTTTCTCATTTTGCAATTATTGACAATACAAGTGTGTTAAATATTTTAGAATACTTTATAAAATATTAATTACAATTTTAATCGAATATATTTTTCATAAATACATAAAATTATATATTTATACTTGTAAATACAGATACTTTTACCAAATTATTGAAAAAAATAGTCATTTCGCTTACATAATGTAACGAATAGATCTGTATGTCTTTTCGGAAAATTTGAAAGGTCGAAATTCCACCGATTGCATGCGATATAATATAAAATTATAAGTATATATAAACAATACCCAAAAGAACAGCGATTATAAAAATATACAAATAATAAAACGAAGTATTTTCTTAAATAAAGTTCATTCAATTATTTCATTAGTATAACTAAATAGTTATTTAACAAATTATATCAAAAAGAGTAAATACTTTAAACAGATAAATTTAATTTTAACTAGTTCAGAGAGTTAAACACAAATCGACATTAAACAAAAAAGAAGATATCGATTGTAAAATAAATATTGATTGCTTCGAAGTTTTCTTATAATCTTTCGTACGAAAAAACCATTCTTTATCCTAATCTCTAATAACATTCTCAAAATGTTCAATTTACATAAAGATCCGCAATCTGCTAATAAACATCAGCAAAAATTGAAAGAGTATACTCTTATAATTTCCATACAAATTTGCATAACAATCATAATGAAAAGATCAATACATGGTTCTAGTGTTGAAAAAGAAGTATCTCGAGCGAAGAGAAAATTAATAAATGCACACGACACACGTGAACAGACTTAAAAGAAAAAATGATTTTTATGAAACAGGCTGGTGCCCGGAAGTATGGGACGAAATATTGTGCTGGCCGTCAACCGCACCTGGGGATCTCGCCATTTCGTCCTGTCCGTCTTATATCGCCGGCTTCGACGTGCAGGTAATGTTTAAAATTCAAATTTCGCGGCCACTTGGTCCCACTTTGAACGAATTCTTCCAATCATTAACCTCTTGCCTTACATTACTGTATAAAACTCGTGGTGAGAATTTCAAATAGAATTTAACCTTTTGCGAACGAATGTCTACGTTCCGGCGAAACGAAATTTTCATATTTGGAAGACTAAATGGCAAACGAATGATTTAAGTACTTGAACAGCAAGAGATCAGCACTTAGTTTCCTTTTTCTCTATTAACACGTTCCCTGCCAGACCGTTTTTTGAAGACTCCGTTCAGGCCGCGTGGGGCGTATGCGCCCCACGCTTTACAACTGCATTGTTTCGTTTCTGGAGTATGCCTTACAATGATTAAAATAATGCAAAACTCATAACTGTCAAGAAAAGGGTGTATAGTTTAAGATGCATAGCACAACAAAGCAATAAATTTATTTTTTTAGGAATTAGTTTAATAAATACCTGGCTGAACATTACTCTACCGAGCGAGTCGCATCCTCGGGCATAATATTTTTTTATGATGTCTATATTAGTTTAAAATAAAACATTTTAGTTGAAATATATTTAATATTATATTTATGTCATAAGTTTGTATATAATCAGGAAGGAATATTACGGTGAACTTTGTTAAAACATGGCAAACATAAATGTGGTTTATCCACACAATTATTACAGAATGTTGCAACTTTTACAGTGCAGTTTCTTACCGATTGGGAACCGCATTTTTTAACCTTAAAACAAATCGCAGTAAAAAATAGTGACTACCACGCCGCGTAGGGCGTATACGCATGCGCCCACGCGGCAGGGAACGTGTTAATTAAGCAACTGCTATATAATTTAGCTTTATTTATTTAAGGTTTTGTACGTTTCAAAGAATCTTCGTCCGCAAACGGTTAACGTTTTGACTGCTACGGCGGTCACCGATGACCGGAGCTTTCAAATTACAAGAAGATAATTATGTCTTAGAAGATAATTGATTTCGAATACAAACTTTCCGTGACGTAAATAACTAGATAATATGGTAATATAAGAATTTTCATATCAAAGAATTAATAATTCTTGCTTTGTATCTGTGATGTAGAAAGGATAAGTGATACATAATACGCTGATGTTTTTCGCAGCAGTCAACGTGTTAACAAAGCAAATATTTAATTTATTTCAATGCGAATTAGGTGTTATTCCTCTGTTATCAACAATTATACCTTAGAGCACATATTTACATAGAATAAGACTGGAGATTTCTTTTATTTTCAGTAAATTATTAATAACAAGTTTGTCAGATCGATGACAGTTCGAAATGGAATCATAGGGTAAGAGGTTAAGAAGAAACTCCACTGAAAGATGTTCTAAACATAGGTAAAATTTAGGAATTTTTTTGTTAATTATTTATACTTATACTTTTATTTATACTTTTTCTAAGCCAAAATCTTATAAAATGGTGCAGCTGTTCGCTAGCTTCGAAACCATTTCTCGTAAAATATCCATTGTTAGCGGACTCGATTGCAAACCGAAACATCCGAAGACAAAAATTTTGTTGGATTTATAAATAAAAATATGTTATCTAAAATGTAGTGTACAGATCTTCCGAAATTTTAATTATTATAGAAATGGCAATCATTTGAAGTACGAAAACCTGTTTTTATTCTAAAAAATTGGTTTCAATCGTTTATAAAAACTTAAATAATTGAGATATTGAAGAAATCTTAATTTACATTTTACATAATACTTTCAATTATTTTCTTTTCTATATATATGTTGTAAAGACTATAAACATTTGAAAGTAATTGTAGTACTAACTGTATAGTATAATTCCTTTATTTTATTTATTGTTATACGTCTACAGGATACATCTCTGGAAATAATAAATGACCAAAGTTCAAAATAATAATTGTGATATGAATGTAAACTACTAAATCGTGAGAAATGTAGAAATTAGATTCCATTGTAACAGTAAACAACAAGAACTTAGTTCATAAACTAATCTACACGCACGAACCGCAGAACAAAGTTGTTGGAAGTCAAGAACTTAGGCAATAAGCTGAATAATTCAGAAATAGCACTTGCCACAAAGCCGCAAAGGTTCTCTCTGCCTGAAGTTTAGGTTCTATGTTAGTCAAACCCCTGAAATCCTCTGAAAAGCCCTTTTGTATAGTTACATTAAAGGTCCTTTCTCGAAGTTACAAATAGATAAAACGATCTCGGTACGTTTGTCTGACGGAAACTGCTAAAGCTATGAAATTCAAACTTCGTGTAAATGTTAATTATGGTTTGTAGACCATACAATATCGTTATAAAGTAAAAATATTTACTGTATGTTATAATAATTCTATAGAAACTGACGAATCTTATACAAAAAGTTGTTATTTACACTAAAATTTACTACTAATTGCCAATAAAAATAATTGTATTATAGTAGTTTAAAAATTGTTACTGCAACTGCTATAACTTTGAATCAAACAAACACTTTTACTCAAAAACAATTAATATTTATGTATTATGTAATCTTGGAGAAATCAAAAATTTTTGGAAAAAAGAATTTGAATAAGAGTACGAAATTTTAAATTGTTACATTTTACAGTTTTCTTACAAAAAATTTCCGAAAATTCCTTGTTCTCAATTTTCTGATATCTTTGTCTTTAATTCATCAAATTAAATTTACAATAATTAATCCATATATTTCACGCGTAATGCAATAAAACATTTCAGACAATTCAATTAACTTTATTTTAATTTTTCTCTCTCTGTTTACTTTTATTCCAAAGCATAGCAATCAGTTAACAGAAGAGCAATATTTAACTTCAAACTCCAAAGAACCAAATAGCATTTATATTCATTTTTATTAAATATTGAAAAACGAGAATGCTGTATAAATGAACGAATAAAACGTTCATTTGCTTCGAATTCCTCTGGATTAATAAACAAGACAATGTATTATTGTAGTAATGGAAAATGAAGTAATGTTAATACAAAAGAAAAATTAATTGCCTTACCCAGAAATTCACAATGTTATAAATAAACATGGAACTCTTCTTTGCACTCGAGAGGCGCTTTTCACTCGTCGTTTGATTTAACCCCCAAAACAAATAAAACTTAAAATTCAATATTCAGTTTTACATGATGTATCAATACATGGAACATCCAAATAAAATAGTTCTATCCCTATTTATAAAAGATATTTCTTTATATTAGTTGTAATAAGTATCACTAATATTTCACCAGAAAATAATGAATATTTGTTAAGAGAAATATTCTCGAGTGCAAAGGGTTAAAAATAATAGTAATAGAAAATGAGGAAATATTAACAACTTGATTGCCGTGGGGGTCATCGGTGACCAAATCGAATTACTATAGTTCATTCAATTAAACGATGATTATTTGAAAACTTTTCTATATTATAAGTAATACTACATAATGGAGTGACATTCAACTAATTTAACGTCTATAATAGTAATGTAATTCAGTCAAATGATTTAGTAGTATATTTTTTTCCTTTTTGTATATTTCGCTCTGCGAAATCCTGCGAAAACGTGTTAAATAATAGAAGAAATTTTGCTATTCTTTCCGGAAATTCGCAATGTTATGAATAAACATGTAATAAACAATAAAGTGTGGCGGTAGTTTCATACACTCTATCGATAGAGGGCTACGAGACTTAAGAGCCTTTCTCGTTTCTGTTCAATCCGTACCAATTTGTATACAGGGTGTCCGCGACTCCTGGTTAACCAATTAAGATGTCATTCTACATGTGAAAATGAGTCCAAAATATAGAATAAAGTCTTTTCCTGCGAGTCTTCCTTTTCGAGAAAATCGAGGTCAAGAATTTACTCGGTACGTGTACACTCGGTACATGTCGACTTTGTGCATCTTACTATACACTCTTGTTTTGATTCTTATTTGTATTTAAATAAATTATCTCATCTCACATTGTAATAGATCATTTTAATTAGCTTTGATAGAAATTAACATAACATTGTAGAATCTTGAAAATAATTGATTTTCTCGAAAACGAAGACTCGCAGGAAAAGATTTTATTCTATTTTTTCGACTCATTTTTACATGTAGAGTGACCTCCTAACCGGTTGACCATGAGCCGCGGGACACCCTGTATATACCGCTCATAAACCTCCTGCTCCCGGATCGCGTCCATCGCCAGAAAGCCACTAACGATTCCAGTGGTAGATCCCGGATGAAACACTCTCCTTCCCCTCTATTCTTTGCAAATCCCTCTTCCCGTTACAACCAACCATGACAGACCACTTCAAAAGTAAAATGTCAATACTATAGAATTACGCAGTGTAATATGTATTATTATAAGATATTTAATAAACCAAATATAAAATCCACAGATCAAATTGACAGAATAACCGTAGAAAATACCAAAACAACAGAAATCGCGCACACGCCAGGTTCACTCGTAGCATTTTACGTTGATTTTATATGAATCGACATTCGTCCAACAGATGCAAGAAAATTGGTTGCTCTACTCATAAATTTGCAGTGTTATAAGTAAATATTTAAAAATCAAATACTGTAATATGAAATGGAGTAATGTTAATTAATAAAAGAAAGTCCATTATTCTATCCAGAAAATTCATAATGTTATAAATAATTATGCAATGGACAGTGAAGGAATGTTATTCCAAGAAAATTTGTTGTTCTACCCAATAACTGGCAATGTTATAAGTAAACATGTAATAGACAATGAAAGAAGGTTAATACCAGAAAATTTGTTGTTCTACTCAGTAATTGGCAATGTTCTAAATAAATATGTAACAGAAAATGAAACAATGTTAATATTCCAATATTTATTGTTTTACCCAGAAATTTACAATGTTATAAATAAAGATTTAAAGATAAACATGCAATAGTATATGAAGAAAACTTGTTGATCTACCGAATAATTGACAACGTCATAAATAAACGTGTAATAGAAGATAATTTGTTGTTCTATCCGGTAATTCGCAGTATAACGTAATAATCACGTATGCATCATACATAATTGTGATTTAATAGGCCAATGCATCGAGGCAGTGCATGTTGGACGGTCAGTGGTTTTGGAATAATGGCACCAGCAGCACCTGGACCAACTACAGCCAGTGTTACAGGGATCCATTAGTAACTCTTCTGATGGAGCTGCCCGGTGGTCAGGAGAACAACGACACGCTCATTAAGGTAAACGCTTCCTCAAACGATTAGATTCCGCTAGGCATCCGTTCGACGGGAATCCGTAAGGCACAAAGGGCTTAAGCTCCTTGGATCGAATCAGTTGAAGGAACAGATTATGAGCAGTTCTGATAATATTATATTCCACTCTATCGCGGTGCTCGATTTGTCTGGATATTTCAAATGTTATTAACCCTTTGCATTCAAGAATATTTTCCTCGACAAATATTCTGTTGGGTTTAATAAATAATAACACTTCTTTATTATTTATTTAACACTAGCTTTACGGAACGCGTCAAATTGACGCATATTGGATTTTAGAAATATTATTTTGTAAACGTTTACGCCGATTTTGATTGATGCGATCACACTGACATGTACCCCAATTACCTACTATCAAATCTCCAGTTTCCACAATCTAAATAAACGAGCATCAATTCTTTTAGGAATGATAGAATGAAGTGTACAATAAATGCCCATAAACCTAGTGTTAATAGAATACAAATCTTATTACAACAGGACTATTATCACGAAAGACAAAACAAATAAACGAACAAGTAACAAAATCGTTACCCTTTCTAACATGTTCATTATTTTCTGATGAAATATCAATAGCACTTTTTACAACTAATACCTTGCATAAATTAAGTGACAGAACTATTTTATTTCGATGTCTCATGTGTTGATACATTATAGGAAATTTAATATTGAATTTTTAATTGTGTCATTTTGTTGGGTCAAATCAAATGGCGAGTGATAGGCGCCTCTCGAGTGCGAAGGGTTAGGAAAGTTCTGTAGCAAGTAAATTATAAGGTTATTTGAGAATGTTTTCTCTCTTTATTGGAGAGTTTTGATATATTTGCCACATTTTGATTGCATGAATTACTTAATTATCTACGTGTTTCAAATACGCATTGAAAAATTTGAATAATTGAATTAGGTTAAAAATATTATTAAATGATATATGAATCATTATTGAATAGTAATGCAAATTGAACATCGCGAAAGTAGGAATAACAAAATTATTAAGTGATTTGGGAATGTTCTATCTTTATTGGAGAATTTTAATATAATATGTGCCACTTTCTAATTCTACAAATTATGAAATTGTATACACATTTCAAATATTGAAAAAGTAGGGATAAGAAAATTATTACCTGATTACGAAATTTTCTAATTTTCACTTTCTAGTTGGACAAGTAGAATTTATTGATGAACTTTAAAGTAACCTTTGTCATTTTTTAAATACACAAATCTCAAAACGGTAGGCGAACTTTAATATAAATAAAACACCCACGAGGCAACTATAAATATTAACAATCCGTTTTTTCTTTAAAATGAAATTTCTATGGTTTATATTTTCAAAAATGATGAACAATAGAAACAATATAATAATAATTGTACATGTAAAATTTGAAAGAGATTAGTTAAGTAGAGCTTCAGTAATCTCATATAATGTTTGGAAAAACAATTCGCAGAAAAATTGTTTGAAAGGTGCTGGACGAAATACAGTGTGCAGGTGTACATATCTTCCGCCTCTGTAATTTAAAAATTGACTTGCGTTACGCTCTCAAAACTTCACTGTTTCGTTTTAACACGTTGAATGCCGCACGCTTTCATAGAACAAAATACCCAAATCTAAAATAAAAATATAATATTACATCAATTTGATTGAATTGCATTATTATTATTGTATGTTTATCTAGCTGAATGTCACCGCATTAGGTAGCATTATTTATAATATATAAATTTTTGCAAATAATCATAGTTTAATCGAGTAAACTATAGTAATTGATTCGGTTAGGGGTCATCGGTGACCCCAACGGCATTCAACATATAAAACTAGTGTTTAAACGTAGAAAGTATCTTTCAATCTTTTTTTTTTATATTTTACTGCAACCTGTCACTTACTTAATTAATCCTGAGTAGGTTAATAATTACTTAATTAGTAATATACAAGAACTGATTATTAAATGTTTGACATTGATGGGTTGTTCAAATTAAAATAATTTTTTATTGATAAAAAACTCGTAACAATTAAAATACCAAAAATGTATAATAGAAAATTTGGGTTAAAAAATTAATTATTTTCAAGATTCTACAATGTTATGCTAATTTCTTTCAAAGCTAATTAAAATGATCTATTATAATGTGAGATAAGAAGTGGCAAGATTTAAGTTCTTAGATTTAGAGAGATATCCTGACTGCTGACGAGAAGTAATTAATTCCAGATTAGTGGTGCTGATTAGTTTTGCTGTGATCAAGCTGTCTGTCGTTTGTTATAGAGAATTGATACTTTGACAATAGACCATTAAATTATCAGTGTCTCTTTCATGAGATATAAGAAACGAATTATTGGGTTTTAAACAAATTATTCTTATTAAAAGGACAATAACAAAATTGAAATAAATGATATGAAAATAAGGTAGGAGTTTCAGAAGATAATAGAAAAAAGACAAAATAATTACAAAATCAATTTATAACATAATAATGTACTAACAATTGAGTATTCCGTACAGAGCATGTATTGTATGCATAATTTATTGTTCTCTGAATATTTCCATCAGGAAGTTTGCGTCAGAATACTTAATTAGCAACGTACTTAATTAATAAGTTATGTTTGCAAGTTCTCATTACTGTAGTTAATAATCAATGACGAATAAAATGATTAATTAATGAATATAATAAATAACAAACATAACATTACAAAATGAATAACTCTGTACTCTTATTTTGATTATTACTTGTTACAATATTTTATTCTTCTTTTATTCAATCTTTTATTTTATATAACTACAAATGATCCAGTCATTAAAGAACTGTATTTTATTCAGGATTTTGTTAGTAAAATAACTAATCAGTAGGATATCATTGACAATGTATTATTATATTGCACGATAATAAATAATAATACAATATTATATAAAAAGTAAAACATTATAAGAATTGATAGTAAAAAGAACTCTTCAAAATCGAAATGCTAATGACTCAGTAATTTAGAAATAGTCCTCATATATTTGATTCATAATAATCAATTAAAAAAATATCTATATCTTAATAATTAGTAAAACATCATTGAATAAAATGTAATTTAATGAATAAAATTTAAAAGACGACCTAATAAATAGAATGTTTTAAAAATAATGTAATAAATCAGATTTTAAAAGACATTCTGGCAAATAAAATTTTAAAAACCTTCTAATAAATACACTTTTATAGAGCGATCTAATAAATAAAATTTTTAAAAATTCGGTATCACAACAAGTGATTATAAAAAACTGGTCTCAAAGGGTCAGAGCACCAGTAAATCCAATATTTAAGAAACAGTCTCCAGCAAGTCTCAATGGGACTCGAAGAATCCGACGCAGGCTCCATTTCTAATTCTCAGGTTGTCGCGTGAAATATTTTCGCTTGTCCGTCGCCGGTAACTCGTTAGCCGAAGAAGTATTCTTGCTAGAGAAAATTACGGGAACGTCGTGGTGAACTCCCCAAGGAAACTGGAGCTGTTGCGGCCACTGGAAATCGATGGAAATTATGTCAATGACGTCAAACGGTTTTAAATGGAAGACATACAGCAGCTTCTGGCAACGATCACATTCGTCCCACTCGGCTTACCCATTGTCTCCATGTTGTTCATCCTCGAATCGTTTTCTAACCGAAGCCATTCTTCTAGAAGGCAACGGGAGCGCTAAGAAAAACTCGCTGTACAAAGAAAGGGTTGGACGCGAGAACCGATGAACTCAGTTTTCACTGTTTTTCAAAGAACGAAGAACTAGTTAGAACATTAAAAAATGATATTAAGATTAAAGATGAAAAATTAAATATTATATATAATATAACATAACATAACGTAACATAATAATAACGATAAGAATGACAATGACAATGATATTGACATTGACCCAATATAAGGTATATTAAGATTAAATTATTAAAGGCGAGTCATTCTACAGAAACGAATTCCACGAATTACCATCACAATGGGAGGAAGTCATAACTGACGCTGGCAATTATATTGTTCAGTAAATATTAATGAGTGCATTGAAAATATATTATTTTCTTTTAATTCAGAAACGAACTGAACCACCCAGTAGGCTTAATATTTCTTCTTGTCAATATATCAGTGGAAGCTTTTGTCACAAATGCATTCATTTCTAGAAAAATTGTTAATTCTTAGTGTCTATACGAAATTTTTTAGTTGCATATGTAAATATTGTTCTCATAATGATCTAGCCCCTACATTGCTCTTATAGGTATATACAATATTCGTATATGTTGACATTGTTTCTAAAGTATTCTTGCTTTTGCTCACTTTCGTCTACTTTCTCTTCGACTAATTTGGATGCTTTTGGACAAAATGCTTCAAAACCACTGATCAATGTGGCTAACTGAGGAAGAATATTAGGAAACACATTATTGAGGGACTCGTTCATTATGGAAAATGTGTATCGATTATGTTACGGATGTTCCTGGCCCCCGCTTTCCCTTCGGTTTATCAAATTATAGTGTAATTATGCAGTTAACTATTGCAGGGAGCCTGTAAACAATTTCACTGTGATAATTCCTGTTGCAGAAATGCGTGCCCATAGTGAAGACTATATCCAAAGTGGGGTACACTGTTTCGTTTTTCACCTTAGTGGTCGCCTTTTTCATTTTGGCCTTGATCAAGTGAGTATTAGCTTAATATGGAGGCTTGGAGTTTGAGGTAGATAGTTTGTAATTTAAGGAGAAGCTAAGATTCATAATTTTCAGTTTATGTTTTACGGATTATGACCTAAGATCCATGTTCAGGATTTAGTTTCCAGGATTCCGAAATTTCAGCTGTTTTTAATTAATTTTCGAACGCGATACTTAGATCCTTAGTGTCTGAGATTCAATATTTAAAAATTAAAGTCAATAATCTTAACAGTTTACAATTCTGATCCTAGATTGTGGACTTGAAATCTATAATCTGTAATTCAGGCTCCAAAGTTTGAAGTCCAGGATTGAAATTTAAATATCCACAATCGAAAGGTTCAAGCCTAAAACTGAACACTTCAAAGTTTCAGTGTTCAAATTTTAGAATCCATATCGCAAACCTAATTAAAGGATCTACTCCCAAATTTATAATTAAAGACCTGGGATCTAAATTAATTTAATGACATTAAGATCCTCTTTTAAGCTATTCTACTAGTATACACAGATACAAAATAGATGATCAATGAACATATTCAGTTATGACTTAGCTCCGAATCCTAATCGAAAATCTCATCTTCCAAAATGTTCTCCGTTGTTCAATCATCGATATCTCGGATCACTACTCCAAGTTTATTCCAAATCGGACGTAGGAAATTAAGGTGCCCAAGGAACATGCTCCACATGCACCTCTTCGCCTCATTTATGCTGAGGGCGTTCATGGCCCTGATGAAGGACATATTGTTTGTCTCTGGGATCGCTCTGGCATCCGACGTAATGATTAAAAATGGCAAAACGTATTGGCTGGTGGATGAGAAAGAGAGCAGCTGGCTGTGCAAGGCGTTCACCAGTTTCTGGCAGTACTTCATCCTTGCCAATTACTTCTGGATACTGATGGAGGGACTTTACTTGCACAATTTGGTGTTCCTGGCACTCTTCACTGATGTGAACTCTAGTATAACTGGCTACGTGTGTCTTGGATGGGGTAAAATGTTTAATAAATTATTTTCTTTCCTGCGGACAACAGAAAAATTAAGATAAACTAAGTTAGTATTATTTATTATTCAGGCCTGCCAGCTATATTTGTGTCTTGTTGGATTGTCACAAGAATAACTTTAGACAACAAATACTGCTGGACCACTCATGAGAATTCTTATCTTTTCCTGCTCATTCGAGTGCCTACAATGCTGTCTATTTTGGTAAGACAATGGTAGCTTCTTGTTAAGTAGCTACTAAGTACTTGCAAGAATGTCTGTCACTTCTACAATCTTACAATGCTCTTTATTTCCTTGGAACAATGGTACCATCTTATCAAGAAGTAGAAAGTATCAGATACATGCTGTTTCATAATTTGAAGAAAGAATCCACGGTACTACAGTGCTCTTCATTTTATAATGAAACAATAAAGCAGATCAAACAATTACCTTAATGAGTACCATTTTATCAAGTACTTAGAAGCCTTCGGAATATCTTAATACTTTTTCATACCCTAATAAAGAAATTTTACTTCCACTTATGTATCTATTAAAATTCATACTTTAATCATTTTATATTTAGCTCTTAATGCACACGATAACTATTTCTTATATTTGTTTATCTAATAGGAATTTCTTCTTGTAATTCCATAGATCAACTTCGTGCTGTTCGTGAACATTGTCAGGGTCCTTCTATTGAAGCTGAAGTCGACAGTTTCAGAGGAGACACAAAGATACAAGTAAGATTCCTTCTAATCTCTTCCGCTTCCTCTGGCTTGGCTTACACGGCCCAGTTTCAAGTGACAATGACGATGCTGTTAGTTTAGCACCAGTAACTTCAATCATCAATCACTGTTGTGTCACTTCCAGGAGATGGGCGAAGAGCACTTTAGTCCTGGTACCACTTTTTGGTGTTCACTACACGGTCTTCCTGGGCATGTCTTACAGTATCGGCGTGAACGAGACCGTCGAAATTGTCTGGCTCTTTTGCGACCAGTTTTTTGCATCATTTCAGGTACAGAATCTTTAACATCCCTATTCCACCTTATTATCTAAACACCTGCATTGTAATATCATTATGAACAGATTAACTAACTAACAAAACGTAACTGCAAATGAACGAAATAAATAACTTAGGGAACAGTAACTGATAACAACGTTAGAAATTTAAAGAATAATAATTATTCTGTAAGTTATTAATGTTATTAATACTGATTATCAATTATCTGAAAGTCATTAATGTTATTAATACCAATTATCAATTATGTGTAAGTTATTAATGTTATTAATACTGATTATCAATTATCTGTAAGTTATTAATGTTATTAATACCAATTATCAATTATCTGTAAGTTATTAATGTTATTAATACCAATTATCAATTATCTGTAAGTTATTAATGTTATTAATACCAGTTATCAATTATCTGTAAGTCATTAATGTTATTAGTACCAATTATCAATTATCTATAATAATAAGTTATTAGTGTTATTAATAGTAAACAAATAGAAATATAAACAAAATAAAATCCCATTTGCACATCCAGCTAACATTCAACTTCTTCCTCATCGCCAGGGTTTCTTCGTGGCTGTCTTGTACTGTTTCCTGAATGGCGAAGTACGCACGGAACTGTCCAGGGCGATCAGGAGTCAGAGGTTGCCCCGTTTACGCGCTAAATGGCTGTCCAGACCGTCCACCCACTCTAGCAGCACCTGCAGCTGCAATGCTTCAAAGCTGGGCAGAAGGTCCAAGAGGCCACCCTGGTGGAAGGATCCATGGCTCTGTTTCCTTCACGACAGAAATGCTCGACGTTCTACTCACTCGATGGCGAGTACACAAGGTGTCCTCTCTATCCAGACAATCCTCTGGTCTACCTCTAGCAAACGCAACCGAAGACTCCATAAATGGGATCAATCCTCTTAAAAGAACTCGGCCTGGAGAGTCCTTAATCCTGGAAAAACTAAATATCTTATGTATATATCTTTCTTAATAATTAAATATTTTCAATACTTCCTTAAAAAATATCATATTGCATGTTACATGCAATTTTGTTAAAGACTAATATTTTAAAGACAATTAACCCTTTGCACTCTCAGTCGCCATTTGATTGAACGTAGGAAAATTATAAAATGAAAAATTCAATACAAAATGTTGAATAAGGTACTAACACATGAAACAGAAATAAAACAGTTCTGTCCCATAATTTATGTAAGATGTTCCTTTATGTAAGTTGCAAATAATGTTGTTAAATATTTCGTCAGAAAATAATGAATGTCTGTAATGAAAAATATTGTCTAATGCAAAGGGTCAAATAGTATACATAGTATATAAAGAATAATAAATAACAGTATAGAAAGATAGTAATATAATAATGTAAATGATTAGTCAACAAAGCTTCTACTGTTTCTGTACAGTTTTTCTAGGATTAAGACTGCATTGTCTCATGGACCGTTGAATAATTCAAATCCCTCTCAACGTCCAATTCATTTATTGTTCTCAGCACTTGTTTCTGCTTCAGTCCCATCTTCTCACACGCTCTCTGGCTTTCACTAGTTGGCAGTACCCTAAACTAGTTGTTAAACGGTGAGTTTGGATGATTCCAGATATTGGTACGCGAGGAGGTAGTCTAGCCAGCAGCAGGGGGTACCTGGAGATCGCAGGCAACGGTCAAGCAGTGCTTCCTGGTAGTCAGAGCCAGCAACCCAGACACACCTCGCCATTATGCAGCAAATACACAGATCAATCGTTACTCTCTTTCTGCTCTAATGTGAGTCCCTTCGTCACCCTGCTTACACGTAGGTTGCTGCAAAAGTTTCAGTGATCCGCCATTTCTAATGTTGCCATTCAGATATTCCTTATTCTTGTGTAGCTTCAGATGTTTAACTGTAGAAAGTTCTGGCAGAACACACTGGAACATGCGTTAATGTCGAAGGAGAATCTTTTGGAAAAGAGTAAAACCATTAGCTCAAAGCTATTTGTGAAAGGTTTGCAGCAACCCACGTAATCCATGAACAATTGAGGAGAAATGGTTGATTGTTGATCCAGGTATCCGAAATCACACCTTGCACGGGGATGAACACGGATAGGGTCAGGGATCAGCACCGCTGGAGCGACTCAGAGTGCTGTCACCTTGCCTATGAACTGCACAATCTGCACCATGGACCACCATGAGTCCTATTGAATCCTTTTCACTCGGGTTCCTTTGGCATACCGTACGAAACCATCGTTGCACCCAAGAATAAGTGCTGTTATACACTTATTTGACCACTGCAGAGAAAGTTTGAGAGGTCTTTTTGCTGACATTGTTGCTCAAAAGTAATCTGAACCCTGCCATGTTTGTAGAAACATTGTAGAATGAGGATTTTGATTTGACTCTTTGCATTCGAGAAATATTTGGTATAATATGTCAACAGATGCAGCATAGAAATACAATGGTTCTGTCACTTAATTTATGCAAGGTATTCCTTATTTAGTTAGGGAAAATAGCATTGATATTTCATCAGAAAATAATGAACATTTGTCGAGAACAATATTCTCAATTGCGAAGGGTTGATAATTATTTATTTCAAACTGTATGATACTTTTGTACACATATTAATTTCTTCTTCTATATCTTTTATAGTAATTTTCTACAATAGCAGTTCTTTAAAGATTAGGTTTGTCAACGATTGATACAGTTTGATACAGTTTAACCGAGCAATAAAAAACTCCTCAGTTAGCAATTTTTCGATTTGTAAACACTCAAAACATAAATACTCGGCATAAAAGATAACAATCAATCAACATATTTAAGGATCGAATCTGACAACGTTTGATATAGTTTGGTACAGTTTTACAGTAACGAAATTCCCAGTAGAACGATTCAAACCGTTGTTAGACTTTTCAACACTCGGAATGCAAACATTCAAAATAAAAAGAAATAATCTGATATTTTTCTTAAAAACTCAGTCTACAGGTTCAAACATCTACAAACATCCACAAACTTAATTCAAAATTAAATTTAATTTATATTGCTCCACATCTCCAGCTTACTACCATAATAATTTGATACCAACGAGCAACAGTGTAAATACTTTTGCAACGAACCCCTCTCGAATTTACCAACGTCAATCACAAACAAACGCAATCAAACCATTGCTCGAATGAAAATTCGAGCAGAATGGATTAGCTATTTATTTTTGTACATTGTTGCATTTACACACCCGTGGAATTGCAGCGGACCCCATTAACCCGGCTCCGCTTCGACAAAATCGGTCAACAAGCACCGTTCCCATTATAATATTCCCCAGAATCATTACTTCATTTATCGTTCTCAATTAATCCGGGTTAACGAGGTTCCACCGTGCAACGTTCTCTCCTTTGTAAAAAGTGATTAATCAACACATTGCGTGCTGTCCTGTATATTACATGCAGATGGATGTTTTCTATGTGTATACACGTGCGTGTTTATGTGTGTATGTAAGTAGTACACGTGAGTGCGTGTGCGTGGATGTGGTTATTATCATTATCGTGGCGGGAAATGACAATTTTCCGTGTGCAAACGCTTTAATCAATTCGTTATCGTTTTATTAAAATTCCATGGTAACGATCCTATTGATAATTAGAAATCGTTTCTCGATAAAGATCGAGTTAATCCTTAGCATACGTGGATGAAAAAGTCGACTATCTCTATTAGGCAGAGTTTAAATAATTTCTTTATTGTTATCTTAGTTCGTTTTGCGTTGTTACTATCGTTGTCTGTTATTGATCGTTACTTTTATGTTTTATTAAAATCAATGAAAACACTACCAAAAATTATGAGTTTAATAAAACTCATATTTCTAAGAAATATCTTAGAAATATGTATTTATCTGTCGTTTCTACTCTATAAAATGAACTGTAACAACTGATTCATAAAATTTATTGAAAATATTAGAAATGAAGAAAATTAAGAAGTACAATTATTGAAAATATTGAAAATGAGTGTGCTGAGGATTAAATGAAACATATTAATTATTCTAATCCTTGTTTAGCGAAGGTTTCTGATGTTCAAAAGCAATTTTTCCACTTTTGTAACATCCGCGTCGTCGAGCGCACACGGAGATCCCCGATCGAGCACTTCATCGTCAATTACCTCATGAACAAAGAATTTTAGATACTTAATCGTCCGTTTTTCAGTGTAAAATAAATTGTACGATAATATTCTACGTTCCTTTGATCTCGTTGTCCATACGTCGTCTGTGTGTTTCCGCGCGATGCTTGATTCAAAATCCGATCAAATTATTCGTGGACGCATGAATTATACATATCACGATCACGGAGGTGGATTTCGCCAATTTGCAATTAGTATCAGTCTTCGGTTTGCATTCGCATGTGTATGGCTAGCGTTAATTCTATGCCACATGTTATTGATTGTTAATGATGCATTCAAAGTTATTTGAAGAATACTCGTAGAAATCATTTTAAATGCTAAACATCAAGTGTTTTTAATCATTTTTTATAATAATGTCATCTTTCAATGTAATTAGTATAGATGGCTGATATTTATGAGTACTTTCAAGAGACAAATTTTATACTAATAGTATACTATAGTATAATACTATAGGATAGAAATAGAAAAATAAAATTTTTCAATATTTGCAACTGGTGTTTTCTATGAGAATTCTTCAATGAAAATAGAAAATTTAATTTGTAAAATAGAATTACTTCCATTGGCTTGAATTGAAAATTTTAACTTTCTCAGTTTCACCTCCGCGATTCGGTTGTTTTAATGAAATCAAGGTTTCGTTTTAGAAAGGAATTCTGCTCAAAGACTTTTGATCACTGTTTAATTGATTTTTGATCCTGGTCGTCGCGAACACGAGAATTAAGTAGCACTTAAGGGAACATTGTATGTCCGTAATTATTTCACCTCGTGAGCTCTCTATATGTTAGAGATGAGGCCGTTATTAATATTAATAAGAAGTCACGTGTACAAAATGGATAATAAAAAAACAATAGTTGGAAAACAAAAATTATTGGAGAAAATCTGACTTCTATTTCTTCTTAAGAATATTTTTGTTTGAAAGAAAATTATTTTTACTTTTGGGCAATTTATTCATGAAATTAATACCAGTAATAAAAATAAATGTAGAATATTTACAAATATCTATTTTTGTGTAGGGGTTGTTTTATTTTATTTGAGAGATAAAAATAATTTTTCATTTAGAGCAATTTATTCATGAAATTTATACCAGTAATAAAAATAAATGTAGAATATTTACAAATATCTATTTGTGTATAGGGGCTGTTTTATTTTATTTGAAAGATAAAAATAATTTTTCATTTTAAGCAATTTTTTCATGAATAATACCAGTAATAATACCAGTAATAAAAATTAATCTAGATACATTTGTTGATTGATATTTTTGTGTAAGGGTGGTTTTGTTTGGAAGAAGATAGTTTTTAGTTTTGAATAATTTCTTTATGAAATTAATACAAGTTTGTACTAACAATAATTGATTTTTATAAGGTAACTACTTACACATGTATATTTACACAATTGTTTATGGCATCTTGCGTGTTCACATGATCGATCTACGCACGCGATACAATACTTCCCGCGTTTGTTTCGCATCTACTCATTACTTTGCGTGAGAACATCACGCATTGATGATGTAATTTTATTATTTCCTTGATCTGTGTACCGTTGCTCCTGCAATGATCATATACTTTTCAGAAGATATATATTTTTCTGAGGTGTTCCTTTAGAAGAGAGGTCTCTTCAGCTGTTTGTCGAGAATTGATAATTCCGGTGGCTCGCTGAAAAACACAAAATGGTGAATTAGAAATGGCAGGCACAAAAAAGAAATCACACATAATAGGTTCATTAAAAGAAGCTGGTAAATTTTCTTTGAATAGAACTGAATAAATTGAGTAAAATTTAATTTAATTTATATGATACGATTAAACAGTTAGACCAATAGATAGTAGATAAGTCGTAAAACAGTACAATCTACTAAACTAGCAAATAATTCGACGATCAATGCGACAAAAGTGAAAAATAAATCAATCATTATAAACATATTGCGAGGAAAATCGAAATTTCTCAGAATATGATCCTAACAATTTAATGAAATTTAATCTAGATTGTAACTATAGATAATTCTATAGTTGAAAAAGCAGATAATTAATAGATAGATAGTAAAATAATGGAATCTAATAAATTAGTATTTAAATACTACAACAATTCATGTTAGAAAAATAAAAAGAAAATTAACTACTACAAAGTTATCGTATGAAAATTCCAAATCGTTCAATACATGAGTTCAAAAGTATAATAAAGTTCAAATTACTTTGCATGATGTTTATACGTATAATTCAACAATCCACGTACCAGAAACAAAGAAGAAATCAATCGTTATAAATTTATTACAAGAAGCACCTCGCCTAAAGTTCTTAAGGTAAGGGTGGAAAAATTTAATGAATTTTCGTGCAGGCACTAAATCAAAAGGAAATGTCAGAAAATTCAGGGAAATCCCCTTACCATCCGGTGACATTTTCTGCGGCGTCGCAGGTGTTGTACAGTTCGTTGAACGCGTTCCCTTCGCCGCAATTGTGCAACCTCGGGCGACCATTCACGCAAACATAATAATGCTGGCAATCGTGCACGCTCCGATGGAACTGAGGAGCGCCACCGAAGAATCCTTGGTCCCTTGCTTCCGGACACCGGAAGCCGAGGAATGCTGCGGACATTAATTGTTGTCTCGATATGAATAATATTCTGTTAGAAACATGCAAAACGCGTGGCAAACTTCAAAACATTTACAGTAATACCCGCCTAAATGTCACGAAACTCAGGAGCCAGTAGTGACATTCTCGCGGGCAGGGTACAGTTTTTTGACTCGAGCGCGGCTCGACGAAATCAGAGAATAGATACAACGTGAAAACTCAGGAAAAATAAATATACAAGAGAGAAAATTTCATTGTTAATCATAATACCAACGGATTGCTGGGATTCTTCCCATTAAAATGAATCCAAACACGACGCAAATCGGATTAATTTTATCGATTTCAAAAATCCATGTATTTCATTTTGTTATTGATTTCAAACGGATAAAATCAGTCCGATTTATAGCTTGTTTGGGTTCGTTTTAATGGGAAGAATCTCGACTATCCGTTAACGTTACGATTATAAAGGTACGACGAAAATTACTGCAAATGAAATATTCTTTATTGAATGTTTACTTTTTATAATCTAGGTATTTTATTGATGTGTGTATTCTTGGCTATTGAGATGGAGCTTCGTCGGGCTCAAGGATTAAGTGGTTGGAGAAGGTTGGGGGTGAGTCTTAGAAATTTAACCATAGATTTTAGTGACATTTAAGCGGGCATCATTGTAGCACGAAATTAACAAAATCTCTGAATTTAAAAACATTTGACTCATAGCAAAAATTCCCATTAAACTGTTCAATGCAATTTTTTTGATATTATTCTAAATCGACTTTACCTATTTCATGTTATAAATTGCATATGCACTAAATCATAATTCGACGTACCATCACATTTTAACATATTTCATTTGGAAAAACTGTTATGTTTCTTGATTTCGTATAAGACATAAACAAAAAGTAACTACCAAAATTAATGTAAAAAATGTTTAACAGACGACAAAAATTCCCATTAAATTATTCAATGCAATCTTTTTGATATTATTCTAAATCGACTTTACTTATTTCATGTTATAAATTTCATATGGACTAAATCATAATTCGATATACCATCACACGTTAATACATTTCATTTGGGAAAACTGTCATGTTTCTTGATTTCGTATAAGACATAAACAAAAAATAACTACCAAAATTAATTTAAAAAATGTTTAACAGACGACAAAAATTCCCATTAAATTATTCATCACAATCTTTCTCATCTCGATTTTTATAAAAATATACACATTCTTTAACCGATTAGACTTCCTGTCAGAAGAATTTCCTCTGAAATGAAAACGATTGGGATAGAATGAATATCTCGATAATTCTATTCAAGCGTGAAAAATGTCCGCCTGACTTAAGTATGCACTTGTTAGTTGAGAGATTTGTTCAAGCTTATAGATCCTCTTACCCTCTGCGTCGCAATCCGGAACCTGATCCGGCCAGTCGCATCGATACGTTTCCGGATTGAAAGCCAACCCCTCGGGACAATCGAAGACGTAACCCCTGCCCTCTGCGCAATTCATGAATTGGCCGCAGTGCTGGTGATCTCCGACCTTGAAGTATCCATACTGATGGGGACAGTCGTCAGTTGGCTGCGGGGGCTCTATAAAGATTGAAAAACAATCCCTTAAGAAGGGTGGCTTTTTACGAGGGTAAAATCAAGCTCACCTGTCTTCGAGAAATGGGGACATTGAATTCTGATTTTCAAGTGAGAAACTAGTTGAGGATTTAGAATTGATTGAACATTTCTTCAATTTTCTTTTCAATGTCTTTTTACAGGGGTGAAGCTAACCCCAGAAAAATGAACTTTAGAGTATGATGAAATTTAAGTTAATGGAAAAATAGGAAATGGCGTTGTGAAAAGTTAGATTTGATTGAAATATTTTTCTTAGTTTTATTTTCGATGTTTTCGACCAGGGTGAAATTAATTTTATGTGGATGACCTTGGGAAATAGTAAAATTGAAGTGTGTAATTTATCCAATATTGTTTTTAATGTTTTTTACACGCATCCCCCTGAAAATATCAAAGCAAACTGAAGAAAAGGATGAAAAAATAGAGAAGAAAACAAATTTTGTTCAGATCAGTATACAGTTGTGGTAACGTTAAATAAACTCAAGTTTTAAAAAATTGTATAAACCATATATAAGACGTTATAAGAACCTACACAATTGTTAGTGCACACTACTATAAATAAATAACAAAACATAATACATAAATAGATAACTAAAACGATAACCAACTCAATTAACCTCTGACCTACAATATCGCGTCAGACTCATGATGCAAATTTTTAACTGAATTTGACAAATCTAAATATTATTTGCTTTTTTAGATATAAATTAAATATCACTTTTCTATTATCAATCGTTAACCTTTGTAGTAGACGTATAAAGTAGACTAGTAAACTATTAATGATAAAGTAGTTGTATCGATCACAGTTAAGAAATAGATAATACATAAATACTAAATAAATAATAAATAAGTAATAAGTAAATAAATATATATATAAATAAATAATAAATAAATATAGATATAAGATATATAGATATAGATAAATAAGTAATAAGAAAATAAATATATATAAATAAATAATAGATAAACAATATATAGACAATTAATATACTGACGGCGATTAGGTCTGCCCTCGCAGTTGACGTCAATAGGATAACCACAGGGGTAATTGAATCTCGCTTCGGGGTTGAAGAGCAGACCTTCGGGGCATAGCTTCTCTTCTGGTTCGCCGTTGATGCATTCTATGTACGCGTCGCACTGATTAGGGATCGGAAATCGGCCATTTCTCTCCGGGCAAGACGCCGAGGATTGTCTCTCCACCACATTGTGCTCCAACTGGTTCCCTGTGCTTGAGAAACGCTGATAGTGACTCAACGCTGCAACAGACAAGTAACATATTCATTAAAAAACTGAACAATTATCTTTTCGTTTAATGTATGATTTAACTCTATAACAATTATAATACTTTACAATACTTCTATAACCGTTAAGAATATTATTACATAAAGCTGCTGAAAATTCTTTGCCGATACTAATGAAACTGTTAATCAACAAATAGTAATCATTAATTCAACAAAATGTTCTCTGCGTTTATATAGAAATCTAGAAATTAAATTCACTCTCATTTAATACAATTTGAATACGTATTTTTTATCTAATCTGAACATTTTCTACTAGTGTCAAATATAATTATTTATTTTTAATATTTATTTCTATATTTTGTGTGCCTGTAATTTAATTCTATCCGCCTAAATTTAAACATTATATTAGACTGTGTTTAATATATATTTCAGTGTTTTTCTTTATTTTTAATACATCTATACTCGTGTGTTGAATTTAAATACTTAAAATTTAGTTATATTAATTCGATATTTAACCCTTTGCTTTGATATTTGAATTCGAACGTTGCAAATGAATAATTTAATTATTCAAACAGTTACAGATTGATATCCAGTTTTGCTTTTTCTAGTATTTAAGACTTCGATGCACACAACTCAGCCTTTTTATAAAAAAGTTCTCCACAAGTTTAACAAATTCTCGTCCACAAAGGTTTAAACTGGATAAAAGTCTTTCAATTTAACTGTAACGAACCGTATACTGGGTTACCTGGAAATGTGAATTTTAATGAATTCTGCGGCTCCTCCGCATAATAGAGACAGTTGCAATTGCAGATTAAAACATTAAGTAGAATATTACTGCATTATCGTTGTGTAGACTAAAGTAATTTCGCTGTTCAACGGGATTTCAAAATCAGTAGGAATACAGTAACCTTTTGCGTAATATAATTCCGATCCGAGTTAGAGGAAACACCGGCGCAGATGAGACTGTTACGTGGGTCTTAATTTCGAACGGCGGACTATTAAACCGCTGCACGCTGCTTATTTCAATACTCCATGCCGTCTCGTTTCCTAACTGTTTTACGAAACCGACTAATTCGTTTCAGTCGTCACTTTTACTATTATTTTATCCAATTAGTGTACCGGAAAGTGTTAAAATGTGAATAAAAATATGAAACACAGATAAATGTAGAAATAATTAACGATAGAACTACCGAGCAATTAGAGTGATTTTTTATAGTTTTTTATAGCTTTATAGTTTTTCACGAAAGCATCTTAGTTTTCATCAGTGTGGAACAATGATTTCCAGATGGATCATTTTGACTAGCCTGATAATTTTAGTGTTAATGCTGATAATTTTTGAAAATCATAGTTACACGTGAAAAGTGAAGAAAAGATTTAAACGGTTTTTATAAAAAATAAAGAAAGTTTTAAGTGTTATTAGAGGAAAATATAGAATGTCATTTAACACGTTGAATTCCATGAGGATCACCAGTGACCCCCAACCAAATCGAATTATTATAGTTCACCGAATAAAACGATGATTATTTGAAAACATTCCTATATTATTAATAATGCTAATGAATGCGGTGACATTCAGCTACATGAACGTGCATTAATGATAATTAATTAATAAGTAATTTAATCTTAATAAATATTCTATTTTCGTCAGTTCGTGTAATTTGCTCTATGACATCGCGCGGCATTCAACGTGTTAACTTAAGTGACAGTGGAGAAACTACATTAATTACAGTATTGTTTTACATTCAACAATTTACTAATCTCCGTCGCCTTTGCTTTTTATAATCGTGTACAATATTTCTTTTAATATTTATCTCAGCTCTGAACACTTACACGTAATAAATAAGAATATTTGAACTATTTCTGTCATATTGTTATATTTTCGTATGTATTGTTATATTTTGAAAGACACTTGAATAAATTTCCGAGTCACTCTCAACATATTCCGTCCACGAACTACGATCAAATCCAACGGAGAGACGAAGGAAACAAATTTTTCCAATTCGCTACTAGAACCACATCTGAATCCCAGATATTCAAGGAAAGCAGAGGAAGAAGAATTTTTTCAGTTTTCCATGAGTAGGATATCTAAACCAAAAACACATAGGTGAAATAAAGAAAAACGAATTTTCTAATTTTCCACAAGAAAAATCCCTCAATTAAGTAAACACAAGCGAGACAAGAGAAAAGAATTTTTTAATTCCTCAGGAAGAAAATCCCTCATATAAAGGCAAACAAGTAACATAAAGGAAAACTAATTTTTCTAATTTTTCCCGAAAACCATCTTTAAATCTCAAACACACAGGTGAAACAAAGAAAAAATTACTTTTCCACTTTTCGACAAGGAAAATCCCTCAAATAAAGACACACAGATGAGACAAAGGAAAAAAAACTTTCCCATTTTCCACGGGGAAAATCTCTATATCAAAAGCACATAGATGAAACAAAAAGAAATAACGTTTCCAATTTTCCACAAGGAAAATCCTTCAAATAAAGACACATAGATGAGACAGAGAAAAAAGGACTTTCCCATTTTGACACGAGGAAAATCTCTATATCAAAAGCACATAGATGAAACAAAGAAAAAATAATTTTTCCAATTTTCCACGGGCAAGATCTCTATCTGCACAGCACACAGGTGTATGATGGGATTGCGTAACCCTTGGCCCGTTACATAACGCGACCACCTTGAAGACGAGAGAACCGGTCGTCGAGCGTGCACACGCGCACGCTGAACTCCACGGAGAAAGTTCGGCGATGGGATTCGACCTCCGCGGCAGCGCCGGGCCTGCATTAGCATAAGCCACCTTACGAAACCTGGTTCTGAGGATTCTGCTCCGATTGGACGCCCGCGGCGCGACAGACCGCCGGATTCACCTGTTTCCGGAAGCTGTTGCCCTGGGATCATCAATGGGATTTATGTAACGCGTTGGGAAACGATTGACGTCGGGTAAGTCCCTAGATTTGTGGTTTCAGAACAATTATAATATAGCTTGATTAATTTTCAGTGAAAGTGGTAATTGAATTAAAATTAACCAAACTATATTATAATTGTTCTCAAAGCAAACTTATAGGAACTTACTCGATGGCAAACGTTTCTCAATACAGTACATAAATTCCCGAAAAAAATAAACGCAACAATAACTTTCAGAAATCATTAGAGTTAACAATCTCTATTTAATACATTCAATAACTTTCTGAAAGTTACTGTTGCGTTTATTTTTTTCAGGAATTTATGTAATGTATTGAGAAACGTTTACCATCGAGTAAGTTCCTATAAGTTTGCTTTGAGAACAATTACAATACAGTTTGGTTAATTTTAATTAAAAGTGGTGATTGAATGTTAACTCTAGCGATTTTTGAAAGTTATTGTTGCGTTTCGTTTTTTCGGAAGTTTATGTAATGTATGGAGAAACGTTTGACACCAGAGAAGTCTCTAGAAGTTTGGTTTGAAAGCAATTATAATGTAGCGTTATTTATGTTGATTAAGAGAGATAATTCAGTACTACATCTTGCAATTTTTGGAAGCTATTATTGCTCCTAGTTTTTTGAAAATGTATGTAACGCGTTGGGCAGCGTTTGGCATCGAATAAGTTCTTAGGTTTGTGTTGTAAGAACAATTATAATGTAGTTGTGATTAATTTTTATCAAAAAAGGTAACTGCTAACTAGATTTTTGAAAGTTATTGTTGCTCTTAGTTTCTGTGGGAATTGATATAATGTATTGGGAAACGTTTGGAATTAAACAAGTCCCTAGAATTTTGGTTCTACATTAAGTAGAACAAAGTTTGATCACTTTCAAGAGCCTTCATATTAATTAAAGGAGGTAATTGGGTACTATATCTTGCGACTTTTGGAAGTTAACGATGCTCTGAGTCCTTAAAACCATCTCAGAATTTTGTATAATGTATTGAGAAACGTTTAGTACCTCGTAAACCTCCAAAATTTCAGTTTAAGTCCAATTAT
This sequence comes from Nomia melanderi, assembly GCF_051020985.1. Taxonomy (NCBI): domain Eukaryota; kingdom Metazoa; phylum Arthropoda; class Insecta; order Hymenoptera; family Halictidae; genus Nomia; species Nomia melanderi. Next base: position 3,065,728 of record NC_135000.1, read on the forward strand.
ATTATAAATTCAATTACCATTGATACTCTTCATTTCGATGAAAAAAAGTAATTACATTCTACAGTCTGCTATCTTTAAACACGGTTGTTACTTTAAATCTCTAAATTCTTTCTAAGTGTTCGCACAATGCGTTTAAAAAAGGTTGTCACCCCATAAATCCTTCGAACTTCGGTGTAAGTTCCATTGTAAATCCCTTAGATCTCACTTCGAACTCAACGACAAAATAGTTTGAATGCCTTCGATGTTCTTTCTTTCAATTAAAAGAGGTAACTGAATGCAAGATCTTGCAATTACCCGAGGCTGTCGTTGCCCTGAGCCTCTGAGATCATCCTAGGAATTTATATAACTTGTTGGGAAACATTGGCCAACCAGTAAAACCCTCGAACTATAGCCTCAGCTCAATTAAAATGAAGCTCGATCAACTCTAAGATTCTTAGTCTTGATTAAAGGAGATAATGGATTGCTAGATTTTGCAGTTTCCGGAAGCTGTCACTCAGCCGAGCCTTTAAAATCATTCTAATCAATTACGTAACCAATTACAGAAAGATCGTAGCCTATAAATCCTTTAGAACACCGACAAAGTTCGATCACTGCTATTCAATCATGTCTGAGCTGTTATTTTAATATTCTTTGAATTGCTGTCTAAATTGAATTATTATAATTATTCATCAGTATACTATTTCAAATCTATGTATTAATACTTAATTCAATTTATTTGGGAATGCATGAGATTTATGTTGAAAATAAAATTATTATTTTATTCTTCTGATTATTTATAATTAGAAAATATAACTTTATTACTTCTAATCTTATAATTTCATTATGTAGTTTCAGTTTATTTTCCAGGAAAGAAAAGTTCTACAACGATTATCACTTTCGAAGCTAATGAGGTACCCATTCAAAGTCTCCACAGTTTTCCTGGTCGGGAGTAAACAAAGCTAGTTGATCGATTATTCATACGAGAGATAATTGAGTGGTTAAAAATAATAGTGGTCTGACTTCTATTTCTGAATTTCTGAATACTGTTGAATTAATTAAACGCTAATACTGCCATTACTAATATTAATAGTAATTAATAATTGTAATTAATATAATTAATAACATTAGTATTAATAACTGCAGGTAATTAATAATAATATCATTAATAATAATAACTATTAGTAATTAATATTACTAATATTATTAATATTGATAACTAATACTAATTAATATTACCATGCAATATCATTAATACTAATAACGAGTAGCAACTGATATTACCAATATCGTCACTACTGATAAGTAGTACTAATTAATATTACTATATAATATCATGAATATTCATAACTAGTAATAATCAATATTCCTAATATCATTACATATCAACAGTAATCGATATCACTATCTAATATCATCAACATTAGTAACTACCACTAATTAACATAACTAACACCATCAATACCGAAAATTAATATCAATTAATATTATCAATAACGTCAACATCAATAACCAACACCAACCAATACAATTAATAACATTGCAATATTATCCAATCAATCCCACATTCCACAAATCCTTTTTCCCTGAAGATCTCAGTAACAATGTAGTTGGACCATTATTCCAAACCATTCGATTACCAAAAGGAGATTCATTGCTTCTTCCACGATTGAATGAGCCGATAAAAAACAAAGATACGTATAGTGTCATTGAGATTCGACGCGTGACAGGCTACCATTGAAATATTCAACGCCATCGGCGGCGTTGCGTCACTTGTCACTCTCCGAGGCGCTCGGGGACGAAGCCTGAAAGTTCGGACGATTCAAGCCGCGGGAATCCCGAAGGATGCGCTGGTGGTATGCAAATGAAACGTCCAGGAATTTCTGTTAATATACAGCTGCTGTTTCAATGTCGGTCAGAACGATGAATATTCCGAGTTCACGCTTCTGGGAACTGATGGACACCAGCATGACGGACTAAAAAGGATTAAGGACTTCAAGAATGTATATACAGACAGCTGATAGGCAAATCTGTTTCCACAGGAGCTGGACTACTGCAAAATTCCATTTTTTCCAGAGTCCATCAAGTTCCGAGAAGAATTTTGAAAATGTTTCAAGTGCTTTGTTAATCTCTTCAGGGATAGTGTTCATTTGATTTTAGTTTAGTTTGATGAATCCATCAAACGAGCAGTTGCTTCGTCTTCGTATAATTTTCATAACCGTCTTTGTCTGTCTTCGTATCGTTCAGTTCGTATCAATTTGAAGGAAATCAACTGCAGTCAGACGTACTAAAATCATCTTTGTCTATTCTGAGCAAAAAATTCGCGAACCACATCAGAAATAAGGAATAAGAGCATCAACCCCTAGTTTTCAGCTGGATACCCTAAAAAGCTAACCCAAACAACTACCCATCCGCTACAGTTGATCTTCCTGAGAGTCCTCAAAGAAATCCTGAAAATTAACACGTTCGCGGACACGGTCAAATTTGGAATACTCTTACTGCATACTGCGTCATTCTTGCAATTGTTTCACGTAATATGTTGTTCGTATAATTTTCACACATTTCAAGTGTAGTGGACGAACCTAACAAAGCTTTAAAGGTTTACGTAAATGTCATATACGCGTGGCATTTTGATATAGCCATATGTGACGCCCGAACGTGTTAAACGTTTTATAATATCTGCATTCAATATTTAATGTTTATATCTTGATAATATTGTATGAATGAAGGCTGCATCTCGCGTTTGAAGTCTAAAGGACTTAAAACCTTAATATGAAGTTTATTCGTGCGAAGCATTAGTGTCCTGATGTGAGACTCAGCCAATATTTGTGGCGTTTACCACTGATGCTGCCTTAGTGCGCAGCTTGGCAACAAGGGAAAGTGTTAGGGAGGATCGAACCGTGCACAACATTCGTCACCGCGTTAGGACGATTTCACAGAAATCCCCGGCGCCGCTTTCACGCGTGATCTCTGCAGGACTCGGAGATCTACTATTGGATGATCATCGCTTGATGTCTAGCCAAACTGCACAGGGACAAGACAGGTCTACCGCTAGAGATTTTGTTTATGGTTTTCATTGATTACGCGTCACTGTATTGTTAATAGCAAATTAGTATCGAAATAAGATGAGACAAGATGAAAGCTAAGCAATGAGACCCCTATTCCTCAGTCTAGCCATCGAGTGATGTCCTAACTATATCATTATAAAATCACTTGATGTTTAGCAAGAATTAACAGGGACAAGACAGGTCTACCGCTAGAGACTTTGTTTATGGTCCTCATTGATTACATGTCACTGTATTGTCAATAGCAAATTAGTATCGAAAATGAGATGAAAGCTGATCAATGAGACGTTCATACCTCAGCCTAGCCATCCAGTGATGTCCTAACTATATCATTATAAAATCACTTGATGTTTAGCAAGAATTAACAGGGACAAGACAGGTCTACCGCTAGAGACTTTGTTTATGGTCTTCATTGATTACATGTCACTGTATTGTCAATAGCACATTAGTATCGAAAATGAGATGAAAGCTGATCAATGAGACCCCCATTCCTGAGTCTAGCCATCCAGTGATCTAGTACTCACGGGTCCCGAGCGCGATCACGCCGCAGGCAATCGCCAGATGAACGATCGTCTTCGAGGCCATCACGAGCTGCTGTCGTCCCGCTCCCGAAACAGGCACTACGTCCGTGCGCCTCTTCCCGGCGAGCTTTTATCATCTTCGCCGGCTGCCGGAGAGGAGAGGCGAGGTAGAAACCGACAGACGACGTGGTTCGTCGCGATTTTCTCATCCGTGGACCCCGACCGCGTTGTCCTCGGGCCTTTTTTTCGGGTGCCGTTGCGCAACCTTTCTATTTTCGTCCGTTATTCCCTTGCGATCGGCCCGATCGTTGCAATTATGATCGGGGATTGGAAAGCTCCGGAAAATAACTATTTAACCCTCATTCGATAAATATTGAATGTTAATAATTATTACCTGTGTGACATTTGCCTTGATGATATTGTAAATTGTAATTTAATAAATAACATTATTCAATGATTAATATTAAATTGTTATTATTCTTATTTATTCAATGAATATTGAATATTACTCTTACCAATTACTATCTCTGTGATATTTGCTTTATTATTGTTGTAAATTGTAATTTAACAAATAACGTTGTTGAATGAATAAGTATTGAAATTATTCTAAATTGTTCGATGAATATTGAATATGATTGATTATTGTCTCCATATACTTGTTTTATTTATCCGAAATGCTGATACAAGTGCAATATCCGTCGCAGTAATCGAGTTCTCCAAAATGGCGGAGATGGAGGTAGCCGTTTGAATCCTTTAAACGGTCTAACAAGCGAAGAGATGAATTTTCTTGGTTTCTGTTAATTCACCATAATGTGTGGACAACGTTGCGAACCCGTTGCCGCGAAGAAAAGGTTCGTGAACGTCCGAGACGCAGAAAAGAAACGAAGCAAATGTCAAGGCCCTGGTTTCACGACGCGCGAGGCTCGTTTCTTTTCTAATCGCGGAACTTTCGTTCAATATTGCGCAAATCCTGCCTCTCTTCGTCATTTTCTCCGCGTTTCTTCTTCGATCGCGGAAGATGCCATCGGTCCTGCAACGTTTAAAATACCGGAGCCGAGTGAAACTCGAAGAATCCTCGTTGCAGCCGCATAGAAGGAAATATTCAAGTTTGACAATAATTAATGTGGCTTTTTAACATGGTTTTGGAATTTGCTATTCGAAAAAATAATAAAAATTAATCTGTAATATAATTATGTAATTTAATTAATAATTAGATATGTACAATAATTTTTAATTATTAATTATTAATCATTAAATATATATTATTAATTTTTTATTACGATTATTCACTTCATACTTTCGGTATACGTAAAATGTTTCTAAATTCGATTGTTTAGTTTATCATGGAAATTCACAACCTTGTGACGCAAAAACAACGTTGAAAAATTTTATTAGTAACAGTTTCAAATTTCAAAAATCTTTGAAACTTCTCAAAGAAAGAAGTAGGGAAGGTCCCGCTATTAAAATTCATTGGGATTCGCTGGGATAGGAGAATAATTATTATAATACGAAAAAGTAAATAAGTAACGAGCTGGTACGGTATCAATTCAGAATGATGTTTTATTGACAGTGATTGACTGTAGGTTATATAGACACAAAGAATTTACATAAATATACATGATAAGTCATTTCAGATTGTAACTTGATGTATCTGTATTATTTTTATTCATATATATTCTAACAGTATGTAATAAATATTATTTAATAAACATATGAACAAAAACAATACAGATACTACAAGTTGCAATCTGAAATGACTTTATATTTGTATACTAATATATATAGTAATAATAATAATAAAATAAAAATTATATATACATAATAATATTAATCATAACACATAATATTAATTAATGTAGTAATATAATATTTCTGAGCAACAAAGCATTTGTTCTAAAGTAATCAATATAGTCTGAATTATTCTTCCTTAAATACTATACGTCCTTATTTGAATTAGTAAAATCCATTGAATTATTGGCAGAGTACTTAAAAATAGAAGTGCAATGCGTTAAATATCGTAATAAATAAATAAACTGAAGATTGACACCATTTCACCTTTCTGCTCTTGGCAAAGAACGTAATTGTGGGAGAAAGACAGAGAAACCAAAATCTTTTCGCATAAAATCCGTGGAAAATTCGTCCTGCATTACTAAGAACACAGAACAGTAATGGAGGTATTAGATAAAGAGAGGTTATGTTTAGAGTGAGACGTACATACATATATACGTTCTTTCTCTCGCCATGTTTGAATATTTCTAGCTGCAATGTGAGCTCGAGATTATTTGCTATTTACTCATTGTTCAGGCATATTTTCTGAAATTTTATGATTTAAACAATTAGAGAAGAGTTGTAGCTATATTCACATACGTATTTCGTGCTGGCGTTCAACATACTTAATTAGAAAAAGCGTATTCAATACTTACGTTATTCCCGTCTCCTTTCAGTGACAACATTCGATACATGATAATTCTTTAATTACACCGCGTTGTGACACAATTTATGAACTTTTGTTACTGGAGAAGATACTGCATGCTATCAGTGAGATTAACACAGCATCCTCGCTCCCAGAAGATTGAGGAATAATTAATATTTAATTAAGTTTCACTTTAGTAAGGTTTATTGCAGGCAGCAAGATACGTCAGCACACGAACGCGATATGTATAATAATTAAATTAATGTGTGCAAAGATATAATTATATATAATTAGAGATATAATTAAGATATAATTACATAATTTCACCTGTCCTCCAAATTCTACTTTTGTTCCATTCACTTTGGCTTAAATTCCATCAGTTAATTTTTTACAGTAATAATTAATTCCATCAAATTAATATTTCAACCTCGTTTCAGTTCAATCTCACTTTTCCTTTAATATGAATATCATATTGATTTCATAATAATGCAATTTCAATTTAACTTATCTCAGCTTCGTTTCAGTTGAATCTCACTTCCCATTTATGTAATATCAATGTGACACTGATTACTTATTGATATAATTTTTATTTTATTTTATTTTCCTATTACTATAACTCCTTTACAACGATGCTATCATTATTTTACAAATATATTACAATTATGTTACAAATTTGCCTTAAGAAAGAAGAACTCTGCTAAGGAATTTAATATTACTCTTCCTTAGGGATTATATATTCTTCCTTTAAATTACTCTTCCTAAGGGATTATAGATTCAAAATAATATCGAGATAAAGGCTACAAATTAAAATAAACTAATTTAAACGAACCTTTCCAAAACAACGAATAATTCTTGCCATTCTGTACATTGCATATAACGCGTACAGCGGCAAGAATTATCTGCTTCCAAAGAATTCGCGTTTTGACGGTGGCGCCATCCGTGGTAAAATGCTCAAACTGGTAGACAAATGTTACCGATGCAGAAATTCACTCGGACTGACTGTGGCGCCATCCGTTTCAAAACGCTAGAACTGTTAGACAGCAGAGTTCGCACGTTTCACAGAAGATGGAGAGACTTCATCTTGGTTGTGACGTGTTTCTATATTCAATATATTATTTATTTAAAATGTTCACTAAATTATAACGTTGTAATATTTTATCAACCAACTTCCATAACGGTTTGTTTCTAATTGAATATTTACAAGAAGAATATCACGAATATTAACAAAAGAATTTTAAATATATAATTAAACGAGATTTTTAATAAACAGAAATTTACTTTATCTACAAATAGAACCCGATTTTACCGACAACATTGGCTACATGGTTGTAATATCTGTTTCTACTTGTAAATAAAGTAAATTTATATTTGTGATTAAAAATTGTAGGACACACTTCTTTTCATTTTAGTATAGGCAGCTGCGTTTAGAGCGATTAGTATAATATTATGTGTAATAGGAATAAGTACATTAAACATAAGATTCGGAATTAGAAAGGAAGTTCGATGGAGTTCAGTTGTCATGAATATTCAATATATCCCATTGCATACGCATATACGATATAAGAACAACAACGATATACATCTCTACTAGCCTGTAGATGGTAAATTAAATCCAATACAGGAAAGAATCCTAAATAAAGGAAATAGATTTCTTTAGTTTCTCTTCTTACAAATCAATTGAGCAAATTAGCTTTGTGTCGCGTTAATAAACTTAGAAAGCCATCGGGTATAACAAAATTATTATTGCTTCAAGAGATCGTACAGCGACTGTCGATAACTGATTAAAAGATTTTTACCTGACACATTAACACATTCGCTACCACCGCTTATTTTGGTGACGCTCTTTTCAATTATAATATTTTCTTCAATTCATCAAATCTTCTAAACAAAATATTAGAAAAATGAGACTGAAACGAATCATTGAGTTCCTAAGTATAATGTCGTAGTTTATCATTTCTAATAATAATATCTATAGGATTAATTTCATTTTCATTATGTAAAATATAGGATTACGGTCGTTACAAATACGTGACACTGGTAGCGAACGTGTTAACACGTTGACTGCCACGAGAATTTCTAGCGTTTTGAATAGTAATACTCAATCTTAATGATTTAGTATTACAATAATCGTATTACGCTATGATCTAGCTACTTATGTTACTAAATATTTTTATTTAAAATCAAGTTTTTCATTGTAATTGTTCTTCAGCAATTTGGAAGCTTCGGCCATCGGTGACCACCGTGGCAGTCAAAGTGTCAAATATAACTCTACACGTTCTTTGGATTAATGACTTTCTGACTGCAAAGAATAATGTAAATTTTAGAATACGCTTTTCAGTTATTGTAAACGTTTATTCCATCCATTAAAAGTTCTTCAAAGGGACAAGACGTGTTTTGTCTTTTCTCCTTAACCCCTTGACATATTATTTACTTTCTCTACTAAGCTCGTGTAACATTCTACTATCGGCAATTTGGAAGAGAAACAACAGAATTTTCCATTCTACTTTAAGCAGAAATTTAATTTCAAGATAATACATTGATAATAGCAAAATGGTTTTTTGCTTTGATCCGTGAGAAATAAACAACATTGATTTTTGTTAAATCAATCTAGAAATCTTCATCGTGAATCTCACTCGTCATTGTATGGCAAGGGGTTAAAGCTAACGCGTGAACTCCCACGTCGGTATTAATTGTCTACCAGTTTGAGCATTTTGCCACAGATGACACTGTCAGTTGAAAATTGCGGTGTTATCTTTATTCAATATATTTATTTACAATATTCTCTAAATTATTATGTTCAAATAATTTTGTCAATCAACTTCTATGACGGCTTGTTTCTAACTATTTACAAAAAGAGAGTCACGGATATTAACACAAGAACTTTAAAATGTGAAGTTAACACGAATTACCGAGCACATAACCATCTTTTTAAAATTTCTTTAGAAAAGCTATAAGCCTGAATTTATTAAGATTTTAGTTGGCTTATATTTCAGTGTATTACGAAGTCAGCTTCTTTAATAATTTCTTAGAGAAGCATCTGTACCTTCTGAATGATTGTAAAAGAAGAAATTAGGAATTGGTCATTTTGATCCACCTGGTAGGTCTAGTGTTAGACAATAACTAATAACAAATAGAAATTAACTTTATCTGCAAGTAGAAACCGACATTACTAACACATTGGCTACAAAATGCAGATTTTTGGAAGCAGATAATTCTTGCCGCTATACGCACTATATAGATATGTACAGAATGACAAGCATTATTCGCCGTACTCTAATTTCAGAAAGCGTTTAACCAGTTAAGTGTGGAATTTAGTTTGAAAAATCTCTCATTGTGTACGCAATAAAATCAAATAATGAAGTGTATACTCGTTAAATGCAGGCCAAATGCACTTAAAATACATCCTAACGAAAAACTAAAGCGAAACGAAGAAGAATTACATGTTTGTCTCAAGAAATAAATAATCCATCGTTGAAAAAGTTAGCGCCATTAAGAGTTTTTTAAGATGACGTGTATACTCGTCAAACACAGTTAACTGGTTAAAACAGTTACTGCTCTTTACGTAAATCGGAATATATGTTGTGAGATTCATTTATTATTCTGTTATGGAAGTTATTTATTTGTACTTGTTTGTACTCTGATGGCGACATTGTAATTGACACAGGAATAGTGAAATGTCTATCATGCCACTGATTAACACTGGAACTACGTACCAGTCAAAATGATTTCGATTTTTTTTATTTCGCAATTATTGATATCTCAGAAGCATTCAAAATTTGAAATGACCTCGAAAATAAATAGTTTCATTTGAATACTATAACGAATATCTGAAAAACTGAAAATAATCTATTGTTACAATTTTTATAGGGATTGCATATTAATCGTATTAAATGCTCGGTGGTTCTAATGTTAATGGTATTCCTTGATAAGTCTGCATTAGCGTTTTTAATCTTGATTCATTGATGATAATCGTTGACTTTTAATTTTCTATTCTTTGAATTTTTATGTAATCTGTGAAAATTATTAGCAATAATAAGGAATTATATTTAATACATTCGTATTAATTGTGTATAGTAAGTTAAACGTTAAAACGCAATATGGACGAACAAACCATGATTATTGTTTGTGTACAAAGATGAACTAAAAATTAAATAGATAAATAAGAATATATTTTGTCTTATTTATAATTCGTACGATTATAATTTATTATCCATATTCTTCATAATCCTTTCGTACATTAACCCTTTGCATTCGATAGGTGACTTTCAGTCACCACTTGATTTGTCACTAAAACTACGAAGTTTGATATTTAATGTTATACTTTTTGTAATGCATCACTATATGAAATATTAAAATAAAACAGTTTCGTTCGTTAACTTATGTTGTGAATTATCGTTAAATTAGTTTAAAAAAACTTCGTCTATATCTCAACAGAAATCGTTGAATATCTCCACTGAAAAAGTTCCAAGTGCAAAGGATTAATTCCTATACTTGTACATTCTTTCAATACATTCGCTATCAGCGTCACATATTTGTGACTGCCGTGATCCTATATTTTACATAATGAAAATGAAATTAATCCTATAGATATTGTTATTAGAAATTATAAACTACATTGTACTTAGGAACTCAATGATTCGTTTCAGTACCATTTTTATAATATTTTGGTTAAAAGATTTATTGGATTGAAGAAAATATAATTGAGGAGACTGTCACCTGAAATAAACGTTGATAGCGAACGTGTTGAGTTTAGATTCAGGGAAGAAGACATCTACCGAGGGGTCAATGTTAAATGCGATAGCAATAAGTGCCATACAAATAAGGTCTATGTAGAATAAGGAAGAGAGGTCGATGGAAATTAACCCTTTGCACTCGGAAGTATTTCAATGGGAATATTCAACACTTTTTGACGAGATATAGGTGATATTGTTCGAAACTATTTTAACGATAATTCATAGATAAATTAAGCAACAAAGATGTTTCATTTCAATATTTCACGTAACAATGCGAAGTTTAATTTGAAACATTAAATATTCAACCTTATAGTTTTGTTGTATCGAATCAAGTGGTGACTGAGAGTCACCTCTCGAGTGCAAAGGGTTAGTTTCCATCCACTTTCCTGTATCTTCGCTCGCAGGAACCTCCACGTGGTGAGACCTAGGCAATCTATACTATAGCCACGACAGAATATTCTCTGTAAAAGTTTTTGTTGAGACTAATGGCTGTGATTTTGTATGCAATACGTGTGTTTTTCAAAGATTCTACCTTCAAAATTAGGGTCTTGATGTTTTAAGAACTCGAACATTTTACTAACTTCAATCTTCCAATCGAATATATTCCTTAAATTTACCACCCCAATTTATAGAGAATATAAAAAAGCAACATAATTATTGAAACAATTAACAGTACAAATTAAATCACTTCTAATTAGCTTAATATCTGATACACTTTACATTGCACAGTCAGAATATTAACCTGTTGGAGATCACCAGAGACCCCAAAGTGTCTAAGACGTTAATTGAAATGTAATTTGTAATTCACGTTTCTAATTAAATGAAATTCACTTTGTTTCTTGTTATGACTAATAATTACCTAATATCATTTGAAGATATTAGTGTAACACTGTTGTAAATGTTGAATATTCATAAGGCAACGAAACTATTCGATTGCGAACCAAAGTGATGTATATAATTAATCACTTCATCGGTCTTAATTAGTCAATTTTAGGTTAGGGTGTCGAATAAAAATGCAAGTGGTCTCAGTAGAAAGATTTATACTTCATTCCTGCTTCGCTACAAGCTCGCATAAATACGTTACACAAGTAAATAAGTCCGACGATCGCTTAGCAAAAAGATACAAGCGTATGTTTCGCAATTAAAAATTGTTTAACCATGTACAAGAATAATGTATACATACAAAATACGTAGAGATATATACGCGCATACAAAGAAACAATTAAATTACATCCTAACCGAATATACAGTTAAATACCAGTGGGTGATTATTAATGTAAAAATGTGCAATGTGACTCAGTGGGTGTAAGATTATTATTCCGTGTGTGTAAAAGGTAGAAAGCTGTAAAAAAGTAAACGAGGGAGGTCCGTGATGGTTGTCGCCCAGCGTACGACTGTTTTGTCGCGTTTCTTCACGATCATTTCCGGTAATTGTTGCGGGGTGGGAGATACTGATTGCTTCCAGCGTCAGTGAATCCTCCCCTTCCTGAAAAATTGAAAAAGAAGATTTAATAACGTGAAAAATATTTTTTGCGGGTAAATGAAAATGTGAGCGACACTGATTCTAATGTCAAACATCATAATTCCAGAGAATGCAATGGGTACAATTAAGTCAGGGTAGACATTAATTCATAGGATATTATTTTTTGAATATGAATACTAATTTGTGTGGATAGTAATTAGTTAAACCTATATTTTTGTATTCTTCCTTTATATTGTACTTTGAGCTCCTATTAGTGGATAATGCAATTGCTTCTCAAAATATTGTATTTCCGATACTGCAAAGATACATATCGCAAAAATTTATATTGCGATTTTGCAAAAATTCCCATATTGCAATATTCCACAAATTCTCTGATTGCAATTGTGCAAAAATTCCAATATTACAATATTGCAAAACTGCTCATACTGCAATCTTACAGAAATTTCCATATTGTAATATTCCAAAAATTTTCGTATCGCAATGTTACAAAACTTCTCGTATTGCGATTTTTAAGAAATTGCCATATTGCAAGAATTCTTCATTAATCGCTAACTTGTATAATTGCTAATATTATTAATAATGCATCATTGTTCCCAGACAAGTTGTAACCACCACCCTGATATCCACCTTGGTATCCACCAGCACCTCCTTGGTAACCACCGGCGCCACCTTGGTAACCACCACCAGCGCCTCCTCCGTAACCTCCTCCGGCACCTCCGCGACTGAATTGGGCCTGTCCCTCGTACTGAACATCAGCAGTGTATCCGTTAGCGTCGTCAGCCATGTACTTAACAATCTGTGTTCTCGAATCTGGCAACAAGACTCTGTATTCCCCTGTGACCACATTACCATCGCTGCTCTCGCGTTGGGAGTAGTCGTTACCACTCGGAGGATCGTACACCTCATATTGGAAGTTGTATGGCTGAGGCTAAAAACAAGATACCCATTACCATAGTCGCTAAAAAGTCTCGATTTGAGGTGTATGAAATTTTATAAACATTATTTAGTAAATCTTCACGCCATGTATTCTTCTAAGGCAATAAAATAAACTCTATAGTAAATGTCTTGGCTAGGTCTCGGTAAGGTCTCTAACATCATAAAACAACTCTACAGTAAGTATCTTGATTTAACATCAGAAATAGTGTCTAATCTAACATGAAGTGTCTGATCTAACATCAAAAATAAACTCTATAATAAGTGTCTTAGCTAGGCCTTAATTAGGTCTCCAACATCATAGATAAAATCCACAGTAAATGTCTGCAAACCTAGTTATAATGTAATTTATCGGATAATTTTAATGCCACAAAATGTTGAATTTTATGGTACTGCGCTCACCCTGCCATTGTCGCCACGTCCGTATCCGCCAAAACCACCCTGGTATCCTCCATCCTGGTAGCCTCCAGGACCACCGCCACCAGCGCCACCACCGAATCCAGGAGCTCCGTAAGCAGTGGATGGCCGTCCACCGAATCCGCTACCGTCACCACCACCACCGCCAGGTGCCCCGTAGGACGTGGAGGGTCTCCTGAAGCCACCACCTACGCCGCTGTCTCCGTTGAATCCCCCTGTACCGCCGAATCCACCTCCGCCTGGTCTGTTATACTGGTAGCCACTTCCACCGGCGCCACCACCCGACAACAGTCCAGCGAGTGCATTACTGCTGAGACAGGAGAGCACCAACAGCCCTGTCGTTAACTGAAATAGTAGTGGAAACCACATTTTTAGAATAGGGTAATTCCAGTACCGAATGAAATGACCTGAATTCCTCTATATTGCCCTTAGTGGTATGCTGTATAGTACAAAGGCCTATTTGACTATTCTTCTTATTTTCACTTGATTTCACAAATATATTTTCTTCCTTTGTACTCTCTAGGCTCCGCTACATTGCTATTTATAGTATTAAATATTCTATTTTAGTAGAGTAGGAGGAACTACCCTCAGGTTTCTGCATTTGCTACACAAGTTTCCTTTAAGAAGGAAAATAAAGGATTTAAAAAATGTTAGGATATAAGATTTTTTGGTTTTCATTGAGGGTACTATAGAAACAGCTTGGAGTTAATGGTAGGTTACAAAATAGACTGGAGTGCTTAGGGTTAATAATATTTATGATGTAATGGTTCTTTTAAGGAGTGGGCCATCTCTACCTGACTTAGCATACAGAAACATTCAATGAAATATTCAAGGAAGCATGTAATAGGATAAAAAAGAGATTCTGCCCTGTACGATTATTATGAGATTGTTAGTTTCAAGAAGAAATTCAATATCTCCTGGATTCAGTTTCCTTCATTCAATCACTCTTGATTGAAAGGTACAAGGATAGGCCTGTCAGGGATACTACAATTTCCAAGGAATGACAGGAGGCTGAGATTAGATGGTGGAATTGTGCAAGATCAGGAAAGGGAACAAAGAGCAAGTGACATTGTAATTAGGAAGTTTCTCATAAAAAGGAATGAGTGTGCAACAAAGCAATAATAATTACTGCTGAAGGAAGTGGAGAGGAAAGAGGTTAAGGTAAAGCAGATGAAGATAATAAAGGGGGGATGAAGAACAATTTAGCAGCACTAGGAAACAGTGAGAGTAAAGAGAAAATAGAACAACAAAGGATAAGGAAGTTGAGATGTACATAGATAATAAGATAATATAAAAAGCATGCAATACATAATATTATATAAAGCAAATTAGAATGAGCAGTTTAAGGATAACCATCTGATACAAGCAATTCAAAGTAAAAAAATTAATTACTCTTAAAGAGAAACCTAATGAGTGATTGGTTTGTTGAATTTGTTTTTCTTTAAGAGTAGTTCGTTTTTCTACTTTGAATTGCTTGTATCAGATGGTTATCCTTAAAGTACTCATTCTAATTTGCTTTATATAATATTAGGTATTTCATGCTCTTTATATTATCTTATCATCTATGATTTCACCTATTAAATAAAATGAGTACAGTACACAGTGAAATATTATTTAAAACTAGAAAACAAATGCTTCCAATGGTTCAAATATTAGACTTGTTAGTGTTCGATTGTTGCAACTGTTCAATGTAACTAGAAAATTTCAAATGTAATAATTCTTGTTTAGGTGTCCCAGTCTGACTTATCCGGTGCTCAAGCGATTCTCGCATCTTAGATAGCCTCCCATCACCAGGCAATAGAAAATTACCGAATTACTCTGGGCAAACTACTCGAATACGAGGAGCATGTATTCCCAACGAACTGATTGCTCGATTTCACCATTGGATGTCATTAATGTCTCTAACAAAATGAGTCGCGGCGAACGTTGACGGTGTGGCGAATAGAAAGCCTCGCGTGCCAATGATTTGCGGGGACGCGTAACACGTGTGTGGCGAAATTAATATCTCGGCGAGACGGGGATGATTACCGAGCGATTTCCAATCGACAGCGCGTCCTACTCGACGATTTTTTTTATGCTCAACGTGAACGAATGAATTTCAATCGAAACAGGTCGGAAACTTAACCCTTTGCCCTGTGATTTATTTCTTAACGCGTTAAATGCTGTGTCACCCACCGATGACCGACGCTTCTGAATTGCGTGACAAAAATTACAGTATGCAAGGTGACTGTTGTCGACTAAAAATATTTAGTAACATGAGTAAGTTGACAACAGTGTAATGTAAGAATTCTGATGCCAAATAATGAATAATTGTTCTTATTCACCTTTAGCTACGAAGGAAGAAATCATGTATAAAACGTTCGAGATTCTCGTGGCACTTAACGTGTTAACTATGATCAATACAATTATATTATCATCAATCATTTGTTAGAGAAAGAAAGAATTTTTATACTAATTCTATGCCTATGTAGGTTGACAGGAAGTTCGATTTCTAAACACTTCGATTTCTCAAATTCAGTTGAAAATTTTCGTCACGAGTTTGACCCGATATTGTAGGTCAAAGGATTAAAAAACAAATAAAAGATAGATATAAAGGGAACCACGAAATTATCCAAATTATATTCGTCCCAGAATAGCCAAAAACTGTGATTCGAAAATTTGCTACTTTTCTGATCAGTTATCTATAATTCTCTTCACTTCCACATAGAAACATTTTCCCCTCAGAAACCCAAGAAACCAAACGCAATATCCAAACAAGAAACTAAACGATCAACAGTAAACGAACGTTAACCGAAATATTAATTCAAAGCGTTAACTTAAATTTTAATTCAAATCAAATACTCGATTCGTTTAACACTAAAACTACCGAGCATTTAATACAATTAATACGTAATCCCTATAGAAATGGTAACAATAGATT
This sequence comes from Nomia melanderi, assembly GCF_051020985.1. NCBI lineage: Eukaryota > Metazoa > Arthropoda > Insecta > Hymenoptera > Halictidae > Nomia > Nomia melanderi. Next base: position 3,082,189 of record NC_135000.1, read on the forward strand.
ATTTTCAGTTGCTTCGGACATCCATTACAGTATCCAAGTGAAGCTCTATTTTCAAGATCATTTCGAACATTCAATGCCTTTAAGATATCGATCATTACGAAACGAACAAATCGAAACCGGTCATTGTTACTAGCAGTTCTAGTGTTGAATTCTACAAAATCGTGAGAGACATTATTGTCCCTTGTCTTTTCAGACAGAGTAATTCTGACGGATAAAGACGGTGGCCATCGCACCCCGATGGCCACCGGATGGATATAGCCTACCTGATGGTAATTCATATTGCTGTTATGGAGCGAAGACGCGAAGCGAACTGAGAAGATGATCCACGGCAGAGTTTATATACCAAGCGGACCCTTTGTTACAGTTTATCCTTAGCGTTGCATAGCCACGTGTATTAACCAGCGTATTAGAATGACCGTCTCTGGGTGTGGGAGGTGGAGAGGAGCAGCGCATCTTCCCTTCACTCGGGCGAGATGCATCATGGGAAGAGGCATCATCCCGGTTGATGACTGAAACAGCTTTAAATTTTAATTGGATCCACGCACGTGACTGTTCGGCTATTGGGCTAGCCAGGAAAGGAAAGAGCCCCGGGATCAGCCGAATGGGAGGTCTACGCGTTCCCCTTCTGGCTCGTACGCTGCCTCTGCCATTCTTCTTCCCTCATTTTGCAATTGTCTCTCGGAGGACCCGCTGGTAGCCAGGGAGACTTTTTATCAGTGTTCTTTCACTGTTTTGGATTGTACTATTAGTCTTCGATTTGGGGTTTTCTGTTAAGCATTTGGAGATGAGTTGGATACCGTTGAATATATCTGATTTATATAGAATTGAAGAATTTAGTTATGTAAAGAATAAGAGATTAGTATATAGTTTTGTTATTTTATAAGGTTTATGGTATAATATTTCATTTAGTTTTCTATGGGAAAGGTTTCTAATGCTTATAACACTCCCTGTGCATAAAGGAATTAATAATTGTGTATGTTAAAAAGTATCGAAATTAGGGTCACAGTCTTTCAGTGTTTTGGATTAGATTATTGATCTTGGATTTGGTTTCTTTGTCAATTAGTTGGAGATAAGTTGCATACTGTTACCTTATCAGGTAAAAAGGTTTATACACATACGTAGAGTCGAAAGTTGCAATCGAAGAATTTAATTATATAAATGATATGAGTACGATATTTAATTTAGCTCTTTTGGCAAAGGTTTCTAATGCTTATCAAAATCACTGTATATAAAGGATTAATCGTTATGTATGTTAAAAAATATTGAAATTAAAGTCAAAGCCTGTTGACTATACCAGGTGTATACATGCAGAATCGAAAGTTGCAATCGAAGAATTTAATTACATAAACGAGGAAAGGTTATTATTTTCACATATTTAAGGGTTTGATATTTAATTTAGCTCTGTATGGAAAAGGTCTTCAATGCTCATACAAGTCCCTATTTATAAAGGGTTAAACATTGTGTATATTAAAAAGTATTAAAATTCCAAACAGAATTGATGTACTTGCTTCTCCATCCTGAGCAAAAGTATTGGATTTTCTATAATGGATTTAATGACGTTGTTTTTCATTCTGAACTCTGGAATTTTATTCTCTACCCCTAACTAATGCATTCAATTTTCTACCCGCAATTGAAGTATTTTATTTATCTATCTATCTAATCTATCTTTCAGCTTAGACTAAAATATTCAATTTTCCACCAAAATTTAGCCTTCAATTGACATCTATTTTATTTCATTTCTGGTTTATGTAGGAAAACGCAAATGAATCGCAATCTGCAAATGTTAAATAGGATGGTAAATGTGTTCAGTTGGTCACTGTTACCGAATGACCTAACAGAGTCATGCTTCTTTTCCAGGACCAGTTGGGTGGGATTCTACAATATACATTGTTTCCTGTTTGCTCATCAGTGATGCTAGTTAGGAGGAATTCCTGAACTATTACAATCAACCCCTGAAGAATATCCATCATATAATTTTCATTTATAATACCTTGGTAATATATTTCTCGTTTAAAAAAATTCGAATGAATAAATAAAAGAATAAAAATACGAAACCAGGTTAAAAAAATATTTCGGGCAATCAAAGGAAACAAACATAAGAAATATTGAACTTGTAATTGTTCTGTACAATCGTTTACACACCGTATAACTTACATAACAGTTTTATTCGAGATGTGCCTTCAAGGAAAATTAACGACCCAATAAAAATCGAATAGAATTCAAACGGTTACTGATGCTGCTAATAAAAAGGCTAATACACTTTCATTATAACGTCATGCTCCGCAACGAGGGAAGAAGTTGTCACGTTTCATCGAACGTTCACCGGTAGTGTGCACTTAATAAACACACGCGAGCAGCGGGCTCACGCGGCAGAGGTGAAAGATAATTACCTAAAAAAGTATTACAATTAGGATTATTATTATTCTCGCGGGTACCGTACGCGGGACCGTATTTGGAAAGTTCAAAGAGCTGGAGATTCCCTTGAATCTGTTATTCCACGTTGAACCTAACGAAAAAAGACGGAAATGGAAACAATAGCTGCTGGTAACATTTTTATTGCATCGGAAATTGTACAATACTTCAAATTCTACATAGTATAAGTCTAGCTCTAAATTCTGACTAGTTCGAATGTAATTTCAAATTCTGAATAGCTCAAATGCAATAACTTTGAGTTCTAAATAGTTTAAATGGAATAGCCATAAATTCTGACTAGTTCGAATGTAGTTTCAAATTCTGAATAGCCGAAATGCAATAACTTTGAGTTCTAAATAGTTCAAATTCTATGGCATTGAATTCTAAATAAGTCAAATGCTATAGCGTCGAATTCTAAATAGGTCATATGCTATAGCTTCAGATTTTAAATAGTTCAAATGAAATAGCCATAAATTCTGACTAGTTCGAATGTAGTTTCAAATTCTGAATAGCCGAAATGCAATAACTTTGAGTTCTAAATAGTTTAAATTCTATGGCATTGAATTCTAAATAAGTCAAATGCTATAGCGTCGAATTCTAAATAGGTCATATGCTATAGCTTCAGATTTTAAATGGTTCAAATGCTATAGCTGGGCATTCTGAATAGTTCAAATGTTATAACTTCAAATTTTATACAGTTCAAATATTATATCTTAGATTTCTAAATAGTTCAAATGCTGTAACTTCAAATTTTAAACAGTTCAAACGCTATAGCTTCAAATTCCAAATAGGACAAAGTCCTCTAACTCTAAATCCTAAACACTTCAGCACCCATATCTCCATGTCTCAAATACTCTAAGTCCTACAGCTCTAACTCGTAAGTGCTCTAAACCCTACAGCACCGAGTCCCTGTAGCGTCCTTAACAACCATGAAAACGATTACTTAATTTTAACAGGTTTTTTACTTTATTTCCGTGGCGCAGCGGTTAAGCGAAACGAGCACTTGTCATGGGTAATGGCGGCAATTACCACGGCCATTGATATAATCGTGACCGTAAAGACGTCCGCTCACATCTTCCCAAATTGTTATAGTTCTTTTATTCCTTGAACCACCGTTCTCCCTTTCTTCGTTCGTCACGATGGGGGAGACGATTACGAAAACGTGTAAGTACACGCATATACTTTTCGCCGGCACCAAGATTGATTTCCAGGCCCCGGATTGCGAATGATCTAGAGCTCGTTGCTATACACACAGAAAGTTGACTGATGCCGGGAGTCATGCCGCGGCATGAAATCATCAGCGAAGACCTTCGCTTGCGTTCACTTTCCAAAAGGGATTCACCTAACACGTGTGGATCATGTGAATTCGAATTTTATTAATTTCATTTCATTATGTTCCACTTTCCAGCCAATAAACGGAGAAACTTTAATTATTACCATATACACCTTCTTCGGTACTATATAATTGTTTATTGGTTTATACATTGCTTTGTTTTATTTTCCTGTGAGTATGATTCATCTTCGAATCATCTAACTCAATCTCATCTTAATGTATTTGCCAAGTGTTTCTTGTAAGAATGAAAAAAGAATGTTATACAATTGATATTCCATGGTATCAGAGTAAACCTACATTGTAAGAATTAATATTTTATTTTATACTCTTGTTAAGACGTGAACAGCAGCTTGTGGTTTTTATGTGTACCAGGGTGTTGAAGTGTATGTGCTCAGAAGCTAGTAATTACTGAGGTAATCCTCACTGAAAGATGATGCAATACAGTTGATATAATGAACATTTTAAGGCGATACTTTCATCAGGAATGTTTTTAAAAATCATCTTGCAAATGAACAGTTGTTGCAGCTTGTATATCCTAATCACCGTACAGGATCTTTTAATTTTGAATATTTTTTTTCTTTTACGATCGTCAGAAGACATCCAGTCCTTGTGCAAGGGGATTAGAAAAAGGGAAATTAGTAAGGTAATAAAATTGAAGATATATGAACGATGTTTAATCAAGGTAATGCATTTTAATGCAGAGTAAATTATCGTTACACGTCTTGCAACGATATTTTAAGAATTTGTACTTCACTTCTCACGTAACTTCTTGCAATGCGGTGATCAATATCACGGACGAACGTAGTAAATAATCGTGTGAGCCGAATGACACGAATCGTCATCCGACTCCGCTATTATTATTCATTTCGTAAAACATATTGCTCGCTCAGAATTACCCGGCAGTGCTTAAATCGCCAAACGTAGACAATTCTTGCGACATGTTCGCCCATTACTTTGCTTGCAACCCCTTTGTAGATCATTCATCTATCACAATCAACATTAACATAAGACATTTTTAAATTAAGATAACAAGAATATATAACATTTTGTTTGCGACAAACGGTACAATCATTTTCATATATAATTTAATTTCTTCCATTATTGTTCAATTTTCATCAGAAAATTATCACTAGTATTTATATAAATGAATTCATAAGCGTTGTCTGGAAAAATTCTAAAATGCTTCCACTAATCTCTTTATCTAAAAAAGTTTCACTACTATATTAATTTCAGATTTATCAGTAGACCTTTTACATTTACTAGTAGATCTTTAATAAAGCCTGATCAACTTTTACTGTTAAATCTATTAATAAATCTAAAAGTTCTACCAATAAACCTAAAATTATTATAGTACTAACAGAAACATTCTGAAACACTTCTAAATACCTAATACATACCTAAAAAGTTTCTAACAGACTTTCACTAATACCTTTATGTAAAAAAGTCTCACTGATACAATAATTTTAGATTTATCAGTAGAACTTTTACATTTACTAGTAGGTGTTTAGTAGAATCTGATCAACTTTTACTGTTAAATCTATTAATAAATCTAAAAGTTCTACCAATAAACCTGAAATTATTATAGTACTAACAGAAACATTCTGAAACACTTCTAAATACCTAATACATACCTAAAAAGTTTCTAAAAGACTTTCACTAATACCTGTATGTAAAAGAGTCTCACTAATATAATAATTTTAGATTTATCAGTAGAACTTTTACATTCACTGGTAGGTGTTTAGTAGAATCTGATCAACTTTTACTATTAAATCTATTAATACATCTAAAAGTTCTACTAACAAATCTAATATCATTATGGTACTAAGGCTCTTTACCAAAAACATTCTGAAACACTTCCAAGCACCACAATGTTGCAGGTTCACCGGCAACGCCCCGACAAGGAACGTTCCACCGATTCAGGGTTGCCATGGCCCCCAGATCCTCCCGAAGAAACAAACCAGTCGAATCAAATCACGATCGTTATCGATCGGTCCATTAATCAACGATATTACGCAAAACGACCCGTTAGCCATGGCACGTCCGACCGTCGAGAAGGAACACCGTCAATTTATTATAATTATTCGCCGTCGGCCCAGTGTTTACGGGCCTGCCCAACCGCTAATTTCTTTCTTAATCCGATTTCGTAATCGGCAAACGGGGGGATTATTGCGCTGTCCGTAATCTGATCGGGTTGGACGCGATACACGTCGCGGGGTGGTTAATTGATCCCGACATAATTATCGCTAATTACAGCTGACACAATGTTGTGGACCGTGTTGCGCGCACAGCCAGTAAAAATCCCTAGGGAAAGAGGGAGACACCGTAAAGAAGAGGATCTGCGCGCAGAACGCCCAGCGAGCTGGGGATTCACCCAGTTCTACGGCGAGTGAACGTTTTGACGTGAGGCCTACACCGTAATCGGGGATAAACGGTGGTATTGCGTAATCATTGCGATGCGGAAGACGCGTGGAGCACACTGCATAAGTATGTATCTAGTCCTGCTCAGCGGCGTCACTGGAGGGGAAATTCTTTGATCGACGCACAGTGAGATATTTTCCCGATCCGGGCGGCTAAAATGAAAGACAGGTTTATATCGAGTTTTTACATAAAAATATGGGAATGTAATACAGTGATATACCATAATATGCAATTATATGGCGTATAACAATAAATTTATTAACCCTCTGTGGGCCAATGTAACTTTGAAGTCACATACCGGTATATTGACATCTTGTTGATTTATATCTTTTTGCATTTAAAGTGGTGAATAAAATGAGGTAATCGATTAACTGCAACTTTTATACGCTCAAGCGTGAAAGTTTAACGTCATTGTAACTTGAAAGTTACGAGATATATTCGTTTGATGAAATTATGGAAACTATTGAATACATTGTTAATTCGTATTCTTATGTAGATATTTATTAATTTTGTACTGCATAGATTTTGTTATAATCGTGAACAAAAATTCGGCCCATAGAAGGTTAATATGAATTATATATAATTTCATATATTTGCACAAAAATGTGTATATTTATATATCGCTGCATAAGTATGTATCTGGTCCTGCTCAGCGGCGTCACTGGAGGGGAAATTCTTTGATCGACGCACAGCGAGATATTTGCCCAATCCGGGCGACTAAAATGAAAGACAGGTTTATATCGAGGTTTTACATGAAAATGTAGGAATGTATATAGGCATATACAATAGTATGCGATTATATGGCGTATAACAATAAATTTATTAACCCATTGCTGGCGAAGATTCTCTGAAATATACAAAACTCTCAACAGATGAAGCTAAATTATATAATAATTACTTAAAGAATAGAAAAATAGGAAATTATGCGCTGATCTCTTGGTATTCCAGTAATTAAATCATTTGTTTACTACTTAGACTTCCAAATATGAAAATTTCATCTCGTCGAAATGTCGACATTCATCCGCAAAGGGTTAATATAAATTATACATAGTTTCATATATTTGTGCAAAAAATTATACGTTTATATATCACATATTACATGATGCAGTGTACGATAATATAGTATATAATGCGTAATAATGCATCATAAATAATATATAATTGTTTAATTTATTGATTTTCTATTAATTTTCTATGGACATTTTTCCAATTTTTCTTGCATAGTATTATTCTATAAGGGTTAGTATAAATTATATATAATTACATAAGACATTTATTATTCATAGTATTATACAATTACCTGAACAACAGAAAAATAGGAAACTATGTGCATTTGGATAAAAATATTTTGCATTTGTTTGAAGATAGGAAGCTATTGCCTTTCTGAACAATGATGTAAAAAGTTTGAGAAATTTTCATAATTAAGACACAAACGTTCGAAGTTGAATAATTGAGTTCTTTTGCAGAATTGATTTTCTCAAAGGTTGTGGATGATGGGGTAAAACGGATTGCATATTCGATTTTAGTATGAGAAGCACTGTTAAAGAACTTTTCAAAATATTCCTAATGAAACGAGTAATTTAAACATTTTTATTTATTACAGAATCTCTATTGTGACTAAGCATTCTCAAACATTCTTAAACATTCTCATCATAGATTACACTGGTTTATGAAATTAAAATTCTCCATTCGGCATTTAACTATTTTATTTTCTTTGTAAAATTCACAATGAAACGAGTCATTTAAAGATTTGTATTTACTACAGAATCTCTATTGTGACTAAGCATTCTAAAACATTTTTAAACATTCTCATCACAAATTACACTGGTTTATGAAATTAAAATTCTCCATTCGACGTGTGACTGTTTTATTTTCTTTGTAAAATTCACAATGAAACGAGTCATTTAAAGACTTGTATTTACTACAGAATCTCTATTGTGACTAAGCGTTCTAAGTTCTATTGTTCTCTAACGTTTGAAACGTTGAGATAGTAAAAGAATGACACTGGCAGATATAATTCTAAAGCACAGCTGAGACATAAAGAAAGGTGAAGGCCGTTTATTCTTTAAAAGAGCCGTTTACCAATGGCATTTACGAAAACGATGTGACATAATCGAGGCCGCGCGAGACGGGATGCGCGTTTAATCGACGCCAGAAGAGTTTGAAAGTGCTTTCTGCGTGTGCAACACTCTTGGCACTCCATTTAAAGCTAATTTCCTTGACTTCGTTTAAACTGCCGGAGAACGGTCAGCAGAAGATCCAGAAGACGTTACGTTTCTCTTTCCACGCTACGTCGAATGAATGATCCTGATCGAGATCTGGCAGCCGATTCCGACATAATGTAATTTAACAATTTATCAAGGTACGGATCGCTGTCTGAATTCTGTGATTTCTGCAATACAATATATCACTGCGATTCTAAAAATTAGTATTATTAAGGCAATGAAATTCTTAATGGAGTGCTGTTTAAAAGTAATTTTTGAATGCTTGGCAACGATGGTGAACAAAGCCATTTGATCAGTAAATTTTTGATAAATAAAAATGATAATTTTTTAAATATTTTATAACATTTTGATAATTTCAATGTTTCATAACATTCTGATAATTTTAATATTCTGTAAAGTTCTAATAATTTGAATATTCTGTAAGATTCTGAAAATCTTTTAATTTTATAATATTCTAGTAATTTTAATACTCTACAATATTCTGATAATTTCAAAATTCCATAATATCCTAACAATTCTAATATTCCGCAATACAATACAATTAAAGAATTGTATTTCATTTATATTTAGGAAAACGAATGATACAATTGATATAATTAATCGTGTATCCATCAATATTTCATCACAGAAAGTATTTAGATAATCATTTATCCTCGTAAAGAATCAATCTTCGATGCCAACGAATTCACCGACTAAATCTTAATGTTCTTTTCCTTATGAATGGCTCTTGGCCTGTCTGATCATGTATTGGATCATTCTACTGCGCCAGCAGGACATTAGAACACACGTTTCCAGGATCGTTAAACGATCTATGATTTGTGGCAGATGAAAAAAAATCATTCTATAACAATAATAACACCCGGATGCGCATTCTTGTGCGCGTTTTAAAGCGAGGGTGAGCACGAACGGTGTAAGGTTGCGAAAAAGGTTTCGTGGAAGGATGTTGTAACCAGTAATGCGTCCGACTGAACGTATATACGCGCATCTTGGTCATAGTTCGATATGAAACACGTCAGCGGTTACGGTGGAACGCGACTAATGATGAGAAGAACACCAACGCTTTGAATTTATGATTGAAAAACCCGGATGAAATGAATAGAAGACGCTCGACTGTTCTGCAACCGAAAAATGGACTAATCACTTTGTATTCGCTTTCTTTATCTCAGAAATTTGCATAAATACAAATTCATTTATTTCATTTATTTATTACGTTTTATATACTATTCGTTACATGAATAATGATATTAATATTAATATGTTATTAATAAGAAGAATTTTACTATTAATAACAATTAATAATCATTTTAATATTCTATAATACAATTAATTTCATTAATAATATTATAGTAACATTAAAATTGTTAAGAATAAAGTAAAAGGGTAATAACAAGAATATCGATATTAATATCAATATTAATGAAATATTAATTTCTAGAAGTTAAATCTGTCTGTTTAGGAGTCATTTTGAGATTCAGTATTATTATTTTTATTACAAACAGGAATTTTAAAAAGCCCTTAATAAATCATGATTTTAACCCTTTGCGGGCGGATGTCGGAATTTCGATAAGATGAAATATTCATATTTGGAAGACTAATTCGCGAACAAATGATTTAATTAGTCGAACAGCAAGAGATCAGACCGTGGTTTCCTCTTCTTCTATTAATTAAGCAATTGATATGTAATTTAGCTTTGTATATTGAAGGTTTCGCATGTTTCGAAGAATTATCGTCCGCAAAGGGTTAAATGGCTCTGTATATTATTTTATTCGTTCATTTATTTACGAATTGTATTTTCAGATCACTGATAAAGATTCGTTGAAGAGGATTGCCTGGTACAGGAATAGGGAAATATAAAAGACAGCCATTGGAGGTATAAAACATTTTTATTATAAAAAGGAGCTAGTCTTACAAAACGTCACTTCTCTTCCTAAGCAAATTCAAATTGTACTAATGGTCAGTGGAAGGCGGGGCCATACGTGGGCGATGGAACCCTAGGATTGTAACCGCTGCGTGCGCCAAAGTTGTTGTAGCTGTTGTCCAGAGCAGTGGAACCAAATTGATAGTTGTTACCGTTGTTGTAGTTACTGTTCGGGGATTGGTAGTTGTATCCTCCGTCGCTTCCTTTAATAACAAAACAAAATAATATACAACAACTAAAATATAAGCCAATGAAAATTTCAATAAATACATTTTATGAAAATTTTTAAAATGATAAATACTCAGTCTGTTTATTCAATAATTCCAGTGTTAATAAAGCAAAAGAAACTTATTTTACAATATTCATTATATCATCGTAAGTCGTTTGATATTTAATAATTTAATTTCAAAACATTTAAGCCAATATACATCATATCATTGTAAAACGTTTAATATTTAATAATTTAATTTCGAAACTTTTCAGGAAATATTCATCATACCATTGTAAATCGTTTAATACCGAACAATTTACATTCGAAACTTTTGGGTCAATATTCATGATACCACTATAAATGCTTTAATATTTAACCAGTTCACTGTGTTTGACGAGTATACACGTCATCGTAAAGCTTGACACGATACGGATCCTTTCAGCGATGAATTCTTTACTTTTTCACATAAACATGTAATTCTTCCTTGTTTCGCTTTGATCTTTCATTAAAATATACTCTACGTGCATTCGACCTGCGTTCGATGAGTGCACGCTCCATTTTTTTATTTTATTGCGCGCAGAACGAGAGGTTTTTCCAATTAAATTCCACAGTTAACTGGTTAATAATATAATTTCGAAACTTTTGAGCCAATATACATGATATAATCATAAAAAGTTTACCTGAGTTGTACCCTGCGCCACCATTGTTCCCTTGATAACCAAACCCTTGTCCACCTTGGTTATTGTTATTGTAACCATTGTTCTGCGTGTTGTATTGGTCGGGGTAGGTCGCGGTACCCTCGTACCTGACATCCGCGTGGAAACCTGTCCTCCAATCCGCGGTGTAAGTCACTATTTGCGTCCTGCCGTCCGGTAGTTGCACTCTGTACTCCCCTCGCACTGTCTCGCCGTCGCTGCTCTCCCGTCTGCCGAAATCGTTTCCGGTCGCTTGGTCCTTCACCGCGTAACCGAATTCGTAGGACATCGGCTACAACAAGCCACTCGTATCTCAACCCTTGTTCCATCCTACGCGAGCATATATGCGTGTGTGGGAGTGTATTCTTCGCAGTGAAAGTGGTTCAGAGATTATTTCGTTGGAACGGAGGGTTGATAGGTAGAAAGTTGAGTTTTTATTTATAGATTTATGGAACCTCGTTTGGATAATGAATTAGCTTATGTGATAGGATTGAGGAGAATTTGAGGGAACAGTTTGAGATAAAAGGGACTTTACTGTGTATGTGCAGAAAGGAAGATTGTGTGATGTTAGATAGTGATTTTGAGAGGTGGGGAATAGGGGTAGTTTTGATTTTGGTAAACTGTAACGTGATTCTGGGAATTGGAACAATAAGGTAGTTTGAATTTTAGCAAATTGTAAAGTGACTTTGGGAATTGGAGAATTAGAGTAGTTTTAATTTTGGTAAACGGTAAAGTGATTCGGGAATTGAAGAATGGGGGTAGTTTTAATTTTGGTAAATTATAAAGTGGTTTTGGGAATTGAAAGATTGGGTAGTTTTAATTTTAGTAAGTAATAAATTAATCTGAGTGAGTTAAGTGCAAATAAGTGGAATGATGTTATTAGACGTATTTTCACGTTGTTAGTGTAGAACTACACTTTGTGTTCCTTACAAAACTATAATTATAATAGCTATAATTTTATATAATTACAATGATAACAATTATTATAATTTTACTAGAAATCACGATTGTAACAATCATAATAATTTGAAAGTTAGTTACATGTCAACATAAATTCTTAAGTTGACATAATATAATTATAATAACAAGCAAAACATTATAACAGTTAATATAATTAAATTTTCAAATTAATTTTGAGAATAATAATGTTAACATCATACCCTACGACTTTAGATTACATGATTTTTAGAGGCAAATGCATAAACCTGAGTGTAATCTATCATCCTCAGGATCATCTTCATTCGAGAAACCGGTTGCTCGTCAGATTTCCAAGTTATTCAATGGGAAAAGAGAAAAAAGCGACAGGAAAAATAAAACTTCCACCGTACGCATTCGCATTACGTAGCCGAGCAACTTTCTTCGCGCGTAGAAGTGGAGCAGACGAGTAACCAGGGACGATGATTTAATCTGGCTCGTGCCGCAGAACCATTTAGATCACTCGGGACGATTAGCTAATCGGCAATAACGATTCACCCGTGGATTATGCCTCTGGTCGCGGTTCACCCTATTAATATACTTACGTAATTTAACACTTTGATTGTCGTGTCGAAGAACGGGAGCAAAAAGGGAAATTCAGGACACATCATCAAATTAGTACCTTCTATTTATTCATTTCACTTATTCTTTTGGAATTTTTAAATTAATTTAATCTTTTATTTGAATTCTAATTCAGATTGGATCGTTAACCAAATTCTAATTGTAATTCAAATTATACTTTTATCCCGATTCTAATTCTAACTGAAATCAGACTTTTAACTCAATTCTAATACTATTTCGAATTAAACTTTGAATTCAATTCTAATTCTGATACAAATTAATCTTTTAACTCACTTCTAATTTTAATTGTAATTCAAATCGAGCATTTTAATTCTAATTCAAATTAAATTTTAACTCAATTCTAATTCTTATTGGAATCCGACTTTAAATTCAATTCTAATTATAATTCAAATCGAGAAATTCACTCAATTCCAATTCTAACTGAAATCAAACTGTCGACTCAATTCGAATTGAAAACTCAATACGATTAATGATTTCAAAATGAATGTCAGAGATTCGATGACGTTTGATTTTGAACTCAACAGAAATCCTAAATCCTAATCCTATCCCAACAAACCAGACACACTCCTGTCCACTTTCTCTGACAGTTCAAACAAAATCTGTACTTCCATAAAGGTGTTCTGTAAAGATTATTAGCAATGTAAACGCAATCATAGTGTGAATATTTGGTTCAATGAAATTTCAAGACCGACAATTTAAGTAAATCTTGCTCCATGTACCGGTTATCCGACGTAACACCGGCTGAGAGCAAGAGTTCACTGTTGCGGCCGCATTTTGTACAGCATTAGCGTTTCAACGCCGACGCGGCGCATCCCAGCAGCTCTATTACGTTCGGCGGAAAGTTAGGCATGCATTCCTGATTACATACGTGATAGACCCATTCGCGGATCGTACGCGTAAATGCACCACGTGCCGCGCGGTAACGATCGTAACGTCTAGAAAATCGAGCTACTTTGTCCGGCGGCGTTGCGACTGCAGCGGTATCTCATCTTTATGAGCCATCATCAATCTCGGTATTGAAAAATTCTCTTGGGGGACGTTGAGCTTTTATGGTATTGCTGGAAACCATGGAACGCTGCTGCAGAATGATTTACGACTGCCAGATACAGTGTATTTCTTCTTTTTTAATGTGAACATTGTTTCAGGTACTATTAGCTTCTTCTATTTGTAACTTTCTTTTATCTGTTAGCTATTTACTTTTATGTTTAGGTGTTGTTAATTATTTGATTATTATCTTGAACTCTTTGCTTACCGAGTCTGTCATTTTTATCATGAAGTTTTATTTTCTAAAGTGTTTAGACTATGTTGGCCACTGTTTGATCACTGAAGTGTCACTAACTTTACTCGGATACTTGAATAATCGAATGCTTAAATGTCTCAATGAGCTGTGCTTTGGATACTTGTATATTTGAATGCTTGAATGTTTCAGTTTTCTGTTCTTTGAATACTTGAATAATTGAATGCTCAAATATTTCTGTATTCCAATCCTTGAATATTTGAATGCCTAATATTTTAGTGTTCTTTTCTTTGAATATTTGACAGTTTCAATATTTAATTATTTCTGTATTCTGTTCCTTGAATGCTTGAATGCTTGAATGTTTGAATGTTTGGATGTTTAATTGCTTGAATGCTTGAATGCTTGAATGTTTGAATGTTTAGATGTTTAAATGCTTGAATGCTTGAATATTTGAATTCTTGAATGCTTAAATGCTTGAATGTTTGAATGTTTAGATGTTTAAATGCTTGAATGCTTGAATGCTTGAATGCTTGAATATTTAAAGGTTTCAGTATTCTTTTCCTTAAACTTCTGAATAATCAAATGCTCAAATAACTCAATGTTCCACTATTCGAATACTTAAATTCAGCAATACTGTAAATTACCAGTACTCCAATCTTCAAGTCCTCAAGACCACTCAATTCTCAATTAGGAAAGACAAGATACACCGGCGATGATAAATTAATTCCCCGTCAATAGATCAGTATTAATATGTCACTGTTTTATCGATGCACACGATTATTCTCTGACAAAAGGAATCATTTCCCGGGGGGTCGCGCGAGAAAGGAGAGTGGGACGTTACAGGCAGAGACGCTTCCCAGCTTCCCATCAGGCGTCGCAACTTTGTAGGCGCGCGTTTTCACGTTTCATCACTGTTTCGCCGTTGGAAGGAGTGGTTATTGTTGTGTGTCGCAACAGCGGGGTTGAGGGAGGGTACTCGGCGCACATAAATTCGCTTAATAACAGTACAAAACGAGCAGTTAATTTCCTTGAAATGTTCTCGTTTAAAGGATGCGCTCTTTCATTCCCCGCAATTTGTTTCCTTTCAGACTGGCCGCTTCAGACGATCAATTATGAAAGATCCGTGTGATTAGGAATTACCAAATACAACTTGGAACGTCTTTCCTTATTTTTCATCTTCTTCTATTTCTTCTTATTTTTCATCTACTTCTATTTCTTTTTATTTTTCTTCTCCTATTTCTTCTTATTTTTCATTTTCTTCTATTTCTCCTTATTTTTCATGTACTTCTATTTCTTTTTATTTTTCTTCTCCTATTTCTTCTTATTTTTCATCTTCTTCTATTTCTCCTTATTTTTCATCTACTTCTATTTCTTCTTATTTTTCATCTACTTCTATTTCATTTTATTTTTCTTCTCCTATTTCTTCTCATTTTTCTTTTTCTTCTATTTCTTTTTCGTTTTCTTCTTTTTTTTTCATTTTTCCTTTCCTTTTTCTTTTTCTGCGCATCGTTTTACAAGCGTGAAAATAGTTCGTTGTGAGGAAGGAAGAAATATAAGAACAACGATGGACAAATATATCGCGTATCCGCGTAACCAGATCACTCGCCCGAGATCTACAAAGTTCAATGTTACTTAAGACATTCCTCTACTTTGTTAGGGAATCGGCTTTAACCCAGATCTATTCATCTCTTGCAACCCTTGAGTTGCCTGCGAAACACTTTGGGAGTGAAGGAATGAAGAAATCTGACAGAGGTTCATGATCGTGATCAAATAGAAGTTTCTAAATTTACTGTTTACTACTTCAACGAACTTATTAATTTCTTTTATGTTTCAGTTATGTTGTAACAATGTTTAAGTCTCTGAACGCTTGGGTTCTTGAATTTAGAGGTTTGTGGATCATTATTGGTCTCTTCAGTACTTGAATGTTAAAGTCTCTGATTCAAATTTGAATTTTAGAGTATCCTAGTGTTTGAATATTTAGGTACTTTAGTACTATGTTTGGATACTTGATTTTCTATTTTGATACTTTAATAATTAAATTTCTGAATACTTGAGAATCAACCCTGATACTTTAATAATTAAATATCTGAATACTTGAGAATCAACTCTGATACTTTAATAATTAAGTATTTGAATACTTGAGTGCCCAAGCTACTTTTAGATATAAAAAAAGAACTGCTCAAACTGCAAATAACAAATGTATCAAGTTTCATTTGACAAGATTGTAAGTACACGAAGTTATTGATTTTTAGATTACTCACTTGGTCAACGTAGTCATTGTCATTCCCATTGTCGTAATGATGATTACCGTGATTACCGAAGCCATTTCCACTGCCAGGCGTTCCATGATTGTTATTGTTGCCAGCATAGTTTCCTGGGACACCGTACTGAGTACTCAACGGAGGCTCGCAGTGAACGATACTTATGCTCACTATCAAAGTGAGCGATAACTGAAATTGTCAAAATTTTTATGTATTCGTTAGCAAAACAATTTTATATTGTATACAGATTGGTATAATATCAAATTGTTTATATACATATATAATTTTACTTGAAATTACGATTTGAATAGCAGATAAATATTTTCAATTTAATTCTCCAGATTTCTGAGCAGCAATGTAAACAATAACATACAGCACAAGTATATTCATATTTTATACAGTGACTCACATATTTATTCACAGTCTTTCCAAAGTTATAAATTCCCACATAGTAAAAAGAAATAAATACAACACACTTTGATCACAACAGATGAATGAATTACTGTAAATAAAACATAAAATACCAAATAAATTTAAAGGCAACAAGAGCAACAATACTGAATGCTGCAATCGAATACATTTTTGTACTGAATCTCACAATGAAGAGCCAACAAGAAAATTAAAAAGTGTCCTCAATCTATAAGTTAAAATGCATATTTACAAGATAACAATAATAACTTCCACGAATTTGTTCGCAAAGGGGTTATAACATTTACATCCCCTAACTATGCATAAAACTTCAGACTGTCCATTGAAATTAACAAGACCGTACCACAGAATTAATGAATTCCAGCTTAGTGCTAGAAATATGCATTAATTGCTACTAAAAGTACCAAAATGTATTAATTAATACAAGATTAACACTACAAGTACCAACATTGATTAATTAATACTACATTAACACTAGAAGTACCAAATGCCTCAAAATGATTTATAATTGCTCCTTTCCCAATTATTGAAAAGACAAACATGTTCCTCTACGAGATTACTACCTAAATCAATCAGAATCTCAATAAATATACTCTTATACTTTCCATAGAAGAATTCAAAAACCTCACTTCAACTGCTCGGTGGTTGTAGCACAATGAATAAGCATCGCATAATCAATTATTGGGCATAATTGTTACACACACGTCAACCAAGCAACTGTGTGAGTCGGTATTTTATTGTTGCACCACGTCTCGGTGGGATACCATGGCAAAAGGTATCAGATAAATTCCCAGGCAAGCGTAAGGCTGATGCGTCGCTCGAAAGCAAGATGATCAACCCGTTCGCGTTGCGTACCCGAGAAATTAGCGTTCTCCGACGTCGTGAGAACGCGTCGCGAGCTGCCGTTGCTGTTGCCCGTTACGTCACCGTCCCCTTTCAGAGGGGACACCACCTAGAAACGTCCTAAATATCAATAAACTTTAGGAATTCTTTTGTTAATAACTATTAAGTGAAAACTTCTGACTCTTTCTGGGTACATAACTGTAACCTTCTGCTTTATATTTGTGTTTTTTCTAAGCCAAGATGTTACAGAATGGCTCAGTTATTCACTAGCTTCGAAATCCCTTTGCGTAAAACATCTATTGTTTACCGACTCCATTGCGAACAACTGAAACATCCGAAAACAACAATTTTTCTGGATTTATAAATAGAAATATATGACAAGTATTTTAAGTGCGAAAACCTGTTTTCACCTCAAGAAATTAGCTTCAAATGTTTATGAAAAGCAAAATAATATATTTTAAATAATATATTTTTGTTTATAAATCTACAAAAATTTTTATCCTCGAATGTTTCCGTTGTTCATAATTCAACAATGGATGTTTCACGAAAAGGGTTTCCGAAGCTAGCGAATAACCGCGCCATTTTGTAACATTTCGGTTTAGAAAAAATATAAATATAAAGCGGAAGGTTACAGTTATACACCCAGAGAAAGTCAGAAGTTTTCACTTAATAGTTATTAACAAAAGAATTCCTAAAGGTTTGCCTATATTTAAAACGTTTCTAGCCTGTAACACTAAAACTACCGAGCAGTTAAATTCACTTTTTAAAATTTCTCTGTAGCAACTTCTGGATATACAATTCAGTTTGCATACTGCTAACTCAATTTCTTTAATATTTTCTCAGAGAAACATCTGTTATCTTTCTAATAATTGCAAAATGAAGAAATCGGGAATGGATCATTTCTAACCCGTGTAATAGTTTATGTGTTATAACCGAAACGATTGTGGGAAGGCAATAAAAAATGTAACGAAAATGGTTGATCGAATAACCAGTTCCCGTCGACCGATTTCTTCCTCGTTCGGCGGAACGAAATTTTTTCAGCCGACAGAGGAAGACGCGTCTTGCTTTCACACATTGTCTACGGACCCGATAAACTGGGCGATAAGGACTTTCATTCATGAATAAATCATCAATCTAGGAATATAATGAGGAAGAAGTCGATCCGTGGATTTTCGTTTTTATTAGGGGACTATTGAGTAATTGATATTGAATATTAATTAATTAATTTATTTATTTATTTATTTTCAATTGAAACTGGAGCACCGTGGAATAGAGGTTTATTATTTCTGAGCACAAGAAACGTCAGCGTAAAGAACAGGAAAGAAGAAATTAGATTAAAATGTGATACTTTCGTCCATGAATAAGTCATTTAATTTAATTGTATATAACGCAATGCATTGTTGGAATGCATTGTTCCTTGATGGGAGTAATTTTTTTTAACCTGGCTAATGGTCTCCATTACTTAATTATTTAATTCTCTGGAATTAAGGGTTGAAGGATCAAAGGTTTACTTGAATTGAATGAGATTATTTAATGTTCTTGAACTGAGAATTGAAGAATCAAAAATTTTCTTGAATTGAAAATTGAAGAATTGAGAATTTTCTTGATTTGAAAATTCAAGGATGACAAATTTTCTCGACTCGAGAATTAGAGAATTAAAAATTGTCTTGACTTGAAAATCGAAAAATTAAAAATTTTCTAGAATTGGAAATACAAGGATGAAACATTTTTTTAATTGTAAGTTGAAGAATTAAAAATTTTCTATGATAAAGAATTATAGGAATTCCTATATACGAAAATGAGATATGAGTCAATATCTGTTTCAACTAAATTTCACAGGGATAATGGAACATGAGTAACCCTGAAATTGGAAATTCCATGGGCAAAGAAGCGAGAAAGATTTCCTTCTACCTGACCATCAGGATATGATTGCCCTGATTGTTCTTAGTCAGCCCCTAACGCGGTTGAAGGAAGAAGAATCATCATATAAGCACGTGGAAGTAAAGGTAACAGGAATTAACGCGAAATCGTTACGTAGAAAGCAGGGATTGAATAAAAATGTAATTGAAATTAGAAGATTGAGATTAACAATAATTTATGCAGCGTCAGCGAACATACCATTGTTCACCTTTACAGCTAAGAGACACGAGAGTCTTTTTAGGCCACTAATTATGGGAGCTGATTGTCTTGCATGTATTCAAACAGCTACTGGTGTTATTAGATACTAATTGTAAGAGAATTAGCCTAGATACTTTAATTTGTATATGCATATTGTGTAGACTGTCTGGTTTTAAAAGGATCTCAATTATATCTTATTGAAATTATAGATCATGTTATTATAAAAATGTATTTCTATATAGAGAAACTGTTGGAGACCTAGTTTTAGTATAAGAAAGGTCTGTTTTAGAATAATGCATATTTAGGGCAAATTTCTTACTAATAATCTTTAGTAACTATTTCAGGTCAAACAACAATATATGAAAGTACAAATATTTGTACATTTATATCAATAAAGGTAAGAGTTCTAAAAACCAATATGGCGGTAATAATGAAGCTTCTACTGTGCAGGACTTGAATATTTATATGTACAAAAGTTACTCGTTCAAGTAGTAATTATAGTAAGATATTAATTGTATCGTCTTGTTAAGTCATAGTTTACGTTATTATAAAGAAGAAACAATTATTTTTACGCAGAGAAACTGTTCACGACCCAGTTTTAGTGTAAGAAAGATCTGTTCTCAGATCATTAATATTTAGAACAAGTTTCTTATTAATAATCTTCAGTAACTATTTGAGGTCAAACATAACAATTCAACTATATATACTCATTTATTTAATTGAAGATAAGAATTCTAGAAACCAATATGGCGGTAATAATGCAATTTTTACTATGCAGGATTTGAATGTTTATCAATATAAAAGTAACATATATAACAATGTAAACTTACACACAAATAATATAAAAGTTCAATTAATAATAAAATTTCGTTTCAGGTAAACAACACTCCCGGTGAATAATTTAAACAATCCCCATCGGACTCTCGAGACCCAGTGTCAATATTTGAAAACTGAAGGAGTAAACAACCGAGTCAACATGGAGGAGCGGCTCGAAGATATTCTCACAGCAACGGCGCGGACTCGTTCGAATACGCTGCAATTTTCGTAACACGTGAATACCGACGCGTGCATTATGTCATTTAACGCGAGGATGTTAGAATAGTTGCACGTTGCCGGGACTTGCGAAATGCTTATGTTGTTATTTATATTCCCGTGTAAACCGCTCGTCCCTTGTACCGCATTAACGGAGATGATTACACGGGACCAAGTGCACTTACATAATGAAATGCAACAGCTTACTGTGCGCTGTGCACCGACAAATGAACCGTGCATCATCAAATGTGCACCTGGAAACACGGTGGAACACACATATACATAAGTTGTATCACAAGTCCATAGTGTTCTCTTTTTTAAAAACAATTTTTTGGATTATTGCTATTGACACAATCTAAAAATTTAATTTTGTTTTCCAATGGTTTAAAGAATACCAAACAAAATATAATTAATTTCAAACAATTATAATCAATCCGTATCAGTTTTAAGCAATTATAATTAATTGTAATCAATTTTAAGCAATTTTAAGCAATTTCAATCAATTTCAATCAACTGCAATCAAGTTTAATCAATTTTAATCAGTTTCAATCAATTGTGATCAATTTATATATACTGTAATCAATTCTAAACAATATTTTATCACTTTTTAATTAATTTTTTATTCAATTTCCGAAATAACCATCTATAAATTGATTAAAATAATAAAAAAAACATAATCATTTATAAGAAATGTCATTTAATCCACAGATGATTCATAATGTCCGTCATAAGGATGAAAGAATTAGGAACTCATGATACGACCCAATGCCTGTGCAATATTGACTCACCAGGTGCAAGAGAATTTTCTTTTGTACCATTTCTAGGGCGATACCAACGCTAAACGGAATTCACAACGTCTGCGGTTAAGCAGATGATGGAAGGGACCTTAGAGAACGGTCCTGAGACATTGCAGCTTGCACTTCCACCTAAGATTGCGCGCAAAGCGGCTGCACAGCACAATGGCACCATTTAGGTAATGAAACGCAGATAATTCTAATTATACGTTTCCGGGTGCCGTAAAGAAAATTGTGCAGGTTTGTTAACAAAGGCCACGATGGAGCAGATATTTAAAATTCTAAACCACAACAAATTCACTATTTCAGAGATGACTTCGTCTGAGATTCAAAGTCATCCTCAATTAACTGTGAGTAATTTTTCGACGACCCTCGAGTGGCTTATCGCGTGTTAGAATCTTTTTTGTTAAAAGGGGATCAACGGATGACTGGTTACATTGCTAAAAAGGTACTTAACCGTTTCGTGCCTTGAAGAGTTAATTTCCTTTAATCATCTATTACGAGTGTGCATTGGCTGGTCCGCGAGTTCCTCGTTCAGGTTAATTACAGAAACATGGAAAATTCAGATTTCACAGCCTGACCTTTGCCATTTTTCAGGGGGAACCGCGTGAAAGTCAGGCCTCGATTGATAATAAGTGTAGACCAGGGAAGATCATAATGGACTTTACCCTGAAGGGGATCATTAGTGGCTAGGAGGATGTTTCATCCTAGGAATGTGCTTTGAGCACTAACAACAAATCGTTTGGATTGCAGTCAACAAAAGGAATACCTGAGTAATAGTACAGATATTCCGAGATGATAGAGGTCCTTCGACAGTCTGTGTTCGTTTGTATCGAGCAGTGATAATTTTATATCTGGCTATATAATCCTCCAGGAAGTGAGTGTAATTAATGCCCTCGTTAATTCTTTATCGAGCACGCTTAGAATTGTTCCATTGCATGAACGTATAATTCGGTATGAATTTATTGCGTCTGGTATTGCGAGTTTAATGGTTTAATTAATTTGGTCGTAATGCTTTAGATGGGTACGAATATTATGGTAATGATTGGATGTATGTATTGTTGTTATTTTTCATTGATTTTAGTGGCGGAAATTGGTTCTAAGTATTTGGTAAAATGAAGAACAGTTGCAGACGAAATTAGCTTGGCGACTATTTGATTTTTTGGCATAGCTAAGTTCTAATTCCTTTTAATATTACATTACAATTAACACTGTGTCTTCCGAAAATCTATTATTAAATTTCTCAATGACTATGATTAATAATTTGATTTTAAATAATAACCCGAAAACACATTATTACATTATACTACGACAACTTGTTCCCAACTATAATCCAAAATAATATTGCAAAACTTCTTAAAAAATTCCTATCTCTCAATCATTGGTTTCCATCGAATAATTTCCAGTAGCCAAAATATTAAAAAGCACAGATAACAAAACTAAACATTTCTTCCAGTGTCTGCACAAACAAAAATACTCGAAAAAATCCGAAATGACTTCTATAATCTCAATGCAATTACAAACAAACAGTACCCATTGCAAGGTACCAATCACCGCCAGCCAATACCATTTCCAAAATACAACCATCAATCCCAACCCAATCCCCAGTCCCCATGGTACCCGAGATACCATTAAAAACTCCCCCCTGCGTCAGCTCAAACCTTGAAAGGCTCTCCACCCAAACACCTCAAACCTCAAAAGCTCTTGGAACTTCCTCGCCAGCAGGTGAACTGAATACAAATCACTGGCTCACAAACCGGGGAATCACCATGAACCAAGAAGCAGGAAGCAACCCCGGGATCACCGGAAGAGAATTGAAGTAGCACGCGTAGAACCGAGTGCACTGCCGCCAGACCGGATTACCTGTCGCACTATCCTGTCCATAATCGAGAGAACCGTGAAAACTCGGAGCGCACCGTAGCCACGAATTGCTTGGAATTATGGTGACGTTACACCCGGCATGCCTGGCTTATATAGAGGGCCGGGGTCTCTCTGACGCCCGCTAGAATTCATTTCCTGTCGAGCTACGGATTCGCGGAGGACCGTAGGCTTAGGAGAGGAGAAGGAATCCCCGTGGATCCTCCGCCGGATGAGACAGGCCCTCTCTTTCTCCCGCGCTCCACGGTTTACTCCAGTTCACATAGGAACACGAACGCCGTGTGGAAAGCCCGCGCTTTATTTCCCATTGTTCTCCCCAGGCGTGGAGAGGCACCAGCGAGCCGATTTCGGGGACTGCCGCGCACACGAGAGGGACGCGTCGGCGCACCGTCTTTCCAGAACGGAGAAAGCTTGATTACTTCACCGCGTGGGACAACGACGGCCACCTCTGACAGCCGCTCGCTCCGGCAGGCTAATTAGACGATTCGCGGGCTTAATTAAAGCCAGGACCATTGTCCAGTTTAACCGGTGACGGTGCAACCTAACTTTGCCAACGCCTCCCGTGCGAGAATGGGCGTGTGGCAATGGGCTTGACGGTGCTAGGGACGTTTAGGATTGTAGCTGGTTGATCGTTGAGGGGAGGCCAAGTGTTTTGACGACTGCCTTAGCCGAGTTGGACGTGTTGTGCCATTCGCGGCGCGGTTCTGTAATAGACTCCTTGTACGGATGGAGTTGGGTCTAGGTTGAGCTGGCTTGATTTAGATTAGACTTGTTGGAGATGTAGGAAGAGATCTTGAGTATAGAGTTAGATGTCATGGTGTACGTTACTAAGGATCATTGAAATGCAATAGTTTGTTTGATTGTAAATTATATTTTGTATAGTAGCAATAATTAATGGAATGAAACAGATATGATAGAAATGATTTTAGGTGTTTGAGTTGTGAAGGTTTAGGAAGAGATCTTGAGTCTAGATTTAGGGGTAATATGATTGTATATTACTAAGAATGATTGAAATACAATAGTTTGTTTGATTGTAAATTATGTTTTGTCATTTGTTGCTAGCAATCAGTAATTTAAATTCAGGTAGTTATTCTAATCTACAATTATTGGAATAAAGAAAATATAAAAATGTTTATGTCACGAGTTGTAAAGATGTAGAATGAAACCTTGAGCCTAGAGTCAGGTGTGATGTGATTGTACATTCTTAATAGAGTGACTGAAATGTAATACTTTACTTGATCGTAAATGATATTCTATATTCATTTGTTATTAGTAATCTAATTGAAATTAAGTTACGCTAATTAACAATTACTAGCCTGAAGAAGTTATTGTAACATAAATGTTTATATTATGAGTTGTAAAGATAGAAATCTAGTTTCTTTTAATAGCCAGTATATTATCGGGAAAGAAATCTGTAATTTATTTTGATGATCTAGAGGCACGAAGATGAAACCTCTGAGTCTCCTAAGCGGCAGCGAGTAATGACACGAGCCGAGCACAATGTGTAACGCGAATGAGCAGCGAATCCGACGAGATTGGCACGCGGGTCTGATTTAGAAAGCGACGTGTATTTGAATAGCGCTAAAACTGCGTTTTAGCTTTGTCATCACGCTCAAACGGCATAACGCTGTTACGCTACCATAATCGCGTTTCGCAACGCGGCCGCTTCTGCTCCTCGCCGCGATTAACCGCTGACACATTTTTATATCTGCCCGTGCATCTCTCCGTTCACCCGAGGAACAGTGTTTAAGATTCGAATTCATCGATCCGTTAACCGCAAGCGTGTAATCTGGACATGTTCCAGAGCAAAAACCTCGACCATTTCGAAATCCGGCTGACGTTACTGAAACTACCTTGATTCTTGATTTCTTCCTTTATAATTACCAAAAAAGTATAGATCCTTCTTTGAGAAATTATTGAGGAAGTCGATTTAATGGAGTTTCTACGAAATGAAAGTTAATTATAGTTTCTACAAATGAAGGTTAATCAATGATGGTCTCTACAAAGAAAAATTCAAAAGTTATTTTGTCTGCTTGGTAGTCCTAGTGTTATCTCGTTCGATATTTTTCAGGAATCACTGGTAAACCTGGAGAATGTTGTTCACAATTTAAATCCATCGATCTCTTACAAAATGACGTCACAGTGATTGAATCGTCCATTTCGATAAAACATTTTTTAATGAATTTAGAGTAAAAATAAGCCAACTATATTGAGCCATTTTTTTCAACGCTCGATGTTTATACAAATATTTAACATTTAATTTTTTAACATTTTCTGACGTTTAATTTATTAGTGTCAATAATAAAAGCTTATCAAATGTACAAAGTAAGAATTCGATTTCATATGTTCCATAATCTGGATAACAGTAACTGAATTTAGATTCCTCAGAAGCCACTGGCGAACGTGGAGAACACTTTTCATAATTTACTTTTCATGATCCATCAATCTATCACCCATGGATATGAAATCTTAAATCTTATTAGACACCAGAGTATATTCAAAGTAAGAATTTGATTTATAAATCTTTTGGAATTTCATTAACAACAATTGAATTTTCTCAAGGACCATTGATGAACCTGGAGAACTCTGTCCACGATTTAAATCCAGAAATCCATCAACTACAAGAATGAGATTTAATCAAGATTCAGCTTGAAGTATACAAAAATCTAATTAAACATTAATTTTTTATTTTACAGAAAATCACTGGTGAACCTGGAGAACACTAGGAATCCTCCAAATAAAGTCCTGAATAGAAGTATATTCTACTATCGCCCAGACAAAGAAACAGTAAATCTAAAGACGTTAAGTATATAATTGTCCAACTAATTTACTTCATCTAATTAACTTGCAGGTTCGTTCCAGGAGTAGAGTATTCCCTAGGACTTGTCCTAGGACTTGTCTCCAGGCACGACAAGATTACTAATCGTTGATCTCGTTTACAACAATGGGCCTAATCACAGGCGTAGATCTAATCTCCAGATCAATGAGCCAAACGGAACCTAATCAAGACAGGTTTATTGTTTATTTACTGTGCGAATTCTCACTTTCGATTCCTTTCGTAACCTTTCCCCTGCGTGCGTTCCCCTGTTGCTCGCCGTTACGTGAACCGAACGGAAGCCATTGCGTCGCGATAAACACATGCTCCCTGTAGGACGGTTTACTTAATTAACTATGGCTACACTGTTGCCCCGGATTTTTGGTAACTGAGCCATTGTTCGCTCGAAAATTCGGGGAGCCTCGCTAAAAAGAAAACGCCGGTGTCTCAACCCCCGTTACTCAACACCAGACCACCATAGGCGTCAAAATGACCCATTTCAGGTTTTTTATTTTGCAGTTGCTGAAAACGTATACTGATACTTTTCTGAGAGATTATTTAGTACTTGAACCGATTTCTAAAAATCTCTTTGTAAAAGCTATAACCCTGCATTTGTTAACAGATTGCGTACTGGGAACGAGAAATCTTGTTTCTACCTTATATAACTTTTGCTAATTACCAAAGTGTTTAAAAAATATTGAATTTTATCGGAACTGATTGTTTAAAATACATTGAATAGAAAGATATTTGAGCTTTTTCGAGTATAGTGATCTAAGTTAATCTTACTAAAAATCGACGGTTACATTACCTAGTTTTTTAATATTAGCCAGTAATGTGTTAACATTTCAATTGGCTTATATTTCAATTTGAACATTGCCGAATCAGCATTTCTAATCATTTCTCGGAGTATCTATACCTTTTCACCGTTTGTAAAAGAAGAATTCAGGAATAGGCATTTTAACCCTAGTACAATTAGGGGATGACTTGATGTCTAATGGAACAGTATAGAGGCAAGGGGTGTTTTCTATTTCACAGTTTTATAGTTTTGACTGGTTACGTGTAACCCCATTGAGAAATAGTAAATTAGGAATGGAAAATATCAAAAATTATAGAATTCCTCAGCCTATCCATCAAGTGATCTAGCAGTAGTTCTAGTTCTTGCTCCTGTATGCATTATGTTCATCAAATGTTTCCATTTCTGGTATTGATCTACCAAATGTATGGCTGATATAACTCAATTTAAGCGACAGCAAATGCACCGTTGTAGCTTGTGCAAGAACGTAAAAACTGACTGTCAGGCAATTGTAAGTGGTGGAGTGGTTGCGAAATATTTGTATAATTTTTTCTCGCGACGATTTTACGATTGGAACGAAAGGGAAGAGGGTGATGATGAGCGGAACGGGAGATTGTTTCGCGGAACGAATTGATAGCAGAAGGTGTTGCGTAATGAATCTTACTCTACTTTCCTGATGGCCGAGCGGATCTCACTCGGTGATCTCCCCTCGAGTGAGCATGATAGACAAGGTCGTTATGGTCTCAAAGGATGATGCTCTAAATTCATTTCAGTGTTGCGCAATCATCCTTCGGACAATTTCAGTGATCTTTCTTCGGTGCGTACGCGTCGCGTCGGTTCGTTATGAAACAACACGCCGGTGAATAATGAATTAAGAAAGGCAGGCAGTCAGGCAGGCGCCTAAGCCGATCGCCTAACAAAATGTTCATTATTTCGCCACCTTTGACACGGGAGACGCGTACCCTCGATCATCGTGATCGAAAGTGAATCAAGGATATATTGGGATCGCTTCGATGCAGGATGTTGCGCAACCGCGCGCGAATCCTGCGCGGAAAAAATGATGGGGAGTGGTGGGTGAATAGAGCAATTCATCAAGCCCCAGGCGGATGATGAGATTAATACGCTTGGGATGAATTAAACGGCCGCTTTTAAGTAGGAAAAAGAATATCTATTCGAACCTGATGATTAAAATTCGATTATTAATTGCACTTTTAATTTTTCATACTTCTTTTCATTTTGTATAGTTCTTTTAATTTTGTATACTTCCTTTAATTTTATAGACGTTAATCTTGTAATGATCTTGTC
The DNA here is from genome assembly GCF_051020985.1 of Nomia melanderi. Classification (NCBI taxonomy): domain Eukaryota; kingdom Metazoa; phylum Arthropoda; class Insecta; order Hymenoptera; family Halictidae; genus Nomia; species Nomia melanderi. The sequence goes on from NC_135000.1 coordinate 3,110,463, forward strand.
ACAGAATATCGGAGTTATTTCAGTTTTTCTTCTCATCAATGGATATTTTAAATTACAGGAATATATTGTTTAATCTAGTGAAATATATTTTGGCTTCTAACATCGATTTCTTAATTTTTTTATAGGGATAAAGTATGTGGGAAGCACATACGTTGAGAGTTATATAAACATTAGACAATCAATAACATAGCAGCAATTGGAATAGAATACATTAACATCCTATTGACCGTTTATGTAAAGAAACAATTGTTTTGTCCATAGCCTATCATTACAGCAATGTTTCATTCCTGCACATGTAAATCACTCCCCGTTAGACATATTCATACAAACAGATAGTTTCTCCTCATAAATTACTCATATACCGTACCAAAAACAGGAATGAAATAAAAAGTCGAGTCTTATGATAAAGAATTCTTTATCTAACGGATTGAGTTCGAAATACAATTTGTTACTTTTTTAATTGACGTTCCCGTTTAAACTTACTGACTGGCCGAGTTTCTTTCTCTGGCTTCGAAACATTCTCTATTACCGCTGGTGTGTGTCTTTCCTTGATATCTTTTACTACCTAAAAAATACGAAAGTAGTTTTATTGAAAAAATCTAATTAAATATAATTAAATTGTAAATGCAATGAAGAAGTAACAAGCAATAACTTACTGTTTCATATGTAGAAGCTTTAACAATATGTTCATTTTCTTCATCTTCTTCTTCCTCTTCTGTACTATAATCAGGAATAGTAGCCAAAACAGGTGGAATATCATGAGGAGATCTCTTTAAGATTGATTTGGGCTTAGAGAATATCCTATAAATATCTCCTGGTGTTTCTATTGTATCTCCTTCTGACTTTGCAATTGGAGTGTATTCAGAATGACTAAATTCTATCCGAAGAATATCTTCCTCAGTTTCTACAGTTTCACTTGTCCCTTCCTCTTCTGTTGATTTCTTAACTTTTTGTTTGTTTTCATCGTCTATGTTAACAAATGAAACAACCTTTTTGATTTTATAAGTTTTAACTTCTACCTCGGACTGTTTCTCCTTTTCTTCTTTCTTGTACTGCCTCCCTTCTTCTTTGTCCTTGTGCTGATTCTCTTCTTCTTTGTCCTTATGCTGATTCTCTTTTTCTTTCTCCTTGTGCTGCATACCTTTTTCGTCTTTGTTGTGTTGGTCCTCATGTTCTTCTTCTTTGCATTGTTTTTGCTTTTCTTCCTCTTCCTGTTCTTCCTTTTCTAATTGTTCCTCCTTCTCTTCTTCAGGATTTTCTTTCTCATTATCTGATGAAGAGTATTCTTCTAATTCTTCTCCGAAGAGTTCATAATGTTCATCTTCTAGCCTATTAAATTCATCTGCTAACTCTTCCTCCAATTCGAGCTGGTCAAGTCTGTGAAACAGATCTTCTTCTGTTTCAATTTTTGCTTTCTCTTCTTGCCTCAATTTTGCTAATTTTTGATGGTATTCTTTCTCTCTTTCCCTGTGTTTTACTATAAAGAAGAATCGAGAACAATTTTTAACAATTTACACAAAATTTGAGTAACGTGCAGGAAATAATTACTTTTCCAGTCGTAAATTTTCTCTTCATTCCAATGTTCCACAATTTCTGTACCAGCACAGTCTTCGAACACATCATTGTCTATTACCATCATCTTAGTCTCATATAAATCCCTTTCAGTGCTTAGTTTTTTTAACATATCTTCTGAACCTAATATAAAAAATATCAATTAACATTTGTAATTACATTTTTATTTAGTTTATGTGTGGTTCAGAATACATACGTTTTATTCTTCTTTCGCAAAGTGCTGCTGCACCTTCAGCAGTGTATTTGGCAAAATATCCATCACCCAAAGAAGCAAGTACTTCATTGGTATGAATTAATTTTCCCTTCATCAGTGCTCTTTTTCCTATTGGTATCATACAGTTTACGTGTACATCCTTTCGAAATTCATATAATGCTTCTGCAACTTTTTGGTGACCTTTCTTGTAGTCTGCCCATATTTTACGTTGCTCTTCATTTTGTTGTATTCCCTTAAAGTAATTAATTTAGGCTGTATATTAAAAATTGTTTTAAATATTTAAAAGCTTAATGAAATTTTTAAATCTTAATAACAAAAATTATGGAAAATAATTGTCACATTACTACTATGTATAACAACAAATCTTTTATTTCATTTCTATCTACCTTTAAAATAGCCTCATCAAAAAGCATGCGTTGAAAATTTTGTGTTTTATCTTCGGAGATCATTGTTAAAATAATATTTCTGAACAAAATCTCTTAAAAATATAAAAGTGTGATCAAAGAAATTTATTGACGGGTTTATTTAAAGATAACATCTATTTCTTTATTATACATCAGTACATGTATTATAATGAAGATTTCTTAATCTTTCATTTACAAAGTTAACATTTAATTACATATTGTCAAAATGCATTAATATTCTTGTTCAATTACACATAATTAAATGTTTCATTTCCTTATGACTGAAACTTTGATTTACAAATATAATTATGTTTAACGTATATTTTTTAAAATTATAACCTCAAAATTAATGTTTGAAATTAAACTTTATTCGTAGGATTACATGAAAATAGACCTAAAAGCAAGGAACACAAAATCTCTAGACTAATAATTACAATACAATATTGTCAACCATTTTAACAGTCTTCTTTTTATTAAATAAAGTAAAATTACAAATAAAGTATATTATAATTATTTCATTTTTAAACAAAATAATGTAAAAATTATGCATGCGTCTGTAATTGAATGATATTTATATAGTCTAATGAAGTTTTTCATTTCACCGCTAGATGGACAACTGTGGACATTCATTACATTACGAAGATGTTCATCTATTTCGTCCTTTAACTCGTGAATTTCTTTCTTGTTTTTCCATCGAAGAAGAAATACACGAAAATGGTTAGTGAATCAGTGAAAATCCATTTATATTTAAAGCATCCTTATCGATTGCTTTTCATCAGTTCTATTATAATTTTTCTAAACGCAATATAAACCAGAATATATATAAATTTTTTCCCATGAATGGCGTTCAACAAGTTACCCCTACACATAACCCTTACTTTTATGTTGCTCAAAAATTTGAAAATATTCTATTCTTATTGTTACATCTCCTTTTGCGATTAAATTTTAAGAACATTAATCGCACTTTAATGGCAGTGCAGAAAGCTTAAATTATTCTCTTTTATTTAATACGTAACGTTACAAAGATGTTTAAATATTGTTTTCATTGACAGTTACACAGAAGGAAACATGTGTTACTGGTTGTTGCAATTTTTAGCGTTTAAAAGTGGTATCCACGGAGTAGTGATGTGATTGTTAATTTTAGGGGAAGGTTAAGTGCACTGAAATGAGAATGAAGGATAAGAAGGAGCTCCTCAAGAAGCTTGAGGAACTCAAAACAGAACTGACAAATCTCCGTGTTGCTAAAGTTACTGGAGGTGCTGCTTCTAAGCTTTCAAAGATGTATGTATACATTTTAAATATATTGTAATTAGTTTATACTTATATGAAATTGTTCCATGAGTTAGTGTTACGGCGTGTTAATACTTTTTGTGTTATGTTTTGTAGTCACAGAGCGATATAAGTTTGAACTGCTCAGTTTAGTCAGTACAAGATATTCGAGAGAGACGGGTTGTGAAATTACTAAAATTTTATATTTAATAAAATATTACTTTATATGATAGAAAAAGAAATACTACACATTTACAGGACAACCTAATACATTCTTAAAATAAGCAAAATGTGAACATAGAATATATTTAACATTCAAACATTCACTCGTGTATAAGAAAGAATTGATTCAAGTTTTACATCTTCTATAACTTTTTTATAGTATCATGAAACTAACAGTTTTATTTATATGTCTATATAAAAACTTCAGCCAAGTTGATATTAAAAACAATAAGTCTTCTTTAAAAAGTTATCTTCAATATTGTATAAAATTGAATATTGTTTTCTTAATTTAAATGCATAGTTCATCTTTGTGAAATTTAACTTTTTCTATGAATTTCTAATTTTTTATTCCTCTTCTCTTTTTGTATTTCAGCCGTGTTATGAGGAAGGAAATAGCTAGAGTATACATTATTATGCACCAAAAGCAAAAGGAGAATTTGCGCAAACTGTATGAAAACAAAAAGTACAAACCCCTGGACCTGAGGCCAAAGAAAACTAGGGCACTCAGAAGGGCACTGACACCTTATCAAGCCAACAGAAAGACTCTGAAAGAGATACGCAAGCGATCTGCCTTCCCTCCGAGAAAGTATGCCGTACAAATGTAAGCTGAGAGGTATCGATAAGGGATAAAATAAAAGTTTTTTTTTAAACACACAACTTTGTATTACTCTGCGAGAAAGAATGTGCGAACTAAAAGATCTATCGACAAATGCTTTTTATTTTCTATAGAAAAGGGTACAAAAGTTAGAGTTAGACAAACAGCTTCTACCAGCTAAAAAATCTAACATAGTCCTTGATTGTTCAACATCTGCTGTGATATTAAAGTTTCTCAAACGAACATTCGAATTAAGCTCAAGATAATGAGCAATGTAGAATAGAAAATAATTTAAAACATGAAGTTACAATGATGCTATAATACAGAAGCCTTTGTCCGAAATAAATGTTTCAATTCCAAGTACTTTCAGAAGTTGAACGTTCAAGAATTACTAGAAGCTGCTGCGTGAATTTTAAAGGCGTATTCCAGGATTTCTGGAAACCACGAAGTTGAGAAGCTCGTCGCTGTCCTCGCAAACGAACGGTTTTCGATGGTGGCAAGCCACATCGTGCCATTTAACTCCGTCGTTGTAGAAGTTGTTCAACATCGACAAGCATGACTCGTCGTTGCCCTGTAACAGGAACATTTTATCATGTACATGTCGTCTTCTCCAAAACAGTTTAACATTTTCAAATAATTCAAATCAAATACCTGTGCAGCCTCACGGTTGTCTGGTTGCGGCTGTCCGTATCCACCAGTGTGACTCCAGTCACCCGAGTTACGTTGCGTGGTGGGACCAATTTTAGCCCCTGAACCAGACCAGAACCACCCGTTGACGTTCTGCGGTAGAAGATCTTGTCTATCGCAGCCATTGAAGTTACATTTGCGTCCGGATGTCCAAATGTATCTCACGTTTCCTGTTGATAATTGAATATTTAGTCAAGAAAAGAAGTAAAACTGAATCTGTTCACCGAGTGATTTGATTCCGCGTGTTACAACTCACCTCGGACAACTCTCTGTTTAATGAACTCATTCTCCTGCGGTGTTTCAAGAGAAACTGCGTCCATGCAATGTCTTCTGCAGATGTTACGAGCGTCGAGCCAGTCTACTTCTAAGCTTCTAGTCGGTTGGTGTTCCCAACTGAAGAAGTACGAATGTGCAACACCTCTGGCATCTCTGTAAGTGGCGTGTCGTACCCCTGTAACAGAAGATCATTTCTATTCGCCTTGATCCTATGAACAAAAATCAAAAGAACACATTCGAAGAACTATAAAAATAACTAATAACCGAGTACTGCTTACGATTGGCACAACTGCGTGGATCGGGGAGCGCGAGTCGACGTTGAGCATCCACTGCAACCCCAGCGAAGAGTACCAACAGCCATAACGACTTCATGTTTGTGATTCTTTAAAAAAAAAAAAAAACCCGAAAAATAATCGAATTCCAATTTCCATTGCATCGGTTCAATTTATTATTTTCAATTTATATTACAATTCAGTTACAGTGTTCTCAAAGCTTTCGTTTTTCCAGAAGAGGTTGAAAGAAAGAAAACTGCAGAAGCAGAAATGATCAGGGAAAGGAAGACTCCGAATGCAATTCAGAGCTTCATCTGCCTTTACTCTCGGCTTCAATAAGAGGAAGCGATTGGTTAGGCAAGATAATTTTCCGTTCTGAATCTCTAGTAGGTAAAAGTTCCCTGGGAGCGAATCTTTGTCGAGGGTGAAAGGAGACTTTTCAGGAGTGAAATATGATTAGAAAAGGAAAGGAGACGGCCAGTGTTGGATCCCTCTCCCGCGGCAGCGGCAACGACAGTGAAAAATGCGAGGGGATTTTGCAACGGGTCGCCGTTTTTTACAACGCGGCGGCAACTTTCCTCGCCGGTCTACGATCCCGCGACTTTCTAAATCGTCTCCACGACACTAGCCAACGGTGCACAATTAATCGGCGGAACGTCTCGACGCGACACTATTGTCTGCTAAACAATTATCTCCAGCCTGATGTAAATTGACGTTCTTAACGCTAGGTTCACGGACATTTGTCGTGTAGTTTATTCCATTGTTCCTAGGAAAACTGATTGCTCATTTGGATCTTGAAAATTAGGAATTTAAAAATAAACAATTAAGGTACGTATTCGTGCGACTGCATCGATCGAAACTGTTGTAATTCAATTCAATTTATAATTAATTGTATTCGAATTGATACTAATTTACCAATCAATGTTTATAAAATTCAATATGCGTAGAATGGACGCGTTCAGTGAACCTTAGTGTTAACAATGAATGATCAAATTATACGTGTTCACCGTTGCCAGCGATCGCTACTGAAGATACCGACCATTGTCGAAGACAGCGTTTGAAAGAGAAACGCGGCGTCAAGATCCGATTAAACGTATTTAGTGAAAAGGAAGTCACGTCGTTAGGACGCGATCATTCGGTGATCTTGATTCCGTGCTTTCTAGTCGCTTAAATAAGCCACTGGGTTCCGCCGCCATTATTCTTTCCGCTCGTGTTCGGTCGCCGTATTGAATAACAATGACCCGCATTCAGAATTCCGCGCGGTCGGGGACTTAATGAAATCCTGCTCTCAATGAGAGGATGGTTTTTGCTAAAAATTAGAATATCCCATAACTGTACAGCTATCTAGCAGAGGCCAGCTGTAAAAACTAGTAATTGTCTTTTTCTGTTTCTAATTTTTCCTTGCAATTTGTCCGCTTGGAAGTTTGGCAAATTCTCATTCTTAACATTTGTATACATGGGAGAGTACCACCTCCATCGAGGTTACATTGTATTGTTTATTTTTCTTATAGCTCTTCTATTAGGTCTCTTGGCTACCTTTTTAGACATTGTAAGCCCTTTTAGAATTGATATTGTTGCGTATGCTTCCATAATTGGTTGATTTGTACTTTTTTCTGAATCCTCCTGTACTTACTTCTCTTTTTACCAGTTGAATGTCTGAACCTTTTCGGATATTTAAAAGAAGTAATTGTGAAACTTGGATAAGGAATTTTTTAGTAATCTTGTTACCGTTAGGGAAAGTACAAGCTGCGCGAGCGGTGTAATTTGTTCGCGCGGTGATAATAACTCATTGATTGCGGTAAAAGTGGCAGGTTGGTGTCAATGATTGGTTGACGTAACGCGCTTCTTCGCAGCGGATCGCAAAATTTCGTGGAAGCGAGTAGAAGTTTGTCGAATAGTACTTTCTTTTTTACTGGAATGTAATTGTTGGATGGACACCTTTCCATGAAAGGATGCGGATTCTAGAATGCGTTTAAAACGGATGGATTCAGAGGTATTAGAAAATTGGTTGACCAAGTGAAAATTCAGTTGACACGTGACACGAATGGGCACGTTACGTTGCGACACGTAATCCTTGCGGAAGGTGTTAGATATATTTCTGAAACGCGCAGGTCCTCGGCCGGATGAGGATTTCGTCAGAATATTGTATTAACAACAACCGACGATTGTGCAATAATTATCGTCCCGATGAACACGGTACATATTTTCCGGTTAGTCAATACGGGAATTTTGATTGAGGTTCACGCAGAGGTAACCGAGATAATTCGCGTACGATAATTATGTTCGGGAATCTCGCGTTGGAATCGTGTGAATGTTTTCGAACTGGACAAAATGCTAGGACAAACATTGCATAAAGCTATGTTTAAAGTAGGCAAAGTATACAGTGGGTAACATGACAAATTCTTCTTTGTCATTTATATTAACTTTTACCATTATATTAGCAATGTGGAAGTTATAAATATTTAAATTCAAATAACAAAAGTTTATCGTATTTAAGAGTAAGATAATTTATCCTCAATTTTAGTTCTTTTATAAAACTTTATTCGCAAAGTGTTAAGAGTCCAACCAACTCAAGTATTATATGATATCGTCTCCAATTTATGATGAGAACTTCGATTTGAATTTAACGAACGATAAATAACGAATCTGTGTTATTTATCTTTTTCAAGTATGAACCAAATATAATATTTTCTGTTATCTATCCTTTTGAATATGAATTAAATATTATAATATTTTCTATTATCTATTATTTTGAATATGAATTAAATATTATAATATTTTCTACTATCTATCATTTTGAATATGAATTAAATATTATAATATTTTTACTATCTACCATTTTGAATATGAATTAAATATTATAATATTTTCTATTATCTATCGTTTTAAAGCAATAGTAAACAGAGCAAGTATCAAATTTATAGGTTTTCCCAATACATTATTAACACTAAGTTTACGAAATGCGTCAATTTTACGCATACTGAATTTTATATAAAGATTAATTAGTAAACATTTACGTCCCTAATTTGCAAAATCTAAAATGAACATCAATTTCTCGAGGGACAATTGAATAAACCTACAATAAAGGTCCATAAAATCTAATGTTAAAAAGCTTTATCAAGCACAGTTAAAACAAACTCAGAACATATAATTTGAACGCGAACTTGTTCAGATTTTCCTCTTTCCCTTCTCAATGCATTATAATTATCCATCTAACCGAAATGAGTACCATTGTCATAAACTGCGAATTTGTATGCATTCATGGGAAATCTGGAAATGCAGAATTGCACAGAATGCATGCAAAACGAAACAATTTATAAAATATCTGAAGTGTAGCGCTTTCTATGATATTTGTTACGAATAACCATTCTCCACGATAGTTCTATTTTCCTAACTATACCCTTAAAAATTTGAATTTGCATAAAGATCCACTAATCATAGAGGTGCGGGTTGAGCGTGCAACCGAGTTTCGTTTAAGCTCGGTCGCCCTACTTGCTCCCATGTGGGATTTTAGATAAACCTAAAGCCGGCATTCCCGATATTGTCCTCAGGGTTAGCGCGGGGTTCAAAGGAGAGGGAAAAACAGGGAGAGAACCGTGGTTTTATTTCGTATCCGCATGTGTGCCCGTGGAACCGTTATCTGGCCGGCTTTATATCGGCCGGTTACGAAGTCGGCTGTGCGTCCGCGTCTTTCTTAACGGCTCCTGGGAGCTGCCTCGCGACGAGCACGCTGCATACGAGCTGGTCTTTCTCGCGTATTTGGGACGAGTAGCCCGAGCACAAAAACCGGGCAGGACCGTGCGCGGGGAAAAAAGAAACGAAAGGAGAACCGGCGATTCGTATTGGGTCGAGATCGACGCTGGCTGGACTTTTTGTTTTGAATAATTTTAAAATCCGATGAAGCTTTGAGGAAAATGTTTTGTTCGTTGCGGTAAAGTTGGAACTGCATTTTCTTCTATTTAGATTTGTGCTACAATGCATTTGTATTGCACCACTGGAATTACTGGGCAGGTCAAGTTAACCTGTTTTAGAATGTTTGTTTTCAAGTGTTTAGATTGTGATGAGTTTTGCAATAAGATTGAAGTATTTCGCGTTTCTCTAATTAAGAGAAGCAGCTGAATTCTTTTTCTTTCGAATAGTTTTTCAATTGGATGGATATTTGTGGAGAATATTTTGTCAGTTGCGATGAGATTGAAATGATATTTCTTTTTATTTAGATTTGTTTTAGAATGCGGCAAGTCTTAACATTGGACTACTAAGTAGGCCATATTGACTTATTTTAGGATTGTCATTTTGCAAGTATTTAAGGAAGATTATACAACAAATTTATGTATTTCTATAGATACAAGAATCGGAATCTTCGAAGCTCAGGTCACTTTAGTTGCTTGGTAGTGTTACTGTCAAACGAGGTCTTCGAGGATTTGAAACACTTTCGAATCACCTGAATAATTCGGCATCCTTCCCAAAGAACGCGACAGAAATTTTAATTAAGTGGATTAAGCACTCGTGTTAATTAGGTGTACTCATTGGAACCATTGGTGTTGGCGATCTCAGTAAATTCGTATTCAGTATAACGATTCTTATTTTGAAACAGTAAAGATCATTTCAGAAATTGTCGAAATTTCTAATCAACACTATAGCTACCATTAAACATAATTAATTTCTAATCCCAATAAAAATGGTAACAACAGACTTTTTTAAATCTCTACCAATACCCATTGCAATGCGCAACTGAAACTACAGTATTAATTCTCCTAATAGCTTCAATATCTCTTAACACTGTCAGATTCTCAATAATTACAAAATAAGATAAGTAAAACATTTTAATTGTTTCAAAATAGAATCTCGCGTAGATTTCATTCAACCCACCAACCATTAACACGTGAGACCAGATCACGCGAAAAAAAGAACTAGTTTCGGCCAGCCGGTCACCATTCGAATTCCCGACGAAAAATTCGGTGAATCCCCGACCCACATTCCGCGCGGTGCGCAACGTTCGAACAACGTACAGCTTTTCCGTTCGCGCCGCTTCCCTGTCTTCTCTTTTTCCAGACCATCGGGAAGAGTGTTTCTCCCCCGAGGCAGGTGAATTTTAAGCGGCGAACGAGGGAGAGAGAGAGAAGAAAAAAAAGCGGAGAGCGAGTCTCCCTCCATTTTTCCCTTTTACAGAGATATCGTAAGATCTGGTCGTAATGAATTCCCGCTCGAAGTAATGCCTCACGTGCTTTGCAAGTTACATATCGTTGCGTAAAACTTGTACCGATCTTACGCAAGGAAAGTAGGTACCTAGCCGAAGATAAACCTCCTCTATGCGCGGCGGTGATCGAAGAGAAAGTGAGCGATCTTCAAAACAAGAATGTTTACTTTAAAAGCCGCTGGATCTCCAACATGGCGGACGCGCGGCATCCAGGGAGACTGACCTTTTTTTTTTGCCACCGAACAATTCCAAACTTTCTCTTCGCTTCTCTTCCTTTTTTTTTTATCTTTACAGCATCGTGATTCGCGATTTAAAAAAAACAACGATCAGCCTCGGTGTAATTGGCCACTCTGCCAGCGAGTTGAATATGGAAAGCGTGCGAACGACCAGCAGGTTCACACACCGTGAATTCGGTAAAGGGTTGTGGCCCGGAACAATCTCGTCTGGCTTGAATGAAAAAAGGCGGAGCACCGGCCGCGATTAATTAAAGGTAATCCGGGGCGTTGCTAATTAACGAAGGATATGAGTTACGGCTCTCTTTGTTCGCTGGAACAAAGGCGTTTCCACTTTGTCTAATTCCATTTAATCCCAGGCGAGCCTCGCCCCGTGCAGTTTACCAATATCCTCGTCTTCACATCAATTTTTGGGCATCGACACTAGAGAGTTACCAGTACAATCCTGCTCTTTATCTCAGTCATTAATTCATTCATCCATTTCCATGAATAGAATAATTTAAGAAACAATTTTATTAATTTTACTTGTTTCCAGGGTGACCAAATTCTATATACCCAACCGGGCAGACCAAAGTTCCCAGCGTCCGAAAATGGCGCGCAAACGCTGAACAGCCGCGCGCAAAGGTTAGAACTATCGGCAAAGAGAAAGCTCCCGGGTCAACGCGACGCGACCCGCAGGGTCGCCGCTTTCGATTTCTCCGGGTGGCCGCACTTACCCGCTGTAGCTTTTCCTGGTCCCGGACACCGTCCTCTAAGATCCGCCGGATCGAGGTGTTACCGATAGTATGCGAGAGGAAGGTGAAAGGTCGCGGAGGACTTCGTTGATCGTTGCTCGGACAGGTTTCCGTTCGACCGTCTGTCTGCGTTTTCGGCTGGCCCAAACGGCGCAAGGCAAAGCTCGTCGACAACTCGTTGATCGCGACGAGAAAGAAGAATGAACTGCGGCGTGCGAGCAAGCAACCGGTATATAGCCGGCCCACATTCCCTTCTGGCTCGAGTAACCCAGATTCTTCCCACCCGACCGTCTGGGGAACATCTTCGGGGGCCTGAAAGGGGCCCTGGATAATTCCCAGCTTGCCCCAGCAGCGCCTCTCACTGATCGGTTCTTCCCCCTCACCCGTTACCTTCGAGCTTCCTCGAAGCGGTCGTCTTTCGGTGGCAGAATTCGTTTTTCTCGCGTCGGGTTCGGATGGATCGTCTGTAATTGATTCTGAAAAAGGAATTGTCCTTCCATCCCCGGTAGCGAAACGTGGAATCACCGACTTCCTTGATTCGATGAATGACAGGCCTATGAATCGACGCTAATAGCGTACTCGGCGGGGGGATTATTAATATTTTTCTGATAGCACTTTCTGCAGGGAAATGGGATTTTCGATTGCATCCACGCTGTTTGGATCAGTGGTACCCTGGGATTAGGGATAATGAATCTCGAATGGTTCGTAGTTTATAATACGTATATTTGTTAGTTAGTTTTGGTTGAACAGAATTCGTTGTGCCCATGTAGAATAATTGTTGTAGCTCGGTTGACGACTCGAGGGTCGAAACGGTATTCTAGAAGGTGAGTCTGTAAACCAATGTGTTTGACTTTGTATAAACAATTTTTAATATTCTTCGTTTTATGAGAGAAAATGTCCTACAATGTAGGCTTGATGATATAGTGTTTGAAAATTGTAAATTATGCAGTCTTATGATTTTCTGTGATAGATTGTGAATGACAAAGATCTATCTTTAAGGAAAATTCATTGTTTGCTGCATTATTTGCAGTGTCCTTTAGACGTTTATCATATAAAAATAATCCAAACACTATAACAGTGTTGAATTCATTGAAACCCAAGCACCATAAAATTATTTAGGTCTTCATTCTTCCTCTTGGATACATTTTTCCACTAGTTCCCTTAAATTTGGATTTTCCATAGCAGCTGCGATTCGTTCTTTGTCGTTTATTTGTTTATTTACTGAAACATAAAGTTCCGATTAATGAATGATAATATTAAATTCGTGTTATGTAACTGGAAATGATACTTACTCTCTTCTTCTGTAGAGTGAGCACCTTGTTTAATATATATATCTAGTTTAAAAAGAGCTACTAATTGACGTTCTAGTTTGATCCTGATGCAAAGACCAATCAACGTTGCTAGTGAACAATGGGGAACTGTTGGATTGAATTCGATGCGTATGACAGATACTCCTCTAGGTGTTTGCTTACAGACTTCTACACAGTCTTCGTAGACAACATCCAACTGCTCCAGCGTTTGAGGCTTCTCAGGATCTTTGATAGTTCTGAGCAGATCTGTGATAATTTCATTCTTTATGAACCTTGATAAAAATAGTTTACCGGTGAAATATTTGTAATGATGAAATCGTGGTTATAGGTATTGCTAAAATTAAATAATTTACCGCTGCTAATATAAATTTCAACTGTCAAGCGATGAATCTAACATATGAGATAAAAATATGCATTATAAATAGTTGATATATTTCCACCAATAGGAAGGCAAGCAAATATCTTCATTAAAAGTTAGGACAATTGATAATGAGGTTGTAGTTAACGATGACATGTTTACAGTTTTTTGTTCAGGTTAAGTAATGATCAGCTTTTGTGTATAAACTTGCCATAAACAGATTCCTTCAGTTCGGTGTCGGACTTCGAGACCAGAGCTCGGTTTCTCGTGTCCGGATAGCCTTCAGTAACCTCCATTTCGTCCCCTGTCGGAAGACCATCTCTTATCTTCGACCCGACAGAGATTTTTCGTAAAAACGACAACATTCTCGCCCCGTGCCCCCCTTGCCTCTTATAGCGATTCAATGAAACATCATTAACTTTTGTTTATATTATGGCTGACCATTCCAATGAACCTAACCTCTGCTGCCTCCTTGGAGTAGACCATATGATAAGCTGCGTCACAGTGGCGCGGAAGTTCAATGACGATGAAGCAACTCCATTATCAATACAGTTCCTTTGCAAATCCCGGTAACATTGCAGTTTCCCTAGAAATGTATACATCATAAGAAAACTCTAATCTTCGCAGCATAAATCAATTCAAATATCTATGAATCCCATAGATCCCTTAGAATTCATATTTGGTACCATTTTCTTGTGCTACCCGCCGATATTTCTCGCAACTAGAGACAGTAGTGTTTTTAATGCATGGATGACTTCTGTTTGAAATGAAAACGTTTGGAAACGTGATTACACGCGTTACTTGTGCTTTCGCTTGTTTACACTTGTACCTGCGAATTCGCATGAATTACCGTGCAGTCGTATTCGCTTATTTATTTATGTGCAAAAGTCTCCATAAATTAGCATGAAACCTGTCCTACAATCCGTGACCAGCCAGACGAGTTTGAGGCGGTCATCTGCAAGAGAGAGGAAAAAACGATGAAATTTCGCTTTCCCATTAAAGCATCATTCGCGTCGCAGTAAAAGATAGGAATAAATTTAGAGTGGGATTCCGTGGCACGAAATCGATCGGTGGTAACGCGTGAAACGTGTTTTTGCTTGCAGGCCACGCGTTCGGGTACCGCTCGTGCCGAGAAATTCGCGGGTGAAAATTCGGTTGGCCGCGGTAACGAGGGTGACGCTCGACGGAAACGCTTCTTTCACAGATGGCGCGGCTGCGAACTTCCCAAGGACGGGCTCGATTTTAAAACGAGACGTTATACTTTTTATCGTCGGACAGGGCTCATTTTTCGTGCGGGTTCAACAGCCTGGAAGGTCATTCAAGGTTACGAGCAGGTAGCTAAATATTCCTAGCAGAACTAGTTTCTGGAGATCGCTTTAAAGCAGCCTTGTAACCTTTATTTTATAGGTTGGTTCGGCTCGTGCCGCGACCTTGACCGACCTTACAGGTCACATCACTGAAACAGTCCTTGGAGACAACTTCTCTACAATGGGCAGAACCATTGCTACGGATGCAACGGTCAACGATGAGGAATAGTTCCGTAATTAATCATCAAGGTTACAAATACAGCATGTTTTCTGAGAAGAAATTGGTCTGGCAATTTTTAATCCGGTAATGACGTTACCGCTAAGGAGTCGCCTTGAACGTGTAATAGCCAACGATTAAATGAACAATTGCAGACGCGAGGAAAGGAATTACACGTTTCGCTTCAAGGGAACTGTTTCTAACCGAGGAAGATTAGAAGCATGAACCACAGGAAAAACCGCAATAGCCGGCTAGGCAAATTTATAGCCGTTTCAAGCACGATTATTACGCTTCAAATTGTTCATCGCTTAAGATACACCGTCTAGACGTAGGCGGTTAGGAGGTGTTTCAATATGTGTCCAAAAATACCTTGACCATTTCTAAACACATTGTCAAACTTTTGAGAGCTTGCACGGTTGCAAGTTGTACAATTCGCGTGAAACCATTCACGCCTTCGCGTAATCTCGCGTTACGAAAAGCAGGGTCCATAGTGCGGAGATCGCAACCTCGGTGCAGCCCCGACGAACATCAGTGATCCAAATCACGCCAGAGGAAGAGAGCTGGTACCGGGTGTAGTGCAGCAGCTTGCGCACGCTCTGTTCCGCAGCGTGTGCACGCAGCAGAGACCCTTCGGTCCCCGTCGTGGGAAGAACTGGCGGATTCGTGGAAGGTAACGGACGGACGGTCGGTCGGTCGGTCGGTCGGTCGGGTCGATCCTCCGTGAAACCGCGAAACGTGCATTCGTGTTCCGGCACCGCGAATGAGGTTTCAAGGTGAGAGAACGGTGCAACGGTGGCCGAAGAATGCGAAAGCTTTCTAGTGGCCCTCCTGTTCTGTTTGATCTACCGGCGCTCGGTGACGGAGCATGAAACTTAAACGCGTCACGCATTCGCGGCGTCGTCGAAGCCGCCGCTGACGCTCTTCTTCTTCTTCTTCTTCTTCTCCTTGGCGGCCGGCGTGTCTCCGGTCGCCGGCGTCGATCGGACGGAGGGAAACCCCCATTCTTCTGTTCGGCTAACTGTTGTTCCCCGTGTCGGGCTGGACGCGTTTCGTTCCACGCCGGCGGCCGAAGGTAAGCGCGTCGGAATCTTTACCGTGAAAAGGCGCGCGCGTGCGGCGACCCGCTGGACCGGTCTCCCCCGGGCACGGACACGTTCTGACCCGATGTTTCTGAATATAGATCATTGCGAGCAACATTCAGCAGTGGCCAACCCGCTGCGGAAAGAAAGAGAGAGAGGGAAGGCGAGGCGGGAGGTGATCGTTCGTTAGCATTTAGTGGCTTCTTTCGTGGGGACCGAAGGTAATCCGGTCTGCGGGAGACCGCTTCGAAGTTGAAGAACCTCTCGGCTTGGATTCATTCTTCCCGATAGCTTCTTAGCACCGGGTGAGTCTTAACGCTTCGAGTATGGGTTCGTGAACAATGTCTTCAGGTTGTCTCTTCTATTCTCAAATTTGTCCTCGCCTACTTGAAGACTCAGCTTGCGGTCTAGCACTGGTTGGCGCGTTAAAAAGTAATCGTGTTATGGTTTCGACTGATTTGAGGATATGTGTAGCCTTGAAGTGACCTTGGTGATCGATGCTTGTAACAAGAGGATATTGATTACTTGTCAGGGCGCGGATACTTCAAGGCCCCAGTAGCATGAAGAGTCGATTGATATTACGAGTGATCTTGGAGGGATTGTTTTCAAACGTCTTTGACTATCGAGGCAGATAACTTGTTCGAGCTGCTGACGATAAGCTTCTCCGAACTCTTTGTACGAGACGCTTCGGACAGATACTAATTTATCGCTTTGATGTGCACACTAATTTCGGACTGTTATCTAGTCGTTATCGAGAAAGGATATTTGTACCGGAACTGTCACGTTGGAAAGGTTATTTGACGAGGCGATATGGATAAGTCCGATGATCAAGCATTACCTTTTGAAACCTGATGACTAACGTTATTGAGATAATCGGTTCTTTGAACTTCGCTTAAGACTTTTCCTTTCGATTCTCATATCGCTGGCAATTGGGACTGTCAGAGACATAAGGCCGTTGTGTTGGTCGTCCATAAACAACACTGTCGGTGAGCTGTCAGAGCTCAGTTGAATATGGGACTTAGATAAATAGGGGAATTGGGCCAGCGAGGATTAGCCCGCAGAGACCGGATCGAGGCTGCTAAACTAAGTCATGGCGAGCATTCAGATTTCCCGTCGAGGCCGATCGATCGGTATCCATAATTAATCTCGGCGGTATTTCGTTGCAAAATTTAAATGAATCGATGTTGCGTTCGATGCGCGAAAGTGACCGTATTTCCTTGAAATCCAGCGGGAGATCGTTCGCTCTGATTGCCATTAGAACTTTCAAAAGATAATATCAATAGAAGCGGATGCAATAGGCAGACGGGCTCTGACAGTCCACGAGGATGATTTAGCTGCAGGGAAACGGAGTTAACAATGACCAAAATATTTTACCAATTGCAACAGCTTGCTGTGTGTAATACTTGGAAAGTATCAGGAACAACAAGCCTTTGTGTCCTGAAATATTGTTTTTCATTTCTACCATTGTTTTTAATCATCACATGTGAATTGTACATATCCTTTTTTATTGTTTCAATTATTTTAGTTACGTATATTGTCACAGATTATCATTTGTACCGAGTATAAATATGTTTATAAAATTATTACCACGCCTTAAACTAAATAATTAAAAACGAAAATGTTTTAGGACATAGAGGTTTCGAGTACGAACGTAGAAATAATATGGTTTTCGTCATAGATAAGTAAGCTAAAGTGTTAGGAAATATCTTAAGAACGCGTCAGAGATTATTGATAAGGAGTCGTGAAAATATCAGTCGAAGTTTCTGCGACTGATGCGCTTTTAAATTACTTTGGCGATCGTCGACGGCCTCAGTCGATAAAGTAGAACTCCCATGGAAAGTTTCTGCTCCGTTATCACCGAATATGCCACGTAATGCAAATAATGGAAAGCTGCTCATTGATAACAAACATATTCCTGGATAAGTGGGTCGAGTGTTCTCTAAATAACATGAACCGTTTTGTTAAAGTATCGTGTTAGAATCTGTACTGCATTATATTTATTTTTCTACATTTCTTAATGTTTATTTGTAGGTGTGCGTAGGATCGGCGCATTCCTTGTGAGAGAAGACAAAAAGAAATAGTCAAAATCGCGAGGACTGGAGACAGTTTACGAAGTAAAATCCAAAAAAGTGTCTGACTAACTTTTCTATGGTGATCTTGTATAAAAAGGATCTGAATAAGGTTTTAATTTTTTTTTTTCATCTTTTATACTTTTTATGATTTTCAGTTTATTCTATATATGTCTACTATTGACTGTACACAGGGGATCCCCGAAATCAACCCTCCGCATACACGTTGTTACCAACCCCTGTTACAGTCTCCGCTCATCTACCGCGCAGGTACATTGGTACCATCTACACGGTGAACCCAGTGGAACCATAAGGACAGGTTCGAGTCGTTGAATTAATGAATCATTCTAAAAAGATCATTCACTCTAAAGTTTCGTTCTTTTAGCTCTACAAGATCACAATTAAAAAATCAAAGTAGACTTTTAAAATCGGTTCTCCAGTGAAAAGAGCCGTCATTCATATTTCCAACTTTATTATTCCACACGCATACACCAAAGTTTCGTTACATTTAAAATTTCGAGTTCCAATCACCTCTCAAGCAATCAAACCTTATACCCCGTAAGTATCTAGACCCTTAGCCTTCAGCAGTCACTCAAAAATCAATCACAACACCCCCTTACTCCCACCAAACACGATCACAACCATTTTCTCAAGAAGATTGTCACAGTACATTCACATGAAAAAAAAACAGATTGTACTCATAAAACCGCTCAGCTTGAAACTCGCAAAACATGTTTATTTGAAAATCGCTGAACCTGTTTTCGCAGGCAACCACTGATCCCCGGGTACACCGGGCAAACTCAGCACCGACAAAAACTCCCGAAGCTCGCACGAGGAACCATTCAATCGGATTTCGAGCGGTTCCCCAAAAATCCGTCGTTACGTAACGCAAAATATGTCGCGGTTATGCATACGCGTGCAAAAACACGTTGAATAGGGTCGTGTAGGTATATCGTCTTTCCGTCAGCTATATACGTGCCTCTCCCGTGGCTTGGTCGAGGGTAGCGCGCGTGCGCCACGCCCGTGTTCCCCCTTCGTCCTCCTGTTCCTCGGGGATCTCCCCACCCCGGCGGTTCGCGTGTTTGCCGGGCGAATTATCCGGAACCGTCCGGCGAACTGATTGAACCGGTAGCAAAGAGAGAGGACCGAACGGGTGCAACGATGCCGCAGCCACGCTGGTGGAACGCTGTTATCGCGGGCGGTCGTGTTAGGACGTGGGAACAACTGGCTGCTGCCTCGGCGGGGTCAGGGACGCCAGGAGGCAGAGCATCCGCACGTTTGACGGCTGCGAAGGCGGTAGTCCAGCGGCCGGCTGTCGAGCGAACACTTCGTCGCGGGATGGCGAGCGTCACACCCGGCGGCAAGGTCCTCACCGAGGACAATGTATTCACCAATCTGCGGAAAATGGAGTACGCGGTGCGCGGGCCGCTGCTCCTTAGGGCCATCGAGATCGAAAAGGAGTTGCAGAAGGTAAGCGGCTCCGTTAAGACTCTCGTGCACGTTGAAATTTGCGGTGATACGAGCATCGCTGCAAGCGATAGGTTCGGCTCTTGGTTCGATAAAGGCTGAGATCCGTCACTTGTAGCCATGCCTGCTTCGTTGCTTCAACGTGTATGGGGGTCTTTAGCGGACAATGTCATCGGGACCTAAGTCATTGCACCCCTTCGAGCCAGATACACCAGGGATCGATCTACGCGAGCGCGTGAAGTGACGCGGACGGTTTCGGCTGGCAAGTTTTTTGACCGGACGCGAGGGTGAAGATCGATGAAGGAGTTCAGAGTTGACGAATGTTTGTATGGTTCTATGGATGGTTGGGTTGGGGACCGTCGTGTGCGGACGTTGTATGGAATGGTGTTGATGTGACAAGTATGAAATAATATGGGGATGTACAGGGATGGTGTTTAGGAGTAACTGTATTTTTGTGTTGCGTCCTGGTCTGGTAGTCATGTGATTTCTTTTTGAAAGCACTGAAGACGTTTCGATGTTGGCGGTTGTTTTGGTTTTTTGCCTTTGCCAGATGGCTGTCTTTGGAGATTGTTTGTGGTGATGTGGATTGGAAGGGACTAATAGGAAATCAGGGGTTGATTATAATGGAGTCTAGAATTTGTTTATTGAAATAGGATATTCAAATATTAGCATATGGATATAGGTAAATGTTACTCCAATTAATTATTATACATTGAATTCCATTGTAGTTTCTATATGTTTATATTTTTATGTGTATTCGTCAAGGATTGGATGATTTATTTTGTAAATAATCTTTTTTCATCAAAGTTTAATATGCATTTATGTACAATCGTCTCAGTGGCCTTTTATGAGCTTTATATTATGTTTGAATGGGCAAGTAGAACTAAGGAATAATTCAACTATCAATTCTCGCATTCTGTGTATGAATATAATGCGGTAAATGGTGCTGAGTATATAATTACACTTAATTACTTTATTAAAGTAGTATTTCGACTAGGTTATGTTCTAACAGACCTATATCGCGAAGTCTGGAGGAAAACTATTGGCTATTCTATAATTGTCAAACTTAGATAAACATTACGTCACATTAACAGAGTGGAGGTAGTTTTCAAACGTGAAAAACGTGACATGCCTGTTAAATAGTGATAAAAACCGCTTGACGCAAGCAGATGCAAATTGAACTAACTATATTTTATTTGTATTTATTGTTCTGACTCTACTTGCAAATTTCACGAGTTAAGATTATTTTAATATAGCAATTAGCACTGATATCGTTTAAATCGAATATGCCTTATTCGTCATTTGTCAAACAATTATAAGAGATAGTTACCGTGACATATAAACCGTGATGATTCATTTCAATTAATTGTTTGAGCCCTGTAGTCGCGCGTTACATTATGTACCAACACAATTACCATTTCCTTTATCATTTAACTCGTTTCAAGTGTTCATATAACAACAGCTGGACATATTACTCGCTATCATTCGCTATAATATTGACATTTAATAATCAAATAGTGTTCTAGAACAATTTTAATTAAGATTTAGCATAATTATTTATTTCATAGCATAGAACATATTTCAACTACTCTTTGCCTGTAAAAAAATGCAGTACAAATATTTTTATCCAAGGAAAAGTCATCTTTCATCCAATAATTAATAATTTTTTTTCTTAAGAAAACAAATTAAATGAAGCACTTTTTGCAAAATTGAACATGTTATATCTACAGTGATCCTAAAAAGAAATTCCATCGTTAATTATTCTATTTGAAATACCCTTTGCCTACAAAAATATCCGGTAAAAATATTTTTCTCTGAAGAAAAAAAAATGATCTCTGTTCCAATAATTAATAATTCAATTTTTTAAAGAAGAATTTGAGAATTTCTAAAAAGAAATTTCACCGTTAATTACTTTATTTTAAATACTCTTAGACTATTAAACAATCCAGTAAAAATATTTCTATCTAATTTAATCAATCAATTTTCTTCTCACAAAATAAATTAAATGAAATATCTTTCGCACAATTTTATTTATTTTTTTTAAATTTTATTTTCAATTTAAGTTTACCTGCAAATTTGATAATTTGTATATCACACGCATATGATTGCACTTTCATGCACTTTCTTTCCTTCATTGTCTATTCAGTAGATCGTGTGGTTTCGTTCTCTTCAGTCTTTCGATTTTTGGAATTGCGTCAGGTTCGTAGCCAGTTTGTTGGGGTCAGTCTTTAATTTATCATTGTATGTTGTTACATATTTTTTAATTTGCTCTTTTAAGTATTTTATTCCTAGGTCTTTATGAAGAGTTTCCCCGTTGGCGCACCATAGGGTGGCTGTTATAGTTCTTGAGGTTTTGTTTTGAAATCTTTTTATGATGTTTACGCATTGTATGAACGCAACTTTATATAGCAGCAATTTTTTGCATAATTGAACATGTTAAATTTGCAATGAGTCTAAAAAGAAATTCCACCATTAATTATTCTATTTTAAATATTCTTTGCCTATCAAAGAATCTAATAAAAGTATTTGCATCCAAAAAGAAACGATCTTTCATCTAATAATTAAGAATTCAATTTTCTTCTGACAAAACAATTTCGATGAAGCATCTCTTCGTACAGTTGAACGTGTCAGATCTACAGTGATCCCCTAAAAGAAACTCCATCGTTAATTATTTTTCCTACGTGCAGTTTCGATTTGTTTTCATTGATCACCGGAACCACCTGTCGAAGAATCTAGCATCAAGGCGTTGCCGGCTAAGAATAGACTTTCGATTATCGTGCGATATCAATGCAACTGAACCAGTTTTGAAACGTCCTGGAAACATTTTGTCTTGTTGCTCGATGTTCCAAGCGCTCGTAAATCAGGGAACCATAGTCGTGAACCTTGTTCCATAGATTTTTACTTCGCAACGATAAACCGGTCAGCTGGTATAAGGCACGAATTATTGCGGCTTAGTAACACGAGTCGGGTTAAGCGGTTCGGTGTGCGACCACGTAATTCGAGATAATAAGCCGAGACTAGACAGATAAATATTTTTCAAACTTATGACATCTTACGTCCATAAAGTAGTCATACAATGTATCTCTTATTCGCCGGAAACGTGAAAAGAGTCAAGGCCTTTTAGAAAAGGAATTCATTCATTGTTACCCGACTCCCGTATAATTACACTTCTCTAAGCATCGTTCCTTTAAATTGACTAGAATGAGCCTCGTTAAGCTAAAAGCCATAATAAAAATCCATGTAATATTCTCCACGATGGAAATGCAATTTTCTAGAGAAATAATAGTAAATGCACACTACTTGTTATTTCCTTGCAACGTCCCTTGTAAGGTGGCTCTGATTGATAATGGAGTAAATAGGCAATATTTAAATTGTTTTTTCCAGAAGGTCATCGTGTAAAACGATTTCCATGTATCCCGGGGGTTGTATAGTTTTTATAGGTATTGATAATTGAAATATCGATTGATTGTTGGATCAGTTATTCGTGTCGCGTGTTCGACAATCTTGATAGCATGTTTCAGTGGGTACTTACGCAACTCGCTTATTGGTTTACCACCAATGCTGTTGCATATTTAAATTTTCAGAATATGGAATGACTGTGAGTCATTGGCGGCAGTAGTGCCAACAGCGGTTTGTTTATGTCTTTGGCTACATTTGAAATCTATTTACAATAACTGTAGGGCACATGAGGAAAATTTATCTGGAAAATATCAGTTGATTTTTTTCGACATTTGTGTGTCGATTCAATTACTGATTCACTAGGGGAATGTAGAAGCTGTTCAGTCTTATCAGACCTTATTTCTTTATCTAATCAGTTTGCTTGAAAATGTTGATTATCTTTATTGTATGATAATTATGGTATAATTGTTTTTCGTTGTTTCAATATTATTGATTAGAATAAATTATATAAGATCATTAAAGAAGATTGAAGTCTTCTGGATAAAAAGTTTTCCAAACTTCTTTTTAAAAGAGTAATCAATGCTCTGGTCTATACTGGTAACTTTGGATTTTAATCAGTATTTGTGTTACTAATAAGTTCAGTTAAGATAAGGATACCTCTTATAGTGCAAAGAGTGATAACACACATGTAGATAATACTGGTCATTTTTTGAGAGATCTTAATGTTTGGAATAATTCCAAATTTTCTTTACTATTGTATACTTTAGATGCTATTGTGTAAATAGCTTTTCAGATAATGAAGTTTAATTTTTGTATTGGAGTACTTATATATTAATCCTTATATAAGCAGGAAATTTCTTTGCAAAGTTAATATTTGTACTCGGAATGAACCGAACTCCTCATGTAGATTAAAATAACTGTTGTATATTATATTTACAGAGTTAAGATAAATAAATTTCTCATAAGATCAATATTTATTTATATTATTTATATTGTTAATTAATAATAAAAATATTATAATTTATTTATATTATTAATTATATATTATTTCTCAGGGAGCTAAGAAGCCATTTAAAGAGGTGATAAAAGCTAATGTTGGAGATGCACATGCCATGGGACAACAACCAATCACCTTCCTGAGACAAGTACTGACTTTGACAGTGTCACCAAATCTTCTTGACGATCCAAGTTACCCTGAGGATGCAAAGGAACGAGCCAGAAACATTTTATGTGGATGTAAAGGAGGCAGTGTTGGATCGTATTCAGAATCAGCTGGAATTGAAATCATCCGCAAACATATTGCCCAGTATATAGAAGATCGTGACGGATTTCCCTGTGACTATCACAACATCATCCTTTCAAATGGTGCTTCAGATGGAATCAAAGTGTGCAAATTATTTCTTTTACTTATTATTTTTATAGTGTATTCTAGATACCTAAAGTTTTCTTAAGAAATATCTCAGAGTTCAATAGTAGCTCTTATCATTCATTTAATATATATTTCTTGATGCTCTTGATGTGTACATGTTTATAGCAGTCACTACTATTTATATTCTACTATTATTTATTTATAAGGAAACATGTGACATACGATCACTTGTAATTCATTTTGTTACAGTCAGTCCTGAAATTGTTCAACGAACAACTAGATGGGAAGCCATCTGGTGTGATGATCCCCATACCACAGTATCCCCTTTATTCTGCTACGATAGCAGAGTTTGGCCTTGCACAGATAGGTTACTACCTAAACGAAGAGAACAAATGGGCACTAGATATTTCAGAGTTAAATAGAGCTTTAAATGAAGCAAGCAGAACATCCAACCCACGGGTGTTAGTAGTGATTAATCCTGGTAACCCAACTGGCCAGGTTCTCACACGTAATAACATTGAAGACATCATTCGTTTTGCATACAAGAACCGTTTGTTTTTGTTGGCCGATGAGGTTTATCAGGACAACGTATATGATAAGGACAGTGCCTTCCACTCTTTCAAGAAAGTTATGGCTGAGATGGGAGAACCGTACAGTAAAATGGAATTAGCATCTTTTATGTCTGTGTCTAAGGGTACGTCTAAGCATAAAGTTGACAGTAATTATTTATTAGGTCGTATAATATAAAATGTCGAGTTTTTCTTACTCATAAATCTTTGTACTCCTGTTGTCGTTATTCCTTTGTTTTCCATATAATCTCTTGAACAGTTTCATTGTCGATTATCGAAGTAACATTTTGCAAAAAATATTATACAACCTACTAGATATTTGTTTTTTATTTTATTATATCGTAAAATATTTCTTCCAGGCTATATGGGTGAATGTGGAATTCGCGGCGGGTACGGTGAACTAATTAACATGGATCCAAAAGTAATGGCGATTCTATTGAAATCGATCTCAGCAATGCTCTGTCCCACTGTTTTGGGCCAGGTAGTAATGGATGTTGTGGTAAATCCCCCAAAACCAAACGAGCCATCCTACAAGTTATTCGTAAAAGAAAAAGAAGAGACTTTACGGTCTCTGGCAGAGAGATCGAAACTGGTAGTCGATACATTAAACAGCATTCCAGGATTCAAGGTATTGGAAAGGATTCTATTTTCATAGTTTTGTTAATCCTTTCAATTAATACTTCGTTTTTTATTGTAGGTGAATCCAGCCATGGGTGCTATGTACGTATTCCCAAGATTCGACTTACCAAAAAAGGCCATAAAGGCAGCTGAAGCAGAGGGTCAACAACCCGATGTTTTCTATGCGTTCAAGCTGTTAGAATCTACTGGCATATGCGTGATACCTGGGTCAGGTTTTGGACAACGGCCTGGAACCTATCATTTTAGAACAACAATTTTGCCACAAAAGGAGAAGATGAAACAAATGCTTGAGAGTTTAAAACAATTTCATATTAAGTTCCTGGAAGAGTACAAATAATCGTACAATTTGTAATATTGTTGCATTTTTAATAGTACTTGAAACGCCGGAATGATAACGTGCAAATTATCTAAATTTCTATAAATTTAACCGAGGAGAAGAATATATTGTATTTTGTAACGAAAAATTACAAAAGGGACTTAAAAAAATTGTTAAGTCGTTTATCGGTACGAGTTCTGGCGTGGATAGTATGTAATGAACTTTACAATTTATCAAATGCTTGTATATGTATATATATGTAGTACGAATTTGTTATTGTGTTGAGAAGTCGATGAAATTGTTTCTTTTTCAGAATTCTGGAGTGCGTGATGAGTGCGTATGTGTGTAGTGATTCATGGGTAATGATGCTGCTGCGCGGTTATATGATATGTTTTTTTATAATACTCACAACGATTTTAACAGATCAAGTATAGTCAGCTTCTAAATACCTGTTATTAGGGATCCACTCCTTGTTTACATTACTCAAATACTCAGTTTTAAGAAAGCAATAACCCTGTCCACCATTGTTGGTGTAAACCTATTAAGTAGATAAACCACAAATAATTTCAGTAATGAAGTTACTTTATCGCACGAGTGCAACAAAATTTACCTAACTTGTGTATCCACGTTTATCGTAGATCTTCGATATTTGTCATAAATTGCAGTTAAGTTATTTACTGTTACGAAACAATTGAATTGTAAGTTTGAATACCCATTATCAAATGTTCTATACTTGTCCAAGAAAATATTGATTTTCCTCAATTTTCACTGCTAATGTAATTGAGCATTACTTTAAATTAATATATTTTTTTATTGTTTGGTATTAGTTACTTAGATCAAGTATATACTATATGTGCAATGGTTTATAATATCGAAGATTACACGAGATGATATTGGTTAAATGTCTACCAATGTTTAATATGGTTTGTGCAATTACACGAGATTTAAGGGCTTTAAGTGTTCATTCGAACATGATCCTACACGAGAAGACAATATTGTATCCGATTGTACGTCTTTCGAGAACGCATACTGCTCGGTATGCTTCATTTACACACGCAACCATTACGTTGATGCAAAATCTGTTACCAGGAACACGCTTAGTACAAGAGACCAACGATCAAAGGGTATAAAACAATTTTCCGAAGAAAAATCGATGAAAAAAGAAAAATAAAAGAATTATTATGCTGTATACATTATTCCAGATGGATTTTATGAAAAATAATATTTTATTCTCAGGTTTCGTTGCACGATACATAATTTTTTTACAACAAACCCCGCATTTCGAATTATCTTCAAATGTTTTTGAACAGCTAACTATGCACATTTCTATAAATCACTGGCGAGTCTCTCGATCTCCTCCGCAAAGAACCTCATGTCAGCTTTCGTCAGCCCAGAATTTTGCAGGACAAGCCTGAAGAAGTTCGGCAGCTCCCTCAGCGGTTGATAAGTGATCAGCATTGATCCCTTTTTAACCATGCGTTCCTTCACCACTGGCCCAATTGTTTTAAGCGCTGTCGACAGCTCTTCACCCTTCAAGTGGCGTTTTGAAGGCGGAACGTACCAGAAGCACACGTTAGTGCACTCCGGTTCGAGCAGTAGCTTGAAGCCCTGCTTCTGCTTTATATAATCCTTGAAATAGTGCGCCAACTCGAAGACACGGTTCACGTGCTTTTCAAGACCCCTTGTACCCTTCGCCTTCCACATGAACCAAAATTTCAGTACATCCGCCCGTCGACCGCACTGCACATGTTTGTCTCCACTATCGTAGGAGGTGTCATAAAACTTGTCTGGCTGAAAAAGGTAACTAGCTTTGGAACCGTGTGCAGCCTGCAGAAGACCTTCATGACGCAGTAGCAAGGTTGAACACTGTTGGGGTGCAGCTAGCAGTTTGTGGGGATTCCAGGTAACAGAATCAGCCAGCTTGATGCCATCCAGAAGGTGTCTGTGGCTTCTAGACATCAGTGCTCCACCTCCCCAGGCTGCGTCAACATGAAACCACAGGCTATACTTCTTGCAGATGGCTGCTATGTCCTTCAAAGGATCGTAAGCACCCAGTACAGTTGTCCCTGCTGTTGCAGATACCATCAATGGAGTGGCACCTTCACTAATAGCTTGTTTGATCCTTGCCTCTAAATCTGTGACACACATCTTGCCCCTAGCATCGGTTTGCACCTCATATACATTGTTGTTTCCTATTCCTAGGAATGCGCTGAGTTTCTTAACTGAATAATGAGCATCCTGTGACGTAAAGACTATCAGCCTGCCAGCACTGGACAGTCCCAAATCCTTCAACTGAGGAAACCTAGGAATAACACATATGTTAATACATGTAGCGAACAGGTATTTCTAGGAGATCACTTGATGGCTAGGCTAATTGATCAGCTTCCATTTTTTCTTAGCCAATTCTCTGCTAGTTTTATCCCCTAATTCCTGACACTTTGAATCACTAATTTGCTATTCATTGATGAACCAATCAAGCCTTATAAAACTATAAGCTAGAAAGACATCAAGCCATCTCCCTAGAGTACAAACGAAATTCAAAGCTTCACTGTAATCACTACCTGTAGTGGCGAGCAAGATTGATGGCATAGCCGTTGGCAATGGATCCACCTGGACAGAATATCCCGTCGCCTCTGCCATCCGTCCAACCGACTATCTTCCTCATCTCTCTCAACAATTCCTCCTCCATCAACGAGAACACCGGCGAGACCTCGTAAGTGTACACCGAAGGATTCAAAGCGTCTGTCAGCCATTGTCCCAGGAGACCGTACGGATCCACGCTCGAGTAGAGTTGGTTCACGAACCGCGGGTGACCCGTTTTAACGCTGTACTTGATCACGTTGCGAGCCAGCGAGGCGAGTCTCTCGTGGGAGCATCCTTGATCGGAGAGCGTCAGATCAACGGCTGAATGGAGAGCGGCCGGCTCCATCCACTCCACCACACGGCTCTTCCTCGAGGTTCCCTGAACAATTAGAAATGGTAATTCTCCACAATGTTGCAGAAAAAGATATAACGATCATTAATTATTGCTAGGTGATTGTTAGCTGTGGACCAGATAATAGAAGCGGTACCCTTCAGTCTCATGATCATCGAGGGAACAGTACGTTTAAAGACTTCGAGGAAGAGGAGAAATCACAGCTGTTCTGCTTCACTGAAGTCACCAGTTTCCGGGACGTTTCTTTGACTATGTCCTTCGATTCGATAAAGGCTAGTTTGCAGTTGAACAAAAAAGCAACACCGCGTACATGGTTTCGCAACGCGTTTCTGCGAAAGTCAGGAAAGTTTGTACTAGCGTTTAATAGCGTCGACACTTTCCTCATGATGCGAGCCGCTTCTAAGAATTTCGCCGCGGAGATTCCTACACCGTTCGGCACGCGGGCCTCGGATCGTTCCTCCTCCGTGACGCAGGTGTTTTATCTCATCCGCTGCAGGCGAGTCACAGCAGTCATGACTGCGGCGTAATTCTTTGTCCATGAATTGACGGTGTCTCGTTAATTATTGACGTAGGAAAAAAGCGCATAACGAATGTTTGACTCACGTGGAACGCTTAACAGTGCCACGGAGGGGGGGAATGCTTGAAAAGTATTCGACAGTCGGGATTCAACCGCGGGAAACCCATTTCAGATTGGGAAATGCGAATTCCTGTCGAAATGAAGGGTAAGCTTCTTATTTAATATTGGAATGCTCTGAATTCAAATGGGTATTCTTGTTTGATTTTAGGATTACGTTGGTGGGAATGTATAATGGAACGTTCTAATGACTTCTTTTTTCAAATTGTTCAGATTTTAGTATTAAGACTACCGAGTAATTGGAGTGACTTATTTTTAATTTCTTTTAAAAATTAGAACACTTTTAAAATAATTATTCAGTTATTAATCAATTAGAATAATTTTGATAAAAATTAGGAGAGTCTATTATTCTTGCATCTATACAAATACACAAATTTATTTTGAAATAATTCTCAATTATGTTTGAAATCAAAATTTTGAAATAGACCAATTTGAGCTGTATAGTAGTTCTAGTGTTAATTTAGATGCCGGAAATCATATCGAATAAGCTTCACAATAATTGTGATATATTGAAAGCAAAATTTTTCTTAAATAATATTAGATTAAATTTAACGAGATAATTTATCAATATACAATATTAGTTACTCCAGTTGTTAAAAAATGAATTAAGAAATCCTTGGCTATTTCAATTTTCAAGATTGTCCAACAACCTCCGATAGACAAAGTGTTAATTGGATATAACTAGACACTGATTGCTTACATTAGCATGCAATAATGTGTAAATATACATTCTGTCTCGCGGTAAATGTGTCAGGATTTGCATGATCCAATTTTAAACATTTTAATATGTAAATCAATGGCATGCGGCGGTACATGAATCACGGTATTCCAAAGATAGATTTAATTTTATCCTGCCTCTAACTTTCTAATAATTTCATACCGTGGATCATTCGAACCACAATTAAGTATAAACAAATTTAGCAATAATCTTTAAAAGAAACATTTAACACCTTGCCCGTAACTTCTTACAGACAATTATAATTGGACCCAACACTCGTCGCTTGATGCTAGAAGAGAAAGTCTCCTCACCAGTAATCAAGATAAATTGAAAATCAATTTCAATTCCCATTGGACCAGGTAAAAAACTTTAAAATTTGAAAATTATTTTAACCCTCCGCCGGCAATATGTGGCCTTTCTTTATTGTTTGAGTTCTGTAGGAATGTGAACAAATTCCAGGATACTTATTATAGTCCCTAATTTTACTAAATTATTATTGAAATCGATAATTTCAATATATTAAATAATATTCCATAATATTCAATAATATCCAATAATATCAACTAATAATTCAATTTCATTGAATTATCATTTATATATTTATAAATAATACTCCACCCATATCTCCATATCAATTTCAAAATAAAAATTCAAAATCCTAACGAAGTCATGAAGAAATGAGATTTTCGAGATAATGCTCCACATTGTCGACGAAGGGTTAAAATCTTGTTTACCCTTATCCCCAAGAAATCGTCGTCTCACCTCAAACACCGCTTCCTCCAGGAGCAGGTCGACGAAGCTCCTCATGAACTTCTCGTGAAGCTGTCGGACAGGTAGACTCTTGTAGCAATGATCCTCCAGGTCCTCCTCTTCGTTGGAGTCCAGATAACTATCCTCGGCGTTGTCCTGGTTGTCAAAGGATGAACGAACGGAATCGTTCTTCAGCCCATTCGTGGTGATCGAAGACATATTTGAAGCCAGTTTGCTCGGAGCGTTGTCCAGCGTTCGAGACTGATCCGGAGATACAATCGAAATTTCCTCGTTCGTGGGCATGACTGACGCACCGAGGCTTTCCTCGGTCTGGGTGCCGTGGTGCTCGTCTAGTTTCCTTTATACTTATTAATGCCCGCGAACCAAGGACAAGATCGTTGCGTGTGAACTACCTTCGGCTCGTTTATTCGCGGAGATAGCGCGCGACTGGCTCTCCTTTTCCTACTTCTATCGAATCGTGTCGAACCGACACTGAGGAGTCTTGATCGGTTGGGAACCTTTCTGCACAGGGTGTCCTGGCCGGTGGACCATCACCGTCAACCCAGCTGCAAGCACTTCAAGATGATATTGGCTGGACATCAGTCTCAGTACGTCTATTGTGGATTTTGACTAACTTTTTCTGGACTATGAGCGAAAAGTCTGGTGGAGACTTGGTTTCTTCTTATTTTGACGTTGATTGGTTCGTTTGGGAATCTCCTTCGTATGTACTGATTAACTCTTCGAGGCACAGGAGTTTTAACCCCTTGCCCTATGGTTGATTTCTTAACTATGATCGATACAACTTCTTTATCGTTGATAATTTATTAGGAAAAGACAAAATTCTGATGCTTATTCTACGTCTACGTTTACTCCAAATAGTAATGATTGATGATAGAAAATTAATATTTAATTAAAATTTTTAAAAAAGAAGTAACACTTGGATTTGTTGAATTCAGTTTTGAATTTTCGTCACGAGTCTGACAGGATATTGTAGGGCCATGGGGTTAAAGAAAAAAAGATCAAGTTGCACGGAAATATAAAAAAATATAAATATATTTTAGAAATATTGAAAAATATAAAGGAAGATATAAAAATGTCTAATATAAAAGAAATATTGGAAAAATATATAATTATTAAATTAAAAATAAAATCTATTTATACAAAGTTGCAATTGGGATCGTGTGCCGCGAAGAAATCAAATATTTTTCTGGGTATTGACCTATCCTTTGTAATTAACAGAGTTACGAGAATTCTCTGAGTTCGGATGAAAAGCTGGATATTTCATAATTAAAACAAACTTGTGCGCGATACCACGCAATTTGCATTTTTATTACGAGCGAGTCTTATTTAACTGCGTTCCTTACATAATTTTATGACGTCGTTCAGTCGTGGGAAGTTAAGTACAATCGCTGATGGTTTTTGAGCGATCAGTCTCATTGAAGGCGGACAATTAGGCGATAAGTAATTCTTTAAAATATTTTCATATATTATTAACATTATATTTATTGTTAATAATTTAACGTATAATTAACATATTGTTAATAATTTAATATATAAACTCCTTTAATTAGCTTTTTTAAGGAATTTTTAGATAGAACATTTTCATTAGCGCTTCGCACTTAACACTTAGGCAATCACTTGAAAAAAAGAACTATGACTATAACTTTTTCAATTACTTTTAACTGAACTCATATAACAGATAACATTAAAAATTGTGCTTTACAAAAGCAAGAAAAATATTTCATAAATTGCAAGATTTACTAAATAGTAAGAATTAAATAAAATAAATAAAAGTGGGGGAACTCCCCATTCGTTTGACTAAGTGTAAAGACTCCATAATTTTATTTCGTCGGTCGTAAACTATAGGTGTGCAGATAATGTAGCATGTGACAGTGATTATGCGACTCTAATAACGCAATAAAAAAAGAAAAATACTTGAAGTATATATGCATAAATGAATATACATGCTTTCGGGATTGCAAAAGCGGAAACGTGTCATTCATGCATCGCGTGTACGATGTCACATGCTATTAAGATCAAACTTTCTTAAATTACGGCCGTCATTTGGTCACTGTAGTGTTTTGACTGCCGATAAATTCTTATTGTCCATTAATTGCGGATAAAACGAGTACAAATTGCAGCTTATTTCATTGAATGTTTCTTGGGCAGTTATCAAAGAGCGAATGAATGTTTTTCAATAGCAAAAAGGTTGATAATGCTTGTTGTAGATGTGTGATACCTGTACAAGTAATTTCAAACATAGAAGATTTATCATATCACCGACAGATTGAGTATCTGAAAAAGATATGTCTTTAAAGAGATATGTTATAAGTAATATATGATGTAGTTCTTTTAATGATTGTCTTAAAGGTTCTAAAAGTCAATGAAAATTGATTAAAACGATAACTCGATCAATTGTAATCATTCTATTCTTTACATAAATATGCCTACAAATATAAATATTAATATATTCACTTAAAAAAATGTTTCATTATTAAATAATTAATGCATTGTAGATTGAAAATCTTCAAAGTATGGTACAAAATATTATTTCTTTTGTTTAAATCCAGGTAGTGTGAAATTATTAGCTTTTCGAAGCTCATATGCTAAGAATTAGATAAATATAATATAGTATAAAATCTTTATTCTTCGTGTTGTATACATATAGCAAAAAGTTTTACAAATATTACAGTAATAGAACAATTTCTTCATCTTCAGTACTGATCTTATTATAAAAATATACCTTATAAAGTGAGCAATTAACAAGTTTCAACATTTACATTAACATTAACATTAACATTAACATTAACATTAACATTAACATTTACATTTACATTTACATTTACATTTACATTTACATTTACATTCTCATGATATTACAGAAACAT
Organism: Nomia melanderi; assembly: GCF_051020985.1. NCBI lineage: Eukaryota > Metazoa > Arthropoda > Insecta > Hymenoptera > Halictidae > Nomia > Nomia melanderi. The sequence goes on from NC_135000.1 coordinate 3,144,162, forward strand.
TAGGACATTCACTGATTGCATTTTTGCATCAGAAAAACGGTGAATTAACATTTCACTTGAGATTCGAACGTTTCAAATGAATTTTCAAAAATTAAGTAACAGGCACTGAAAGATATTGCTATAAAGTATAAAATTTTACAAGAAGATCGATAAAGAGGTCAGCAACAAGTTTCAATGAATTACATTAATCGAATTAATATTTATTTTAATACAAATTATAAACTTTATTTATGAAAATTTCAATGAACTTTGCTTCGGACACCTCTATATACTTTCATATTTTCTATACATCCAGTAAGAATGTAAATAAGAACATATATTAATCTAAATAAATTTATAATTTTTTATTCTTATATGATATATTAAAATAATACTTTAAAATATGCCATAACGTTGCTTTATACTCTCTATTATTGGTAAAATATACTGTAATAAAGTGCAACAATATTAATCGAAATTGTTCACACACAATTTAGAAAAATTTCAATTTTATAGAATTAAAACAAATTTAAATTTAAAATCGTAAAGATATCAGGTGGGCTGTATAAATCACTTAGAACTATAGCTTAGATTACTATAGTTGCACAAAATAATTAAAAAAAATCCGTTTAACATGTTTGTTCTTATATTTTTGTATCTATACGAATATTAACTTAGTAACATACCTAATTTTAAATTTTGCAATTTTCTTATATTATTTAAATCATTATGTATCAACCGAAATAAGCACCGCAATTAGAACAACGCCGTGTTTTTAACAGAAGGCAGCAAATTATTCCAATGGGGAAGCAGAAAATTGCGCATAGCAGTCCAAGACATGTAAAATCATCTTCCATTATACCTACCTGTATTTCAAAAGTTTAATATCAATGACACTGTGAAATTCATATAAATACTTCTATCATCTGATGAATCATTTAACAAAGAAATGAGAATGAATGAACATATATGTGTTTATAATATCTTATAACTTGTATAACTCAATTATAAATACAATAACGAATTATTTTGTAGATAATTAAGGGAGTACTCACTCTACATGCAGGGCATCCACCGACTACTGCAATGTTAGTGGAATCCGTAGAACCATAAGATGGTACAAAGTTATTAGTTGCAGGTTTACTCGGATAATATCCTGGGGGTGGTGGCGGAGCAGTTGGGCTATACTGCATAGCATTCTTCATAGGAGGCACCTGATCTAAACAATTTATTATAGAATGAATAGCTTACATAAATAAACATTCAATAATATATCAATTAATAGTCATATAATAATTCGTAATTTCATTCAATAATAAAGTTAATTTATACATTAGGTCTTCAGCTATTTGAACATTTGCAAAATGAATAATTCAGATGACAATGAACAAAGAACATTTTAAATGTTTGAATGAAAATGAAATTGTTTAAATTACTTGTTTAAACTACTTGTTTAAACAATGTTTATAACGCAGTACTATGAAGTAAACAATTGGTTCTTAAAAAGGTAAAAAATTGTTAGAAAAGAACGTGATGTTGCTGAATCATTTTCGAATTATATTTTTAAGTAATTAAAGCTTGGGTATGCTGAATACATATTTATACATATAAATAAACTTACTTTCAGGAATATTAATCGCATAGGAAGATGGAGATTTGTCAGCTCCTGAATTCAACGGTTGTTCTTCCATTGTTCACCGTGAATTTAATAATTTTATAGATATGATGTTCAACCGATTGGTTAATTAGATAATCAGCATTAGTACTTCTGTGACTAAATTTTTTTTGACAGCTAAGTCCTGGAATGCTTTCTTCGATCTCGTGACGCGCTTCCAAAACAGATAATGCATCGTTATTTCCGCTGAGAAAGATTTACGGACCCTACAAGATTAACATTGATTAGGGAATAAATCTTATTGGTCAGTTTATTGTGACGTCGTTTCATTATTTGTTCGACCTGAACGTTTGTATAAACTTCTCCATTTGTATTTCTGTAATCTGTAAAGTACATTTATTTTTATTGAACGTTAAAATAAATAATTTTTTATTTTAACCGCGTCAGTATAAATTAACATCGCTATAAATAATATAATATCCAATAATTTAATAAAAATCTATCTTCAGTAATAAAATATAAAAAATAACCATTTAAACAAATTTTATTTAATCGAAACAGAATCCAGAAAGCATATTTTGTATGAATGTTCCTATCAGCCAATGGGGTTACAGCAAAATAGTTCCTGCAATTCTCTAAAATCTCGTTGGACTTCTTGAATTTCGCGAAATTTCAAAAGCAATGTTATACTCACTCAAGCAACTTCAGAATTTTATTATTCATTAAATAATTCAATGAAATTCAAATATTTTCTTCAAATAGTATTTATATTTTCAATGTTTTAAAATATATGTAATAATTGAAAATTTAATGTTACAGAATAAGTATACCTATTCATTAATATAGGTTAATTGGAGATAAATATTTCTTATTGAGGATTTTATCGAATCAAAGTAAAGTATAAGCATAATTATTAGTTTTTATATTTTTGTGCATAATATAAATATACATTAATATCTATCGTCTCAAATTACAATTATTTACCTAAAATAATTAAATGTAGTAGATGGCGCTTTCGCGCCATGAATACGCATGGCGGGTATAGTTGGCAGCCATGAGCGTGATGTCTATCACTTTCTACCATCTACGACCATCGATTGCTCATTTGCGAAGTGGTTTCAACAGTTTTTTTACCATATAGGCTGAAATAAATTTTACGGAATTCAGGATTACACTGAGTCGTTTACATGAGGCGTGCAATTTTTCTTCATTCCGTGATTAAGTGAAGGGAACCATGACGACGGCACTGTATCTGGAACATTATTTAGACAGTAAGTATACAATCTTTTTCCACCTTGTCGAAACCATGAAAAAACAACTGTTTTTTTTTATGTATTATATCGAATATAAAACTAAATTATTTGACAATACATTTCTCGTTACAATTCATTGAATTCTGTTAGCAGTATTCTACAATTTGTACGTGGTACATTAATTATTAAATTAAAACGAAATGACAAAAAACGTAAATAAAAGTAAACAACGAAATTTTTGAAAGTTCTGCCTTGTACGAAGTTTTATATAAGAAGTATTCAAAACTTATAAATTAATAATATCTTGTTGATTAAGTTTGTTACAACTATTAGCAGTTTTTATTTTTGATAGTGCAAATCATTTGTCTACTTTGGAAAAAGAAGTTGTTCTCACTGTGATATAAACTTTGTACATTGAAAAACTGTTTGTTGATTACATGCTTTGGTTTGATTTATAATATGTTTATATATTTTTTAGGTTTGGAACATCTACCTATTGAGTTACAAAGGAACTTCACTTTAATGCGAGATCTAGATACTAGGGCCCAAGGGTTAATGAAAGATATCGATAAATTGGCAGATGATTATTTAAAGAACTTAAAAAAGGAATCTCCGGAGAAGAGAAAGGAACAATTTACTCATATACAAAATTTATTTAATAAGGCAAAAGAGTATGGAGATGACAAAGTACAGTTAGCAATACAGACATATGAATTAGTAGACAAACACATTAGAAGGCTAGATTCAGACTTGGCAAGGTTTGAAGCTGAAATACAGGACAAGGCATTAATTAGTAGTAGAGCGCAAGAAGAAAATAATGCTAGTAAAAAGGGTAGAAAGAAGTTGAAAGAGAAAGAGAAACGCAAGAAGGGTGCTGCTGGTGCCAGTAGCGAAGATGAGTCAAAGACTGCCAGGAAAAAACAGAAAAAAGGTTAGTTTAGTTGTCTTCATATTTTCAATCATCATCATTGATAAAGGAGAAGTTATTATTCTTGTTTTGTACCTATACTAGGTGGATGTGTGGCTTCTGCATCATCTGCCGGTGCTGTAGGAAGTGGAGCACAAGTGGATTCTGGTGCTCTTGGGCATCCAGCAGATGTCTTAGATATGCCAGTTGATCCCAACGAACCAACATATTGTCTGTGTCATCAAGTTTCTTACGGAGAAATGATTGGTTGTGATAATCCTGATGTAAGTCTGTGTTCCAATACCTGTTCCTTGTTAATTTATTATTTTTTTATGGGCATAATATTATTGTCTTTTTCTAATGCAGTGTCCCATAGAATGGTTCCACTTCGCTTGCGTTGGATTAACCACAAAACCTAAAGGGAAATGGTACTGTCCTAAATGTACACAAGATAGAAAAAAGAAGTAAGTTTCAAGGTTTGCGAATTATTGTTAATTCTATCTTAAAGAAAAGACTCGTACATTATTTCTAAAATTAGCGTATAATACAAAATAATTTTCATGGTTTAACATGAAATGGAATTAAATTGTGTAAAAAAGGTAGAAAATTTGTAAAAAAATAAGTGAAAACAAAAGGAAAGTGCTAATAGCTGAATTTGTATTGCATCCAACATTGTTATAAGAGTATTCCTTCCTTCAAGGGTACACAAACAATAAATGTATTATTGTACATTGCTAGCAATGTTGGATGTAATGAAAGTGCAGCAAAAATATTTGCTAATCACAGAAAAGGAGATTTGAGAATCGGCCATGATTATTGTTCTCTTCCTTCTTTTTAGATGTACAAAGTAGTAATTTATTATATACAACTGAAATTCAAATAAGAGCTTTACATTTTTATATAATTCTTTTCTTTGGCCGTTTTTCGAACACCTGTGATTCGCTTATCGAAATTTTGTCTTTAAATTAAGTATTGAGAAACGTAATTATAGTATTAAAATTAAACTTATTACTGTTTTTATATTTTATAAATGTAAATGACACTGTATAGAGAATAAGTTTTTTGTTGAAATAAAATATACAATATAAATAAACCTTTTATATATATATAATTAAGGAAAATATATTTAATGTTCTGCAATGCAGACGTTTTGTTACAACAGTAAGTGTATATACTATATTTACAAGCAGTATTGAGTGTCTTAGGAAAGCTTGAATGGAAAATGCAAATGTTTAATAAGATCGAGGATTATTTAAGTTAATGATGTTTTCATGGGTATACTTACCAAATAAAATGTTTAGACTAGATATTGCTTTACACATGATAGATATGTACAACCGCTTTAAGAAATGACTAATGTACTGACTGCATAAGAAGAAATCATTCATTTGTTATGGAATGCCTGATTGTACGTTGCAACACTGACTAGGTGGAACAGTCCAATTATACTGATAGCTCATTCGATTTCTTATTTCTTTGGCGCATAATACTCCAGATGCTTGGTAATATTCATGCATATTTTTCATATTTGCAATTGTTTGTTTGTGTGTAACTATGTACTGATTGGAGCATCCGCGTGATCTGTATTCTGTATCAAAACGGACATCATGCTTTCGTTCAATATTTGCCAGAGGTGCTAACCAAAGACCAATTGACACATCTTCCGCTTTATGCAATCTGAAAATTTATGGAACAGGTAAACATATTTCACAATGTTAAACAACATTTAACTTACTTGAGAATATCCATGTTCACTGCAATAAATTTAACTAGATTGAAGGATAAAACGTATCCACCTCCGAGCGCGTATGGAAGATAATAATCACATAATATCCAATCAGTTTCTTTCCAAGGTCCACTCCTTTTAACATGTGCTTTGCCATTGAAGAAACCCCAATACAATTCCCTCTTGGTTCCTCTACTGTCCCATTTATCTAATTCTTTCAAAACTTTATGTACCAGCACAAATGAATCGTCATCACATTTCATTAAGTAGCTAAAGTCATGACGTTCGTATACTTCTTTAAGCGAATGTAAAACCTTTTTTGTTAATGTTCCATAAGAGTCTACCAATCTTGGCAATAAAAGCAAATCGTTAAACTTATGTTTTTCGGACTGCAAAGTTTCTTTCTGTTCTGGTAATACGTCCAATGTTCCTATTACAAAGAGATGTTTGACAGTAGCATGTTTTTGTGCCAACCATGTTTTTCTAATAGTTGCTCTCTGTTCCAAATTATCAGGACTGGAGAGTATAAGTATTACAAGCCTATACTTTGACTTGCTTTTCATGTCCTCCTTATCAGATGAACACTTTGTAGAGGGTAAGAAATGTACACACAGCAAAATAACCACAAATATTATTAACAATGTTGGAATGTTTACTTTGAAGTAAAACTTTTTCCTGATCATTGTATAAAAATTTTTTGATGATGATTTTAATGGTAGAAGTGCCATTGAATTCATTTAGTAAACACGTTTCTATCAATGAGCATACTTAACTTTCCTGATATTACCTCGGTGTATTTACGATTTGACGTACTAGCATTCTCACGAAGATTTCTTCTTTTAATATATATAATTTACAATTTTAACATTTCTTTTTAAAAAACTTATTTTCATTTATATTAAGAAGTTCAATCTTGTCAATGACGATCAGCTGATCGAATTCACTGAAATTTGTAAATCATCCCCTCTACGAACACGTTGCTGTTACATCCCCTCCACAAATATTCAAATTCAATATTTCAAATAAATTATCAATAAACGTTTAATAAAATGAATTAATGCTATTTTTCTTTTTAGTATTTTAATTATTACCTAAATAATTGTGTATATTAATAAGAAGAATAAGATTTGGAAAATTTATTAATAGACCATATTGAATTTTTATAGTATATGAAATACAATAACAGAAGAGGTTTGTTACTTGTTACTTAAATTGAAACTAAGTACGTAATATATTCTATAATACTTTTATTTTTTGTTTGTCTGCTTAAAATTAGATTATTTTACATATGAAATACTTGTATAAAAGAGACTGCTTTACATTTTTATTGTACAGAATTTATTACAATGTCCGTGTTAATGTCAATATCCTATATGATGTAGTGAACTGAGATAACAACTGCTATTCAACTAAATATCCAGTTAATAAATAACCTCCTGTATCACTAGCTAAAATATCAGGGTGTGTTCTATCTGGTAACACTTGATAAGAACGTAAAAAGTTTGAGACCAGCCTTAAATTAATAACATTTTGTTGTTGTTTTAACATCATGTATGTTTCTTGTAGGGGTTCCCGATGTATGTGATAAATCACAAAAGGTCTGGATGCTCCTAAAAAAGGTAAAAGAGCAGTTATAATATTTAAAGGATGCTCTTTAGCTACAACAGCTAGTCCTCTAGCTTTTGAATTCTTCACAAGATCCACAGCATGCTGGGTTTCCATCAACCATTTTGGTTTCTTTAAAGGTACAACTTCTGTAAACATACATTTATCAAGCTCATCTAATTTTCGTTTTGAGCCTGTTGAATAGTTATGCGTATCATGTTCTTTTGAAACTTCATCAGTTTCCATGAGTTCATTTGTACCATTAATGCTTTCTGAACATTCTTTGCTACTATTCTCTTCATCTTGTAAATCCTGGTTGTTCGAATTGTTCTCTAATGGGCCTGAATTGATTGTACAATTTTTTTCAACGCCTTTATCTTCATTTTCTTCTGATTTATTAACTAACTTACTGCATGTCTTCTTTGACGCTAAAATATTATTTAAAACAGCCTGTTCGCCTTGATAATATAGTCTTAGAAAGCTGTAGATATTGACACTTATTAATCTATCTAACTGTTCTTGAGGGAAATTCATAGCGTGAATGAGCAAAGCTTTTGGTACATTGCCAGGATGCAAATTGATCAAATGGCCTTTTGTATTTGCACCAATCCTATTTAATAATGCAGCTGCTGGTAAGCCCTGACATCCGCTATCATATAATATGAATAATCCTTCAGATTGAACATCAGTATACGATAACAACTGTGCCAATGCATCCATCCGTAAACTTCCAATTTTAGTATGATCTAATTTGAAATACACATCATGTAAAGAACTTATACTTGGCTTGCATATAGTTAAATATCGAATATATTTTTTTTCTTTCTTTTTCAAATACTTTTCTTGAGAATATTCCGTTTTATCAGAGAAAGATTTATTGTTTTCAATCAAGCTACCCACTATCTCTTTGCCACTTTTACCAGATTCCTGAAGCTGAACAATTTCTTGTTTTGACAGTTTCTGTGAACTGCCATCATCTATGATAGAACGATTATCATTGCCACTAGGTAAAGTATCTAATAAATCGTCCCAAGATTCAGTTTCTGAACCTTCTCTCAAAGAAAATGTTCTTTTTCCATTTTTTGATGGTGTCATCTCGAAAGTAGTCCAGAATCTTTTCCCAATAATTTCACCCATATTTACTAGATCTCTTCCTAGCATTAATTGTCCATTGGCAGTAACTTTATAAATTTTCTTAAAATTCAATTTTTTTACTATTACATACTTTCCTATCGCAATTACATCTTCGGATTCGCACATGTTTATGGACTTTCTTATACACGTTTTTATGTATTGTAACCTAAGTAGTCAACATAACCTAAGTATATAAATACCATATCATATAACCAACCGTACACCATCTGTCATAAAAGACCTCGCATTACTGTTTAAGCGAGAAACTTACCTAATGTTAGGAATTACTTTGTGAATTAATTTGTTAATACCTCGTTACCTCTTTGTTATCACATTTTTATTTATATCCTTGTACGTATTGAGATAAAAACATTTTAATCCTATTTCATTAAAAATTTTCATTCTTCTGTCATTCCATTTTTATTTAAAAAAGATCCATTACAGTCTTTTTAATTTTTATTGTAACTGTTATTTGTTGCAGTAATTAAGAAAAAATGTTTCTTTACAAAGAATTTCAAGCAGTTGTACTTGCCGGTGGAGGAGGATCTCGCATGACTGAACTAACTCACGGACAATATAAATGCTTATTGCCAATAGGGAATATACCAATGCTTTGGTATCCTCTTCAATTATTAGAACATGCTGGTTTTAAAGAAGCTATTGTTGTTGTTTCCGAGAACATGGAAAATAATGTGCTATTAGCCTTGAACAAATTGAATCTCAAGATTAAAACAGATATTGTTGCAGTCGAAGATGCGGAAGATCTTGGAACTGCAGATTCCATTAGACTCATACACGAAAAGATTCACACTGACTTTTTAGTAATTTCCTGCGATTTAATAACTAATGTTGACATATGTGAAATTCTGAATTTATATAGAAAACACAATGCCAGCATCGCTGCACTTATGATGCCTGTCCCTAAGCTACCAGAAGACTTTGTAACTCCAGGTCCAAAAAATAAACAGAAACCAGAAACTGATTTGATTGGTATTGATAACGAAACAGGACGTTTAGTTTTCTTAGCTTCAGCTTCAGATTTTGAGGAAACTATTAACATTTCACAAATGCTTCTTAAAAAGCATACAAGTTTTACTATCCACTCAAAATTATTGGACGCACATCTATATGTCATCAATAAATGGGTCTTAGACTTTTTGGTGCACAATAAGTAAATGATATATTATTAAATGGTTTTGAAAGTTCAATATATAACATATATAACACAATATTTTTTCTCTAATAGGACTTTTAGTACATTGAAAGGTGAACTTCTTCCATACATTGTTAGTAAACAATTAGCTAAGCCTCCTAAACAATGTGTAGATGATAAAAATACATCAATAGTAAAAGTTAATCTGAAGGAAGATATTTTCCGTTTTGCTGTTGAGAAACCACTGGATGAATTAATCAGGAAAATGTCAGCTCATAACGATCATACTACTGATTTAAATGACGCATATCATGGAGACATATTGAGATGTTATGCTCATATTGTTAATGGAAAATTTGGCCTCAGAACAAACACTATACAAATGTATCATTTTGCTAATGCCAAGGTAAAAATATAAAAGTAGCCCTTTACGACTGATAACTTTACACTAACAGGATAAGTATTTCAGATATCAGAATGGTGGGCTAATAACGACATAGACCGATCCGATATTCCAAGTATTTCAGCTACAGCTACTATACATAGTACACAGATGCAAGATTGTTGTGTAGATGATAATGCTATTATACATGAAAAAACTTCCCTTAAACAAAGTCACATTGGACCAAATGCGGTAATCGAATCAAAGACTCGAGTGTCTCAAAGTGTTATAATGGAAAATGTTATAATTAAGCAGAGGTAGTTGGTAAAATAATTAATTAAGCGAAATATATAAAGTAATGTTTTATGCATATAATTTATTAATTACAGATGCGTGATACATAACTGTATACTTTGCAATGGTTGTGTTATTGAAGAAGGTGCAGAATTAAAGGATTGCGTGGTTGGTCCTCAACATGTTGTAACAAGTGGAAGTCAACATTCTCGTGAAGTGCTCACTGATGCTGATAAACTTATAGAAATTTAATTATTTATCATCATATAAAGTATATTACTTATATAACCATAATAAATCACAAAATGTTTCTAAAACATTTTTGTAACTATTTCCTTGTTAAAAAGATAAAATCCAATTTTTTATTTTGGGTACTCTGATACTTACACCACTAATTTTATAAAATTCAAAAATATATAATATCCAACATATGATTAAACTGAATGGGTTTGTGCTCATAGATATTTAAAATTAATATAAAGTATGTAACTGTTCAATGAAGTGTTTATCTTTTTGAATTGAGAACCACTGTCACGTGGTACGAGCTGTTCACATCGATCGAAGGAACGTACGATTTTGGAACGCTTTTCATCCTCTCTTTGAAGTGTTCCTTCGTGCAAGATGGTGAGCGCAAATTCGGACGATTAATATCTGTTTATTACCAAGCAATCATAAACTTTTGTTATGTGAAAAGTATAAAAAATGTTTCGATAACCTTTTTAGAAATAAAATGTAACGATAGTTGTAACAGGAAAATGAAACGTAAATAAGTAATCGGTGTTACATTGTAATAGAGGTTATGCGTGAAATGTTTACAATTTGACACGCGGCTTTAAATTGTTCAAAGAAAATAACATATGTTCAGTTTGCTAGTGTTTTGTAATGTTTATTAATTTCTCTAAGTTTATATTACGCAAACTTATTTTGTAAAATTATTTTTACAGACGAAGGGTACATCAAGTTTTGGTAAGCGACGAAATAAGACACATACATTGTGCAGGCGATGTGGTCGCAGCTCGTACCACATCCAGAAATCGCAATGTGCTCAGTGTGGATATCCTCAGAAGAAAATGCGATCTTGTAAGTTCATTAAATACGTGATGTAATGCTCTGCATTCTACTTTTCCGCTACTAAAATTTTAGTCGTATTGTAGGTTAAATCAAGTTCTTGTTATTTAGCTTTAGTTATAAAATTTGAATCAAATTATAGTTTCTCAACAGTATTATGTTGTTCTTTAGATAATTGGTCGGTGAAAGCAAAAAGGAGGAAGACCACTGGTACTGGACGCATGCGTTACTTGAAGATTGTTCGTCGTAAATTCAAGTAAGTTTAAACTGATATGAATTAGCATCTCGTTCCTTGAGATACCAGAATTCAACAATTACAGTATTGTAAAGAAAAATATATTTTATTAATATTTTACATCTTTTTTAGGAATGGATTCAGGGAAGGTTTGCCAAAACCAAAAGCCGTTGCAACTAAATAATCTTGACCCATGTCATTGTGTTGTATATCTATAAGAATTTGATTACTAATAAACTATACAAAACTTCAAGGGAAATTATGTTATTTCTGTTAAAACAATCTTATTTTGAAAAGTATGCTTGTATTCGTTTTAGATAAACATATATATGTGTATATTACAAAGAGTTTACTGATAGTTCTGTTAGATATATATAGTTCTATTATTTTTACTAGGTAGAGAGAAAAAGATAATGCAGGAACAGGTGCAAACTGTAGCAGAGTAGGGGTACCTCGACTGCGCAAACGCATAATAAGCGCGTGTCCTTATAATCGCCGCGGTTTTACAAATTTTTTGCAGTTATCAGTGGTTTTACAGTGCACTATGATGACTTTTACCTGTGCATATCTGCTTTAGATTAAACTTTTTAGCTGGTAATAACGGTATGTGTTGCGACCGTGTTCATCCAAGATTTCGCCTTCATAAACATCAGAAGATTAAGAACAATCGTGTAATCATATAACACCAAAGAAAGCAGGGAACATAAAATTTGGATAATCTGCATCGTTATAAACAGGAAAAATCTGTGAGATAAAAAATCCAAGCATTCACTTTCCGCACAGTGGAATACAAGAATTTTCAAATCGATTCTATACTCATCACTCAAATGAACATTTGGAGAAAATTGTTTGGTAAATATTTCCTGAACTTCACAGTTCTGTACCAATTTATTACAGATTTTTCGTAACAAATAATTTCGATATTTCATTGTCAGACAAGTACCTATTGGCCACAAATACAGTGAGCTGTGGTTTGATGATGGCTGCAGCAGATATGATTCAACAACGCAGCGAACACTTGAAAAAGAGTAATAAGTATCTGCCAAAGGAAACTTCTGCGGTGGCTGTATCTTCACAAGAACAACAGCAACAGTTCGATGACGCTGCCGACTCAGACAAGTATGTGCACGATTTTATTAGAACTAAAAATATGACGGCCGTGGGTCTGGTTCAAGGCCCATTTCATCATTGGTTCTACATGGTTTTGGATAAAGTAATACCTGGTAGAACCGCATTGTCCGTTATTAAAAAAACGTGTTTGGATCAGTCAATCGCCAGCCCTACTTGCTTAGGCATATTTTTTATTGGACTTGGCGTGTTGGAGCGTCGGAAAATCGAAGAAATTTATGAAGAATTGAAAATAAAATTGTATGATACGTGGAAGGTATGTAGTTGATACTTTAGGAATAAGCTTTATGTATTTGCGAAAGTAATTTTGATGATATATAGAAAATCCAATAAAATCCTGATAATATAATGAAATATAAATTGTATTTTAAAATTCAATTAAAAATTAAAAATTATAAAATATATTATAATTTATATATATAAAATTATAATTATTTAATTACATATTTTATATATTATAATTTTGATTATATAATTTTTTTAGGTGGACTGTTGTTTTTGGCCTCCAACACAGTGTATCAATTTCTTTTTTATACCCTTCCGGTATAGAGTTCTGTATACGAATTTTATGACAATGATCTACGATATTTTCTTGTCATACATGAAATATGTAAGTGCCTGCATTCTCGACAATTATTTTTAGAATATACGTTGACGATTGTTTCCTTTACAGGATCACCAGTATCAGTAATGTGAAATCTCAAGACTAGTCTGTGTCCGTTTAGTGCCCCTTATTTCACTTTCAATCGCGCATAATCAATAACTTACAAAAAGTGTGAGAAACAAAATGTTTTGTTACTCCATAATTATTATTTGTGTTATTCAATTTCGTTATCGCGTTTCGAAACCTTTATTGTGCTTCACAGTTCGGTACATCTAACTGATAGGATTAAGCGTCTGTGTGATTAGCGTTGTGTGCAATAGAACGAAAACGATATTTTCATTAATAAATCGTTGAAACGTGTTAGCTCTGGAGAATCTATTATTGGAAAAATATTTTTACAGGTAAATTAATATTTAAAGTTTATATTATTAATTAACATTTAAATATTAAATATTAACGCGAAACAAAGTTTTGAAAAATATTTTCAGAAATACATTAATATTTGAACTATTAATATTTAAATCTTACTAATATATTTGTAAATTAATATTTGAACTATATTTCATACTTTAAACGCTGATTTGTTTATATAAAAATACTAGGCTTATAAAGGCTTATAAAAGGAAATGCAATAGGTGTACGACCACGTTTGACGCTAAAACAAAACAGTCTAAAGTAATTATTTTCAATATGGTATTTGTTAGAAGAAAACATAGAAGTCAAGAGTATTTTTACTTGATCTGAGTATGAATACCGGAGAAACATACGTTTTGCAATATAATGAAAAATATTGATCTTTTCGTTCTTGTTCGCTCGAAGTACAAAACTTTGGAACATTATCAGCACACGTTTGTTTTGACGCTGTCGCGTATTATAGTTGGCGTCAAAGTTTCGAAATTTATCGGTCTCGTGAATCCAAATGATCTTTATCAATACTGTTTTATCAACATGTCTATATGCAACCTCGTGTCTGATGCATCCAAATGGAATTTTTAATCGCTTTCTTATCATATGTGACAACCATCCATCGAACGGAAATTGTTTATTAGGGTTGATAGCTTTTGTTTGGCTTTCGGCGGCGGCGGGATTACGTGTTCTAAGCTTCCAGTCGCCAACGAGTAAACAGCGATTGTTAAATGTAAATACAAATAGTAAACTGTGTAAAACAATAAGCAAGATACCTTGCACACATTCCTACATTGGAACTTCCATAAGGGAAATTAAAACATTTGTACATGTACTCAATACGTATTAGAAAATTGGAATGTTGAGTATTAAAGTGAAAGTAGTGCAATCTGTAATTAGAATTAAAATGTAATTGATGATAGCAATGGTCCTATCAATCATGCTTGCATTAATACTTGGATTTATCATTTTTAATGCAAATGACTCATTTTTTATTCGTATAGAAAAAGATTTTCCTCTTTCAATAAAAATTCCATTTTACATGTGACGCAATAATTGGAACATTATTATAGAAATCGATAGTTCAAAATAAACGTGTTTAAATAATAATACAAATTTCATGGAGCATATTACATGAGTAAAAACTATGGAAATAACACATCTTATATAAATAACAGAAATTTAATGAACATTTGTTTTATTTAATTTTTTAAGATTTGATTGTTTAGGAAATGGAGGGAGATCCAACATTCGAGCAATGCCAAGGTACACTAACCCTGGAACATATAATTAATGTGACAATTTAAAATTTGATCAAAATAAAATGATGCTCGAGCCTAATTGAAATTTAATTAAAATTTTAAGTATGCTGCACATTAAAGTCTTACTGCTATCAACCGTTAAGTTACATTCTAGACAATTTTAGTCTTAATTAAATTTCTTTGTTTAAATGTGAAAAAATGAATTACCAAATCCAATTGATTGTATTATAAATTTTCCATAATTTCTTTGGACCATATCCCTTGCACAGTGCCCCATGTACAAACCACACATAGTAAAACATATACCACCAATCATTTTACATTCTATACAGTCTGTGTTTTGAACGTTGTTTACTATGCTTCTGTCGTTTTCCATTTTTAGTTAAAATTGTGTAACCCGATATTCACAAAATATTTACAGAAGAAATTTCGTGACGCATTCCTATTAAATTGTTGTCACATAGGTTATGTTTGAACTGTCATGCAGAATAGTAGGTAATAGTATATAGGTACATGTAGGTATTTTTATAATGAAGTTAATCGAGATCGAATATTTGAAATCCTTTTTTTATTTCAATAATACAGGTTACAAGGCGAAATTTTATTTTGATTTTTACGAAAATAATAGAAACATATATTATATCTCGTTTAATGAAGATAAATTAAAATATTAAATATTTAATTTTTATATTTCAAACATGTTTTATTGGTTAAGGATGTAGTAGTATAAAGTGTTTAAACTAACTGTAATCTATAATAATTTATATCTTCAACTTAGATACTAAAAATTTGACAGAGTATAAAAAAATAGTTTGACTGTATTTTGTACATTTATTTAATTATTATTTAATCTGTTGTTTTATTTTAATGTAATCAAATATACAAAGTATAAGTCTGCAGATTTTTTACATAATTCTGACCATTTTTCTCTTACTTGTTTATCAAAAATTGAATAAATAAAGCTTTGTTAGTTGTAAAAATTGTAAGAAGATTGAAACTCTCTGATATTTCTTTTTTATCATTTACTCAATGAGTTTTTTCACTTTGAAGAAACGCCTCAGGTATAAAACCTGGCAAGTGGAGAGTACACATAACCATAATGTGGAAAATATACTAAAGTGGACCACTCGAGCGTTCGTCGCCTCTAAAATTTCAGAAAATAATCATTATTTACAATTTGTCTGACTGCAAAATTACAGTGAATATTTCGTGTTTTACCGTTAGTGTCTCTCATTTCTTCTTCGTTCAACTTCATCCGAGCAAAGTCCAAAACAATTGCTTCGGACAAATCTTCCAATCGTTTCAATTCGACTTCAGAAGGTTTCAGTTTAGCAGCTTTACCTACCTATTAGTAAAAAAAACAAAAAAGGTCTCATCATTTAATTATTTTGCTGTTGTGAACACTTGAATGTTAAAAACTTAAAACAAAACAAGATTTAATTAATCAAATGAGTGTAAGTGTTCAATAACTACAAAAAATAACAGATATTACGTACTTCAAACTGTGTTAGAAATTATATTTAATTACATTAAGTGAAACATAAATAAAAATCACTGAGGGAGTGTAATTAATGTTTTGATAAGATTGGCAATTTTTCGAATGGGTGATGATCTACAGCAGTTGATAAAAATGCGAGCGAAATACAACTGTAAACACTCGATTAATTTTTTAGGTATTTTCCAAGTTCACAAATTCATTTTCTATTTCCATAAAATGAATTGGTTGTAAGAACTTTTGAAATACCCTGTTGAACTAACTGAAATCAAAACCCATGCGATTGAAACCTACACATAAAACAATTTCTCTACATTACCGACTGTACGCCCATACAAGCCACATATAGAAAAGAAAAGAGATTAAATATCATCAGATAGTTTTACAAAATTGACTGAATAGTTCAAGGACTGACAATCTATAATATGTATTCCACATTTCACCCATGTAAAAATGTGACAGATTGCCAACTCCTGTTAATTATTCAACAAATATGTTCTGTTTTTCCAATTAGAAGCCTATTAATAAGTTTCTTGATATTATTGCTTAACATATCGCTATGTATAAGAATCTTTACATTAAATAGGCTTCTCCAAGTAAAAGATCAATAATGAACCAAATATGTTCAATGAAAATAAATCGATAACAGAACATGTAATAAAAAGGATAATTTAATACATACTAATACTAAATGTGTAATAAAAGAACTTACTTCTTCATAACTTTTTGCTTCAATGCCACGCTTTGTAGCTAAATAGACTTCTTGTTTAACCTGTTTCATATCTGAAAGATTTTAATCATTGCAGTTAAACTATAAAGTTAAACTATATCTGTAGAGATGTATAGACATACTGCCTGAGAAAGACGGCTGTATGGCATGTGCCATGAAGCAAATTTCATATGTGTCATATGTCTCCATAACAAATGTAAATTTGAACCCTTTTCCATGAGGTATGTTATCATTTTTGGAAAGTACTTCCGATTTAGAATCTCGAATCTATTGAAAAACAGATTTCGAAACTTTAAATTAATAAAATATGTATATATCATATAGTATACATATATCAATGATAAAATATTTTAACTTTTCATGATGTAATGGGTAAATCTATTGAAACTAAAAGGTGACACGCGTCAAATGAGGTTAGTCGAACATAACCTTAACATGTAAAAGATGTTGAACTAAATAAACATTTGCCTAACACTTACAATATATTCGGTTTTAACACCCGGCGTTTCAGAGATTTCGTATTCTCCAATGACCAAAACATGAGCTTGTGCTTCCTCTTTTAAACATTTCACCGAGTTCGGTTCAAGATAGAACCTAACAGAATTTGCATATGCGAGCAAGGAAACGAATATCAATAAAATGCTTCGCATGTTTAAAATATTTCTTGTGATCACGGCGAATAATTTCAAACAACGATCGCGTGAATTAAACGAATGTTAAGAAAGAACTGTCATCATATTGATGAGTTGGCAGCCATTAAATATTTTGGGCGGGTCACGTGACGTGTCGAGAAACACGTGTATACCACTTTTAAGACTTATATTCGACCGTTTAAATATTCCTATAATATAATATTTATTTCTATAATATATTACTTATAATGTAATACTTAGTGGTACATAAAATACAATATTTTTCCGATAATTCTGAAAACTATGGGGTGTGCGGCCAAATTCTTGTTAATAATTAGGACCATTCGATATTCACACTCATTGGTTGAGAGTCTCAGAAAAAGCAAAATAAATACATAAATAAATATATTTGTTGCCGCTAAATCACGACACAACTGCTAACAAACTTAACGTTGTGTATTATCGGTAACGTTGAGTGCGACACCGAAATGGTAAGGGGGTCGTGTGACAAAATTTAACATTGCATGTTATGTCTATTCTATACTTTAACTGTGATTGTAGATACTGGTCGGTAAATGCTTGTATTAAATGTCAACAATTTTTGAACGCGATGTAATCGAAGAAGCGTTTGATACATGTTTTTAATAAATGGGATTGAAAATGAAGAATACTTGTTTAAAAATGAACGTAGGTAGATACAGATAGCAAAGTTGTTTTTATTGTAGTAATGATAAAATATAATTTTCATAGTAGGCTTCACGTAACCTAACTTTGGAAACTGTATATGCTTTTTTTCTTCTATAAATACGTGACTTTTTAACGTAAAACAAGGATTTATCCGTTTGCGAGTTTCTTATTTATCTTGTTGTGAAAGTGTACATATATAATTTAATGAAGATGCAACGAACAAATTTACCTATCGTCCCTATGCAGCTTGACTCATCCATAGCTATTAAAATTAGCATGGGTGGATCTATGTTCCAAGAAAGAACACTAATGGGTAGATCTGATGTGTGGCACAAGGTGAGAATTTTAAAGGGAACTCAATATGACAAAGAAACCGTGTTGAAAGCTATATTGAATGCCATTGAACCAGCAGAGTTGGTACCTGTTAAATATCAAGCCATTGGAGAGGATACGTATTTTCTGGCACGAAACTGTGCTCATGCTTTAGACAAACTATGCAAGACTAACTTGATAATCAAGAATCCAGAAGGAGATCCGTTGATTTTAATAGTGACATTAGGATTTGCATCTATTCATGATTTGAAACTAAATCTTCAGCCATTGCTTCTTGCAGCACTGGCTAAGAAATATGATCCCAACAAGAAGAGCTTAAATTTGGAACAGTTCCACAGAGATCCTGACATGTCAAAGACTGTCTATTGTCCTCTATCCCAACAAAGAACATTCAATCATGTTATGAAATTAACAAAGACTGCTATTGCCACAGTGGAAAACCTAAATCTTCAAAAAAATGAACTGTTCAATCTCTCTCCTATAGAAGTTTCTGGTTTGACTTCCATTAAATATCTAGATTTAAGGCACAATAATTTATATAATATGGAGGTTCTTGCCCCACTGAAAAGTCTGTACATATTGAAACTGTGGCTGGATGGGAATCCTCTCTGCGAAAATTACTCAAAACCAAAACAGTATATAGAATCAGCGAAGAAATATTGTCCTAATCTGATCCAACTGGATGGTGTTTATGTTAAAACAACTGGTCTACCTGTAACCTACATAAGGTACTTAAAAAACGAAACCAGGGAAGATCTAGTCAATAAATTCGTCACGCATTTTTTTAACTTGTATGACCATGGCGACAGAACAATTCTCAGAGGTTTATATCATAAGAACGCATTTTACTCTATGTGCTCGAGTATTCCTCCGGCCGTAGCTCATAAAAGGAACCTCGTTCAATTCACTGCGTGTAGAAACTTGACAAAGAATGCGGATCCTACTAAGAAGAGACAACACCTTTACTTTGGCCAGGACAATATCCTGGGTGGGTTGAAGAGATTACCAAGATCCTATCACGACAAAAATTCGTTCGTTTGCGACCTGATTTACGATGATGGAAAATGTATAGTTATCTCGGTCGGTGGTTTATTTAAAACCATGGGTAATGTTTCTCAAATTCTATCATTTAATAGGACGTTTGTATTACTGGCTGGAGCAGACAATGAGTATAATATTTTAAACGATCAATACTTTGTCGAGTTGACCATAGAAGAAATTCCACCAAGCAGCATTGAGACCAAGATCTCATACGAGGAAATAGTACCGACGTGCTTCAGTTCCACCGAGAAGAAAGAATTATTGCACAAATTTTTAGAGACAACCTCATTAAATGACGAATGGTGTCATACGTACTTACAGGAAGCTAAATGGGACTTGAGAAAAGCGATTTCAAATTTTATGAAAGACTACAAATCAACGACGGTACCGGCCGAAGCATTTTCAACATAGTATTTCATATATTGTTTTAATTATAACAAACTGTACATTGAATGAAAACTGTATGTTAAGATTGTAAATACTTTGATGAAATATATTTTCACTTCTTGTAATTATTGTAATTATCTCCTTGTAATAAAATAATTTAGATTCGTATCGTATGTATTATGTTATTCTCTGCATTACCGGCAGCCGCTATTTGTAATAGATCTTACGTATGTGCCGTCTCAGTCGTGCAGAGTTCGCTAGCATATTTTTTGACGATATCCGTAATTTAGGATTGCAGACAGAAAATTGTATTAAATAGTATGTCTGTACGGCTCTTATTTATATCAAACTCTTAATCGTGGAACGTCTAATTTCATTCGGATATATGTATTTAATTAATTCTTACGCGGTTTCTTGGAAATTCAAAATTATCAGAAAATAATTTAATAACCAATATAGTTTTATTCTATTCGTCTTACATAGTACTTGAACTAATTTTTGTAGATTTCCTATCAGTTTTGATAAACAATACTATCGTTAGTACAATTTCTAGAATCCCACATTTCTTTTAATAAAAATTTATAAATATAAATTTGTACAATAAAAATTGCATCTATCGTTTCTGAGTTCTAAAACTATTAGGTGATTATACATCAGAAAATAATTTAGTGACACATGTTAATACATTTTCAGAAATTCATTTTTGTCAAGGTATTCCAATGCAACTTTAAACAACTGTCAAATTTAATGATAATGCCAAAAAGATATCTTCAAACTCCACCTGAGAAAAAATTGAAAACAGTCAAAGACTCTGTCAAATCAACCAAGAACGTGACAATTTCTACTGAACATAACCTCGACAAAGTCACTACTTTTCTTAGCAATATGCAAACTGAAAAGCACGATGAAAAGGTTTTAGACCATATTAAAACAGTTCCAGAGATTAAAGTCGCCCATTTAGACACACCTACTAAATCGGAAAATGACAAGAAAGAATACAGGTGATGAAAAGGTGCATCGTGTAAAGTCTTTCTGCTTTCTTCACATTTTAATGATTTTTCATTTTGTTTAGGGTAATTAAATTAGAAAATGGATTGACAGCTTTGTTAATCTCGGATATGCATTCCCGAGCCTCTCAAAATTGTAATAATGAAACAGAAAGTAAAAGATACAGTTACTACTTTACTTCAACATGATTTTATCACTTATATATTAATTATTAATATTTGTTACTTACCAGTGAATGCAATAGCTAGTGACAATGAGAGTGAAGAAGACAATGAAGATGATGAGACTGAAAGTGAGGGCGACGATGATGATTATGAAGATGATGATGATGATGATGATGAGGATGATGATGATGATGAGGACGATGAAGATGATGCAGAAAATGATCAAGTTGAAGAACATAAAATGGATTCAAAAAAATCCTCTGCTCGTCGTAAACAGTTAATAAGAGAAGAAAAAATGGTATTTTCATTCTAAATATATAATTTAATGTATATTTAATACAAATATATGTACTGATCATATTCTTAAAGTACAGTTACAAACATTTTTTATATAGGCAGCATGCGGTTTATCTGTGGGTGTAGGCAGTTTTAGCAATCCTCCAGAAATCCCTGGTTTGGCACATTTTTTGGAGCACATGGTCTTTATGGGATCCGAAAAGTATCCTGAGGTATTGATCTCAAGCTTAATAATTAAAAAATTATTCATAGCTATATAAGTATATTATACCATGCATGATAATTTCCTACTGTACCCATATGATTCTCATTTTCTAATACTAAATACTATAGCCATTTGCATTTATGTTTTGCAACTGAATTTAGAAAGAGTTAATGTTCAGTGACTTTGTAGGAGAATGACTTTGAAGCATTTATCAAAAAAAGAGGAGGTTCAGATAATGCTTCTACTGATTGTGAAGTAACAACATTTTACTTTGAAGTTCAAAAAAAGCATCTTTTATCTGCTCTTGATCGATTTGCCCAATTTTTTATTAAACCCTTAATGAAAAAGGACGCTATAACGAGAGAACGTGAAGCTGTAGAAAGTGGTACGTATTAATATATCAGAAATAATTCCTTCAAAAGAATGGAAAACAAAATTAAATTTATTCTATAGAATTTCAGATGGCCTTACCGTCTGATGTGTACAGAAAAGAACAATTGTTTAGTAGCTTTGCAAAACCAGATCATCCTGCCACAAAATTTTCATGGGGTAACTTGGTAACATTACGCGACAATATAGAAGACGATAAATTGTATGAACAATTGCATAAGTTCAGGGAATATCATTATAGCGCTCACAGAATGACCCTTTCCATACAAGTGAATATATTCTACCAACTTATAATTTAATTTTGAATGGATGAAATGTTAACTGCAAATTTCTACAGGCTAGACTTCCATTAGACGTATTAGAAGATTATGTAAAACAATGTTTTGCAAATGTACCGAACAATGGGTTACCTCCAGATGATTTTACAGTGTTCAAAGGAGCAGATTCCTTCGATACACCGAGTTTTCGTAAAATCTATAAAATCAAACCAACAAAAGATATTTGCAAAGTATACTGTCCCTCCTTTACTTTAAGAATTCTTTAAAAAAATGTTGCCTACTAATTGTTTTCTGAATTCTGCAGGTAGAATTAACATGGGTGATGCCACCTATGCACGACTTGTACAAAAGTAAACCACACCATTACGTTTCACAGATCGTTGGATACAAAGGAAAAGGTTCTTTGATCAGCTATTTAAAAAAAAAGATGTGGTGTTTGGATATTAACAGCGGAACCGACGAAAGTGGTTTCGAGCACAGCTCCATGTACGCATTGTTTAATTTATCGTTAGTGTTGACCGAACAGGGACACGAGCATCTACAAGAAGTACTGGACGCTGTATTCTCTTATATTAAAATGGTGCGTAAGGAGGGACCCCAGAAACGAATATATGACGAAATGCATAAAATAAGAGAAACGAGATTCAGGTGAATACACATATAAAGAGTGGATTGTAGTCTACGAATGAAAATTTTCTCCTTCAATGATTTTGAAGTGGCTCACTTGATTCGACGTCGACTTTAATGGACGGAGAACACTGAAAGTATTGCTTTCAGATACATGGATGATATACCACCAGTCGACTATGTGGAAGATTTATGCGAGAGTATGCATTATTATCCTCCTCAAGATTATATAACTGGTGGCCATTTATATTTCGAATACAATCCCGAGGCTATACAAGTATGTATGAATTACTTGATCCCGGATGACGTGAACATTATAATTTTTAATAAGAAATACAACGATGAAGAATTCGAGAAGATTGAGCCATGGTTCAAAACTAAATACACCGATATGGAGATACCGAAAGAATGGATGGAACGCTGGCGTACCATAGAACCATTGCCCGAGTTCCATTTACCGCTACCGAATATTTTCCTTGCCGATGATTTCAGTCTTATCCCTATACCATCAGATGTTCCTAAGTATCCCACAAAAATCTATTCAGATGAAATAGTTGAAGTTTGGTATCGACCTGATCCAAAGTTCCGTCTACCTGAATGCTATATGTATTTTTATATTATATTACCTTCGATTACTTATTCGCCTAAAAGGTAAAGTTTCATAAATATCATGTAGCTGTAGTAACATTCTTAAGAAAGGACATCATCTAGAGGCGTCCTAAATATGGGTAAACTTTAGGAATTTTTTTTGTTAATAACCATGAAGCGAAGACTTCTAATTTTTTCTAGGTGTATAACTGTAATCTTTTGCTTTATATTTATATTTTTTTCTAAGCCAAAATGTTACAAAATGTTGGTTGACACGATTGCAAACAACTGAAATATCTGAAGACAAACATTTTTGTAGGTTTATAAACGGAAATATGTTATCTAAAATATAGTGTACAGATTTTTCGATATTTCAATTATTTCATTTTTTATAAATATTTGAAGTTAATTTTTAGGGGTAAAAACAGGTTTTTGCACTTCAAATGCTTGCCATTTCCATAATAATTAAAATTTCGAAAAATCCATAGGCTACATTTTAGATAATATATTTCTGTTTATAAATTCACGGAAATTGTTATTTTCGGATGTTTCAGTTGTTTGCAATTAAGTTGATCAAGAATGGATGCTTTAGGAAAAGGGGTAACACTTTGGTTTAGAAAAAATATAAATATCAAGCAAAAGGTTACACCCAGAAAAATTCAGAAGTTTTCACTTAATAATTATTAACAAAAAAATTTTTAAAGTTTACCAACATTTAAAATGTCTCTAGATGGAGCTCCCCTTAATTTAACTAATGTGCATGTGCTCCTTACAGTGCCGCTTTGGCAGACTTATTTACCTCAATATTGAGGCAACTGTTAGTAGAAGAATTGTATCCTGCAATTGACCTAAATTATGAAATTTACACAAGCGACAAAGGTATTGCTGTTAAAGTGAGTGGATTCAACCAGAAACTGCCGGTAAGTTGATACACTACATTGCACTGTTTGCGTTATAACTCTTCTTTACAAACTATCCGTTTTCAGTTATTATTATTCACTATAGCAAGGTACATTGCGGAGTTTCCGACACTCGTGACAAAAGAGTTATTTGACATTATGAAGGAAAAACAAATTAAAGATTATTACAACAGATTTTTAAAGCCTAATAAGCTAGTGGAGTATGTGGCAAATCGTACAATTTTACAATCACTAAAATAAATCAAATATTTTGATTTTTATAAATTGTTTTAGTGACGTGAGGTTGTCAATTTTATTGTTGGTTCATTGGTCGGCTACTGACAGACATATGGCTCTCAGCGATGTTGAGTTCGAAGAGTTTCAGAATTTTGTCAAGTACCTCACCAATCACGTTTACATCCAGAGCCTGGTGCAGGGTAACATGACAAAGGAAGATGTTATTAAAAATGTGCAGGAATTCATTAAGATACTGAAATGTGGACCAGTATTGCCTAATACTTTGCCTCAGATCAGAGTTACCCAAATACCAATGGGTTCTCATTGCTGCAAAGTAAGGAATTTCAATGGAAAGGATGTAAATTCTGTTATAACAAATTACTATCAATCTGATGTAGCGTCTATTAAATTGTTAATCATCATTGAACTTATTATTGTAAGTGCAAGATTCATCACCATGTATTGCATTGTAATTTAAAATTACAGAAACTAATGTGCTTTCATTTATAATTAGATGATTATGGAGGAGCCTGCTTTTAATCAGCTGAGAACATTGGAGCAACTTGGCTACGATGTCTTCTGTCTTGTCAGGGAAACTTTTGGAATACTCGGATATTCTGTTACAGTTCAGACTCAAGCAGATAAGTATTCAACGGAACATGTGGATAATAGGATCGAAGCATTTTTAGAGCTCATCAATAAAATTCTGAAGGAAATGACGGAGAAGGAATTTGAGCTCATAAAGGAGACATTGACAAAAGAGAAGCAATGCGCTGATATAAGTTTAGAGGAAGAAGTTAGCAGAAACTGGGCAGAGATTGTGACAGAAGACTATATGTTCGACAAAATTGAAAGGGAATTAGTTATGATAAAACAGATCAAACTCACTGACCTCTGTGAATGGATGAAATCTCATACCACCAATGGAAGCAATTTAAGGAAGTTAAGTGTACAAGTTATTGGAACTTCTAAAACAACAGAGAAAGAAAGTAGTGACAATGTTGACTCACGTATAAACAAACAAGAAAGTAAGTGTAATAATATACATCAAAACAAGTCTATTTTGTATTCCTACGTCATTCCCATTAAAAAAAATAATACTGAAAGAGGTCATACAATTTCTAATGGCTTTTCTATTTTTCAGGCAATTCGGAAGTAGAGAAAACTGGAAACAAGAAGTATCCGTTTAGTTATATTGCCAACATGGAATGCGAGGACGACACGTGTTCAACAAATTACATCACTGACGTACAAGAGTACAAAAGCAGACTGTATAGTTATCCTATACATCGCACACTGCCTTCTAATATAAAACTCAATTAAATTAATATACACACTAATATCTAACCTGTTAACTGTGAAATTTAATTTCAGAAATCTTTGATAATGCTTACAATGAAATTAAATAATGAAGTGTATGCTCGTATAACACAGACCAAATGCACCTATAATATATTCTAACAAAAAGCTAAAGCAAAACGAAGAAGAATTACACGTTTATCTGAAAAAATAAATAATTTATCATTGACAGAATTAGTATCATTTTGCTTTTAAGATGATATGTATACACGTCGAATGCAGTTAATTGGTTAACTCTGTTTAGCAAACAATAAAATGAAATAAAAATGAAATTCATATTACAAACACCATGGTCTGTTCCATTACCAATAATATTGTTCTATTTAATACACTTAACCTTCTTATAACACGATGCTCTGAAAACACGATTTTGATAAAATAAAATAAATTTAAACAACCTTCACAAAACATGAATGTTCCACCATTACTGTTTTAGACTGTGAAAATACTGTTTACAATACGTAATGGAATTAAATAACTGTTTCATAGGAGGATGGACTGTGTTTTCAAATGATTAGATCGAGTTAGATATTTAATAATTACTTGTAATTATAAATTTAAATTTTTAGAAAAAACAAAATAGCTTAGAATATAGACTATCAAGCAAACATATAAGGCAGCAAAAGAGCGAGAGTATGAAAATAAAGTGGAAGCGAATCTTAATGATACAAGATTGTGTTCATTTTTTTATATAGTTCTTTTAATTGTATTCAAGACATGACAACACGTTTCAATAAATCATTATTAACTTCCGAAAATGTCAGCCAACCATCTCAGAGAACCTCTCACACGAACAGCTTTCTTACAAAACTTCATTGAAAGTTTGTTTCCTTTATTTCCGAACCGTGCAGTATTTGTCCTGCAAAGTTTTTTTCATTTTAACAGAGGATCTGTGAAACCTTAACCGTTCTACTTTGCATCTGTGTTGTGTAATTGCATTTCTCTTTTTTCAATTTTCCCTTTCATATATGAAAAAAAGAAGGTAAATATATCTTTAAAAGAAACAAACTTAAACCATCTGTCATTGGTGAAACTTCTCTGCTCGTTTGAGACAAAGAAAACTAATCTCCCTTTTTTTATTCCCCAGTGTGCGACCCCGATTGGTTTCTTTCTTTCTTTCTTTCTTTCTTTCTTTCTTTCTTTCTTTCTCTTTCTTTCTTATTTTCCTTCGTTGAAAAGAAAAATGCCATTCAACCGGCAGAGCAGTAGCGTTCCAAACAACAGATTCACACGAAAATATGTCGATGCAATTTGAATACTCTAAATTGTTTACAACATCCATTAGAAGTGCATTTTGCATTTAATATTTCGAATAATTATTGAATATATTGGTTTCCTTTTGTTTGTAGTATTATAGAGTTGCCACTACATTTATATAATGATTACCTCCTACTTTCCAAATATGTATCCACTTTAAAAGTACCTTTAAATGTGACGTTTTTTTTTTGTTAGCTTTATAATAAATTCTCGGTTGCCTCGTGTTCTCGCCAGCACTGATTCTTCCAGTTTCCATTTTAGTTTAATCAGAAAGTATTCAACGAACATTCGGAATCATTCAACTTCGTTCCATTTATTTAATTCACGAATAATTAATAGATTTTTGCGCGCTGCTTTCTTTTCATTTTTTTTCCCAAATACTTTTTATTTATCTTCCGCGCCGGTTTAGACTCTTTCCGTTTTACGTTTCGCATATATATATATATCATTTTTTTTCGTTTGTTTTTGTTCCAGTTTTCCGAAACCAGCAAAAGCATAGAATCAGCTCTGCTTGACACTAGACATGAATGGGATATATGTTACAACAGTAAGTTACAAGGTAGAATAATCCAACAAGAATACATCGATGTGACTGTGTGTGTCAGAGAAAAAAAAACATGGGGACCGAATGGGTCGGTTGTCTGCACTTCTAAAAAAGCTCCTCGAACACACCGGCTAATTATTTAATACGACTAATGCAGCGCGACGTTTGTGTGCAGATTAATCATTGGTTCATCGGACCGTTTTCTGTTCTCTAATAGCATAATCGAGTGTGCCACAACGTTCGGCGTACCTGGGCAGGTACGTTTATAATAATAATTATTATTATTAGTATTATTATTATTATTATTATTACAGAGTAACGACGAAGCTTCAACATTGTTGCATCAAGTAAACGCGGCGGCAGCATTTAACGGGTGTCCTCTGATTTCTTTTTTATCAACAAGACTGTTTTTCAAAGCGATGACAACACACACACACACCGACCCATCTAGGTCAAACTAAATTAACATGATCACTAACAACGTTATATAGCGCACGCACAATTTCTGTCGCTTTAAAGAAGCACAAATATATAAACCTTTTTCTTTCTTTCTTTCTTTTTTTCTTTCTTGTTCTTTTCGTTTGACAAACATTGTTCGCTCGACACGCAAAAGAATCCGTTCTTCATCCAACCAGAAGAGACACCTTTGTCGCATCCCATGCGCTACACACATGACCATCGATTCCTATACCTTGTCCCGGTTATTACGTGTTACGAAAGAAGTAGAAGAAAAAAAAACAAAAATGGAGAGAGAGATTATAAACGAAAAATTAAAAATGAAAAAAAACATACCCACGATCATAAATTGTATAACGTACAATGGTTGCGTTTCGTTTACGCGCTCGCAATACTCTTTTTTTTCCACCGTTTCTTCGTTACGTCTCGTTTAGCTATGAAAAATAATAGCAGAATATACGTGTGTTATTGTAATATTTAATAAGAATATATAAGGACGGGGCCCACATACGTTTGCAGCTACATCGATAAGTGTTACTTTTTTTTTTTGTCCTTTTATAATCCGTTACACGTCGTGTCTCCTTATATCTTTTTCTTTTTTTTGGATTTTTTTTTATCGCTTTATGCTTGGATAATTCATTTTTTTTTTGTCCATTATTTAGTTTACTGTCATTGCTCTACCGTACTTTTAAATATATCTTCGTTTAATAGGTAATGCGCAAGCGAAGAGAAACTATGGTAAAGAGAGAAACTTAAAGTTTACGTTGTTCGAGCATTACACGTGACGGACTTTCGCCGGTGAGTGACTTCAGTCATTCGAGTCACTTAGCTTTCTCATCGAGATGAGAGGAAACATTGAACGTTTGCCTTTTCCTTTTAATGCCCATTAGGTGTGCTCGCCTCCGCAGAGATACAGCGAAACAATAATCAAGAGAACGCGTTCACCGTTACATTCTGGCCACCGTCGGTAGCATTTGTTTGCCATTTTTCCTCGGCAGCGATTATCGTTTCGAATAAACCATTGAAATCAAACGATCCAGCCCGTTTTGTTTCCCTTTCTACAGGTATATTCCTTCTATGTACGTATATATATACATATGATACTTGTGTGATTTGTCGCGGAATGACCCAGAACACTATTACAACGCGCGATTACAAAATAAAACCGTCAACGGAACACCCACTAACAAAGGTTCATGAAAATAGCAATCAGTGGTACAATAACAACAATAAAGGAGAACCGGACAGCGAAGCAGCGCGACAGGTTTCACTCTGTTCTCCGGTGCGGCGAGAAACGATCGTTTTCTGTAACGGTCACAGGCGCTACGCAAGCGTTACATGTTGAATGAGAAAAGCGTTGTACGCGCGATATGGTAAGAAGCGTTTGAAAGAAGAAAAAAAAAATACCAAAAAAAAAGAAAAAACGTAAATGAAAAGAACAACGAAATAAAGTGGTCCATCGTTTACAATAATGAACGGTTTCGCACGTGGACGCGCGTTACAATTGCAAAGCGAAGCAACGAAAAATGCAACTGAAAAGTGATCGCTTAAATTTCTATCGTCTCTCGCGCCGACCGTTTCGCCGCCTATGAGAAGCGTTTCATCGTCGTTCCATTTAGCGTTGGTTACACAGCGAAGGAGTTTCAGCGGAGTAGAATTAATTCATCGGTTCGTTTCTTTCCTCCGTTCGTCACCGCAATCAGCACGCAATCGATTTGAAAGGATCATTCGTAAAATGGCTTTACCCTTCTAAAGTACATAAGAAAGTGCTTTTTTCCCCCCTATCCGTCGGGTTTCGCTTCGTTCACATTTTTTCCCCCGATTTTTTCTTTCATTGCTCGCTGGGATACGTTCTAACATAGACAAGGTTTCGTGGGCCCCTATTTATTTTTTCATTGTTTCTTTTACCGTTACGCTCTCTTTTATTTTCCTTTCCTGTCCTCACTATTTACTTATTACAACGAAAAGCAGGCACGAGTCTGGCGCGCGTCCCTTCTTTATCGTCGACCTATGTTACACTGCAACCTTTCGCTCGTTTCATTTTTCCCGGTTCGTTTGCACACACCATTTCCTTACGTTCATGCGATATACTTCTGTTGTTGTATTCAATGTGGATTTCCATTATTTAAGATACACCTTTTTTTACTTTTCTTTTTTTATCGTTCGTTCGTATTTATCATATTCCCCCGTTTGCTTTTATATTATTTCCATTGTATTGCTTGCTTGTTCGCTTCGTTTACTTATTATCGATATCGTTACCATTATAATTATTATTATTAATATTATTATCATCATCATTATTAAATTATTCCTTGTTTGCATACTTGTTAATTGCGTTTACTCATATCAGCGCAGCAGCAGCAGCTGATCGTGTAGTGTACATCATATGTGTTTGTGTCATCGTTTTCTTTTTATTATTTTCATATATATTTATTATACATATATTTTTTCGTTCTTCTCCGTTGTTTTAACATTGATTCCTTTTTATTTACGCATTTCTTGGCATTTCCCTGGATGACCGTTCGATCAGTGATTCCTCGGAAAGAAACTCTCCCGTATCCTTTACGCGACAAGCGTAAAGTGGCGTGATTTACGTTTTACCCCTCGAATATTCGTTTTATCGTTCGTTCGCAAGTTAGATCCGGAAAACGGTCTGTTTCTCTAGTTTTCGCGGCTTTACGTTTAACATGATTTACGTTGCGTTGCTCGTGTGTGTGTATGTAATGTACAATTGCCGTTGTTAATTTTTGTTTTCGTTTCCATCTCGTTTTTTTTTTCTCTAATATGCTCAAAGAAGTTGCACGGTGTGACGTCTGTTCGAAACCATTTCTTTTTCTTTTCCCTCTCTCGTAGACGCGAACTCGCGCGTCACCGTTACTCGGAAAACAACGTGTAAGTATATGTAATCGCGTGTACGTACTTTTTTAATTGAAAAATCGTGGAACAATAGCGAATCGTTTGTACGTGAACATATACGGTTAGCTCTCCAATCACGGACACTCCTTTCAACTTTCTTCGCTTTCGGCGTTCCCAAAATCCACTTCGAGCGATCTGTTTCGCATTGAAAATTTTTGTTCGTTATCTCGGAAAACTATTTGTTACATGCATACGCTCGCATCGAAGCTGACAACACGACGTTACGTCTCGTTTTTTTTCTTCCCCCTTTAGCCATTTTTGTCTTCTATCAAATTCGTATTTCATTACAGTTTCCTGGTTCGATTACATTTTATTTTCCCCTTTTAGTCGGCAAGCAACTCAGTACAGTCTGAGAGCAGCCCCGGAGACACAGATGAATTAATGAAGTTTTTCGTTTTTCTCTTTTTTTGTTTGTTTGTTTGTTTTGTTTTGTTTGTCTTTACCAATCACGGATGTCAAACGTGTTCAACATACCATCATCGTCTAAAGCACTTTCATCCTTTTCTACCATCTCTCTTCCACTCTCTCGCTTTCTCGCTTTTCCCCTTTCTCTCACTCTCGCTCGCACGATCCCTTTCTCTCTCTGTGATCTTACTCGTTTAAATGTGTTCTTTCTCTCAGGCTCGTTTAACCACCACTCAAATTATATAAAGTTTCTCATTGTCTTAATGCATTTTACGCAATAACAAATCTACAAAAATATAACATTTTTTATTCTTATCTCTCGTTATATTATCTCAATAAATGATTTCTCTCTCTCTCTCTCTCTCTCGCTCTCTCGCTCTCTCGCTCGCTCGCTCACTTTCTTTCTCTCTTTTTCTCGCTCACTCACTCTCTCGTTCTCTCTCTCTCTTTCTTTCTACCGTTCGCTCGTTCCATCTTACTCTCGCCTTTCACTACTGCATTCAGACACATTCTATTTGTCTCAACCTTTGCTCTCTTTTTCCTCTCTTCCTAATCTCTCTTTCTTTCTCTCTCTCTCTCTTTCTCTCCCCCTCTTTAATAATCGTGTTCTGTCGTACTGTCTTGTTTCTCCGTTTTTTCCATTTTTTTCTCTTTACACGTTTTATGTATATCATACTTGACGGATAAAAATCCATTCTCCAATGATCTTTGGTAGAAAGTCGGTTCGACTATTCTACGCCATAAATAGTATTATTTTTCTTTTTTCTTCGTTTAACGTAATCATCCCCTAACTCCGTTCTCGCGGCAAGCGCGCGCGCGACACGGGTGCGCTTTTATGTACACCAATCACACTGTCACTTCTAAAGTAACTATTCGTATGTACAATTAAACGAGGGATATACGACTCTTAAAATATGCTACACGAGGCGCGAGTATCTCGCAATTTCCGCGATGTTCCATCGACATCTCACCCTTCCCCCTAAACGCTAACAGAAAAACAACAAAAAGGACCGAAATATTTGTATTTTCTCTACAAAATATTCCGACTGTTAATACGCAGTCCCTCCCTCCCTCTCCACGACGCCCGGGTCAACAAAATTTAGAATTTTAAGAACACCCCGATAACAGAACTCTGAATTTGTTGTAGCATATTTTCGAAGCGATACCGGGACCTACCGTGAGAGCACACTCTTTCAGAGAACTTCGCAGCTTCCACCGACGGCCGACGGTCTCACGGTATGCCCTGAGAAACTACGATTACAATTATCGTACGCAAATTGGTAATTCGTTCCGAAGTCGCATACATACACACATACACACACAAACCACACGCACCTACGCACGCATTCCTCTTCTCCTCCGACGCAACAGCAAATAAATATATATCGTTAGGGGCTGCGTGTACGTGCGCGCGCGCGATCCTCCGTTAATAACCACAGGGTCCGCACGCGTGCGTCCACGGAGCGCCAACATTATTCAACATCCCACGTTTATATATATATATACATTGTCGTGGTTCTCTTTTCCCCTAAATACTCACTCGCAGTCCACGCGCTCGTCATTCCGTCTAACCGCACAGCGATTCGCAAATAAAACAGTCACTCATCTCCGCACGCGCTCTTCTCTCGCAATATTTGTCTCACACATGTTTGATACACGGGATTACACGCGCACACTCGCTCGCTCGCTCGCTGAGCATTCACAGCTTACACATATAATATGCTATATATCAGAAACTTCTAATCTAAATCATATATAAATATATATTTTACCTATATGAAAAGCATCAGTCTCCATTTGCTAATGAACATCTCAGTATTCTATACCGCGTCGCACACCATGCCCCGCGGACACGAAACGTTAACCTATCCCCAGTGTAAAACAGCGAAACCTGTTTGCCTATCCGTTTAACCTTACGCGTGTCGTGTGGGCTGTTGCCATTTGTTTGTGGTTATGTTTGTGTTTGTGTATGTGTAAGAATATGTATATGTATATGAGTGTGTGCGTGTTCGTGAGTGTGCGTGTTACGTAAACAGTTCATCGCGGTGAATTAGAGTACTGAGACCGTCAACGCGAGCATTTCATATAATACCGGAAAATATATATTTTCATTGTAAAAAAAATAATCACACTTCTTAAGAATTAAATACTTATTAGCAGCTGACGACGACTTGTTCTCATTTAGTAAAATTAGCGCACGCATACACTAATCAGTCGAGTTCATCCCATGGTGATTCCGAGCGCGGAACAGGTGAAACAACACGCTCGTCTAGCACAAGCACAATCTTAACCCCTTTTTTTTTGTTTTATTTCTAAATACGGTTTTCTGGTTTTTTCTGTTTTTTTTTCTATTTTGTTTGTTGTTTCTTTGCTTCGCTTGTTTGCTTGTTTCTTTTTTTTTTTGTATCTTACGCATTGAATGGTACGTTTTGGCAGTGAGGACATCGTATTTGTGTACGTCGGAAACGGGTCTCTATCCTGTGTATGTTTTTGTTACATAGTCTTGGCATCGTTAACCGACGCCTTGTCTCCTATATTAGTTTAATTAGTTTGGCCCCATCAGAGCTTTAGACATTATCGAGTGATTCTGCGCGCGGACATTTGAAGGGTCTCTCTCTGCGCCGTTGTGCGAAATGTTAAGGCGATTCATCAACGTGTCGCTCGCTGCATCTTCGAACATACCCGAACCACACTGTGGAAACAATGTTTCTTTTTCTTTTCCCCCGCTTCCTTCGGTCGTGTGAAAGGAAACTAATTATCGACTGAATCTTCTTCGCCGGTAAAACTTGGAACGTTCAAATGCCGTGTACCGCACAATCACCCCGTTACATGTATAATAAGATTTTGATTGCAGTCTTAAGTCACATCCGGGAGTGTCTAAAAGTCGATAAAAAGTCACATATATATATGTATATATATATAAATACCTAATTCTCGGCGGTGACTGAAGCGACGAGAGAAGCGTCTCCCTGCCCTTTTTCTATTCCTTTGCCATTTTCAACGGCGTCTTCGAACTGGCCTGGCACCGGCAGCGGGTCTTTTGTTGCATTCGTGTTCGAAATCGAATCGCTGGTCGCGAGAGCATAACAGCCATTAAAAATATCCACCGAGTTCGACATCGTTAACCTTTAACCCTTATCATTTCAACAATATCATAGAACAATTGCCAGTTGCTCCGAATAAATTTTATTAATCTCAAAGAGGAAATTCAATTATGATTGTTAGGTAAGCATCAAATAATACTAAAAAGCAGGAAATTAATTCATAGATATTTTACTGTTGCAATTGTTTTTTATGTATCCGTGCTTGGCGGTGAAACTGACGATTGAAGTGATAAGGACTAAGTATGAATGTGAATTTAACCCTTAACCACCGCATGGCAGTCAAACGGTTAAAAAAGAGTACTTACTTGTAATCGGTTATTCCGTCAACGCCGTTACCTCGTCCCCTGCTATCTTTCTTCTCGCATTCTTTGCCTTTTTTCACAGTGGCCTTCTTCTTACCTGTTGCCTAAAATAGAAAATCGAAGTTAATGGCGTTCTGTCACAGTTTAACAAGCTGCCACAAGTAAATTTAAAAAAAAAATTGGCCATCAATAACTGGAGCTTCCAAATTGCTCGAGAATAATTACAATAAAAAAGCTGATGTTGATTAAAAGTATTTAGTAACATAAATAGCTAGATAATAGTGTAACACGAGTACTGTAATAACAAATCATTAATAATTATTTCTAATACAATTTGCCTTCATTACGAAAGAATAGGTATTATTATACAAAACGATCGAAATTCTTGTGGAAGTTAACGAATTAAACAAATCGAATGAAAGAGAAACGGAACAGAAAGGAAATTGTAATTTTCCACCTTCATCTGGGTCTTCTTTCCACGTCCTGCTATTTGCGTGCGATTGTTTCCACGCGCCTGAAATGTCGGCCGACCCATAGGAGTGAAGCCACGTGGCAGGCCATATTTCAGACCACCGATTGACGTTACCTAAAACATATCGCTTAATAGGTTATATTACACCATTACGAGATTTATAACTGATAATTAGTAGACTAGAATAATTTTGGGCAAAGAAATTACTGAACCACTTCGTTAACAAATAAGGGGTTGATGCAGAAGTTTTGACATTTTTTAAATAAGGAATAGAAGAAAGAGTTCTCAACTGTTCGCTGGCTAAAGCAAATCTAAGTAAAAATGAAGAGAGAAGTGTGAAGAGAAAAGTATTATACACATTATGATATTAGGGGTATCCATAAGTCATCAATTTTTTTTAGATAACTGAGTTAATTTAAGCTGACTTAAATATATTTATTAGTACGGATAGGTTTTTTATATTTTGCAAAGTTTGAATGTGAATTTATATATAATGCAAAAGAATTATCCTGTCATAAAATGGTGGACTATCAACCTACTGAAGAACATATATAGGATTGTATGTTGTTTCATTTTCGTTCAGAATTTAATGCAAGCACCACAACAACAAAAATTTGTGATATATATAGTCAATAGGTGTCAACATTAATTTAACAAATTTATCAAAAATTTTGACATGAATGATGGTGCTAGAAATAAAAGACCTAATGAATTCGATAATGATGCTTTAAAAGCTCTAGTAGAATTGGATCCCAAATTGTCTGTGCATGAAGTAGCTGATAGACTTGGAGCTACGTGGTCAACAGTACAAAGACACCTTCATGAAATTAGAAAGGTGCATAAGCAAGCTATTTAGATTTCACGCTTATTGTCGGATATTGCAACATGATAACGCTAGACCCCATTCGACAAGAATAACTCAAGAAAAAATAAAGCAATTTGGGCGGGATCACTTATTTAGATCTATGGAGCATCACTTTAGGAATACAAATTTTCGAAACTACAAAGAAGTCGAGACTTACCGCCAAACATATATTTTAACGCAACCAGCAGGTTATTTCAAGAGAGGAATCGAAAATTTACCAAGAAGATGCGAAAGAATAAATAATGAATATAATTAAATGACTATATTTAGTTTTTAATTAAAAATAATTGATTACTTATGGGTACCCTTATTAGTTTAAAAAAATTTGTTAGTTGACCACACACAAAACACGTCAAAATTTTTGCATCAACCCAATACTTACTATTTAGAGAAATGTACATACCTCGTTGCAATAGAAAATCTTTGTAGTTATTACTAAATTACAGATTTCACGTAAAACATATGACACCTTACCTGTGGTGGAAGCCGTCCGCGAGGATGCCCTTGCAGTGGTTGGGGCAAGCGACCTGGTTGCCCGTAATTAGGACCCCACTGACCAACAACTACTCCGGCAATTTCTAATTGACCACCGCGAGATGGTATAGGTCGTCGCATTAACCCGCGTTGGGGCATTGTCCCGCTTCCGCGGCCGCGCATTAAACCGTCATTAATTGTGCAACTGGCAGCTAAAATATTCTGAGGTACAGACACCCGAATACCTAAAATATGTCCATAGTTACTCGAATGAAAATGATAGATTATCATGCATGTGAAAAGAAAACCGTTTGTATCAGCTTTGAGATTCGCAGACCTAGGCAAGGTGTAAAGATTGCGAAGCAACACAGCTGAATTTACTTTCCTTCCACTCCGAAAGCATACCATTTCAAATACACATGGAATGCCAAGGTGTTTGGAAGGAAACATCGAGTTCATTGAACGAAGAGTTGAAACTTTTCTATTTATGAATCGAACACATTGCCGCTGTGTTATGCAAGGCTCTGAAGCTTAACGGATTATAAGAAACTGTCTAAGCATAGAAGAATAACATACCTGGTGCAACAGGCATCGGTGGTCGTGCGAAAACAACATTCATACCCTCCAGTACAGCTTTCCTCATCCGTTCAACTTTCACAACGCGATCTATATGGCCACTGCAGAGTTCCAATAGGTTTTTCGCTATCGTAGCACGGGCTAACGTATGGTGGAATAATTTACCATCGAAATACAACCACGGACAACACATTAACCATGGGATTGGCGCACCACAAGCATCATTGGCCAATAGAGCAGTTTCAACGCCAGCCATAAATAATGTAGCTAGTTGTACTCCGCGAGACGTCACTAAGGGAAGCTGTAAAAGGAAATTGAGTTAGTAATTTATAATACTAAGTATTAACGTACTGAAGGGACTTAACACTAGAACTACCGAGAGTTTAATATGATTAATATGTAATACTCCCAAAAATTGTAACAATAGATTTCTTTCGTTTTCTTCATATATTCATTGTAGTATTTAAGTGGGCCTATTTATTTTCAAAATCATTTCGAATATTTAACACTTTGATGACATTAATAATTGTAAAATAAGAAACCTGAAACTCGTGATTTTGATGGGCGTGGTAGTGCTAGTGTTGAAGTTGTATCTTGGATTTTGAATACCTGAAGATCTTGTAAATACTGAGCGTTCATAAGTTCAGGTGAAAATGCTTGCGCAATAAAAGCATCTAGTTCCTGACGACGTAGGATCTTGATCACATCTGAGAATGACATAATGTATCTGGAAAAAAGTCAAGTATATTAATAAAAACTTGTAGATAATTTAGTCGATTTGAACCTTCGTAAGATGTAAGAAATAATTACCGTAACACACAAGCCATGACTAACAGGTGTTGTGGTACGTAGGTAGTGTTTAACATGAGAGGGGTATCTGACCTCATACAGGTCAAGAATCCTCGCAATCGGCGACGTTTATCATCTATGCCAGTGCTGAAGGATATAACTTACCATTTTTATCGTGTCTACTTGTAGAAGTTTACAACAAATTTTCGACAATGATATCAAGACTGACATACCCAAACCACAAACGTTGAATCGTTGGAACGCCCCAACCAATTTGTTCTGCTTTCACCGATTCCGGAGTCTGGTATGGATTCGATTTGGACCATACCCATTCTTTTATCACAACGTCTGGGACTTCAATTTTTTCAGTATCTATTGAACAAATCGGAAGTGTATCGAAATCTGACAGTTTCAGTTAGTGTTGTAAAACACTCGACACATCGAAACTTCAAGATTTTATAAAGTCTCAAGACTTTGTAAACCCAATCTTAAAGGCTGAATCTTGAAGATTTGAAGTCCAATAAAGCTCAAGTCTTCGAAGCTTTAAAGCTCAACCTTAAAAACCGAGTTTTCGAAGCTTGAACTGAACCTCGAGAGTCTTTATGCTTAACAACAGTTGAAGACTCGAGCCATCTGTTGCTATATTAACATCTCATTGAAAATTTCAAATTTAAAGTTTAGTCTTTGAGGCATTTCAATTTTTTTAGGCTTCTACTTTTAGAGCACAAGCTCTGAAGACTCGAGGCTCATAGCTTGAGTTTTTCGATTTTTACAACACTAGTTTCAATGTACCGTTGTACGAGAACGACTCTACTTACCACCTTTTTCTTTACTTTTAGCAGCTAAATACATCCGGTGATGAAGATTAAACAATATCGCGTACACCATCTGCCGCACGGGCCTATAGATGAGATGAATAGATGGGAATTCGCGGTGATTCTCGTCCTCCAAGAGGACCGGTAATTTAATTTCGCCGGCGATAAGAATCTGGTAAATGTGAGGGGACATCAATCCTTTCTGATGCCTCTCGGATGCGGTACGCATTACTTCCGGCACCGTAGTGGGAACACTAGTTGTCTTCTCCGCTTGCTTAGCAGAATCGGCTGTCGCATGGGATGGAGAAGTGGCGGAAGAACTGCTACTCGAACTCGACGAACTAATTAGAAGATTGTGAGTACCATTGACAGCGTGTCCATTGCCTAAACAATATTTTAATGGATTAGAAAAATGACAGTAACCACACGATTTCTAACATTCAGCTTTTTAATTTTACTTTGTTCTTCTTTCGCTCTAACGTTATGGTTTTCTCCGTGACCCTGAATACCGGGCGGGTCTATTACAATTTGTGGTGCGGATTTTGCATTCGCTGTCGCTTGCTTGTACGCATTTAAACTCTCGCGTTCACTCTCCACAGTTTCAGACGCGAATCTGGATGTTTCTAAATTGGAATCAGCTTCTGAAGCCGTTGCCGGCGTTTCAGTTGAATTCGACTGTGTTTGTACTACATTTTGTTTCGAGTCCAATTTATGCACTAGAACGTTTCGTTTTTTTTTGTAAATGAAATTTGTAACGAAAATAA
Organism: Nomia melanderi; assembly: GCF_051020985.1. Lineage (NCBI taxonomy): Eukaryota > Metazoa > Arthropoda > Insecta > Hymenoptera > Halictidae > Nomia > Nomia melanderi. The sequence goes on from NC_135000.1 coordinate 3,184,008, forward strand.
TTGTGTGGAATTAAAAGGAAATTTCTTACCTCTATTTTGTTTCACTGGTTTGTAATGCAAAAACCCATCTTTGGTTCCATTTATATAATATTGAACAGACTGTCTCAGTTTAGAACACCTTGGATCTGACAAAATGCCGAATACTTTTTGCGCCACCACGTCCAACTCAACGGATGGAAGATCTTTAACGAAACTGGCGATTTTTTGTATTGTACGTTCATTCGCATCCACGTTCAATTTACTGTATTTCAGGTTGATATTAAGTTCATTGTAGAAATCAGCCAAATCTTCCTCGGTTAAGATATAATTTCCAAGTAATGCAGCTAATAAGCACAGTCTATCAGATGGGATATTCAATGATTTTAAAAGTTCAGGAAGAATGTATTCCTTTGTGTCAAGAGAGCCCTTGAATAAAAACATTTGATTATAGCTTATGCCTAGTAAATGAACAGGTAGAGTTTATATAGAGATGGATATGTACCTTGTATGTAAGCTTTAACTGTTCAGATGAGAAATATCGTGGAGGATCAAAGGCTGCATATTCTGCATCATCAGCAATCAAGCCATTGAAGTTATTTTCACGACAATAAGCAATTACTTCTTGATGATGGTCATCCATACTGCATAACTATTAAAACAAAAATAAGCGATACAATAATAAAATTCAATATTGTGAAATATCTTAGATAATTTTACTTACAACTGTAACGTTTAAATGTCTCAAAGCCATTCGCAGACTGGTTCTTAAACATACTGGTGGAGTCCACCAAATTTTTGGTGGTGGGGTACCTTTTATTGAAATATGTTTCAATACCTGTAAAGACCATCATTTTAAATTACATAGGTTTCATAACATTTACATATATTCAAGTACAAAGTAACTTACATTGTTTACATTAAATCTCACGTGCAATTGATTCTTTATCCAGTCTGCAAGTCGGGGAGATTCAAAACATCCGTTAAAGAACACGGCTAGTTCCAAACCTGACATTTCAGTTGCTTGTATGAGGACTGCCAAAAATTGTAGCATTCGATTCCATTGTCCTCCACAAGTCCAATCTGAATTACAAAATACTTATGAATGTTTGCATTGATTGAAACATCACAAACAAAGAAGGAAACATGTACCTGAGAAGTAACCACCATATAATCTATCTAAACAGCACTCCCCATCGAGAACTAATCTTAATTTTCCAGAATGTAACTGCTGCGCCTTGCCAATACGATTATGCTGTCTTTGAGTAATGGTACGTGCTATTTTTAACAGATCAACTGGTACAGATCCTCCTTGTATAGAGTTGTAATCCAGAAAGACTTGCAAATCTTGGATGCCCATTTTGATCACAATTTAGTTTGTGATGTGAAGTTGCTAGTTAAATGTTTACGTCTTTCGTATGTTACGAGTTTTTATTTATTTGTTAATTATAGATGAAACTGTTTGCTTAATGTTTTGCTTTAGATACTTTTACGACATGAAGAAATCTAATTTCAATTTCAATAATTTCAACCTGAAATAAATATCATTTGTCAATAACAAAATATACAAAAACCAAATACAAAGCTGTTCAAATAGCAACCCGTTCAAAATACAACTGACACAAAACGTGATACATCAAAACGTACTAAACCATTTAGTATCGTTGCATTACAGATTCTGTGCATTAGAAATTATGGTAAAAAAACTTCTTGTTAACAAACAAGTGAGAGAAAATAAAACTGAAAAAAGAATGTATATAAGTTCTGGTAACAATACAGGTGATTCATATCGCATACAACTGAATACATATTGTTCAACGTATATCATCACGTAGACGTGTGGTAAAGGGATCAACAAACACTCGTGAATGGAAAATTTGTCATATTCGGAACAGAAGTATGCCGACGCCATTTATTTTGTTTATATGTGGCCATTTGTATATCATCGGCAAGTTCTTTATCTCCCAACAAAAGGTTTGATCTTGTTAAGGCCGTTGATGCGCGAATTGAACGAAAATTACCGGTTCAAATTTTGCCCGCTATTTCGCGAAGAATTGAACGTGCCCGAAAAAGAAGTAGCGCTTTATAGACCGGCATGGCGAGTGAGCTCTTTGCTATTCGGTGTGAAACTTACGCAAAGGAATTCGCACGGTTTCGTGACCAATCTACCAATATTAACGACACCGCACAAATTCCGCTGGATCCGATCTACGTGATTTCATCCGGAAAACGTGATGATACTTACGTTAAATTAGCGATAATCATCGTGGCCCCAAAGAAACACAAAACACACGGGCTTTCAGAGTAGGTGACGTCGGATTCGAAAACGGAAATGAGCGCTCGGTTGCGCTCGGATGTCTACGCTATTTGCCCCGGTTCCAAAGGAATACGGCAGCCCATTGGTCCATCCGCAGAAACGACAACTACGCCGGAAACGAATAATTTTACATTGTTTTGAAAATACGATTTACAAAAATACAAAATCAAGCGGAATCATTACAAAAACTACATAAACATAATCCATTAGCTGCAAGGTATATCAACGAATGTGCGATACCACGAGGTTAAGAAATTACTTTTAAAAAATGAATAAAATAAAATGTTTTCCTTTTTTTTAAGAGTCCTACTAATGTATCATACGCATTTAAAGAAGTTTAAAATTTTAATTAGCAGGTATATTTAGCGAATTTTAAGCCGCAGTATCGTTTTCTCATAATGATAAAAGGATATAATCTGTTTTCGCGACATTATCGAGCTCCTTAGGAAGGCAGATGCAGAAAATAAATCACAAATACGCCGATAATATTTATTACATAAAATAATCGGCAACGGTCAAGTACAAAACGATAATGATAATGATACTCCAGTAAGTTTTTAATATCCTTTTATACAAACACATTCATTCGCATCGCAAACATGCTATATTTATTTTTATTCAGTCAGTGATCCTTTTATGTGACTATAAAAAGGTGGAAGATCAAATGAAATAAATTACAACAATAATTCGTTACCAAATATAGAACTTATAGGACTATAATTATATTACGATGATGAACTTAATTTGCAGAATATTTTACCCTTCGATTTGTCTTTGCATTGATATCATTACAAAACACTTTAAATGCTGCAAAGAACTATCAAAGAACACTTTTCTTTCTGTACAATTACAACTGTTCGTTTTCCATTGCAACAAAAATAGTTGCATAACGTTATTGGTTACTGTGTCACTATACATTGTACAGTTATACAGCTATAAAATTACAATTTTCAATTACAGCTCATCGTGCTTTTTATCGTCTTCTTCTTTCTCTTCTTCGCTCATATTTATATCTATAGTCTCTGTTTCGGATTCTCCCTCAGCTTCTGTCGAAGCAGATTCCTCTTCTTGTGCTTCCTCTTCTTCCGGTACTTCATCCAGAGAAATTCCCAAGGTCTTTCTCATCAGTTGTTCCACGCTATGTGCGAAACTAGCAGTTTCTGTAAGCATGTACCCAGATCGAAGAGTGGCTGTTCTGAACATCATCAAAGCAATCTCTTTCGCTGTCTCATCAGCAGTGTCTACTTCCACGCGTCGCAACAATTCTCTAATGAGAGGATGTCTTGGGTTAATCTCCAGAGTCTTCTTCTGATTTAAGTAATAAGTTTTCTGTGGGTCGTCGCTCTTTTGATGGGCATTAGAAATCGCAAGTCTTTCCATGTTCCCAGTCCAACCGAACATACTGGCAACCAAAGCACAGGGAGAGTCTGTTAAACGTTCAGACACTTGAGCTTTACTAATGTGATCCTTCAAGATATCATTCAACCATTTCACTAACGGCTCGAAAGTTGTTTTTAAATGTTCCATTCTTTCCTTGGCCTTGTCACTTTCATCAATGGAGAAGCCTTCCTTCGCCACGTTTTGGAATTTCTTGCCGTCGAATTCGGGAAGGGCAGAAATAGCATATTCATCAACAGCCTCTGTTAAATATAAAACTTCATAACCTTTTTTGTCTAATCTTTCAACGAATGGAGATTTCTTTACTTCTTTCTCTGAAGAGCCAGCAATATAATAGATGTACTGCTGATTGGGTTTCATACGAGTGACATAATCTGTCAGTGTCGTGGAACTCTTCTGAGTGGAAGATTGGAAAAGTAGAAGCTTGGACAGTCTGGCTCGGTTCTGAGCATCTTCAATTACGCCCAATTTAATATTTGTACTGTATTCCTTCCAGAACTTATCGTATTCTTCTTTTGGAATCTTCTTTATCATATCTAATACTTTCCTAATTAGTTTCTTCTTAATTACTTTAATAAGCTTATGCTGTTGCAAGTTTTCTCGGGAAACGTTAAGAGGTAGGTCGTCGCTGTCAACAATACCCCGAATGAAAGACAAGTAATTAGGCATCATGTCAGTGAATTTATCGGTGATGAAGACTCTTCTAACGTATAACTTAATGTTATCTGCTTTAGTGCCATAACGGTTGAAGCTATCGCCAGGTTGAACTTTGGGAATAAAAAGAAGTGATTTGAAGGTGACCTCACCCTCTGCAACAAAATGAATCTTTGCTAATGGATCTTGAGTATCTTTTGTTAATGCTTTGTAGAAGTCATTGTAATCTTTCTCTTCAACTTCTGATGGTTTCAATGTCCATATAGGTTTAGAGTCGTTTAGCAACTCCCAATCCCAGACAGTTTTATCAACTTTCTTAGTTTTCTTTTCTTCTTCAGCATCCTCAACCTTTGCATCGTCTTCTTCATCTAGTACTTTATCTTCAGGTGCATCCTTTTTACTTTCATCTTCCTTTACTGGTTTCTCTTCATCTTCCTCTTCTTCTTCATCAACTTGAATAACTTTACTGCTCCACAGATATATAGGGAAATTAATGAATTGTGAGTATTTCTTTACTAAATTTCTGATTGTATCCTCCTCTAAGAAGTCCAATGCTTCATCCTTTAGGTGAAGGCTGTAATAATAAATAAATTAGTTTCATTGAATACACATTCTTGACTCGTATATAAAAAATATTATTTTCAGTACCTGACTGTTGTTCCTCTCTTTAACGTATCCCCTCTTGGATCCTCTACAATACTGTAACTAGAGCTATCAGATTGCCAGATATACTGTTTCTCGTCATTATGCTTCGATGTAACGATTACTGTGTTCGAGACTAAGAAAGCGGAATAAAAACCTACTCCAAACTGACCAATCATATCATTTAAATCCTGAGTATTTGATGTCTCTTGCATTTTGCCCAAGAATTCAGCAGTACCAGACTTTGCAATTGTTCCAAGATTATTAATCAGGTCATTTTTATTCATACCGATACCAGAATCAGTTATACTTAATATTTTATTTTCTTTATCTGATTTTATTCTAATCGCTAATTCAGGATTACTATCTAGAACAGTTTTATCTGTTAGGGACAGCAACCTAATCTTATCCAGAGCGTCAGATGCATTGGATATCAGTTCTCTAAGGAAAATGTCTTTGTTCCGGTACAATGAATTTATAATAAGTTTCATTATACGATTAACTTCAGTTTGGAACACAAATTTTTCAGCCTTGTCCCTCAGTTCTTTCATTTGTGCAACATTTAATCCATCTAACTTTATAGCTTCTTCTTCTCTCTGTATCACTTGGTCATCTGTGGAATATTTATTCACCTTAGAATTATTTCAAATTAATTAGGAACAATGTATTTAATGTTACAAAACATAAATCAAATGCTCTATTTAAGTTAGAATGTGACCATAAAATGGGTGGATTTATTTTATATCTGCACTTATCAAATTCAAGGTTAAACTTAACTTTAAATCATTATTTTCTTTTAAACTTTTATTATATTCGTCAATAATACTCAATGAATAAAGATTAAATTTTAAGTTTCGGGTTTAGGAATTCATCAGTTTAAAAGTTACATGTATATGAAGTTAATTGATAAATATGTATATAGAATAGGAGAAACGGTTCCAATCTTAATGATCTTGAAATATATTGTCAAGGTCATCCTTTTGCACATTTTTTCCTTTGACAAAATTTGATCTAATTCACAATTACACGGGCTTTATGACAATATAGGCTTTTTGGGAATTATAAAGTAAAAGTGTGGGCATTGGTTAAAAGGGGCTACGCCCCCTGCATCACCATTTCATAAGATATAGGCCTACTCATATTAATCTCTATCACCTAAGCAAACATGTATGCAAGGACATATCAAACTATTGTAATTGAGCCTGATAAGATTCACAACAAAAATTAACAATGTGTGACTATATCTGTCATGTCACAAACATGTTTATGTACATAGAATTTAACATAGAAGTAAAATATGTTTCTTGCAATTATTTTAAAAACTAAAAGAAAGCACCATTCTTGTCACAGGAAAAAGTTGTTCATAATGATGACCTTGACAATGCATTTCAAGATCAAAATTAGAGCTGCCTCTTGTATTCTATATTCATATTTATCAGGTAACTTTATATATGCATAATTTCTAAACTGATGAATTCCTGAACCTGAAACTTAAAATGTAATCCTCATTCATCTGGTACAAGTAAAAAAAAGTTTAAAGAAAAATGGTTTTTCAAAGTAAGTTAGATAACTTTTCAAGATAAGATCCCATATGCACATTTCCTATAAGTAAATAGATCAAAAAAATAATAGACGGAAAAACTATTGTAAATACGTAAAAATTGTATGTAACCTGTTCGAGATCCTTCACGACTTGCACCCAAATCGTTCTCAACGGTTTCAACATCTTCCTCAACCAAATCTTCAGCACTAGCTAGCCCTAAACAATTAATATATAGATTTAAACACTCTTTTCTCGGTAACTATTATTATATTAATTAACGTACCTGTTAAAAGGAACAGGGCTGCTACGAACAATAACGCTTTTTTCATTGTTATCATGAAAGCTTCACAAATAATTGCAGGAAAGAATCGAAAATACACAAAAGCCTGACCTAAACACCTTGCTCTGCTGTTTCAACTCCGACTGTCATATAATCTGACCACGACGCTACGTTATAGCAAGAGGAATCCAACAACATTCACCAATCAGATGAACCCACGCAATGCACGTCGACCAATCAACGATAAGCCGGTTACAGCTCGGTCCAAATGTCTTCTTCGCATTGGTGGATAAACGTAACACATGGCATTCGGAAATTCTAGAAGTTTCTATTTTATTAATTCCCTTTATTTTAAATGAAATTGATGTTAAATATACATTGCATCAATTTTTATTATATTTAATAATATACAATCACTTAAACTGTAAATAAGTTTGTACATATAAAATGTTTGTTTAAAAAAAAATCGATTCAGCTATATTTGTGATTACCATGAAATGGTAAGTTAACTACTGAAACATTGGTAATGTAAATTCCTATTATAATGACTGTCAATTATTTCTTCCCGCCAATATAATTCGTACATGAACCTATCCTCATTTTCACACTTGAAAATATATTTTCATAATTAGGCTGAACATTAAAACAAAATGAGATTCATATAAGCTTTGTAATGTGAAGTGTACAATATTTCTTATTTACAAAGATGCTAATAGTAACTACATGTACAATTTGAAATAAAAGTTCTTCCACTTAAATTAAATTTATATAGAAATAATATCTTGCATATCTGATGTATTAATTTCTGTAGGCGAAACATGCTTTTGCTAAGAACAAAACATTATTGTCCATATAGCGTTACAGCTCAACAATCACTTATAACAATAGATATAAGTAAAGGAAATAGATCGTTAAAAACAAAGACCGGATATTACTGCTGCACACTGTAACTACACCTCAAGAATATCGAAAGTCTGAACTGTTTAATTTACATTTACACTATAAGGCTACGCAAACAGTAGTTTGTAAAGTATCTAGAAATTGTATACGTAAAGGTACTTTGTGAGGGGTAACTATCACGAAATAGAAAGTTAGACATTTGTAAAGTTTTTAAACAATTGTACATTCATGAAACAATAGAAGTCGAATTCGCAATGTCGTAAAGATGTCTTTTCTAATCTTGAATGTTCCATCGTAAGCAAGTCCTTAAGACTTTTGCCATACGAGACATAGCCCTCCGATAGGAAATCGGTATTGGCAATTGATCACGCGTGAAATTTTTGCCAATACACATGTTGTGACTATTTGGTCGTTATGGATACGTTGTACGGACTATTGTATGGACAATGTACACAACGAGCACACCTTGTTTTCGTATGTGAGGGTGGTGTCGATCAACGTACGTGTGATCCACTGTATGTTGTCCTATTGAATACGACTAGCCGCGTTAAAAGAACTCGGCACCGTCACTTCCCTTCCGGTCTTCTTCAGAGTAATCACGAACCATTCCTGATCCTTATCCACTGTCTACTATTATAAATAATTCTCTGCAAAACTGGCGCGCATGGTTTAAACTTCCCTTCCTTAAAACCGAGGTAAGTAAATACAAACTTAATACTATCAAAAAATAAAAAGAAAAATAAGATAAAAATATGCGCAGTCAACAATTTACCGTATCTTATTAATGTCATACGCTGTTCAAATTATTCTTTCGGCAACAAGAATTCGCGCCATTCGAGCCGCATGCGTCAATTTCAAAATAATTCATGAAACAATTTACGCCTAACCGAGACTAGCATGATACGCACACAAATTATTCTAATCGATAGATGTACGAGAAATTACATTGGAATCAAGCCAATACTTTACCCTAACTCCGTATACTAGAACTAACTTCGACGCATGTAATTAGCTAAACGCGTACAATTAATTAAGCCAAACAATTAGCCACACCTCGCAATGAAATAAAATGAAGCTCATGTTTTTTCCCTATCATAACACGCGACGTATTCCGGGAGGCTTGAAACGGAAGCAAATTGTAGTGTTCCAGTAATCCTAGATTAGTGGATATCAGACCGCTCTGCCACTGGAATCGGTCCAATAATGTGTTATCTTACTTTATTTTTGGCTACCAAATAAACTGGAAATCCAATTACGAGCGGAACTCACTTCCTGTGAGTTTGCACAAGGAAATAATCGCGTGCGTTGTTTCATTTAATCGCTTATACTGAAACTCACCTCATTCGATATCTCTTGCCTGGACATCTGAATCATACTTGCCGGGTGAGTCAACGGAGCACGAGTTTCTCTTTCAGGGATGTTCTTTAACAGGCCGCAAAGTGCGACGACGAGGCAAGAGACTGAGATGATAAATAAGGCCCAACGGGCCATACACGCAACCACGGATTCTATAGATAAAATACGCCTGCTCTGCCTGGCCAGAGGTGCCAATGGCATCCTCGGTCTTGGTAGGTAAGTTGACAATACTTTTCACCTGATATATATTGAATTATCTGATAATCCGTGGGAATTTCGAGAAAGCGATTAACATGGCCTCTTTTACAGAGCGTTCCGTCGCATGGACGACGACGGCAACAAGAAGCTAAACATCGAGGAGTTCACGAAAGGCTTGGAGGAGTCAGGTTTAGACTTTTCCGACGACGAGGTGAAAGAGATCTTCGACAAGTTCGACACCGATGGTGACGGGAACGTCAGCGTGGACGAATTCATCGTTGCCATACGGGTAATTCGAAGTTTTCAATAGACGTGGCGCTCAATCGAATTGCACGGATGACGAAGCATTTTCGCCTGTACAGCCTCCGATGTCGCAGAACCGCAGGAACGTTGTGGATCAAGCGTTCAAGAAATTAGACAAGACCGGGGACGGCGTGATCACGGTCGATGATTTGAGGGGCGTGTATAACGTGAAATGTCATCCGCGTTACATAAGCGGAGAGGAAAGCGAAGACAGCATTTTGAACAAGTTCTTGGCCAACTTTGAACAGAACAATACCAGAGACGGCGTCGTAAGAACAATCCATTTTTTTCTCATTAACAGGAACCCGCGAACGCTTCTGCAACGTTGTTCGCCCTGTAACGTAATTATATGTTAATTGCAGGTCACAGAAGAAGAGTTCATGAACTATTACAGTGCTATTAGCGCGAGCATCGACCACGACGCGTACTTCGATTTGATGATGCGAAATGCTTATAAGCTCTGAACTTTGTACACAGCTACAGTCAACTCGGAATTATCGGCTTTATCAAGGACGTTAAGCTTTCACGGTCAATGCCAGGAGTCAAAGAATACAGCATACTTATCTGGGGCACAATTGTGTTCATTATTTACAACCCGAGCAGTGAACGTATTCAACTGTCGGATATTATAAGGCCTCCCTTATGCAATAATTAATGATTTTCAAACGCTCGCTATAGTCTGATTCTTTTCATACACGGTTGTCCCGTGACTAAGCTATTCCGTAATGAAGGCAACGAGGAAATAATCTTGCAAAATAAGCTCCATTGTTCTTCATAAGCGTAGAGCAGCGGTTCTCAATTCGATCCATAGGCGTCCTTTGATGCTCTGCAAGTAAAGTTCATTTGTGAGTTAACTGCACCGCGTTGGTCACGTTTGAGAATCACTGCGTTGAATTATTATCCTATTATACAATTATATGAATTGTATGAGTGCATAGTATGTAAGGAACAGAAGTTGGTTATAGGGTCCAATACAGTGTAAACATATATTTACTTACCCGAAGTAACGAGATATAAGAGGAACAATTATCCTGTTAAAGATTAATTAATATTTTAACCGACGTTTCGCGCTATCCAATGTTATTATATATTGAAAGGGCAAGAGAAAGAATACTTTAAATATTGTACTTCATTCCAAATAAAAGTTTGTTCACTCTAATGTTATAAAATATTAAAATAACGTTTATACTTAACCATACTGTACAGTCATTTCAGTATAAAGAAAATACCATCGGCTTTCATTACTGCGTTTATCTGTGTGAAAGTAATTATTGCGATTATAACGAATTTTTTGAAGTTATTTATTACCCACGTACCAGCCAGCGGTATCAAGAAACATCCTTATCGTGGATGATAAAGAACCAAATAGCAAACTACATTGTATCTCAATCATTATCAAATAAAGTCAATAAGCATCACAAAAATTGTTTTCAGCAACATTATACTTCCTCAATCTTCTTGCAAACGTAGACGGAATTTATGCAGATTGATTAATTAAAGTCAATGAATACCTCTTTAACAAGATAATTCTCCGTAAATGTGATCCTGGCAACCTTAATGATTCTAAGGTTTCTCATTTAAATCTCAATTTATAAGTGAAATACTTGTTTCGACCTTAATAGTTCTATAACTTTTATAATCCTCACGTCTCATCCTGTTCCATGTATTTACATCAATGACTGAGTAAAATGATTGTTGATTACCAGTGCATAAGGCAGTATTTCCTACATAACTACAATTTCTATTGATAGTGTAAAAAACATCAATCAAAAGGGAAAAAAAAACAAATTTGCATCGGCCGGGAATCGAACCCGGGCCGCCCGCGTGGCAGGCGAGCATTCTACCACTGAACCACCGATGCTTGTTATATTACGTTGACCACATTATATATCAGGCAATTTCTGATTATGTTTATTGCGACGAAATTATTGCAGTAAAATAAACGTATTTATTTCCTAGTCCTATATATTCTTCTGACGCAAAAGTTACTTGCTATAGCAGTACACGTATGACATTTAAACGGATAAGCCTATCTATGTATTAATGAAATAAATCAAACAATATTAATACCACACTACGGGTAATACTATGATCTTATTCAAAATTTATAAAATTCTGTACGATTTAATTATTTCCTACAGCCCTTAATACAGGTGTAAAAATAGTACTCATCGAGAACATGAGTAGAAATACTCTTTAAGGATCTAACATTTAGACTATAACTTAGACTGTGTAAATCAATACAGATTTCTGAACAAAAAATTGCATTATAAGACCTTTTTCCAAATCCTTTAAAAAGATTGTAAATCGTTTTAAACGGCTGCTACCGTATATAGCCGGGGCACAAAGTCCTCGCTGTCCCTACTTAACCCAAACCGCAAATGACCCACTATTTATATAATAAACAACTCCGTAACACGTGTACAAGGGACGGTATATCGTTGAAACTCTATCCGTAAAACCCGAGTCATCAAAAAGCTTGTAACAAGGAACAGATGCGATAATCCTCGAGGACCTCGTACCCTCTCAATTGGAGTAGAGCAACGGTAAGCCTGGACCCTTGGTGTCCTGCCGTGCGAAAGGCCGTAACTACCTAAGTAACCAGCCAGCTATTTTCACTTTCCTATAACGACCGCATCATAAATTAAAGTATTAATTAACACGCGTGAAACAAAATTATGCAAAAATGTAAGTTACCTCCCCGGCGGGGAATCGAACCCCGGTCTCCCGCGTGACAGGCGGGGATACTGACCACTATACTACCGAGGAGTCTTGATACTTGTTATTTTTAAACAAAGTATATAAACAAATTAGTAATCTTATAATCACATGTTCAAGAAAAATACGTTACTCCAAAAGAAATCATGTATTTTCATATCTTAAACCATTAGTATCTTCATTTTTCATTTCAAAGCATTTGAATATATGTAGCAAATGGAGCAATCAAGTCAAATCTCGTAATAGTCTTAATAGAATAACATTTCTCCAGTAGACGTTGAAACCCACGAACACCTGTAAATGAAAGGAAAAAAACAGCTGAAATATTTAAGACATTTAATGAAGAAATTGGAGTATAGCAATAAGTTGGTGGGGAGAGGAGAGTCGGGAGGTGTGCGTCGAGTTTATATAAGCTAGGCGCACGCGCTCGGGAGCCCAGTATCGGAGCAGTGTTGCTTGCGCAAGTTTTAAGGGTGTGTGTTTGTGTCCTGCGCTACCGAATTCACGTCCAGCTCTATCATCATTGTCACCCTGCCTTTCACCGAGTTACCGAGCGTCGACCGCGTCTGACATATCGTTGTTTTATCCTCGCGAGAACTGAGCGGGAACTTGGACCAGCAGATTCCGAAAACGGTCTCGCTGACAGTGATGCGCAGCTGAACGGCAGAAATATATATCGCTCGTGGAGCGTGCACGCATTGTGTTGTCCGGGGACCCCGCCAGTGTTTTGGGAGATAATTTTTAGTGAAACGTGTACTCCTCTGTGAAGGAGTTTAAAACCTGAAATGATCGGATACTCGACCGTCACTGCCGTGGTGTTCCTTTGCGGTAAGTTGAACTGCAGATCATTCTGTTTTTTTTTTTGTTCCCTATCCACGTTGATAGAACTCGCCGGAGTGAATCACGGCGCGCAATACGCCACGAGTAAACAACGAAGAGGGGAAACGCAAACGATGGGAAAGGACGGGCGACGATAGTGAATTCAACGCGTGTAAGATGATCGCATGCATCAAATCATATACCTTGCGAGCACCGTATGGTTTTCCCTGTTCACGGTAAAGATACTTTATTAGCGGATCAGGTATCAGGGATTTCTTATTACGTGTGGCTACGCAGAATTCGATTTGAAATGGAGAACATTCGGTTTCCTTGAAAATCGTCGGACATTGTTCTATGGAGAGGCGCACTGTAAACTTGAATCGAAGTCAACAATGTTTAAAGAATGATAAGGCAACCTTCGATCACGTTCGCATAATCGATAAGAAACAAGCGTGAAACTCGAGAACGGGGAATAGAATGTTCGATGGATTGGATAATCGACATCGATTACGTACATATGATTTATAAACGTAGAATAAATAAACGAGAATGAAAATAAATCTTTTTCTTGCCGGGCGTATACCCGTTTTATTGCAATGCACGTGTGACGCATACATATCTCATTTTGCTTTCGCACTTTGTACCTCTTCACATGCATTTTGATCTTCTCAATTGCATTTCATGATAAACAAACGGCAGCATAGATAATGTTGCGCATATCAACAGTGACGTATAGAAAATATATTGATATTATAACGCTGATTTTACAAATTGGAATTCATCGAAGGTTTCAAGATAATGCGTTTCGTAACCGAGACGCTATATATGACGCGTTTATTTCCGCCTTCGTCGAAGGAATAAGCATACTCTAAAACCAAGCTTCTGAACTTCGACATTTGAAACTGAAGCCGTAAAAAGCCGGCCAAAGACTTTGTTGGAGTTAACCCTCTTCAGTCTAATTTTCCCCCTAGCAAGAAGATTATTAGATTACTTTTAATCAGATAAATTACTCAGTTGCCTGTATGTTTTCGTTTCAGGTCTCCTTGGATACACCAACTCTCAAGTAAATACACCTAATACAGATGAACTGTTAAATAAAGTTTCTAATGTCATAGATTTAAAAAATCTCAATGCTTCCACAGTGCCAGATCTATATAATTTGAATGTATCTGCGATACCAGCTTTTGAAGATGCAAAAAATCTGTTCAAACAAAAATGTGATAAGAATGGAGGCGAAGGTGTATATGAGAATACTGTTGTAGCTAAAGAGAAACTGGAACAGTGCCTTAAATCTTTTGTGAACTTCACACAACTTGAGCAAGACATGGAGAAATATAAACCTACTGGAGATTTAGACTTGGTGTTTAAAAGATATTGCCGCAAGACTCCTGCTCTTAAGGATTGCATGAAAGAATTCACCACCGCCATAGAACCTTGTCTAGAACCTACAGAGAAAGAAAATAAGAAGATACTTCTGAACATTACTGATTCCCTTCTAAGTTTTGTTTGCTTTAAGGAAGGAGATCGTATTGCACGTATGTAACAAATATTGAAATTTGTATCTATATCAAAATTGTGGGTTGAAACTTTAAATGGATTTTTTATTGTTTACAGTGTTTATATCTGCAAATGGACCAGAATGTCTGAAATCAAAGCAACAAGAAATGGAAAATTGTGCCAACACTACTTTTGGGAAGTACATCCCTTCGGTAGATCCTGCAAATATGCTTTCATTGGAAACTCTTCCAAACTTTATCCTTGGTAGTAAAGAATGCGGGTAAGTAAATATTAAAACTTGTAATATATTTAGTTTTCAACTGATCATTAATCTGTTTCTGTATATACAGGGATATATCTACCGTTCAAAATTGCATTGTTAAAGAACTGGAAAAGTGTTCAGATCCCACACCTGCTAACATTGTAGACTCGATATTCAGCTATATTTTACGAGTGACACCATGTAAAAGTATGATGTCTGATCAAAGCAGTGCTTCTACATTTACAACTAGTTTATTAATGATTACAAGCTTAGTATTTGTATTACTAAGACTTGTTTGAACAAAATGGATTAAATTTTGCACCATACTTTTCGATGTCATTAAGTACATGTGGTAAAATTCTTTTTTTACATCAATACTTCTTTTTATTACCTTACGATCCTATAAAGTAAGTACTCACGATGGGATATTAGGTTTTTTAAATGTAAAACATATTTCAAACATACATGAAATTCAATGAAAGTGAAGTCTGAATAATTCATAAACATTGAAAACAATTTTCTTTTTTTTTTGCATTATGTAATTTAAATTTGTCTAATTAAAATCTAATTTAAATGAAATTATTATATTTGGCTGAAAGATTTATTGTTTTAAAGATTCAGGTGCTTTGGAATAGACTGACATATTCATAAGCGTCCATTTACATACATAGATAAGAATAAAAGTAAGAGCTAATTCTCTTTAACTTTTACTACACTTTAAATATTTTAAATTTTGTATTATACTTATGTATTTGAACAATACAAACTTGTAATATAGACATTACAATGTATGCAATAATACAATTCACACAATTGTATTTGCATTCATCTATAATTTTATTTTATACGTACATCCTATTTTTGTTTGAAATATTTAAAAACATGTCATAAATTATTAAATCACATATACCAAATAATATATTATTCATTGTTATTTTATGTTGATATCATAACCAAAGTGCGTCGTTCTTACAAAGAACTCAAAAGTGGTTGTTTATATTTTCATAATGTTGTTTTTATATTTCAAGAATACAAGTTAAGAATCAAGTGTTTAAATAATTGTGTTTAATATTTACCTTGTGCGTATATGTTGTCCCTTTTTAACAAAGTCAATCGTAACTAAAAACGCATTAGAAATTTTTTCAGTCTCATTTCCCCCACACCATGGACATGGAAATATACAGTCAAATGGTAAGTATGATATTACACTGCTAATAAAGATAGGGGTGACTAGTTTCGCGCCCAAATTTAAGTATACACTGTTTAATTATTCTATGCTGCTAATTGTAATAAATTATGAACCATAAATAATGCTGGTGTAAATATGATGATAATTCATAATTTTTTACAATCAGCGCAATACAACACGTGTAAAATCTGAATTAAATTGAATCTAGGCGCCAATCCTAGGGGTTTTCCTCTCAAACAAAAATTACCCCTGTAAATCGCACCCAATGTTTCTATATTTTTATTCTACATTCATGAAAGTCGTACCTAAGTTTCAGTGATGGCGCTGCCTTCAATCACGTGAAAAATCTCTGATTGGTTCATTTTCAGGCGCTGGCATCCCTAAAAAGGTCATATCATCTTATTCAAATTTTAAATTGAGAAAACAATAAATCCAATTTATTGAAGATGGAAATCAATATTTTTATTAAGTAAAACAATCTAAAAATTCTACTGCAGTTTAAAACATCCTATAATAATTTGCAACACGACAAATCATAACCTGTACGAATCTTTTAAAGCTTCAATTTTTCATGTAAGCTCGCAATCGAGTTAATTTCGATATAACAGCGGAATTCCTATTGGTTGATCAGCGTCGATACGATGAAGCGCAACGCATGCGCCCTGAACGCTTCGGGGAGTTTCGACAAGGTTCGGGCACGTTCGCAGCTTCGTAAAAGACAGTGCACTTGAGAAAGCCCGTCGAAGGCTGTCTCGACGTGTATGTTTTGAACAGTTCGCACCATGTTAATGAGTTTCCTCCAAGTTTTTATTAAAAGTTCATGTGGTGCGTTCAGTATACGAAAGAAAGCTACTAGTGCGAGACATTTACCCTCTTGATCGAGTATTTTTGTTAGTATCAATTGTGCAATAAGGAAGGTGAAGAACGATGCCAGGCAAAGGGAGTAGAAGAGGAAAATCCGGTAAGAACTGCTTTGTCATTTTTTTATATTTAATTTTTTGCGTGTCACTTTATGCCACGATCGTCGTGAAAAATTTTGATATGAAACACGTGGATATTACGCTTGATTAAATTATTGGCCTTCACGATGAATGAGTCATCCTGCATATAAATCTTATTTGTTTCGTCTTACGTCACAAATACGTTCGTCCGAATAAAGGATTTCCCTTTAACCGTCGGTATTTACACGATATTTCATTTATTTCATGACCAGGAAACCGTATATTGATTTATGGCAAGTATCTTTAGATATATTGAAGCGAGCTAGGCATCGCGTCAGTACCACCTATCCCCATGTGACTTTCATGCTTTTCGCACATGGGTCTCTGCGTTAGACGGAGAAAAGGCGGATGAAGAAAATTAAATGTATTCAACGTTCCAAGCAAATTCGCTGTTAAAATTTTGATCACTAGGTACACGAGAAGAAAAATTTTTTTTAAATTATATTTTTTCTTGTCGAGACAAAGAATCTCAAGATTTCGTGTCGCTTGCAATTTTCTTATGTTGCTTGTACGAAACAAAGGTTAGGTAGTGGAACCATTCTCCTCGCAACGACCAATCACGGTTTTTTCACTAAATTTAGATCGTCTTATGTAGCCTACGATCGAATCTTTATTATTTAATGAACCTGAATGAAAAAAGTTTAACAATGTTTCACTGCGATGCATTTACAGAAACAAGTAACGCTTTGTGCGTATGAATGACTGTAATCAATTATTTCGAACGA